>NC_084705.1:2049934-3249934 GCF_033807575.1 Cydia pomonella | reverse complement strand
TGTATACGGAGTGAAAAATCCCAGTATTAACGAAAAATTGATAGATGCTACAGGAAGAGGGCCCTAACTGGTTTACGAGCGAGAAAAGTGTTATTGGTTCGGATCATTTTCAAGAAAAATGTTTCCAGTTACAGTTACAGTTACAGATAGAATATAAATATGTTTAAAATAATAGTATATTGTATACTTAGTCAATCCAAAAGTTCTATCAGAAAGATTTTTACTGATAATTATGATTACTGTTTCCTTATTATTCGTACATATGATATAAAAGCTTATTTAATGGTGCATTATACTTACTATATAACATGCTGGAATTGCTTTCAATTGGTGACGAAATATGCTATAATAAACTGAAACTTTTTTTTTTAATGAAGCGCTCGCGTCTAACGACAATCCCAAAGTAAACAATTTAAACAAACATTACATCAACTAATGACTAAAATGTAAACCAATTTGATTAGTTAAGCATAAACAAGCTTTCGCATCATGGTACATGTTTTTTTTTAATTATAAGCTTTGTGTTACATTTTATCAGTAAAAACCTTTGTGAGCGAACTTATGGCTCAACTAATATACGACCTTACACGTACCTAAAAATTCTTAGCTCGTAAATAAGGTCAAAAATTTAAAGGAATATAAATTAAGTCTATGGCAATTATTACTTAAAACAAAAACGTCTAAACTATAAGGTCATTTTCAGAACATGTAAAATATCGATAGCTCTATCGAATTGTCCTCACTCTAGTGCCGCCGCTCTAGGCTCCTACACCGCGCGGTTTGGCCAATCACAGCGCGTGAGTTGGTTGTCTGGCCACGCCTTTAATGATGTGGTGGGGGACAGTTGGAGACAGCGAGACTCGTTGAAATTATGCTTCGCTATAAATCTCCTTACTTCTTATATCTATGGAAGTATACCAAGTGATATACAAAAAGAAAAAACGTTTTTTCACTCCTAAATATATTCCATTCTCCATTATTTTTAGTATGTTATTGACGCAGTGACGCAATGAAAAACTAGGTTTACTTATAGGTTTTCCTTTTTTTTTGCAAAACAAAAAAAAAACTTTTTTTATAGCGAGTCATATAAACCTAGAATATATTATACTGAAGCGATCGACATCAAAATCAAAGTGATTTGTTAAGGTTTAGTTACTGGAAAACGTTTTCTCCCAGAATGGAAGTTCATAGAAAATAAATTAGTTAAAAAAACACTAGAAAAACACGCTTTGGCCTATCTTCCGGCTTATCATCAGACCTTGAAACCTAATCGTGGTCAAAGTTCATTAAAAGACTTTTCTAACAAATCCAAACACAGCTATGATACGATGTTCCATCATGAAGTTCCAGTTCATATCTTCTGGCTCCGTCATCAGATCAGTTCGACAGTACCATATTATTGTATTGTCATCAGAACTACATACAGCTGCCAATTTTCATGACGCTACGATCCTTGGACGATGGTTATATTAGTTACCTTAGATTCCATTACATAGGTCACTATGCAGTTAAGTTGGCTTTTATTAGGTCGACCTGTATGTCAATATAGGTCGACCTAATAAAAGCCAACTTAATAACAATACGAGTACTTTGTATGAGAGATCAATCCTTCGCACCTATATTTTTCAAATTAGACATCGTGTCATTCACGAGAACGCGTGCCTTGGTTCGTATTGCTATGCCATTAAAGGTTAGATTTGTGAAATTCGCGCCTCATCGTGAATGACACAATCCATAGCCATCTTTTTCTACTGACAAAGCTAGCTTGCCAGCAGAGGCGGCGTTAGGCGTGGGCGACGTGGGCCACCGCCTACGGCCTCGCGTCCGAGGGGCCTCGCGCCTCAAAAAAGTACCTATATCTCGGACACAACGTAAAAATATTCGTTCTTTCTTGCGCCACCAGAGGGCCTCGCTAAATGTACCGTGCCCACATAAAATTTTGGTCTTGCCCCGCCACTGCATGCCAGAGTATATGAATTCTGGTAAATGTTATGCAAAATAACAAACATTAAAGGACAGATATATTCGGATGCCGATTTGATTTATAAAACTATAGTCGTATACACCATGGGCCAATTAAACCCGATAGTTTTTAAAGGTGTATTTTAGAGACTAAAATGTCATACAAAGTTTTCTGAAATAGATCTTGTTTTAGAGATAATGATATTTCTTGTGAAAATTTGTTTCTGGTTAACCCTTTTCCAAGCCGCACCGAACTACAAGGTTTTCCCAAAAATCCAAATATATTCCAATTAATCCAGCTTTGATGATTCATTTGAAGACAAGTAACATTTCCTGAAAGTGTAATCTAATTTGAACCTTACATCGGAATGCTAAAGTTGAAATTCTAATGGCGCATATGTGGTCACTAAATCGTACTATGCCTGGAAAAGGGTTAAAAAACTGAGTGAAAACCGCCTTTTCAGCTGTCACGCTGCTACTATGTGACTTGGTTTAGACATACGTACTGACAGACATTAAAGTTTTAAAGTAAACTCGCAATTTATAGCTGTAAATAAATAAATAACTTTCCTCATTTGTTGTATTTTTTTTAACCAAGGTGTAAAAATGAATAACGTGAGTGCAAAAACGCAAAAAAATTTTTTTGCCAAGAAATATACATATATTTTTGGCGAATTTGGCCAAACCTCACATAACATTATTTGCTAGTTATGACCTTAGAAATAATGCTTGGTTAAAATCTATCGTGTTTATTGAAATGTAGCGGGTGTATATTGAAAATAATAGGGAACTCTATCGAAGTATCGAACCGCCGCTCAAAATCTAACAGAAAAAAATCTGCAACCAAATAATAACCATCCCATCTACCAAAATAATGCCACATATTCGGATTGATTTTAACTGGGTGTCAGGTTGGCCACTGTCAAAGGTTTCGATAGATGGCGCCAGCATAGGTCTTACCTGTCTCTGGTTTTGTTCCATGAGATTTGGCTTAAAAAGTCATAAAATTAAAAAATAACCGGCCAAGAGCATGTCGGGCCACGCTCAGTGTAGGGTTCCGTAGTTACTCTTCCGTCACAATAAGCTAAACTGGAGCTTAAAGTATAGTAAATTGTTAACCAAGGGATGAAACGGTACCTTTCACCCAAGTTGAACAAATAGGCAAATTTGCATGATCAGTACCCAATTAAAGTCTTTTTACTATGAAGGGAAAACTTTTTGCGATAACTCAAAAACAGCTAAACTGATCATGTCCGCTATAGTTTTCATTTAATGTATTTCTTAAGCTCTACTTTCACGATTTTTTTCATATTTTTTGGACCTATGGTTCAAAAGTTAGAGGGGGGGGACACATTTTTTTTTTCTTTCGGAGCGATTATCTCCGAATATATTCACTTTATCAAAAAATGTTTCTTGAAAACCCCTATTAGTTTTGAAAGACCTTTCCAACGATACCCCACACTCTAGGGTTGAAGCGAAAAAAAAAAATTCACCCCCACTTTACGTGTAGGGGAGGTACCCTAAAAAAAATTAAATTTTTAGATTTTATTGTACGACTTTGTCGGCTTTATTGATTTATATATCCATGCCAAATTTCAGCTTTCTAGCACTAACGACCACGGAGCAAAGCCTCGGACAGACAGACAGACAGACAGACAGACAGACGGACATGGCGAAACTATAAGGGTTCCGTTTTATGCCATTTGGCTACGGAACCCTAAAAAGAAAAAAAATCAAGAATTTGACTATTCGTAGAAGTGACAGGTAAAACCTATGCTGACGCCATTTGTAAACTTCGAGCGGCCAACCTCATTGTCATTTATTGTTTCATTTATTCGAATGTTGTTTTATTTCATGTTTATTAACATGTAAGCAAATTAAATTTTAAATTGAAATATATTAACTAAGAATGTACATTTTAGATACTTGAAACTCTTGATAATGAATACAGTATACTTTAAAGGGTACACCATAAATCTTAAGCGTTATTGGCGCTATGAGCGCCTAAACTCACTCCACATAAGTGTTTGAATGTAGAAGTATTGTTTTATATTAATGACTCTACGGAGGGCGCGATGTTTTCCATTAATAACTGTAGGTACTTATATTAATTGACTGGTTCTATGTTTTATTAGCAGTATTTCATTGGTAGTTTGATAGTTTTGACGGCCGGTCTAACATAGTGGCTAGTGACCCTGCCTATGAAGCCGATAGATGGATGGATGAGCACGATATTTGCTCCTGAGTCTTGGTGTTTTCTATGAATTTATATATTTGTATATTACTTAGTGATCCGCCCTGGCTACACATGGGTTACATAAACAAATTATACACCTAAATCTTCCTCAAGAATCACTCTATTGATAAGTGAAAACCGCATGAAAATCCGTTCAGTATTTTTTGAGTTTATCGCGAACATAGGTACATACAGCCAGACGCGACGGGGAACTTTGTTTTATAAAGCTGGCCATACACACTAGGGTATGCCTGCGCAGTTTTATCAACTGCACAGGTAAAACGGAGCGTGTGTGGCATTCGACTGTGCAGTTTCCTATACTGCTTTACCTGTGCAGTTGAACTGTACAGGCAAAACTGCGCAGGCATACCCTAGTGTTTATGGCCAGCTTAAGGTGTAGTGATTTGTGAAATATAACGTTGTTTGGGTACCCACAACACAAGCCTTCTTGAGCTTACTGTGGACTTTAGTCGATCTGTGTAAGAATGTCCTATAATATGTATTTATTTATTTATAGTCTATATATTATATTAATTGAGGATGTTTGTCATATCTTTCCCATAAGTGTCCCTAGTCCTTATCGACTTTTTTAAATCATCACTCAATCTTCAATTATTTAAAAACTTATTTACTTAGATATATTTAATTTGTTGTCTTTTTTTCGTCGGATTTCGATAAAATTGTGGTCAATATGTACAACATTAGCACTATTTTACAGTATCATCTAAAAAAATCTTCTGAGTATCAAAGCTTGGAATTCTAGTAACTCAAGGGATAATTAAAAATTAAATAGTTACAATTTTTAGTCCCAAATTGAGATTTCCTGCTTATTCCGGATAACTTTGACATACTAATCAAAGTTTATCATTATTTGAGGAATAAATGATATCGAAAACTAAATAAGAATAGGCCCATCTAAGCAAATAAAAGTCTAAGGCCCATAAATAACATACCGAAGTGTACATGTTTTTATTTAAGAAGTCAGTTACGCGTATGTAACATTTGATTACCAGGCTACGACCCGCTTACAATCAGGTGCTGATATAGGTATGCTTGTTTGCCACCAATATATTATTTTGTTCCACAACGAGACAAAGTAGTCGTTTAACTCCTCGTGCTAGTATTGATACCCGATCAACGAAAAAATTCCAAAAATGAAACACGAGCATATTAAGTTCAAGAAGTTGAATCTTGAGCGTTAAGAGGGTTAATAAACAAACTTCGCTACCGAGTGAACCACATTTTTCACGACACCAACAAGGAAAATACTGACTGTAAACATTACTAATCAAAGCCACTAATATTTATCGTTCGAAATCATAATTTAGAAGTCAATTCTACCAGCAAATATGAGGACACAACTGAAAATTGGTATCAACTTAAAGTAAGTTGATACAAAGTTTCACTCTTGTGGATAAAATGGAACTTTCTCATCAGTTTTTGAGAAATAAAGAGAGGCTTTAAGAGCTGGTGTGGTGAAATACTAGATTGTTAACCAACAGGATGAAATTGTGCCTTTCACCCGAGTTAAACACTTTTCATTTCGAATACGAAGAAAGTAAAATACACGTGCATTGGTAGCACCGTGCAAAATATCATTATTTATGAAATGGGGAGTTTATTATGTGAATGAAAATTGTACAACAAATATTTTCAATTCTTATCGTAAAAAAAGAGAAAACTAACGTCCATCGAAAGTACAGTGCTCTAGAGCAGAACCGAATAATATTATTATTATTTATTATCTGCACACTTTTTAGAACAACAACGCACCACTTTCAAAGTATGAGAAATGAAAAAACACATTTATGTCCAACTGACCTCCAGTTCCTCTAAATACGCGATCTCCTCTTTATCCCTCCCATCCTCTTCCTTAGTGATAATCCTCCCATTCTCACTAACACCACACAAGTTACAATCTTTCTCACTCTCAACTTTAAAATCATTTAACATATGGTAAGCATTAACACTGTGCCCAAATTTTTCCATAGCCCGCAAGATATTTTTCCCTTTGTATTTTCTTAGTGTGTTGGTACCGCCGGGGTGGTCGCGTAAGAACTTTTTTATGTCATAGTTTTTATCGTCGAGTTTTACAGGGAACTCCATAGTGGTAACGACCATCGCGACTGAATGCCGACTGAACACTGAAGCTGAAACGCCTATCAAAATAAGCGCTTGAAAGCTGGGCCTTGTTAAATGGTGATTACTAGGCGTATAACTTTAATGTGTGATTGATAAATCGTTTGTATACATTTGATTTTCCACTTTATTGTAATAATCATAAAGTCAATATTGCATGACAGCTATACGATTCGGTAGCGTGTTTTGTATATTTACTTTATTTTATTTGTTTTAAGGTAAAATCGATTGAAATCAGATATCAATCACAAACTAGCTTTTAAATACATGATATTAACAGATATTTGAAGTAACTGGTTGTTCTGGCCAAGAGCATGTCGGGCTATGCTCAATGTAGGGTTTCGTAGTTAACCTTATATCACAGTAGACTATTATAAATACCTAGTAAGTATCATGTACGCGTCATTTTGCGATATTTCAAAAACGGCGTAACTGATCATGTTAGCTTTAGTTTTAATTGAAAGTATATTAAGCTTTTCTTTGACATTTTTATTTTTATTTTTGGATACATGGTTCAATAGTTAGATGAAGAGGGGATGCATTTTTTTCGGAGCGATTATTTTCGAAAATATTCACTTTATCAAATAACTACCATGATGGACTCGTACTCTACTCGTTTTGAATTTTCTATTTATTCTATTCTTGTATTTGGCATTCCTTTATTTGTCCGAAATGCTTTTCGCATAACAGACTTCGCATAATTGGTTTTCGACGAATGGTAATGTAGCAGAAACCTTATTTGTAAAAAAAAATACGAAAATTACTTTTTCCTGAAATATGTTTGCATATTATTGTTTACACTGATTGTCTTTATGAATAAACTGTATGATGTATTTGGCATATATCTCGTAATCCAAACTTTCTTACTTGATGACGGACGAATGATATTTAGTGATATAAACGGATCTGACTTGATATAATTTCATTATTCCTATCCGTCGTTAGATCCGTTTAGGTATATTACTAAATATACGTGTACGGTCAAGGAATTTAATTTCAGTACCATTTCGTACCTTGTCACAGTGACAAACAACATGAAACTCGCTAGAGACCTCGTACTGCCGACCGGTTTGGCCTAGTGGGTAGTGACCCTGCTTACGAAGCTGATGGTCCCTGGTTCAAATCCTGGTAAGCGCACTTATTCGTGTGATGAGCATGGATATTTTTTCCTGAGTCATGGGTGTTTTCTATGTATTTAAGTATTATAAATATTTATATATTATAAATATCGTTGTCTAAGTACCCTCAACACAAGCCTTATTGAGCTTACTGTGGGACTTAGTCAATTTGTGTAATAATGTCCTATAATATTTATTTATTTATTTACTATTGTCACTGTGACAAGGTACGAAATGGGTCACAAATTAAACTCTTTGACTGTACAAAACCCGAGAGTTTAAAGTGTTTTATAGTATTTTTAGGGTTCCGTACCTCAAAAGGAAAAAAGAACCCTTATAGGATCACTTTGTTGTCCTTCCGTCCGTCCGTCTGGCTGCCAAGATCCTTTATCTCGGGAACGCGTGGAGGTATCGTGTTGAATTTAAAACCATATATTTACTCAGGTCTACAGTCCCTTGAAGCAGTGAAAAAATCAAACTTCTAAATTAAAGCAAAAAAATATGGCCGTTTATGCTGCAAAAAACATACATTTCGAATCTCTCAAGGGAATCAAAATTTATAAGTAGGGTACTTTCCGTTGACCTAGAACTTTGAAATTTGGCAAGTAATAATTCGTCTTACGCTACAAGTACCTACAGGGAAAAATCTCAAAACATTAAATTTTGTGAAAAAAATAACTAACTTAAATTTGTATGGAATCCTCGGTGAGCGAGTCCGACTCGCACTTGTCCGGTGTTTTATTAATGATTCATATTAAAGTGCTAATAGGTATAACTATAATATATAAGGGATATAAAGAACACTTATCTAGAGATAAAAATCTACACACAATAAAATGTCTCTACATACAATCTCATACATTTAGATACTCAGGTGTCTATCGTCCATAAATGTCAGGACTTTTGTCAGGTTTCAACCCTAGACGCAGATTTACTTTTTTAATTTCCAGGCCGCACCAATCTACAAGAATTTCCCAAAAATCCAAATACTTATATTCTAATAATTAATCCAGCTTTGATGATATGATTAATTTGAAGACAAGTCACATCTCCCGAAAGTGCAATCTAATTTGAACCTTAAATCGCAATGCTAAAGTTGAAATTCTCTTGGCGCGTACGTGGTCGATACATCGTACTATATATGCCTTTTTTTTTTTTTTTGTCTAGGGGGGAAAATGCATTCCGCATACCACCCGGGTGCGGGGGGTGACCCGAGTGGTTATGTGGGACTCCCGTCTAGGCTAATGAGGCCCACGGTATACCCACTAAAAACCCCCCATATGCCACCTCGCCGCCTTATTGGTGGGGTTACAGGAACACTTGCGCACTCATCCGCGACCCTACCGGCGGCAGCCGCCCGCGAGCGGCTCCTTCGCAAATGCCCGAAGGCCCTTCACGCGAGGCGCGCCAGATGGTTCGACGCGCCTTCCTCCTCGGCCTCCGTCCTGCAGTGTAGCGGACCCCCCCGAGCCCGCCACAAGGAGGCCACGGGCGCCAGAAAACTTCCCAGCGCCCGGCGGCAGATGAGGTCCATGGTTCTGCCGCAAACCACAACTCGGCTGCAGAGGACAGGGAGAACGGCACACCGTAACACCGACACTCCTCTTCCTCTGCAGCCCCACCAACGCCGCTACAGCGGAACGGCCCCGCCAAGGTCGCAGGGGATAGGGAGAGTGGCGCATCGTGATACCATCACGCCTCTTCCCCTGCGATCCCATCTCGGCCGTCGAGGATAGGGAGAACGGCTCACCGCAATACCGACACTCCTCTTCCTCGACGGTCCACCTCAAACGCGTCACAAGCGGGCTTACCAAGCCCACTTGGAGCGTCCTCCTCGGGCCAGCCCGCACCTCAAACAGGCCGGCCCTGGTTGCCTCTTCGCTTCACCGTGGGAGACCAAGCCACGGCTACTAAGCCCCTCCACCACGACAAGGTGGGCAACCCTCGGGGGGATCGTACTATATATGCCTGACTTAAGTAGGAAATTTTATTTGTGGAACACAGGTGTTACAGTTAAGGTCTTATATATAAAGTAATAAAAAGAATTATGTGTTTTGCCTATTGGCGTACAAATATTAAAACTTAAAAATAAATAATGGTCACATATGTTAATAAGTAATAAAATTATTACAAATCAATTACCTAAACAAGGATTATCAGTTATATTACAGCAATTAAACATTTAGAATAGAATAAAGTATCTACATTTCACAATTAAAATTTTAAAATTATAAATGAAAATCATGTTGGTTTAAATCAACATTTCGCAAATCTAAAATATAATGATTATATTAAGTACTTACATTGCTAGCAGTGCAGTTTAACTAGTAAAACGGATAAGTTATAATTCTTTCAGGTATCTCAAAATAAGTTTTTGGCAAAAATTTCATTTTTGGTACAAGCTTTTATCGCTGACTGTACTTTTCTTTCCACAAGTAACTAATAAATACTCTTCGAGACAATTCTTAAAACCCCAAACACAATTAGTTTACGTTGTTTTATCACAGAGTTCCTGTTCCTATGGCCACCTCCTGTCTCCATCATCAGATCATCTCGATGGTACCATAATATTGCATTGTCACCCGACTTACATATGTATGCAAATTTTCAGCTACATCGGAAACCAGGTAAAAATTACACTGATTAATAGCATTTGTTTATTAAGTATGATTTTAGTTGTATTTTAAACTGGTCAGGTTGCAAGCACAATAACAGATGGCCTACCGCGAACCACGTTCGACGTGTTGCCTCTCTGTCGCACTTGTAAATTCGTACGTAAGTGTGACAGGGAGGCAACACGTCGAACGTGGTTCGCGGTAGGCCTTCAGTTTTCGTCGTAACGGTACCGGTCAGGATATTTATATCTAATCTAAATACTACTTGGCCTTGAGTGTCTAATCATATACTAAGATTATCCAGATAAATAAAATTGTGGCATTATAGTACGGTCGCCAAGCCGCTCCGAGGCCAGATTTAATTGACTCAGCTCGGCCTTACCCACAACCAGTATCAATGTGTTCGGACAGTTCTCCTGATCACCGTACATGCGGTAGTAAAGCGGAAAAATGGTGGAGGGGATAGTAATGACGTCACAAAGATGGCGGCCGGACCTATTCTTTTTGGCGGTGTATCTCGAAAACCACTTAACCGATTTTAATCATCGAGGTGTCAAATAATAGCTTATATTATGGAGATTATTTCCTTTTCTACAAACATTTACGTGAAACCTATAGGAAAAAAAATAATCACAAAAAACAGTTTTTTTATAAAATTATTATTTTTTATTTTGTAAAAATCTCCGTAAATATTAGCATTTCGCAAATTTTGTTTAATATAAAACATATTGTTTCATTATCAAGGAATATAATGAGCCTTAAAACATACAGATCGAGTAATAAACAATGAAGCTACACTCATTTATTTGCGCATGGGTAACGATAACTGGCTTTTACCGGTCGAAACTGTGGTGACTGTTACGATACGTATTGAATGGAATTTATAGAGTATCGGTTTTAATTACTGAAATTATAATTAAAATTATAAAAACCAGACACAATAATGTTACCTTACTTCGACGTTTAGTCTCTTTTTTCGTCTTAATCATAGGTAGGTACATATTTCTTTTTACTTAAAAATTTTATACAGGGTGAACTTTTAACCACCAGTCATACTCTGCGCAGCGACTTTATAGGTCATTCTGAACAACTTTTACTATTAGTAGTCCCCAAGCCGCTCCGAGGCCAGATTTAATTGACTCAGCTCGGCCTTACCCACAACCGGTATCAATGTGTTCGGGCGTTTCTCCTGATCACCGTACATGCGGTAGTAAAGCGACATACACTGACATACAGACATAGACTGTCTTACACACAAAGATTCTTCTACAGTCTCTTTTTAAAAGATATAGGTATGCCTGTGGAGGAAGCTATAGATTTTTGGAGAAATGAATACAAACTGAATCCAAACGGCACCCACGTTTGTTGCCACAGTTGGGAAAAGGATGAAAAAAAATACCTCTATGGTATAAGACATATGTATGGACTTGAAGGTGGTAGGAAGAACTATACATCTGTAAACTGTCAAAGAATTCAAGGGTCAGATAATGCATGTTCAGAAGGTGGATGTCCCTTCAAATTTGACTATCAACAAATGGTGAAGCTTCTTCCGGGATGCCCAGATAATGTTTTGTCTGTAATAAATGAGTTGAAAAGAAAGAGGCAGTATAATGCTGCATGTATGACATATTTACAAAGTAGTTTAAAAACTGACTGTGATAGTGTATGCTTTAGTTTTACTCCTGTTAAATACTACATGATTGCATCTAAATATGGAGTACAATCAAAATGAAACTTGTTTCTTTTTTTCCACCTCGGCCCTTTAATGCTATGCAAAATAGGCGCAATTATATGATATGGAGGCGAGTACCTATTGGTTATAGACTATGCTGATTTACTGTGGATATGCACTGACAATGGTTGCAACTTTGTTGTAACTTAAGAGTATCTTACTGTTCTAATATTTTTATTCTTATGCTTTGGTTTACCTTATCTTGGATGTTACTTAATTTATATCAATGTCAATAGCGTTAGCTCTGCTACCTTATATTTCTCACAATCTGAACAAACTCGCATAGTCATAGTCTGGCAAACCAAATTTTTCAGTACAATAAACTTGGGTTTAATTAGCCCTAGCGGGTAAAATTTAACACCAATGAAAAACCCATGTTAGTGATTTAATAAGTTATTTTAAACGGCATCCAAAGAGTACCCAGAAGCGTATTAATCACATAAGGTCGTCTAATTAATGATTCATTTTATGAAATTCCTTTTTTATGGGTGGATAATGTTACCTCTAAGGGCTAATGTAACCTGAGTTTCGGTAAATAAGAACACAGAAAACTATACTCATCCCTTTCTTTTGGGTTCTAGTACTAGCGCAAGACAAAGACAGTATGATTGTCTCTGTCTGTTTGAAATAAGACAGTCCCCGGCGAACTATAGCCGGTTAAAAATAGATAGAATTATGATAACCCTCCGCGCCTACATTTTTAAAATTTGCTACTTTTTTCTACTGACGGAAATGGCTCGACAGACTATATAACAATTCATAATAACTTTAGGAACGTATCCATAATTTTTTCAGTGGTGCGTGTATCCGAACGTGTATTAACCTACAAAAAATAAAAGTTACGTAATTAAGTCTGCTATCTCACTTTAAACAGTACATTCATCGGTGATGTCTATTTCACTCAATCATCATTATAGTGTATTCCAATTCGCTGGGATTCAGTCCCATGCTGCTGACATTTGACAGTTTGAATTCTGATGACGGATAGAAAAAGGTTATAAACAGAAAAAGAGGAAATAATAGGCTGATTTAGATAAATTAACAAATTGAGAGATTCTATTAATAACGTTTAAGATTATTACTTTAGCCACTATAGTAAATAATAACAAATTTATTAACGTAAGCACCTGGACACCCGAGAAACCGCAACGTGTACTAGGTTAGGCCGTTAGTGAAACATGTTAGTACAATATTTAAAATAACATGACTGAAAGAAAAATGTGCAAATTTTACAATTTGAATGTACCGGAGCGACGATCTGGCGAAGGCGGGGCGCAAAACCACAATGAGGAGGACGAGCGAGCGCTGGAAGAGGCGATTCCGCCAGTGGTACCCCCCAATGAGCACAAACTTGAGTACAACTACTGGATGTGGTTCTCGCGACGAGGTGCCGCCGCGCGCTCCGGCTACAGCCAGGTAACCTTTCACTCTAACCTTTAACTTTTTTTAAATACCTTCATTTGAGTATGAATAATCTCAATGTAGCCATACAAGGTTGTCGGAGGTGATCTTGCCCACAAAGCTGGTGGGCCTGAGTGTGTATTTCGATAAGGTTATGTGTTTATGTGATGTAGTCATGGATATTTTCTGTGTATCTAAATATTCACCTATAAGGGGCATCCAAGTTTTACTATCTTTGTATAGCTTTAACTTAAATAATGTCAAGTAAAGGATATAACTATTGTGGTTGCAAATAAGAATAATTATTATAGCATATTTGTGCCAATAGAACCATTATAGTGGTCTCCAAAATACGTTCCAAGCCCTCACTTTTCAACAGTGGTAAGGAAGTGGTATAGAAAGGCCATACATTCCAGTCTGTGAAAAGGATGTTTGAGAGCCGGAAGCCTGACCATGCTCCTTATATCAAAAAGCAACCCTGGTCCAAGTATTCTTACCGGTTTGAATTAATCTTTCTACTATGCATTGCAGTTCTACTAATAAAAATATGTCTCCATGTGTTACATGAAATAAAAATATTCATCCATTCATTATACATGGGTTAATTTCAAGGGTGCATTCCTAAGCTTAAATTAAGTAACTTTTTTTTTTATACTACGTCGGTGGCAAAGAAGCATACGGCCTGCCTGATGGTAAGCAGTCTCCGTAACCTATGTACGCTTGCAAATCCAGAGGAGTTTCATGCGCGTTGCCGACCCTAAACCCGCCCCCCCCTCGTTGAGCTCTGGCAACCTTACTCATTGGCAGGAACACAACACTATGAGTAGGGTCTAGTGTTATTTGGCTGCGGTTTTCTGTAAGGTGGAGGTACTTCCCCAGTTGGGCTCTGCTTTAGATCTGGAATGACATCCACTGGCTGTGGATGGGGCATTGTGAATTTCATCTCGCTTTGTGTGGTAGGGACAAAGCGAGATGAAATTCACAATGCCCATACCTCTCTTTTGGACGTAGTTTAAGGACGTACCCGGGTCTAAACGGGTACTTCTCAAACACCTGGGTATTCTAATTAATAGCTCCATTTTGGAGATTTTTTATTTTTATAAAGCCCTATGAGCGGAAACTTATATTAGTGTTTAGTATGAGTCAATATATTTATTACTAAATCTAAGATAAAGATAGTACTATCTTGGAAAATCAATGTTTGAAATATCATAGTTGTCGATTGTTTGGTTGATATACAACATTAAATAAAATTAAATAAGCCTTTAATCCACATATGAAACACTTGTAAATACAAATATTAAGTTGTCTTATTATAAAATGTCTCTTAGTATGGTGTGCCTGTCGGCATAGGCCTCTTCCAACTGTTTCCAGTGCTGTCTGTCCAAAGCAACTGTGGTCCAGCGGGGTCGTAGAGTAAACTGGATGTCATCTTCCCATCTGGTTATTTGTTGACCTTTTTGCGCTTGCAGCCGAGTGGGTGTGGGTCCAACCAGTGGGTCACTTGCTTGCTACATTTTTCTTTGTTGTCACGCAGCATGTGGCCTGTCCACCTCCACTTTTGTTGGTTGATATGCTCGAGTATGTCCTTTACCTTTGTTCTTCGCCTTATTTCCTCGTTTCGGATTCTGTCCCTTAGTTTTGTACCAAGCATACTTCTCTCCATAGCTCGTTGACATTTGACGAGTTTGTCTCTGTGTTCTGCTGTTAATGACCAGGTTTCACATCCGTATGTCATGCATAGGACATTTAATTACTTTTTATAAAATAAAATTTTTTTTTTTTTAATTACCCATGTCATTTAGTCTCCTTAAACACACACTCATGCCCCAAAGTTAACGGAATCCAATAAAAACATGGTGCAGTCATTTGTGAAAAATGTGCATATTGTACAATTTAAACAATTTAGTGAATCACAAAGAATTGTTCAGCATAATAGGAATGTTGTGAAAGCAAATTGATTTAGGTACTGATGAATCATAAAATGACACTGCAACTATACAACAATTTAATAATAATAAACTTTTTTATTAAGTTGTTTGGGACTTAAATAATAGTATATTACGATACAAGTGCGAAAAATAGGAAATTCGAAACGAGTGGCGATACATTAAAACACGACCGAAGGGAGTGTTTTAAATCGACACGAGTTGCGAATTACCTATTCGCACATGTATCGTACAACGTTTTATAGTACATATGACCCTTTAAATGTTCGACACAGTAACGTAATATGCTAATTTTCGCACTAGTGCGGTAAAGTAGCACCATATGTACTGTAAATATATATTATAGGACATTATTATACAAATTGACTAAGTCCCACACTAAGCTCAATAAGGCTTGTGTTGAGGGTACTTAGACAAGGATATATATAATATATAAATATTTATAAATACATAGAAAATACCCATGACTCAGGAACAAATATCCATGCTCATCACACGAATAAATGCCCTTACCAGGATTTGAACCCGGGACCATCGGCTTCGTAGGCAGGGTCACTACCCACTAGACCAGACCGGTCATCGATTTATGTGTCAATAGGCGGGTCCACACAAAGCAAGTGTACGCGCGAGGCAATTTTCGCGTAGATGTGCCTCGGCCGCTTTGTGCATAAGAAAATTGGCTCGGGCATATGCTCGCTCTGTGTGGACCCGCCTAATCATTATTTTTACTCAATGCAATAAAATAGAATAAAGATTCTATCAAGTTTTAAGAACTGAGCCAACAATAAAAATCATAAATCTTAGGATTTTTAACCTCTAGCGTCTTAATAAAATTAAAAAATATATATTACTTGATATAAAAAAATCTTATACAACCAGTCTCGCCTAGAGGCTAGTGACACTAGTGACCCAGCCTATGAAGCCGATGCACACGAATAAATGCCCTTATCGAACGTCCCGGGTTCGAATCTCGGTAAGGGCATTTATTTGTGTAATGAACCCAGATATTTGTTCCTGTCAAAACGATTAGCCAAAATATATTTTATATCAAAACTGCACAGGTAATGTCATGGTCAAGTCACTTACGTTATCCCATTTTAAAGCCGAATCGATTGTTACATCTACCAGTGAAGCAATTTGTATACATCACTAGTAATCATTGTTCGAAACTATCAGCGAAAATAAACTAATTTCCGTGTGCAGCATCTGGTAACTCGTTGATCTGTACGAGGAAGCATAGGTTTGCGAGCGACGACCCCTGCGGAACATGCTACACTGCCTTCATTCGATTTGACCAGTCCATTATTTAGGACTACTGACTGTTGCCTACTTTTTAAATAATGAACCATGAGTTGTAAATTTGGGCAAAGTAGTCCGATGTGCTCAAACTTTCACGCAGTCCGAACTTAGTGGCTAGCACAGTGTGATCACAGAGATCAAAGGCGCGCGTCGCATTAAGAGAATGGCTACGTGTGACGATTTTTCCTATTAATTTTAATCTGTTGAACGCCACTATATTAAGCGTTATTGGAATGCATGAAGTTAATTAAATGGTAGCCATGCATATCTGTAAATGTCTTTGGCGGTTAAGGGGTTAAATAAAGTTTGCACATCATCCTGGCTTGGTTTCGATATTGTAACATTATGGTTGCAGGCGCTCCGTCTGGTGGGTCGCGTGGGCAGTGTGGAGCAGTGGTGGGGCCTGTACGCGCACCTCGCGCGGCCGGCCGACCTTCCCCCACTGTCCGACCTGCATCTCTTCAAACTGGGCATCAAACCCATGTGGGAAGATCCGGCTAATGTCAACGGTGGCAAATGGGTGAGTTGTGGTTGTGGGTAGTTCGAAAACCTCACTCAGCTAAAAGATGAGGATGTCAACGTTAGCCAGTCTTTTTCCGCGACCATAGAGAGACCGTCTGAGGTAATTTTATCACATAAGTATACGCGATTGACTCCGGTTAAAGTTAATAATAATGTGTGATTATACTGATTATCGTGAAGGTTTAAATCAGTGTAAGTGCAAGGCCTGAGTGGACGCTCGAAGTCGAAGCGGGGCGTTCGGCGGGGCGTGCAGCGTGGCGTCGGGCTCGCAAGTGATGTGAGCAGCATGCACTAAGGCCGCTCTTATACGTTTGCATTTGTTTAGCATGCATGCCGCACGCCCCCGTCCCGCTGCACGCCCAATTCGAGCGTCCGCTCAGGCCATACACTAAGGTCGGATTTAGTCCACAAGGTTACAAACCATACAACGCGCACAAGAGCGTTTGTGAACTGTAATAATTTCTTATTGGTGTGAAGTGTGAATATCAAGTTTAAGTTTTCGATCTGGAACACTAGGTGTAATGCGCTTACACTTGAACTTGAAAGTCTTTTATTTATTAAATGAATGCATATTGTAGACGGTCCGGCTTCGCAAGACGCAGACGGGGCGGGCCTGGGAGGACCTCTGCATGGCGATGCTCGGCGAGCAGTTCATGGTGGGCCGCGAGATCTGCGGCGTTGTGCTGTCCGTGCGCTTCCAGGTATGATGCTGTCTCTGCTTTTGTACACGACCTATGAAACGCGGGGAGCCCTCTTGCCTCCAAATCCAGGCGCTTCACATCCTTTCGTTTCATGTTGGAAAATAAACTATCTTTATCATCAGCTATTAACCGTCCCTCATCCCAAAATTAGAAAAGTGGATATTTAATGCTCACATGATTATTGTGAATCGTTAAAAACTTTAAATAACTAAAAAAAAACCGGTCAAGTGCGAGTTCGTTTTTCTCGCGCACCGAGGGTTCCGTACAAACTTTGAATTATCTCTTGTAACTATAAAGGCGAAATGCTTTTGATCATATGTACCTATAATAAGCATATTTGTGTACAGCGCCATCTATCGGCAAATTGTCTAACTAATTTGCGCGATGTAATGCACGTATGTTGGTTTTTCGTGGATTATTCTCTATCATGTGAACCGATTTCAAAAATTGTCCTTTTATTTGAAAAAAGCCGTCTTTAATATAATCTCATAGCAATTTACAGTGTAATAAACAGACTTATAGTTGATTAAATTGTAAACTGAATTCGGAAAGGTTTGTTGTTAATTCAAAAAAACGTTACCAAGATGTTAATATTACGTAAAAATTTCATAATTTTTCATTGGTAAACATCGGAGATAAGGGAGGGGGAGGGGGGATGGTATTTTTTTTTCACATTTTCCTCCATATTTTTTTTTCCACTAAAAAATAACAAAAAAAAATGTTTTGGAATGGTCAATTTGAGCTCTCTCAAATGATACCCCACTTGACCTAGTCACTAGACTTTGAAATTTTGCCCCCTCTTCATATTTGGCATTTCCCGAAGTTATTAAAAATAAAATAACAAAATAATACTTTCAATGTGTCTCGGTTAGCGTTGTTCATAACTATTCCAAATTTCAAATCGATAGCTTAAGTGGTTCTCGAGATATTTAGTGTTGTGACAGACAGACGGATGAACAGAGTCGCACTTTACTCTTTTAAATTCGGCATCAGTTAAACTAGAGTGATAGTAGCAAAATGTTTGTTAAATTTAAAATAGATGTAGAAATAAATGCGTAAAACACTTAAATTATGAGTTGTGAGGCGCTGTAGGTTTTATGGTACTTACTTATTATACTATAATTGTGTTATTTACTCATCTCTTAGTCGTCAAGTACGTCACTGATGATAGAACATTTCAGGAGGACCACCTGGCCGTGTGGCACCGGACGGCCTCAGACCGCGAGGCGGCCACGCGCGTGCACGACACGCTGCGGCGCGTGCTGCAGCTGCCGCCCTCCGTGCCCCTCCAGTACAAGGAGCACCCCGCCCCCCGCCCCGACGACGAGCGCTCGTAGCCCGCGCCCGCCCCGCGTGCCGTGCGTGTCCTGCAGGTACGTGTGCGCCGTGTCCCATCCCTACAGCTGCCCCCTCCGTGCCCCTCCAGTACAAGGAGCACCCCGCCCCCCGCCCCGACGACGAGCGCTCGTAGCCCGCGCCCGCCCCGCGTGCCGTGCGTGTCCTGCAGGTACGTGTGCGCCGTGTCCCATCCCTACAGCTGCCGCCCTCCGTGCCCCTCCAGTACAAGGAGCACCCCGCCCCCCGCCCCGACGACGAGCGCTCGTAGCCCGCGCCCGCCCCGCGTGCCGTGCGTGTCCTGCAGGTACGTGTGCGCCGTGTCCCATCCCTACAGCTGCCCCCTCCGTGCCCCTCCAGTACAAGGAGCACCCCGCCCCCCGCCCCGACGACGAGCGCTCGTAGCCCGCGCCCGCCCCGCGTGCCGTGCGTGTCCTGCAGGTACGTGTGCGCCGTGTCCCATCCCTACAGCTGCCCCCTCCGTGCCCCTCCAGTACAAGGAGCACCCCGCCCCCCGCCCCGACGACGAGCGCTCGTAGCCCGCGCCCGCCCCGCGTGCCGTGCGTGTCCTGCAGGTACGTGTGCGCCGTGTCCCATCCCTACAGCTGCCCCCTCCGTGCCCCTCCAGTACAAGGAGCACCCCGCCCCCCGCCCCGACGACGAGCGCTCGTAGCCCGCGCCCGCCCCGCGTGCCGTGCGTGTCCTGCAGGTACGTGTGCGCCGTGTCCCATCCCTACAGCTGCCCCCTCCGTGCCCCTCCAGTACAAGGAGCACCCCGCCCCCCGCCCCGACGACGAGCGCTCGTAGCCCGCGCCCGCCCCGCGTGCCGTGCGTGTCCTGCAGGTACGTGTGCGCCGTGTCCCATCCCTACAGCTGCCCCCTCCGTGCCCCTCCAGTACAAGGAGCACCCCGCCCCCCGCCCCGACGACGAGCGCTCGTAGCCCGCGCCCGCCCCGCGTGCCGTGCGTGTCCTGCAGGTACGTGTGCGCTGTGTCCCATCCCTACAGCTGCCCCCTCCGTGCCCCTCCAGTACAAGGAGCACCCCGCCCCCCGCCCCGACGACGAGCGCTCGTAGCCCGCGCCCGCCCCGCGTGCCGTGCGTGTCCTGCAGGTACGTGTGCGCCGTGTCCCATCCCTACAGCTGCCCCCTCCGTGCCCCTCCAGTACAAGGAGCACCCCGCCCCCCGCCCCGACGACGAGCGCTCGTAGCCCGCGCCCGCCCCGCGTGCCGTGCGTGTCCTGCAGGTACGTGTGCGCCGTGTCCCATCCCTACAGCTGCCCCCTCCGTGCCCCTCCAGTACAAGGAGCACCCCGCCCCCCGCCCCGACGACGAGCGCTCGTAGCCCGCGCCCGCCCCGCGTGCCGTGCGTGTCCTGCAGGTACGTGTGCGCCGTGTCCCATCCCTACAGCTGCCGCCCTCCGTGCCCCTCCAGTACAAGGAGCACCCCGCCCCCCGCCCCGACGACGAGCGCTCGTAGCCCGCGCCCGCCCCGCGTGCCGTGCGTGTCCTGCAGGTACGTGTGCGCCGTGTCCCATCCCTACAGCTGCCCCCTCCGTGCCCCTCCAGTACAAGGAGCACCCCGCCCCCCGCCCCGACGACGAGCGCTCGTAGCCCGCGCCCGCCCCGCGTGCCGTGCGTGTCCTGCAGGTACGTGTGCGCCGTGTCCCATCCCTACAGCTGCCCCCTCCGTGCCCCTCCAGTACAAGGAGCACCCCGCCCCCCGCCCCGACGACGAGCGCTCGTAGCCCGCGCCCGCCCCGCGTGCCGTGCGTGTCCTGCAGGTACGTGTGCGCCGTGTCCCATCCCTACAGCTGCCCCCTCCGTGCCCCTCCAGTACAAGGAGCACCCCGCCCCCCGCCCCGACGACGAGCGCTCGTAGCCCGCGCCCGCCCCGCGTGCCGTGCGTGTCCTGCAGGTACGTGTGCGCCGTGTCCCATCCCTACAGCTGCCCCCTCCGTGCCCCTCCAGTACAAGGAGCACCCCGCCCCCCGCCCCGACGACGAGCGCTCGTAGCCCGCGCCCGCCCCGCGTGCCGTGCGTGTCCTGCAGGTACGTGTGCGCCGTGTCCCATCCCTACAGCTGCCCCCTCCGTGCCCCTCCAGTACAAGGAGCACCCCGCCCCCCGCCCCGACGACGAGCGCTCGTAGCCCGCGCCCGCCCCGCGTGCCGTGCGTGTCCTGCAGGTACGTGTGCGCTGTGTCCCATCCCTACAGCTGCCCCCTCCGTGCCCCTCCAGTACAAGGAGCACCCCGCCCCCCGCCCCGACGACGAGCGCTCGTAGCCCGCGCCCGCCCCGCGTGCCGTGCGTGTCCTGCAGGTACGTGTGCGCCGTGTCCCATCCCTACAGCTGCCCCCTCCGTGCCCCTCCAGTACAAGGAGCACCCCGCCCCCCGCCCCGACGACGAGCGCTCGTAGCCCGCGCCCGCCCCGCGTGCCGTGCGTGTCCTGCAGGTACGTGTGCGCCGTGTCCCATCCCTACAGCTGCCCCCTCCGTGCCCCTCCAGTACAAGGAGCACCCCGCCCCCCGCCCCGACGACGAGCGCTCGTAGCCCGCGCCCGCCCCGCGTGCCGTGCGTGTCCTGCAGGTACGTGTGCGCCGTGTCCCATCCCTACAGCTGCCCCCTCCGTGCCCCTCCAGTACAAGGAGCACCCCGCCCCCCGCCCCGACGACGAGCGCTCGTAGCCCGCGCCCGCCCCGCGTGCCGTGCGTGTCCTGCAGGTACGTGTGCGCCGTGTCCCATCCCTACAGCTGCCCCCTCCGTGCCCCTCCAGTACAAGGAGCACCCCGCCCCCCGCCCCGACGACGAGCGCTCGTAGCCCGCGCCCGCCCCGCGTGCCGTGCGTGTCCTGCAGGTACGTGTGCGCCGTGTCCCATCCCTACAGCTGCCCCCTCCGTGCCCCTCCAGTACAAGGAGCACCCCGCCCCCCGCCCCGACGACGAGCGCTCGTAGCCCGCGCCCGCCCCGCGTGCCGTGCGTGTCCTGCAGGTACGTGTGCGCCGTGTCCCATCCCTACAGCTGCCCCCTCCGTGCCCCTCCAGTACAAGGAGCACCCCGCCCCCCGCCCCGACGACGAGCGCTCGTAGCCCGCGCCCGCCCCGCGTGCCGTGCGTGTCCTGCAGGTACGTGTGCGCCGTGTCCCATCCCTACAGCTGCCCCCTCCGTGCCCCTCCAGTACAAGGAGCACCCCGCCCCCCGCCCCGACGACGAGCGCTCGTAGCCCGCGCCCGCCCCGCGTGCCGTGCGTGTCCTGCAGGTACGTGTGCGCCGTGTCCCATCCCTACAGCTGCCCCCTCCGTGCCCCTCCAATACAAGGAGCAAATATTGCGTAATTTTATTGTTTATGCAACTTTATTGTGTAGGCTAAAATATTGCGTAACTTTATTGTTTATGCAACTTTCAAGCTTGCTATAGCGACGTAAAAACAGCTAATTTGGTCTGATAGCCCCTTAAAATTAAACTAAGCTACAACAAGTAGGACGCCCTCGGACAAACTTGTGCATCTGATGTTTTATAAGAGTTCTTCTTCTTTACAGTATCCTCGTACAGCACGGCACGGCACTCTAGGCCCGACACGACACGTCGAGGTAAACCGACGCATTTACCTGCCTTATATCTCAGCAGACATCGGTGGCGCCCAGACATTTCATTAGAAACGTGTGACTGGATCGTTATTTGCCTTGAGGGTTCTACGAAATACGAAGTTCCTTATCTCTCTTTATCCCAAGCTATTAGAAAAGGAGGGAGTTATTCGATTTGGCGTTTCGTATGAATTTGCAGTTCTGTTTGTAATAGTATGGGTGCAGAGATATCTCAATTCAAAGTAGCTAAATAAAGCGATCTTGCTGTCTCTTTTACGCGTGATAATAAGTAGCAATTTGATACAGAGATATTGGCATATAAAGATCAAGATTAAATTTGGATATGTCTGTGAGTACGTCTAAATTGAATTAATCAAAATGTACCTTTATATTTAAGACAGGTAGTACTTTACATACTATATATTCAGATCGCACGGATGCTCATATCGCTCCAACAATACTTTTAAACTTGATTGATATTAACTAAAGTTGCCACCAATATAAGGGCGGTTTCAGACGAGCGTTTTTACGAACGTACGTGCGTGCAAGCTCGTACCGCCGTAACGACCGTATGCGCGCAGAAAAATAAGCTAGCCTGTAACCACCCTAACTTTTAAATTACAAAATATAACCTCAAATACATCGTTTAATGGAAAATCTTGTGTTGACCCAAAAACAGACTGAAAAATATCACTATTAGTAATAAGATTGTTACCTAGTTATTAAATATTAATTTTACTAATCATTTCCTATCTGTGCCGCACAATAAATATTGTAAAAGAATCATTATCAAATAAATTCATGCAAGAAATTTCATTAAATTAGGCGGGTCCACACAGAACGAACATACTCGCGAGGCGGCGCGCGTTTTCCTCGGCTGAGCGCGCCACCGCGGCCGAGGCACGTCTACACTCGCCGGTTTGTGCGCGAGGAAATTGTCTCGCGCGAATGCTCGCTCTGTGCGGACCCGCCTAAGTACTATTTAAACAAATTTTGAGGTTATATAATAAATAGTTAAAAGCTTTATTGGTGGTAACACTGAATCGCGCTAGCAATAACTCTAATATATTGAGTATACTTATTGTCGATCCGGTTGTATATGCAATATAATGTTTATAACAATAGCTCGTGAACTCTCACTCATTTTCAGCGTCGTTTGGACGCAACGCCATTTTTCTACTTACTTTTGAATATTGCAAAACACGCGATCTTCCAAAACGTACAGAACGACACGGCTCGGTACAGCTCTGCCATATTTCTAGATTTGGACAGCGGTGGCATCATGGTTCCATTTTTATCACTTGTCGCTATGCCCGTCACTTTCACGCTTACATACTTGTTAGAACGTGACAGGTATGGTGACAAATTATAAAGAACTGACCATCTTAGCCCTACAGGTTTTGATATGATGTCTGATAGCTACAATAATCATACTTACGATCCGTCCGCACCAAGCAAACGACTAATGGCCTTCACAAACGTCACTGATAATCGCATGCGATTTGCAATACATTGCGGCATTTGATCCGTTGCATTCTAGCCGGCAATTATTTAAAATCGCATGCCATTAGTTGCACCGTCTGTAGTAGCCTGAATGACTAACAGATGGCAGACCGTCATATGGCTGCGATCCAATCGGTTTCTCGTCGTTGGTTGGTTAGTGTGGAAGCATCACTAGAATTGGCATAATTTCATTTTCGAAGTACCCAATGTATGTAGTTTTTTCATAATATTCCCTCTAAACGTGTTTTTTAGCTCTCATTAGGCATATAGTGTATGCACTGCCCGTTTTATAACAATGTTTTTGTCTTGTCATTGTGTATTTTTCGTCGATATGTTCAAGTAGTTTCAAAAAGAACTCAGTGTAATAGTTTCAATTAATAATACAAATTGTATGATGTTGTATGGACGTAGTTCATAAGTATGTTGTATGATTTGAAGCCAAGTTGGCAGTTTTAAAAAATATAGTATAAATGAATTGAAAGTTTTAGATAAGTTGACTGAAATGAAACTGAGTGAGATTACGAATTATTTTGTAGCTGTGCTCCAATCCATAGCCATTGACAGGTGTAGTAATTAAGGTTTTTTTTTCTGTTAAATTATCTAGAGACCCAATGATATTGTAACTTCAGATAGGTTATAAGCGTTCGAGAATTGAAGCGCGTAAATTGTACATCATATCAGCCGAAAGACGTAGACCTCCACTGCTGAACATAGACCTCCCCCAGCGATCTCCACAACGTCCGGTCTTGCGCCGCTCTCATCCATAATCCTGCAACCTTAACCAGATCGTCGAAGGTCGTCCAGAACCAGGTTAATTGTACAGTTGCTCTTAAGTTGCGCCTAGGCACGCTGTCACTTTGCACGAGCTGACGAGCTCCCTCACACCGAAAGAGACAAGCTTATTAGTTCAACACAGAGATGAATAGTATGCGGAAATTAATCAACAAAAACATTCATTCGTACGTAATTTAACAAAAATAGAAGTATTTTTTAGTTCCTATTTATAAGTATAACCTATCTAAAGTAATAAATCATTTTAGAGACCTAACACGTTTATCTCCGTGTTTTATTCTTGAGGATGAACGAAACTCGTGACGTAGGGACATTTAACATAAAAAAGCCTCTTATTTTTAGACATACTGAAGCGCCATCTAGTGTGATTTCGCTGCAACTATGTCTATAATTCACCCTTGCGATTCAGCAGATTCATTCTCACAACGCGCAGTGTATATAATAGTAAAATTGAGTGAATATCGAATTTTGTAATTGTGAGAATGTGTTGTGTCGCCCGCCCTTGTACAGTTTAAACTGGTTTACTGAAAATAAAGAATCAGCCTTTGTATACTTTCAAACGTCGTTTTCTTTCTATTAAGCTCCTTGTGTGTATTTGCTAAAATTGTTTAAGGCGTTGCCATTTTCTTTATTATTATGACATAACATATGACACAATAATTTTTAAGAAAAAAAACCGATTTCAATGAGGGAGACCAGTGAAAGAACGATTATTGTTGATTTTGGATTTCATACAATAAACTTAAAAAGACAGCGTCCTACGCCTAATTATGTAGAAAAGGAGGTAGGTAACATGTTTTTTTTTGTCACTGCACCCACCTTGACACATTTCAGATTTTCCCTATGGTTGACTGGTAAGATAAATTATTTCACACCATGCATGAAATAAAGCACCAGATAATTATTAAAAAAACTATATAGGATAGAAATATAAAAATGTGCCTTGAAAAACATGCAAAGAGAACAAATTGCCAAACGTGAACATATAATTATATCATTGAAGAGTTCCATTCTGTTCATCATCAGCAGTTCCACTTCATCAAATGTCACTTCTACAAATGTAATACTTGATTTGTAGATGAAAATACTAAGATCACTATATATATGCCTTTAACATTTGAGGAGTTCCCTCGAGTCCTCATGGACCCCATCGTCAGAACTCGAACTTGACAAAAATTTGTCTTGAAAATCTAATTTGCTTAACAAACACAGCGTAGAGGACAAATCGCCAAACGTGTATTATGCGTCGTTGAAGAGTTCCGTTCTGATCATCATCAGCAGTTCCACTTCATCAAATGTCAAAGTCAAAATATTCTTTATTCAAATAGGCCTAGCAACAAGCACTTTTAAATCGTCAAATTTTACAAATATCATCTTAATCTAAATATCAGAGCAATTTATTGATGCAGTTATTATTGTTCTAAAAAAAACATTGAACTATTATAGATATGGTAAACTTAATAATAAGAATTTCACAAAAAGATCGTCAAACATCAAAATTGTATAAAAATACTCGTCTAGAACCTTTCTAGAATAAAATCTAAATGTCAAAAAATACGGTATATATATACATTGAATTATCAATTTCATCATTAATAACATAACAATAAATAATTCATTCTTTACAATCACACTTAATCCCACGGTGTTTCATCATTCATGTAGTCTTGTGTGCTATAATAGGCTTTAGAGATAAGCTTACGTTTTACATAATTTTTAAATTTACTAACAGACAATTCAGTTATAATATTAGGAAGTTTATTGTAAAATCTTACACAATTACCCATGAATGATTTCTTAATTTTATGGAGCCTAGTGAAGGGCACTGCGAGCTTATGCTTATTTCTAGTATTAATATTATGTATTTCACAGTTTTTCTTAAAACTGGCAATATTTTTATGTACATACAGAATATTCTCATAAATATATTGACAGTGCACTGTCATTATGTTAATGTCCTTAAATTTATCTCTAAGTGTGTCTCTATGGTACATTTTATATATTGCACGAATAGCCCTCTTCTGCAGAACAAAAATGGTATTTATCTCTGAAGCACTACCCCATAGTAAAATACCATATGACATAATGCTATGAAAGTAACTAAAGTAAACTAATCGAGCTGTTTTCACGTCTGTTAACTGACGGATCTTGCTCACTGCAAAAGCTGCAGAACTCAGTCTATTCGAGAGATTAGCAATATGGGGACCCCATTGTAGTTTAGAATCTAAAGTTATACCAAGAAAAACTGTGCTATCTACTAGTTCCAATTCCTCATCCTTGACAATGACACTTGTTTGCTCATTCCTTATGTGACTTGTAACAAACTTAATGCACTTAGTCTTTTTCTCATTTAACAATAAATTATTAACATTAAACCAATTTACTACTTTAGAAATAGCATTGTTTACATCACTGCAAGCTTGTTGCTGTCGTTTGACTTTGAAAATAAGTGAGGTATCGTCTGCAAACAATACTATGTCATGGTGGGTCTTTACAAGGTAAGGCAGGTCATTAATGTAGATAAGGAACAGGAACGGCCCCAATATTGATCCCTGCGGTACACCCATAGAGACCAATGACCCCGGTGATCGCTGTCCACTCACATCAACCCTTTGTATTCTACCGTGTAAGTAAGACTTTATTAAATTCAGTGCCGAGCCTCTTACTCCATAATAGTGCAGTTTCCTGATCAATGTTTCATGACAGACGCAATCGAAGGCCTTAGATAAGTCACAGAAGATACCTAAAGCATCCTGTGACTCCTCCCAGGCATCGAAGATCTGTTTAATTAGCTCAACACCAGCGTCGG
This sequence comes from Cydia pomonella, assembly GCF_033807575.1. Classification (NCBI taxonomy): domain Eukaryota; kingdom Metazoa; phylum Arthropoda; class Insecta; order Lepidoptera; family Tortricidae; genus Cydia; species Cydia pomonella. The sequence goes on along the minus strand of NC_084705.1, from coordinate 3,222,240 downwards.
TTGTTGAGCGACCCCGTGTAAAACCAAATTGTTTGTTGTGCATTAGATTATTAATGTTAAAATGTTTCAATAACTGACTCAAAACTATTTTTTCAAAAATTTTGCTGAATGTTGGTAACACTGATATCGGTCTAAAGTTAGTGGGGTCGGATGTGCTACCTGATTTAAATAAAGGAGTGACTTTACTATGTTTCATTAGATCAGGAAACTCACCGCAGTCAACACTGTTATTAAATATAACTACCAGGTCAGGCGCTACAACTTCTATTAAGGATTTGACAGTATGAACGGAGACTCCCCAAAGGTCACTAGTTTTTTTTACATTAATTGATTTAAACGCCTTTAATATATCTGAGGCACTCACATGTTCAAAATTAAGATTTCTAGTACATTCTGGGATATTCTCTTCTAACAGTGTAACGGCAGACGAGGGTGATGAATTTAATTTTGTCACTTTTTTAAATGTAATATGTTAAAGAAAATACAAAAATCACTATATGTATGCCTTTCACATTTGAAGAGTTCCCTCTATTCCTCATGGATCCCATCATCAGAACTGAGTTTTGACAAAAACGGGACCAATCTGTATATATATATATAAATTCAAACAAAAAAATAATTTTTAAAATCGGTTCAAAAATGACGGAGTTATGGAGTAACAAATATTTAAAAAAAAAACGAATTGATAACTTCCTCCTTTTGAAATCTTGAAGTCGGTTAAAAACATAAGCAGAACAGGTCTTGTTTGGACTCGGGTAACTTGTGAAATGTTTTAACTAGGAATATTATTTTGATGTCAACTTTTAGCTGATATCCTGTTCTATCATATAACAACAAAAAAGTACAGGTCAACGACCTCGTTTTCGAAAAAGAAGATATAATGTAAAATAAAACCGGCCAAGAGCATGTCGGGCCACGCTCAGTGTAGGGTTCCGTAGTTACTCTTCCGTCACAATAAGCTAAACTGGAGCTTAAAGTATAGTAAATTGTTAACCAAGGGATGAAACGGTACCTTTCACCTGAGTTAAACAAATAGGCAAATTTGCATAATCAGTACCTAATTAAAGTAAGTCTTTTTACTATGAAGGGAAAACTTTTTGCGATAACTCAAAAACAGCTAAACTGATCATGTCCGCTATAGTTTTCATTTAATGTCTTTCTTAAGCTCTACTTCCACGATTTTTTTCATATTTTTTGGACTTATGGTTCAAAAGTTAGAGGGGGGGGGACACATATTTTTTTTCTTTCGGAGCGATTATCTCCGAATATATTCACTTTATCAAAAAATGTTTCTTGAAAACCCCTATTAGTTTTGAAAGACCTTTCCAACGATACCCCACACTCTAGGGTTGAAGCGAAAAAAAAATTTCACCCCCACTTTACGTGTAGGGGAGGTACCCTAAAAAAAATTAAATTTTTAGATTTTATTGTACGACTTTGTCGGCTTTATTGATTTATATATCCATGCCAAATTTCAGCTTTCTAGCACTAACGACCACGGAGCAAAGCCTCGGACAGACAGACAGACAGACAGACAGACAGACAGACAGACAGACGGACATGGCGAAACTATAAGGGTTCCGTTTTATGCCATTTGGCTACGGAACCCTAAAAAGTACATTTTTGAAAACGATTTTTATCTTTGTTAATAATTATCGAGTAATTGTGGAAAATTATTTGCGACATTTATGCTTCAAATTTATGTCCTAATTCATAAGCTATCGAATGATTATTATTTTTTAGATGTGCGATAGGTAAATGGGCAGATAAAGGTACATTAACCAAGTGCAGTAGTGTATGGCACCATAAAACTTTGAAAGGGTGCAGTTTTAAAATGGTTGAGAAAAAACATAGGTATGGGGGGTGATTTGTCGATAAAATTCATCGTATTATACGTGGTTAACGGCTCCACTATACGCGGAAAACCACATTGTATAGAATAGGAGACAAACGATCAGACGAATCGCTTGGTATAGTCCGTGTCATCCACGATGACGCGCTGATTTGTCAAATCTAACCTTTAATGACATGACAATATGAGTCAAGGTTCGCGTCTTCGTGAATACCACGATCTATAAGCAATTACGGTTCCCCATGGACATCTGCAACATCAGAGGCATTCCTTGCCGGCCTTAAGATGGAAGTGCGCTCTTCATTAACTGAAATGTTTTATTTATCTTGTTTTAGTATTTGGTTCGCATTTGTAACTGGATATTTACCATAAATATAAATATTAACCCATTGAACGCCACGCGTATCGTACGCGGCGCATAATCGTGAACCTTGTCGGTACGCATGTAGGTTGATATTGGGCTGTAGCCGCGCGCCTCATATGACATCTTTGGCGGTCAAAAGGTTAAATGAATGCAGCTCATATACCTACTCGTACTACATTACTGTAATTAAAGCTATTGCATTGCAAGCTACATTACCCTAAAAAACAATTTCAAATCGATACAGAGATGCTACACGTGTGTGCCCATAAGGAACAGAACATACACAGCGCGGCGGAATTAAAAACACGTTTAGTATTAGCATACTTTTAGACGTACACAAAGTGTAACAAAATATTGTACTCAACACTCGACCTTTTTATTAGTAATTTGTGATAGTGAGGTACACTCAGTAAGGAGTGCATCATTAGGCGGGTCCACACAGAGCGAGCATACGCGCGAGGCAATTTCCTCGCACACAAAACGGGCAGTAGACGTGCCTAGTGACGCCATCTTGTCGAGCAAATCGGATGAGGCAAGTTACACGACCACGCAGCCGCGCGAGGCACGTTTCCCGAAATTTCCTCGCGAGGCTGCTCGCTCTGTGGGGACCCGCCTATTAATGGATTTAAATCTCAAATTAAGTTTGGCAAACACAAATAAAACCACAATGTTGTCTAGAAAATATACTTTAATACATCAAATTCCAACAGACACGTTATTTGAAATAAAAATAAATGATATTCGCTACCACAATAATCTCGCACTGTATACCTAATTACCTAGTTACATCTAGGAATAGGCTACCTTACTTTACGTACACTAGAGCTGTGAACACATGTCGGGACCGTTGTGGACGAAATCGTATGAGACCATACACACATACAGGGTATTTTTACTACCGGTAATTCTCAGCTTTCTCTCCCTAAATAGGAAGTACACTTAATGCCGAACGAAAAACGAAGAAATATAAAACAGCACAAGGAAAACGTATTAATATATATAGACGTAAAAAGTTTTACATCAATATATCGTAGGTTTCATATAGTTCAGCTGTCAAATATAAGGTCTGCAGTATGCTCTGTAGCTTGTTTTCATTAACCTTTTCCAGGCCGCACCAATCTACAAGGTTTTTCCAAAAAATCCAAATATATTCCAATTAATTCAGCTTTGATGATTCATTTGAAGACAAGTAACATTTCCAGAAAGTGTAATCTAATTTGAACCTTAAATCGGAATGTTAAAGTTGAAATTCTAATGGCGCGTATGTGGCCGATAATTCGTACTATGCCTTGAAAAGGGTTAACCTTTTCAACGCCGTGTCAAACACAAAAGCTGTCTTTCGGACGCCACGTCACCGAAGTATCGAAACTGAAATTGAACTTTATACATACGCACATAGGTCTATGTTGCTCTGTGGTCTGTGACGGATTAATCCGTTTTCGACGTTGGACCTACGGTGCGGAATTATCAGTCTTTGACGTCAAAAAGGTTGTTCATTCAATGAAAACTTCTGTTGCCAACTGCAGATATATAAACAACTAAAAAAAGTTTTAATTTGTATAGCATCTCATACATTTCCGTCGAATGTGACCTTTAGCAACTTTAGTTAGGCCGTAGGTACTCAGTATTTACGCGCCTAGTTCGTTTGTATCTTCAAAAATATATTCAACAGTCAAATATCTCTTTACAAAATAAATAGGTATTAATGATTACTTCCATACGGTAAAGTATAAAGTCAATCACATCGATACAAAGAAAATGCGTCAAATAAATATAAAATGAGTAAAGCAGTTATTCACTGTCGAAGAGTTGTAAAGTCTAAGGAAAAACCGTCCCCGATTTTGACACCTTGAGTTGTCGGCGCTGTATGTTATGTGGTAATAGGATTGTCAAACGACTTGAGCCTAACAGCGCCATCTACAAATAAGCTCTCAAATTTGAAACACGATTTTTTCTTACACTTTACAAAAATTTAAATGATGCCTTAAGCTTTAGATTTTATAACAGCTTGAACCAAAATTATATCAAACCAAAATTAGCCCTATAATTACACCAGTAAGATCTATTGTAACACATGCCCACAGCCTAATCTGACACCCATCTAAGCTATACAGTAATCTATGTACATTTGGCAACTTGTCTAACGCTAAGGTGTGATATGCACGCGGCATAGGGATATCAAATAGTACCCATTGATATTTCGTTTTATCCATCACAATGTTTCCAATGATATTCGTTTCGTAGGCGTGGTAGTTTATATTCTGTCTTCTTTTAAGTCTGCACAGAATTTGACGCGACAGTTTGACAGTGCTACTATAAATGTTAGTGTTAGTTAGTGTATATTTTCATAGGAGCGGGGACTACTTTGGCTGAAACCTCCGCTAGGAGCGCTAGTGTAGTCGTGGGGCTGGGGACCGTATATATCTCATGAAGGGACTCGGGTGCTTTTGTGCAAGGAACCCCTCCCGGTTTAATGGCTCCTCTACACGATGGCCCAGCGCAGGCCAGTGTAAGGGACGCAGCTATGCGGTGGACTGAGATAGCAATATCACTTACACCCTCTAAATGCGTCCCTTGGACTGGCCTGCACTGGGCAATCGTGTAGAAGAGCCATAAGCCTCTGCTCCGCTTAATCGGTCACGGTTTAGTACATTTCTTATGGGATTTTAGTAATGTTCATGTTTGTTTTGAGATTTGTGCAATTTTATTACAAAGATAGCCACTACCACGCCTTTCTCTTCAAGTACTAACATTTATCACACATACTTTCCTCCTAGTCATTCTTTTTTTTTTTTTACTCATTGTTTCTTAAAATTAATTAATGGCATGTAACATAACGGGTTAGCACTGATTGACTAGCACGTTATTATTTCGCGGATTAGCAAAGTAATATTTTTGTCTAATTTACATATCTTTTCCTTCATTTCGTCGTCAAAAATCTATATTTTTCTACGATATACAGTAAGTTCTGTTTTTATAATTATTATCCAGATACTAAAATACTAGTTCGGTTGCCCAATCTGCTCAATCTATCATTTTAGTTAAAAACCAGATATATTAGGTAGTATAATTTGCTATCCAACAGTTACTTTATGGCCAAAACTAAGTTTAGATTTTATAATTATAACACACGCGAAGATGTGTCCGCTTTTCCAAAAAGCGAAAACGGAGGCATCGGACTGAGGAGACTAAAATAGCATTCCACTCGTATTCAGTGGAAGGAGCTGTATGCATTTCACCATTGCGAGGTAGCGATCTAAGCGCAGAGGTGGCGTAAGGCGTGATGGGCGACGTGGGCCATCTCAGACACAACGTAAAAATGTTCGTTGTCTTGCGCCACCAGAGGGCCTCGCTAAATGTACCTTTCCCACATAAAACTTTGGTCTTGCCCCACCACTGGCTTAGCGGACTCCAAACGGAGACTCCCGCCTTCCACTGCGAACTTCCGCTCGCAGTGGAAAGCGGGAATTATCTATGCCCAAACACAACATCTATCTATCGAAGCTTACTTTTTTTAAGTCTGTAAACATCAGAGAACAAGTATTATCAGTGATAAATGTTAGTAAGTGACATCCATACATTCTACGTGATCTATTCTGATAGCTAGACTTCACAAACTCTTTATTTTTTATCTGGACTCTATTTAAATGCTCTTATAGTCGATACTTAAACAGGTTTCACGAAATTTGTGATAGCGAAGTCTCTTTTTAACTCTTTTTATTAGAAAGGGACTTCCACTAGTTTTAAAGGGTACAGTCGCCATCAGATATATCGGCCCGGCCCAGGTGTTCACAAAGATCTGAACACAAACAAAACAAAGCCTCGCGAGCATAACTTAAAACTAGATAAATATATGGCTTTTTGAAAAATATCCAAAAACTGGATCGACAAAAATCTATTACCTAAATCTACATCGTTTTTATTGAATTCCGTTAACTCCGGGGTATGGGTAAGTACGGTTAAGGAAATGAAATGGCATAGTTAATTTAAAAACTAAAAAAAAATATACTTTTTTAAAAATTAAATGTTGCTTATAGCGTTGTTGTAACAAACAATTGAAGACTTTGACATATCATTGTCATTTCGAACATCAATCGTCCGAGATAGTATTTAAATTTAGTAGTAAATGTACACACTCGTACTACAACACTAATCAAATAGGCTCTAAGGCAAGTGTATACGCTCGTGAGGGCCTTATAACATAAAAATAAATTATTGATAATCTCCGAAATGGAGTTAATTAGAATACCCGTGTCTTTGAGAAACTTGCTTAATTTAAGCCAAGAATGCACCCTTGAAATTAACGGAAATCAAAAATAACACGGTGTATATACAATTTCACGAGAATCGGTTAAGAATTGTGATCTGTAGAGGAGAACATCAGGACATACAAAAGCATTTTTGTCCAAGCGACAACCGAGTTCTTCGCTAACTTCAAAGTGCATGTTGAGATATTTTTGTGCATCTTGGCCGCTCTGGTATATCTGTTGGCAGCAGTACAAAGTTTCGAGAAACCAGTCCTAGGCCGTTCAAGTTAGGCTTGTAAGTCACAAACATCGGTCTAATAGGCCTACCGCTCTCAACTCAGACGATATGTGAGAAGATGTAAGGGTCTGCTGCGCCATAAAAAAAAAAAACAAAAATTTTATTTAGTCCCAATTTAAGCTACCTTCTCCACGTTCGGCGGCAGTATTGGCTTACATGTCAAGAGACTTTCCTTAAGATTTAGCAGTACGGGTATCAGCGTAAATACCGCCATCGAACATGTTAAAAATTTGCACATCTAGCAGTTTTCTAAAATAAATATCGAAAATCTGATTCTTACAAATCTAGACACATTCTCTGGCTCATTCTACTCAGAGTCGACATTTCCATCCTACCATTTAAAGATGTCCCAAAATGTTCGTTCCATTACGTCACGTTTTTGTGTGAAAAATGTTTCACTTGTATGCCCGTGACATAGTGGAAACTATAATTTTCAAACAAAGTTTTGGGACATTTTTTTAGCATCAGGATTGAATATGCTAGGGATTCTGAGTTGAAAGAATCCAAAAACACCACGATCTGTGAGAATAGGCGGGTGTGTAGAGAGAGCATACGCGCGAGGTAATTTCCTCACGCACAAACCAGCCAATGTAGACGCTCGCGCGTATGCTCGTTCTGTGTGGACCCGCCTAATCAGGTCTTCGATTTTTTTTAGAAAAAGTACATCCACCTCGCTAACCGTCCGAGTTAAGTTTTAAGGTAGTATGATATACCAATTAGTTTACTTGATCTTATTTTTAAAATTAGTTTAAGAATTTACCCCAAATTTATCTTACGAGCGACTAGCTCAAACACTAAACCTAATCGATTGCTTTCATAGTTTGAATGATGAGCAAAAGTATTAAAAACGTACAAAATAATGCCAGTCTTACCTATGGGGTCCCCAAAACATCCATATTTGATTATTATACTTGATCGCGTAAAGTTACTTTTTTTAAATATTTATTCTCTTGGTTTGCTAAAGTAAGAACGCTAAACTCGAATGATTTCGTTCATTGACCCCCAATTTTCTATCTCTTTCGCACACATAATTGTATCGCTGTCCCCCGATGATACCGATAGTCAATGCTACAGTGCTGTAACACGTTCGAAACGTCATCGGGACAAATAAATAAAAGTAAATTTACGCGAGTTCATTGTTAGTAATAATGTCACTTAACAACACAAAATTCACGCTCTAATAGACACTATACTTCATAGTTGGCAAGATATGTTTCTCTATGGGAACCCCACTAACTAAAACTAAATAAACTTAACTTATATATAAGAAAAAATATAATTGTAAAAACTATATTAGTATACAAAAAAATATTTATCTAAACTTCGATAATTCATGAATAAAAGCCGCTGTTTATTAATAAAGCTTTAAATTAATTTAGCGTATCGGTGCAAATTACACCTTATGGCATCTTCTTAAAGTTCAATACTGATTACACAGGTAACACAAAAAAGGTCAAGTTCGGTTCATTCGGTAAAATTAGCTTCACGCTTAGCGCCCGATTTACATGTCGCTCCGTAGTTTGAGCGAGACAACTTTATGCGCGTATTATGGCGACATCCCGCTCGCACGTCGGACGTGCAAATCGGATGCAGTGTGCCCCTTAATGTTGATCAATTTGTTGATAAGGAGTGTTGTTTTGAACCTGTGTAGTCAGTATCGACTTGACTTATTATAACACCGCGTCTCATCGCTAGTCAAAATCTGATGAGATATAAACTAGTAACTCTTAGATTCGCAAGGCCCAAAGTACATCGTTCATTTTTCATAATATCTGTATTAAGTTGATTGAATAAATGTAATGATTTTCTAAAGCCTAGTCTCGATATCGCGCGGCAAGCTATAGAATGCGCTCCCGCAATCTGTATTCCGTGATAAATATGACCTCGGTCTCTTTAAAGCAAGAGTGAATAGGCTACTACTGAACCGGTCAGCTCCATCTTAGGCCCTTTCCATCAGGTGTGACTAGTCGCCGATCAGTTTATAATTAAAAAATATAACATTGGGTACCCGCGCGCAATGGGTAGCGGCCTGTAAACTGGTTGATCGTCGGATCGCTTGCCGCGCTATAGTTCAAGATGGTGCCAAAAATGGCTCGCGATCCAGATACAGATTTGCCGCGGTGGGACAACGCAGGCGCGGCCGCCGCGCGATATCGAGACATGTTTTTACAGATTGAACGGAACGATTTAGTTGATATTATTTCTTGTAAAAAGAGCGTGAACTTGATATGTACATTCTAATGTACATGAACCTCACGAGGGCATGCAAGGCCACCACCTTGTCTATACTCGAGAAATTTCTACTGGTACCGCCGTGATCCGGGTAGCCTATTTGTTTTGACGTCTGCTGCGAATGCAGACGGTGACCCGATCCCAGTCCTGGGCGCTGGAGCCTTGGTCACTATTTATTTCGTATATGACATTTATACACTTATTATATAGGTAAATTTCCAAAGTAAAGAGTGTAAACGCAAATGGTGGTGACCAAGCTAATTTTTTTTTCATAGGTATGTATTTACATCATAGTTTACTAATTACCTAAAGGCGGAATTAGACAATGTAGGACACACGAGAAGATGTAATTTGACAATAATCTGTCTTTGTCAGAATTCTAAGGCATGAAAGTGCGACCTTAACATGAAACCAATTATTAGTTTAGGTTTCTATCTTTATTAGTGAAAGGTATCTCAATATAAAACGTCTAATAATTCTAAAGTACAGTCAAAAATATGCCCCATAGTTCTTGATTCACCGACATAAGAGCTATAGGACATATTTTTGAGTATGTGCGCACCCATATTTTTACACTTGAAATAGGGGTACTTCGTATTTATAGATAAATTACATCTAGTTTGTGATTAACCGATGGCTTTTATACATTTGATTTTCTACCTTACACAAACAGAATAAAGTTGATATTCAAAACACAATACCCTTTTAGGTATGTCAGTACCAGATAGACCTTTGAAATATCGTCGTTATTTTGTTCGCATTAAGGTACAAAATATAAACTAAGCTACAAACCAGACGTAACTAAGATGTACACGTCCAAACATTAATATAATACATTAATAATATATCTCTTTTGATATTGCGATTTTGGTGTGCCGTACCTCAATTCCTTAGTTTCCAAATCACTAGATGTCGCTACTTTGACGTAACCAGTTTAACGCAGGAGTTCCCAAACTTGTTAGTAGTGATATTTACACGTACATGCATGCATGTGAGCTGCGAAATTGCATGGAGAAATTATAAATGAATTCATTGTTAGGGTCGCCATGCACTTAAACGACATCTCCAGATTTAATGTATGTATTTTTAACCATAGAGACTAATATACATCTCTATTGATTATAGTAATTATTTATTTTAAGATTATTATAATGTAATGTTTACCCTGGTATTGGCTGTTGTATTTATAAATGTTATTTTTTTTTCATGACACTATATGATGTTACTATAAATGTTGTATTGACTTATAAAAGAACCCTTAAGGCCTACTTGCAGAATATTTTTTTGAATTTTGAAACGGCTTGATGAAGAAATGAAGATACATTAATGTAGCTCTAGCTGCTAGAATCTACAACCAGCGCTGCGCGGACGCTCTGTCCGCGGTGTTAAGATTTGGAACTCTCGCAGTTTGGGAACATCAGGTTATCATATAGTTCACATTTTAATGCGACATGTAACCATTGGTGTCACTCAACAAACATTTGATTGTGCGTGTCAGAATACCGCCATCTGGTGATATTTGATCCCTTAAATACAAAGTCAATACAGTCAGCAGGTAAAACGAGCTCTAGACTGCCTTACTTGTAGATTTGAAATAGCAAGAAACAATCATTTGTAAGAGTGAAAGGGTTATGCCTAATTACCTTTCTCGCTCTAACACTTTGGCGCCTTCTGGTCTTACAAAACTGAGCACACATTTGTTCCACCTGGTTTTAGCTGCTGACTATAGATTGGAAAACTTGATAGTGTATTCATTGCATCGTGTCTTATTCATATAAATGTGATATTATTTACCAAATCACACACAAATCTCTACACAACAATATTTCTTTTAAAATTTCCAAATCCCAGTAAATTTTAAAGTCATTACACATAATGACATAATATACATTCCATGAATGATCATTTGTATTTTGTAGTCGCCTTTTAGTAACTGATTTTGTACCTGAATACCGTTACTTAAGAATCGGTTTTAAACGTAACAGTTCCATTTCATGATAACTTAAGGGATACCCGGATAAGATCGGATGCATGGTAAGATCGTATGACCGCAATTGCTACCACAAATGGCATTTATTGTACATCACTAGCAATACAATGTGTAACGCCATTTCATCCCGCCCCTCTTGCCATATTGTAGTAACCGCTCAGTCGTGTCAGTCGTGTGTTACGAAAGTTTAAAAAAAATGTGATAAACTTGAAATCCCTTGCTTTAGAGGTATAATTAGCAATTAGTCCAAGAAGGTTTGGTGTCTTTAAAAAAATGTATTCAACTTTGAGTATAGATTACTCCTAAACTATTTTATTTAGGGGCACTAAGCTTGTTTTCTTCTTTCTCATTTGCATTTAACATTCGGTGGTTAAAGTTCTCACTAAATTAATAATAATAAAAATTGTGACGCCCTTTCAACTCGCCGAAATATAGTCCGGTCTTACCCGGGCATACCTTATATCAAAATAAATATTTAAACAAATTCATTTCTTTGAAAATATTTCTATACAATAGCAATAGCAATAACAAAACGATTTCAGTTAGGATAAAAAAACCAACGTTTAGCACGAAATTATTGCACTAAAGTTATCCATGTAACGATTTTAAAGTATTGATTTAATAAGCAAAAAATTACAAATCAATAACATGGTCAAACGATCAACTTATGTAGATCATGAATCAATTTGATTCTTTGAAGTTACAAAACTCGATTTTATAACAGATGTTCAGAAATAACAGAATGTAAATACACAAATAAAGCATGACAAATAAACTGTAATATGACACTTACAATCAGCAACTTAGAATCATATTACTAATTGAATTAAATGTTATCATCTTGCTATTTCATATTATTTAATCTGGGTATATTTTAGTCGGAGCAAAATATTATGTAATTCTTAGATTTCTCAATCAAATAGGCCTATGAAATGAAATAATTGTCATTTATTTGGACTACTATTGTGAGTAAAATATAGTTGTTATAGGTTTTCCAAATCATCTGTAACATGTTGTGAACATGTTGTTGTTGATGCACTCATATTTTACGATAACTTTACAGTTGACGTCAAAAATATAAATATTTTTTCGTCACCCCCTCAAAAAGCATACAAGAAAAACATAAATAATGTGGGAAATACAAGTGATTTTATTTTAGCTGCAAAAGCTTAAACATAAGTTTAAAACCTATAAGGGGACCAAAACTGCCACAATTCACGCGCTACCACTTCACAAACAGTCAAAACTTTAGGAAAAATTCGTTTCATATTATAGCACTTGACAAATGTATAAGATTTTCAGGCAAAAATCACCTTTAGTAGTTGATAATAAGGACATCTTTGCCTAAAAACACATCTTTATCTTTACAAGGCGTAAATGTCCTTAGATTCACTCACTAGTCCACTCTATGTCCACACAGTTCACTGACAATTAGTAAACCTATTTCAAAGGCCCTCCAAGAGTTTTTCTGTTAGTATCAACGTCCATGATTACTGAAATATACCTCGCCGCAAGAATAACACCAATTCGCCGCCAAAAAGCCACCCCAAAGGAACGTTTTCATTTTAAAACAACATGTTTAAATTACAAAAAACTTGGCATGAATATTTACATGCATGCATATAGCAATGTCTGGCGGTGTGGTTTAAGTGGCTAAAAATTGTCATACAAAGTAAAAACGCGTGTGGAAGTTTTGTTGTGTGATAAATTTCTACTCGGTTTAATTTCTATACATTACAATTTCTAGCAACGAAACCATATAGGTCTGGTTTAAAATGAGAGCGTAAGTTTGGTTGTATGGCGCGTGACTCTTAAGAATGTTAATACCATTGTCCACTCAAACCTTATATAAAAGACAGCACCGACTCACAGATCTAGAAGTGTATGAGGGGCGTGTGTCAGCAGGCGAGGTCGTGGATGAGCAGGGGGGTGTCGGCGGCGGCCTGGCGCTGCGCGCCGACGCGCTCCAGCACGCAGGACGCGGACAGGCGCGCCTCCGCGTCGTGGTCCCAGCACTCCTCCATCGTGTCGCAGAGGACGTTGAGGCCCTGGAGAATGAGAGTATCTTATACTTATTCATGTTTGAATTTAATTTCAGTTAAGATGGTGCGTGAAGCCAGGGAATTAGAAAGGAACAAAAGATCAGGCACGCCGCGCGAAACTTGCGACGGAAGTTTTAGCGATAGCGTTGGTTTTTACGTTATTCGTATATCTCCGAAAGTATACTTCCCTCGGCTATATTAATAGCTATTTTATACTAATACTGCTATGATATGCCGGGTAACGATATGTTTAGAACGTGTCATTAACGACGTGTGCCTTGTATCGTAATGTCATGTTATTGAAGGTTAGATTTGACAAATCTACGCGTCATCGTGAGCCAACTTTAACTGCTTAAGATTTTGTCTAGTTCTCTCACACTTCCGACCGCGTTGGACGCGCACATTTAAAATTCATATTTTCACTATGTTATGCGTTGCGTTGATAATATTTCTCCCACCTCCAACTTAGCACATAGACAATAGAAGCAACAATGAGAAAAGGCAGCTCACGGGATGTTCTCTCCACCGCGGCGGGATGGCGGGCCGCAGTTTCCGCTGGACCACCGCCTCCTGCATCTCTTCGAGCCCAGGGTGAGGCCCGACCTCCTCCTCTAAAGGAAGCCTGTATTGCGCTGTGGGCTCAACTCCACCTTCATCACATCTGGAACATTTTACTTAACTGATACCTGATAGACGGTCTTTACGAAATGGGCATAATTGCATCTGGACTTTCCGACATTAGGGCGTTATAGCAACGAACTGATCTGATGATGGAACCAGAAGGATAGTGGAACTCTTCGTTGGCTACTAGTAGATCCCTCGAGATTTGACTTACATGATTCGTATTGATGGTGTATTCCCACGTGCCCGCCCCTCGTCACTGCCAGCTTACTTGAGGTGGAGACAAATGGGAATGATTTATATGAAAACACTTATTACTGTCTGTGCCCGGCGGGACAAATGGGAATACACCGTTTGGACGAGTTAAATTTTTGGGTTGGATTGCTGACTGGACCTATTTAATCTACATTAATACACATGTGAAATAAACAATGTTTCAATAATTTATCGTAATACTGTGTGTATTGAAGTTGGTATGATGATTATGCAACACCCACTCTTTTTACTGAAAAAAATCTTTGATGCCGCTATCAAAAGGTTGTCTAGAGGATAAATTACCGCTTTATAGCGATAATATTGCATGTTGTCTGCCTCTATCTTTAATAAAATACATTTTTGTACTGTATTTTATTGGGTCAAGTATTTTCTCGTCTCCCTACTTGCCCACAGACATCTCCACAGTCATGCCTAGCTAAAATACTACGGCGAAAGTCAGCAATGCAGACGACAGGTCGAATTATAAAATCTTACCTTGAAGCGATCTCCCACACCCACAACACAAGCGCGCACGCGTACATATCTATCCTCAAAAACGCGTCTTTCGTAAAGATCGCGCCATCCTAAACTTTAGGCGCCATATTATCGTCCCCACTTGCCCATGTGCCGCAACTATGTCCAACAACCACCAAGGCAAAATTATAGTATCAAGGTTGGATTATAAAAATCTTACCTCGAAGCGATCTCCCACAGTACAAGCGCGCACGCGTACATATCTATCCTCAAGAACGCGTACTTCGTGAAATTGATCGCTCCATCCAACACCTCAGGGGCCCTATATCTCCTCGTCCCCACTCGTCCATGTGCATCTCCACAACCATGCCCAGCCACAAACAACTAAAGCTAGATCAAAGTCAGCAATGCAGGCCGACAGGTTGAATTAAGAAAATCTTACCTCGAAGCGATCTCCCACAGCACAAGCGCGCACGCGTACATATCTATCCTCAAGAACGCGTCCTTCGTGAAATTGATCGCTCCATCCAACACCTCAGGGGCCATATATCTCCTCGTCCCCACTTGTCCATGTGCATCTCCACAGCCATGGCCAGCTACAAACACCAAGGCCAAGCCAAAGTCGGCAATGCAGGCAGACAGGTCGGATTTTAGAAGGACGTTCTTGGACTTGAAGTCGCGGTGAGCGACGGCGGGCTTGCCCCCGCCCTCTTCGTGCAGGTGGGCCAGTCCACGCGCCACGCACGCTGCGATGCGCCAGGCGTCCGGCCAGCTGAGGGTGTGCGCTTTTAGGTAGTCGCAGAGAGAGCCCTGTGGGAAGTCTCAATGTTTAGTTAACTGCAGACTATTCTTAGACTATTCGATAGTCATGAGGAAAGAAAGTTTTTCTAAACCTTACAAACTTTGTACGAATATAGGTATAAAGAGTTTGATTAGACAATTGGGGGAGGTAATTTATGGTAGCTAATAGAGATAATACCGCCCATAAGCGTGCGATATTTAGCCATGATAAGCAGGTCAAACTTTGTCCTTAGGTACTTAATTGCCATTAGAATGTTAGAATGTACGTAGACATTTATTTTTAAACATTTTTGCTGTCGCATGTAAATTTATACGTATAGTGAAATTTATTCACTATGAAATAAACAAAAGGTAAACGTTATTTTTGCGATAGTTAATAAATAATCTTCCCTGAGGGAAACGTTTTTTTTTAAGTCGAAAAATGTTTGACATGTTTTGCTCCATAATGAGTAACTTCATTTAGAGCCTGTTTTGCAAAATTGGGCTAGATTAAAAATTACTTCTGAAGAATTTCAAAATACTAACCTTCTCATGATATGCAGTGATGAGCCAATACTCGGCTTGCAGATTGTCTCCTTTCTTATCCACACCAATGTAATGCAAGATATCTGGATGGTCCATTCTCGGGAGCCTGTAGATCTCCTGTTCGGCCAGCCAGGACTGCTTGTCCTGCAGCGGGAATACCTTGACGGCCACGTCTTTCTGACCGAGCTGAGCACGCCACACGGCCCCGAAGCGCCCTCTAGCCCTGACTTCACATAAGGTTACAAGGCCAACCAGGTCCACAGGCTCAGTATCCATTCCAACCCCCATAGACGGAGGCCTAGATAGAGATCCTTCTCCATTCGCAAGCTCAGCAAATGTGCTGCCTTTGCGCCGCCTATACAGCAGATAGCAGCCGACGAGAGCAATGAAAAGTATGAACAACGGTGTCAAAGTATAAGCAATGATAGCTTTAGTATCATCATCAGATCCAGGTATCCGTTCCATCGGTATTTCCTCATGAGGCGCATCGGTTGAATCTGGAGGCGGTAAACCAGGGAATGTGTCATTAGTGTTGCACATATCGCCTTCACAGCAGCAGTGTAGTAGTAAGAGTTTTGCGCTGTGTGTTCGGCATGGTGTGGGTTTGTCGCTGCAAGAGACTGTGTCCAGGAAGCAGCCTTTAAACTGTAGTGTTGAGGTGTTTGTTGTGGTGTTGTAGTGCCATAACTGGACACAGTGGTTGCTCTTGTCCTTTTCGACAGGTTGGCAGTCCTCTTTTTGGATGGGGTCGCAGGTGGGGTCGCTGGGATCGCATATTGGTGGAGAGCCGTTATAGTAAGCGCAGTAGCGCGTCTCGACGCCGCCATCTTTCGGACGGGGCGGGAGATGCTCTTCCTGTGGTGGTAGACCGAGAACTGAATGGAAACCTAGAAAAAACAATTGTAATTCAATATGATGTGCAATGACTTTCTTAGAACTTGTGTACTAATTATTTTCAAATTTGAGGACAAATATCAACAACATTTAATAGAAGTTGCTCTTCGGAAACTATAGTCACCCCATTAAAGCCTAGTTGTCCCCAGTTGGTATTCATTTCTTTAAAAAATAGTATTTGATTTTGACACACAGTGTAATTAATAAATTTGCAAGAGAATATTATACTTTTTTTGGACCCAACTATTTTTTTTTTTAAATATTTTGAATTCATGTTTTTTTTTTATACTACAGTTAAATCTTGATAATCAGGCACTTTGATGGTCCAGTAGATCCAGTTCTCATGTCCATGTTTACTATCTGCATTTATATTATCATTACCACACTGCTTACTCTAAAGATAAATAGGTAAAAACCAGATAACTGCACTGGAGATCATTACAGCCTCACATCCTTATCTGTCTGTTTTGTATTCTTCTACTTTCCCTTTTTATTTTTTATTTCTTGTTGTTGTTAATGTATTTTCTTCTTTGTAATAATAGATGTGTTGCCTGAATAAATATTATTCTATTCTATAATGGTCAGATTTTCATTGAATTTACTATTTTAGTACAGTGTATTTCTATAATATGTATAGTTAGCACAGAAAATTTATTCATTCCACTTGGACCCCTCATACCAAGATTGGAAAGTTCAATTCCAACCAAGTACAAGTTAAAAAGGGGAACAATTTTTTGAACTTTTAAGTTCACATATTTTTTTTCCCCTTATATCATATAGGGATTTCTTATTGAATAAATTAGTGACAGCAAAAATGGAGTCATCCATTAATTACATGACACGTTTAGGGGGAGGGAGGGGGCCAAGAAAATGTGACATTTTGTGACAAGGGGGAGGGGGATTCACCAATTTTGTGATGTCACTTTAACTTCAACTGTAACTAAACATTGTTCTGATTTCTTTGTATCTACTGTACAGTTATTAGGCTATTGCAATGATACATTGTTATTATTCAAGAATTCTTAATTCCTAATCGGTTTTGTGTCATTAAATTTCTAAAATTGTTTTTATTTAAAATATTTTTTTATTAAAATAATAATACTTGGATAATTCAGCAACATAGAAAACAACATAGCCAAATATGTGACTTCACACTAGGCACCAGCAGTGGCAGCATGGTTCCATTTTTATCACTTGTCACTATGCCTGTCACTTTCACGCTTACATACTTGTTAGAATATGACAGGCATGGTGACAAGTGATAAAGAGCTGAAAGTCTTAGCCCTACTAGTGTGACAAGAAGGGGGAAAAGCATAATAAAATAATGAAAATTGTGTGGGATGACCCCTACAGTATACGGGAAAAATTTACGCAATATGAACCTAGCCTTAGAGAAGTCATTTCCAAAAACTTCACACATTAAACCTTTCATGTGTGTGATGGGTCAAAATGTGTGTGATCAAACCTTAGTAATGCCATATAGAGCAGAAAAATAGTCTTGAAAAAAATGCTATATGATGACTAAACAATCAGTCAGGATTATTGAACACAGATGAGGTTAAAAAACGTAGGACCCTAAAGGTTACCAAGTAAAACTTGAGTATGGCATCTATTTGCATCTTACATACAAACATACAGACTGAGAGACTTCAATAAAGTTCTTTTTTGCTATTTTTGGCCACAGAAAAAAGTCCTGCAAGTATTAAAATTGCAAAAATATTCAGTTCTATATTAATCCTAGACAAGATTTAATATAAATCAAAAGATTTAGTAACTAAATATGTTAAAATTCTAAACCCTAAGCACAAGCATCTAATACACTATAAAAACCCTATTTGTGTGATCAAATGAAATAGGAAGTCCAATTCATAATGTTTTATTAAGGACCGGTATCTTGAATAAGGCATAATCTATCCCAGCCCAATACAAACAGCACTGTACAAATGGGTCAGCCACTATTTTACATAAATGATGCAAATTCAAACATTGCTACTAAAACCAAGATTAAAAATAGATGAACCAGTGTATGAAGTATACACATTATAGGCATAAAGTTATGCTTGCCCTTCAGGTTCAGCATCAAACATAATCAAGAACTATATAAGGGGCTAATAAAAACTAATCCACTTCAATACTTTGAGATTTATCTTCACTAACAAAGTTAACATATCTCACAATCACTGCAGATAACGCGACCGATATATAAATATATTCACATACAGTCCAATTTCCAAATATAGCGCCTTTACTTTGCGGCTAGCAGTCACATTTATTTTGTTTACTCAAAACGTTACTTACCAAGAATAAACCACGTTGCAAAGCATATCTTAGTCGCCATCGTGATGAACGTAGCCATGATCAGGCTCCGCCGCTCACTGACCCTTCGACGCAAACCGATGTTATTTTTATTCTATCCCCCGACATAGAAGTCTATTTAGGAATTCCGTGCCATAAGTATATGACAGACAAACAACGCACATAAGATTCCTCTCAATCTCGGACCACTTAATACACAATCCCATAGAGTATTAGGTACGGGAAGTCCAAAGGCGAACAAACAACATAATAAATCTAGGCAATCACGTTAATCGAGTCAACTTTAATTTTAATTCCGAAAATAAAGTGGATACACGGAAAGCTTCCCTTTTTTGACATTTGCAATGTGAATGTTGCCAGTTGAAATTTTTTATATGCATAATGCTAGCATGTTTGAGTCACAATTTAAAACGTTTTTGATCTTCGCATGCGACGCCATATTGCAAATCTAATTGACACTGACAGCCAACGTACTAGCGTTGTGTTGGTGAGTGTATTTTACTTATGTCTTTCAATTGCGTAAAGTATTTAGATAATATCTAGCTCACAAGATTAAATCAGAAAGTGAATAGTGTAAAGAAACCACTTCAGGTGCCAGTTTATTGGCATCATGCCTTCAATAGACATGATGGGTCCTCCGGGGCAGCCGATAGACGCGGCGCCGGAGGAGCCTCAGGCGCCCCCGCCGCCGGTCATCGGGATCATTTACCCACCACCTGAAGTCAGGAGTATCCTTTTTATCACCAACTATCAACTTAGGCGATTTGTTATGTGAAGTAGCAACAGCAACAGTTTTTCAAACATAACCTAGATTTATGCTTTGCGCCTATTTTATTTGCATATGACTCTAAATCTTATACTGTGCTATTTCATTAATACGAATGATAAATATATATTGAAAAAATAAACCCTTAAACTGAAATAATTGGTCACAAACTTTCTTAAAACTAATTTTAATGTCTATAATTTGTTTAGAATCATCCGCCTATATTCATCCTACTATTTATACTGTTTTCAACTGTATTATGGAGAAATATGGAACTCTTATAGTCCCTTCTCTTGCATAGCATTGATAATATAAGATAGTTATATTATCATACTTTATTTTTGTAACAAATTAAGTTCCAGCCCAACCAAGATCCTTAACCACTTTCCAAAGATATTGTGGATAAGACAGCAAGTTTCGTGGCCCGCAACGGGCCGGAGTTTGAGGCGCGTATCCGACAGAATGAGCTCGGGAACCCTAAATTCAACTTCCTCAACTCTGGAGACCCGTATCATGCCTACTATCAGCACAAGGTCAAGGAAATCAGGGAAGGGAAAGGTATGGTATAAAATAGTTGTTCACTACCTTTTAGTGATAAGGGACCACTTAACTATAGTTTTTTCTTACATGGCAACATGCAACCTTATCATCAGTTTTTGAAGAATAAAGAAAGCCCTTACATGCTGGTGTGGTGAAAATGTTTTTTTTTTTCCTGAAACCGAAGGTTCGGTTTTGGTTCTAGTTTTGGCTGAAATCGAAACATTTGTAGACATTAAAGTTACGGAATAAAATATCAATGGTACATTGGACTGTTATTTTTTGGCATATGAACAATGAAATATCTATAATTTGTGTAGGTTGTACAAAATAAAACAAGTACAAACAACCTTAAATAAAATGTATTTTTAGTTCAATTTTAAGAGATCATAATCTACCAAGCTTCAATAAAGCCTATTCATTTTACTAAGCAGACATTTGTACACCTCTTATAATCTGGTAATTAGCCGGGTCCACACTGGGCGAGCATACGCGCGAGGCAATTTCCTCACGCACAATACGGGCAGGGTAGACGTGCGCCAGCCGAGCCGACCCACGCGTTTTCCTCACCCGAACAATTGGGACATTCTCAAGCAACAGGTACCACATAGTCGCTTACCATAAGGACGAAATTTGGTTGTATTTTTATACGAATAACGTGTCAGAGCATCCTTATAGTAAGGGACAATGTGGTACCTTTTCCTTGAGAACAACAAAATTGGTGTAGAGCTCATTACTATTGCTACATATTTGTTCCCTAATAGTCAAATATTTTACTCAATGGAGTCAATTAATTTCCAACATTGCAAGTTAGCCGTGCAACCATGGTGCACACAGTGCCAGAATCATAATTATGTTCAAATTTTCCAACTCAAAACATGAAACAAATAATAAAAACATTTAGAGGGCATAATAGGCTTGAAGCTTTTTCAAAATACTGGCAGATAAGGAGCCCGGCCAATACACAAACCAAAGTATTGTCATCCAGCTGTTAAAATCGAAAAATAACCTGTTGCTTAGCAAAATTCATGAGCAAGCTGGCGTTACCATAGGCACAGTTTAAAATATCAGAAAAATATACAATATAGGGACCTATAAAAAGCGCAAAAGGGTTAAAAGAATTGCAGAGCAGCAAGCGCCGTCGGAAAAAAGCGGAAGCTACTAAAAGATTAATCTTTTTACATTTAGATGGATGACAAAATATACGCAAAATATGACCAGACACCCAAAACTACTTTCTGTCATAAGGCGGGTCCACACAACGAGCATAAGCGCGTTTTTTAACCACAATTTTTATGCCGAAACCGAAAACTACGGTCAGATACTACAAATTACCTACTTTCCTTATTTAATGAATTCACCAAAAATTCAAGCATAATATGCATTCTATAATGCTACCAGCATTGGTAACCTATTAATGTTTCGATTTTTTTTCTGTGACATATAATTTTCCTTTTAATTTCTTCCAAAACCATATTTTTTTCTGAAAAAGACATTGTGTAGACTTAGGTTAGTTAATTGACTCTTCTGATAAAGAAATATTTTTGGGCAAATCGGGCAACTCTTCAAAAGTATGACAGGTAATAATCTGCAATGCTCTCAGACACTGGCCCGCCACCGTCCGCCGGCGGCCCGCCAGGTATCCGCGGCGCCCTGGCCCCGGCGCAAGCGGCGCGCCAGCAGGAGCTGCTCAAGGCTGCCGCTCCCGCCGAGCCCCCGCCGCCCCGCGACCCTCCCCCAGACTTCGAATTTCTTGCTGATGCGCCTTCCATCTCCGCCCTGGAGTTGGACATCGTCAAGCTCACGGCGCAGTTCGTGGCAAGGAATGGAAGGCAGTTCTTGACGGACTTGATGAAAAAAGAGGAGAGGAATCATCAGTTTGACTTCCTTCGCCCGCAACATTCTTTGTTCCAGTACTTTACCAGGTAAGTTTTGTAATTAATGGAAACTATTAAAATGAACTTAACAATAGAAGGCAAACAACGAACATGTAGCTTCATAAGTTGTGACCCAGTTAATTCACTCGTATAGCAGGCAGAAACGTTGTATAAACTTGCTTGAAAATGAGATTATTAATACAAATAGAAGTTTTGTGAGTGAAATAACGCAGAAACTCTTTCCAGTAAGCTTGATCCTCCTTGATATAATTAAATTACTTAATTTTGTACTAGGTTACTGGAACAATACACCAAAGTCTTACTCCCACCAAAGGAGCTAACAGCAAAGCTTGGCCAGGAGATCCGGACCGGAGCCCTCGACGCGGCCCGCGGGCGCGCCGCCTGGCTCGCGCACCAGGCGCGCCGCCGCGCCCAGGACGAGGCCCGAGTGGAAAGGGAACGGCTCGCCTACGCCTGCGTCGACTGGCACGACTTCGTGGTCGTCGAAACTGTCGACTACCCAGCCGGGGAACCTGGAGACTTCCCACCACCGACCACACCACTTGAAGTCGGAGCGAGAGTGTTAGCGCAAGAACGTGGTGTGACTGCTCCTATCGATGATGATACAGAAATGCAGCTCGAGTCAGAATCAGAATCAGAAAGCGATGAGGAATTGTCCACTATGGAAGATCGCACGCAGCAGCAGCGGCCTGATGATACCCGCGTTCAAGATATGGAGGAGGACAGCTCGTCGAGCGAGGATGAGCGCGCGCCAGCGCCTCCACCCCCACGTCGTCCTGTCCGCGAAGAGGCGCCGTTACCACCACGTCCGGACCGCGTCGTTGTTAAGCAATACGATCCGAAGCAGCCGCGACCGGCCCCCGCCCCGCCGGGCGACGAATGGCTAGTCTCCCCTATCACTGGAGAGAAGATCCCAGCGAGCAAAGTCGCCGATCACGTCCGCATCGGTCTACTGGATCCTCGCTGGTTGGAACAACGAGATCGCGCGGCGGCTGAACGATCCGACCGCGACGAGGCGCTCGCCCCAGGCGCCGCGATCGAAGCCAGTCTCAAGCAGCTCGCCGAACGCCGTACCGATATTTTCGGTGTCGGTGACGAAGAAACGGCCATCGGTAAAAAGATTGGCGAAGAAGAGAAGCGACGCGATGATAGAGTCACTTGGGACGGGCATACTTCTAGCGTCGAAGCGGCTACGCGCGCCGCTCGTGCTCATATCACGCTTGAAGATCAGATCCAACAGATCCACAAAGTCAAAGGGTTGTTACCGGATGAGGAGAAGGAAAAGATCGGTCCGAAGCCTGTGACGGCGCCGCCGCCGCCGCGCACGGCGCCGCCCCGGCCGGCGCCGCCGCCCGCGCCGCCGCGGCCCGTGGCGCCGGCGCCCGTGCTGCTGCAGCCGCTGCCGTCGCTCATGGTGCTGCCGCCGATGGCGCCGCGCCCGCCGCTGATCGCGACGCCGGTGGCGGGCTACTACGCCCCGCCTGTCGAGGAGGAGGAGCCGGCCGCGAAGCGCCCGAGGACGGAGGATACGCTCGAGCCGGAGTCTGCGTGGTTAGGTGAGTTTCTGGTGCATTTTTCTTCAATATCTAAAGAATATCACTCTTTATGAAATAAAATAAAATTAGCATCACTTGCATTATATTTGAAGCAGATTAGATATATTTAATGCAAAGATTAGAGTATTTATGTCTTCGTTATAACATGTATGTGTGTGCGCCTGAGAGCCTTAAATTTCCGCCTCAAGGAAGATTCAGACTTCAAATCCTGTCACCAAAATAACCTAACTATACTGGTTTGCTCGAGACTCGGCGAATCTTCCATCACAAATACAAATATTGACGGCACCATGAACGACGACGGTACGATGACGAAATCATGTGTGACCGCGGCCGGCAAAACGACCCTCTTTATCGCTTGCCATAAAGACGTCAAGGCGTCCTTGTGGTAAGCGACAACGTGGAACGTTTTGCCGACCGCGGTCACATATTGAGAAGTCATCTATAAAAAAAAACAACAATCTGGCCCATACTAAATTGGTTTGTTTTTCCAGCGCGCCACGGAGGCGGTAACGTAGGCGTGAGCGTCATACTCCCGGCTTTACCGGAGCGCGCGGAGTGGCGCCTGGACGGGCGCGCGCTGCCGCTGTCCGTCGCGCTCGGCGCCTCCGTCGCCGACCTCAAGACCATGCTGCAGCGCTCCACCAACATGCCCATCGCTAAGCAGAAGCTGCAGTACGAGGTAAGTCACATCACTCTATGCCGTAACACATAAAACCTTCGGAGCACATGATAAGCTAAGCTACGGGTCTTTACCAGTCAGTATAGCACTCCCAGCGCGCACGTGGCACCTGGACGGACATGCGCTGCCGCTGCCCGTCTCGCTGAGCGCGTCCATCGCCGACCTCAAGATTTCAGTACGAGGTTAGTCGTTCAGAGGCTTCGTCCCACTTATGCCGCTTAAATATGACATATTTTATCGAAGGAATAGCAACTTTGCATCAATTAATTAGGGTTGAAAATAGATTAACTTACACCGCCTGCTAAAATACTCATAATTAAAACTTTTAGAACGCCATTTGACTTTGATCCTTATTCTTTCACTGATATGTGTTAAATTTGAATATTAAAACGATGCCATTGTGCGGAGGTTGACCTTTGGCCTTTGATCTGGCGCCACTTTTTGATATTTAACAAATTTAACACATAAGTGAAATAAGGATCCGTCAAATGGCGTTCTAATAGTTTTAATTATGTGCCGAAAGATGGCAGTAATTTTACTGTAGCTACAAAGTTTTTCAAATTCTCTTTGATATAACATAACTACCACAATAATATTCATATTGAAGCCTAAGAAATAACTACGTGACATATTTATTTATAAGAATGTTTACATGTTAACATGTAACTAAGGAAATATTTTTATATTACACTTATATATATTTATAAAAACTAAATATAAAATACCTCCCCAAAGCTACCCGCTTCTGGAATACTCCCTAGGATGCTAGCAGCATTGCCCCTTTGCACCGCCAGGCTCAATCTTTGGGCAAAGAAGGAGCCCGCCCTGTGGTTGCCCGAGACACCTATTAGTCGGGCCGACACTTCCTTCATAAATTGCTTTGTGTCGCTCGACCATGGGCCCAGTGTTTCTATGGCAAGCGCCGCAAATTCGTATTGGTCCGTTAGGAACGCATATTTGCGGCGCTTTAGTGTCTGGGCCTGGTCCGCGGCAGTCCCGGGCTTCCGGGCCGATCCTTCAACGTGGGACGGGGCTAGCGAACTATTGCAATTTTAACTTTATTTTCTTGTCCACAGGGTCTATTTTTCAAGGACAGCAACACACTGGCGTACTACAACGTGCCGCCTGGCGCGGTCATCCAACTGCAAGTGAAGGAGAGAGGAGGACGCAAGAAGTAAAAGAGATAGACGTTCATGTTTATTCTGGCATTCAAGTGCATAAACTATGTAGGGCATTCAAAAATCTTATATTGAAGAGTAGATTTTTTGGGAAAAAATAATGAAATATGCACTTAAATATTATTGTCTTTAACGTTGAATCGGTAAAATGACAGAAAATTGTATCTTGAAATAAAATGTGGGACTAGCAAACTAAATAAAACACATGATATTAATATACGGTTTGATTTAATACCACCATTGACTGACTGCCAGCATTCTTCGTGTTTTTATGATCATCACTATTAAGAGGAAACATTAGTAGTTATTTTTCCATACAAACGTTCTCGACATTTTCCTCTCTGGATTTAACCCTAGATGTTTTTTATGAGTTCAATATTATTACTGCCTGTGTCTAGACGTTTTGCTTTTATGATATTCTGGTTTTTATAAG
Organism: Cydia pomonella; assembly: GCF_033807575.1. Taxonomy (NCBI): domain Eukaryota; kingdom Metazoa; phylum Arthropoda; class Insecta; order Lepidoptera; family Tortricidae; genus Cydia; species Cydia pomonella. The sequence goes on along the minus strand of NC_084705.1, from coordinate 3,196,279 downwards.
AACTTGGTTTCTTCAAACAGCGCGAAAAACTGCAATAAAAAGCACCGTAAACAGACGCCTAGCATACGAAATCCTAAAATTTCTTTCGGAGGAAAATGTCGAGAACAAAACCTGAGATTTTTACGCTAGGTTTTTCGTAAACCATAGAGTAACTAATACATACTGTGCCTTAAACTGTTTTTGACAAGTTTTCAAAGATAATAAAATATGACATTGATTCATCAAGGCGGTTTGTTTAAAAAAGACCTACCGGGAAACGCGGAAATCGAAATTTAAGTTATCAGCCTCTTCATCGCTCGAATTTGTAAGAGTGATAGAGGTTAGAAAAAGAAATTTCAATTTTCTTGTTTTGTGGTAGAGAGTTTCGCATAACATTCCCTATTTTAGCAGCTGTCCCCATCAGCGGAAATATTTATCTCAAATCGACAACGGAAATATCTCAAATCTGAGAAGGGTGTCGTTGCAGCATTCTCCATTCCAGCCTATTTTGGTCTTTCGTTCTCACTTCTTGGTATGAGTGGCTACAGCACCAGCCTTTAATCTGTGCAAAAATAATTCGAAATAGAGGTGGATTGTCAAAGAAAACTTTGTAGCCACAGTAAATTTACTGCCATCTTTCGACACATGATTAAAACTTTTAGAACGCCATTTGACTTTTATCCTTATAGGGACCGTGCGCGTTGGAGGGTCTGCCATCTTGTGGCCGGAATCGGAATTATATACATGTACATTTACACATCACGTGTTTTCTTGTGCATAGTAGGTGCTGCCATCTTGTGGGCTACATCGGAACAATAAACATCACATTTACGCCTCGCGCCAAAAACTGACGGCTCCTGTGCTGCCTCCTACAGTTCATGCACGCTCCCTATTCTTTCGCTAATATGTGTTATATGGAAGGTAGAGTCAAGGAACAGAAACTCCTTAGGCAGAATTGTTGCAAAAGTGTCCAGTTGTCAGCTATAAATAATAGTTCCAAATCTCTCGAGTAGCGCTAGAGTAGCTAAGAACTTAGGCGTTATTGACGGAGTGAAGTGCGCTGTCTATGATTCGATTTTTTCTCAAGTATTCTAGGTGTTGTAGCGCCACCTATTTATGGTTTTTTGTCGGACACTTTTTGGTATATGGCGATTCTGTTCCTTGTGTTCAAAGGCTACGGGAAAAAGTGCGTCAAGTAAAAAAATCCAGTGATATCTTTTTCATTCAAGGTGAAATGCGATTCGGTGAATTACTACAACAATTTTATACTTTTGGGGTACAGGTCTAACAAATCGTAGCGCCATATAATAGAGCACAGGCCAAAGGTATAGCGGCATCGTTTCGAGCGATGACGCTCTACCTCTATTTTAAATTCTCATTGATCTGTGTCATGTATATGCGATCTTTCTTTTTTCTCAAATCTGTCCTCTAGGATTGTTATATTAACCCTTAGGGCCTAATTGTGTTCAAATATTACCGTTGCCCTTATATACAAGATATTTAAACGAAAGTAATTTGAGAATACGTTTTGTAATAACTCGTATGTGATATTTTTTTTATTTACTCTGGCTACTTCTACCAATAATGAAATGATTTAAACTTATAGCCAGTTCAGTGGAAGGTAAAAGTGGACACTAGAAAATAAAAAACAAAAATTAAATGATATTTTTTATTAAAAACGCTTAAAAAATACAAGCTTGCAAAAGCTTTACTGTTCCATGTTAGATATACAGATATGTAATATATTAAAATGTAAAATATACAATTAAATATTGCACTGAAAAACACCATTACATAGTGATATGCTTGTGATGTAGTATATAACCCCCTTATTCATAAACGTGTACTAAAGTTACGATGCCGCTGATAATCGTTTATCCCTTTCCGACGTATTGGTATGATGGAAAGGGACAAACGATTATTAGCGGCATCGTAACTTTAGTACACGTTTATGAATAAGGGGGTTAAGAAATAAAGTGTAAATACAATATAAAATCTTCATATTAAACTTAACAATATTTGTAAGTATGATAATCACATGGAATGTTAGATTCTTAGATCACAAACTAAAAATTAATTACCATACAAAATAACGGAACACTTAAGTAATAGTACATTACTATACAGGCCGGGAAAGGAAGGGTTGCAGGCCAAGTAGATATAGACGGCCGAGCGTGGCGAGGGCGATAAGGATACGCGGCTGGCAACCCTGTTTCTCGCCGAAATTTGTATAGTGCTTGCAATTAAATTAAAAAAAATTGACAATTTGTTTTATTCGTAGGTTTACACAGCTAAAAACAAATTACGAATGTACAAGACGTTGTGTCACAATTTGACGTTTGAAAAAAAAAAGAAGGTTGCTTGAAGACTGAGGCTTGAGTCTGTATGAAATTCCTTTACATATCATCTTCACTCATCGCACCGGACACATAGTACATATTTCCGGACCTAATTCGAAATAAGTCATGTCAACATTTCATTGCAAGTTTGAGAAAAGGTACATTAACATTTAACCTATTGAATGTTAGTTACTTAAATGCAGAGACCAGACACACTAAATCTATATTTAACCGTTTTACTGACCAGTGAAAAAATTGTGACAGTTATATTCTACAACCCTGTAGATGCAAGGAGTTTTGCAAAACGACCTTGAAGCTTTAAACTAAGAATAAATAAATAAATAGTATAAAGACAATCCTACACAAATTGATTAAGTCCCACGCTAAGCTCAAGAAGGCTTATGTTGTGGGTACACAGACAACGATATATATAATATACTTAAATACATAGAAAACATTCATGACTCAGGAAGAAATAGTAAAGTCATTTATTTTTGTGTAGAGCATATAGCTCATCACACAAATAAATGCCCTTACCGGGATTCGAACCCAGGACCATAAATAAGAATAGAATTTTGAATGCGTTATCGCATCCTCACGACTCAAGGGGTCGATGGAATGTTTTAGAACGCACGTCATGTGCCGACCGTATGTTGTTTGACAAACCTGACATGTATTTTTCTTTTTCATCCAATGTATATGTATTTTTCAAACTGAAAGGGTAAGCCGACAGATGCCCTCTCTGTAGTATTTTGCGAGATTATATATGGAGATGACACCTGTCACCGTACCCTTCGTGTTTGAAATACACTATTGCCTGATTTTCACTGTCAGCTTCCATCACTTCTAAGAAACGTTAATGTCTCTCTGTCGCATTTGTATAAGAATGATAGAGATACATTACCGTTCTAGATTCTAGAAGTATAGATAAATTCACGAGCGTAGGCATTCACAGGCCGGGGGCTCCCCCCCCCCCCCCCCCTTAGGGCTCAAATTACAATGTATGCCCCTGGATAACTATATCACTCAATTCTATAAAGGAACTTAGACCAAAAATTCATACCAAAATCTCACAGCTAACAGTAGTGCGAAAATTGCATACATATTTATAAGTGTATCTCTGATACGTTAATATAGATCAGTGTTATATAACAGAGAGACAATAAATTACAAAACGTTTTACACATTTACGCCTCGCGCCAAAAATCTGACGGCTCCTGTGCTGCCTCCTACAGTTCATGCACGCTCCCTAAGGCCCAGCTATATGAATGAAAAATCCAGAATTTGCCACAGAAATTTGAACCTATAGTGCAGGGAATAGAGTAGATATTGTTGAGTTTGAAAATTAAACAAAAAATAAGAATGCAACTTTGTTCCAATAGGGAATACGCGAAACTCTGCGTAGGGGGCGCCACTACCACAATCCATCACAATCTGAGGGCCTACTGCGAAACAAGAAAATCGAAATTTCGTTATCTAACCTCTCTATCACTCTTGCATATTCGAGCGATGGAGAGGCAGATAACTAAATTTCGATTTTCGCATTTCCCGGTAGGCCCTTTGTAAACAAATGTCATATTTTATTATCTGTAAAATTGTCAAAAAATCAGTTTAAGGCACAGTATGTATAAGTTATTCTATGGTTTACGAAAGGTGCTAGTGCTGCACTCTAGCGGCAGAACATTGCAGTGATACTTCCTATTAAATTGTATCGAACTGGAACAGTACTATAAGTAGGCCTCTGGGCCTTAGGAGTATTTCAAGATACACAGCAACTGATTGTTTTTAACCTTTTATAAGGCTTAGGCACTTATATTTGGGCACTAGGAATGTATACTGTGGAATTTTTTTTTTTTATACTACGTCGGTGGCAAACAAGCATACGGCCTGCCTGATGGTAAGCAGTATCCGTAGCCTATGTACGCCTGCAACTCCAGAGGAGTTACATGCGCGTTGCCGACCTTAACCCCCTCCCACCCTCGTTGAGCTCTGGCAACCTTACTCACCGCCAGGAACACAACACTATGAGTAGGATCTAGTGTTATTTGGCTGCGATTCAAATTCAATAATATCCAAAGATTGTCATTATCTATTTGTGCATTGTACGATTGCCAATACCTGTATTCGCGATAGTATCCTCAAACCAAACTGATGGCTGTGATCCTATTACCAAAGAGATTTTGATATAGTGGTGTATTGTCAAAGAAAACTTTGTAGCGACGTAAATTTACTACCATCTTTCGACACATAATTAAATTACTTTTATTTAAATACATAAAGATACAGAGTATAGGCCAGACCGGTCGTAATGTTATTTTATTCTATTCTATACTTCGGTCGTCAGTTTGGTTTGCGAATATTATAAGACTGCATAAGCTGTATATCGCTTGCACTAGCAAACATAACCATGATGAGGGTACAATTCTGATGTAGTAAACTATTAGTGTTTTTTTTACTCCGGCTGATTAATTCTGTTAAATTGGCTTCGATATGCTGTTAAGTGTAAGCGGTTACTGTAGTTTAGGGATGTGTTGGAGCATGTCGCGGTAGCGGGCGAGCATGGGCGTGTAGATGGTGGCCGCGTCGGGGTACGGGCTGGCCACCGGCGCTAGCGTGGGCTCCGATCCTGGAATGAAATAAATAAATATTATAGGACATTATTACACAAATTGACTAAGTCCCACAGTAAGCTCAATAAGGCTTGTGTTGAGGGTACTTAGACAACGATATATATAATATATGAATATTTATAAATACTTAAATACATAGAAAACACCCATGACTCAGGAACAAATATTCATGCTCATCACACGAATAAATGCCCTTACCAGGATTTGAACCCGGGACCATCAGCTTCGTAGGCAGGGTCACTACCCACTTCTATGCATGTTTTTTTTTTAATAAATCAGGATAATGTTAGTTGACCTCCACATTTCGGTAAAAATGTAAAAAAAAAATATATAAGGTAAGATTTACGAAATATGTCTATTTTTAGAAATTTCCATCACTATGCTGACTGAACTGACCTTAAGCGTCGCAACTCGAGTCGATTTAAAACACTCCCTTCGGTTGTGTTTTAATTTATCGCCACTCGTCTCGAATTTCCTATTTTTCGCACTTGTATCGTAATGTACTATTAATTAATAGGACAATATTATGATGGAAAATTCCATCACCACGCAAAGGGTTAAATACTTACCAGTAAGAGGGACCCCCGTCGTGGCGCTCCAAACCTCCGCGGCGCGAGTGGCCGCGCCCAGGAGCGCGGCGTTCGCGTGCTGCTCCTGGAACACGGCAAGTTCGTGTATAGTTGGATTTGTAGCCGGCCCCGAGCGGCTAATCCTTTGTCTATTGTTAACTAAAACCGCGCGTGCCACTACCTGCAAAAAAAGCGGCCAAGTGCGAATCGGACTCGCCCATGAAGGGTTCCGTACCATTTATGACGTATTAAAAAAACTACTTACTAGATCTCGTTCAAACCAATTTTCGGTGGAAGTTTGCATGGCAATGTATATTATATATATTTTTTAGATTTTTCATTCTGTTATTTTAGAAGTTACGGGGGGACACACATTTTACCACTTTGGAAGTCTCTCGCGCAAACTATTCAGTTTAGAAAAAAATGATATTAGAAACCTCGATATCATTTTTAAAGACCTATCCATAGATACCTCTCACGTATGGGTTTGATGAAAAAAGATTTTTTTAGTTTCAGTTCTAAGTATGGGGAACCCCCAAAATTTATTGTTTTTTTTTTCTATTTTTGTGTAAAAATCTTAATGCGGTTCATAGAATACATCTACTTACCAAGTTTGAACAGTATAGCTCTTATAGTTTCGGAAAAAAAGTGGCTGTGATATAATCGGACAGACAGACGGACATGACGAATCTATAAGGGTTCCGTTTTTTGCCATTTGGCTACGGAACCCTAAAAATGGTCCGGTCTCTTTAACCGGTTATTGAATTAAAACTTCTATGGTAATTGAAGTAAGATTCAAAATGAAGAAATGGAAAAATAATTTGCGATTTATTGTGTGGTCCCTATACGGTTACTGAGTGCCGGCGAGTCGAACGCTACCAAACCAGTCTAAAATGTGTCCTCGATATGCGGAACAAAGGCGCGTTATCGGAGAGCGCACGTACACTGGTTTTTTGAGCGTTGGACTAGCCCGCGCACTATAGTGTTTTACTGAAATGGTAAAGCGAAATTGATCCATATTTAGGGACCATGCGTCTACAATCGCTTGCCTGACACTGTTCGAATAGCAGCTACCACCGCAGCCTTTAAGAAAAAATTAAAAATGTGGCTCATGACTCACTTATTTTATAGCTTTGAAGAGTTCCTTAACCTACCTATCCTAATATGAATCATAAGTAAGTGTTGTATACTTTGCCTTACGCGTAATAATGTTTAAACCATAAATTATGTATGTATAATACCAACAATGGTAGCTGACCTGTAACTATGTTATTAATAAAATTACTTGTATTTACTTATTTGTATTTAAAGATAAAGAAAATTTTATTTATAGTCAAAAACTGTGTAAAAAGTAAACAGATTACCCATTGAGAGCGTACAATGGTGGGTTGAGTTTGAGTTTAACAGAAAGAATTTGTCAGTATAATAATAGTAAAGGATAACCCTATATTTTGACTAGCATCGAGTAGATATATATTACTTTGAAAAAGAAAATGGTATCGAGTGCGGAGTTAAACAATTTCTCCAGGTTTTTCTTCTTTTGAATACCTGAACATAGACGGGCGTGTTGAACACGTCGGCGAAAATTTGCAGCAGCTCCTTGTTCACACTAGCGCCTCCCGTAGCGATTAATCGAGAATTTGCATCTGAAACGGGTAAGCGATTTATTATATAATATATTATGCGGGGCAAATGATATCAGTCGATTTCACAAAGTTCATTAGCTACCTACTTCTTCGCGGGAACGGCGGAAACGGGAGCCTAGTCAGCGTACCTGATATGTATATATAGTATATCCACGGTTTTTACTTCGATCAGGGTGTGCGTTTTGCCATCAGAAATATCGGAGCGACCAAGGTGCTCACAAATATCTCATCACGCTCTTTTTGTCAAGGCATTAGAGTGCGTATTCAGATATTAGAGGGTCGGCAACGCGCATGTAACTCCTCTGGAGTTGCAGGCGTACATAGGCTACGGAGACTGCTTACCGTCAGGCGGGCCGTATGCTCGTTTGCCACCGGCGTAGTATAAAAAAAGACAACTATGTATAAGTATAGTCAACAATGTAATGGCACCGACCCAGATGGAAGCCCATGTCCTCGGCGTGAGCGCGGCGCGCCAGCGCCTGCCCCTCGAGCAGCGCGCGCGCCTCGAACTGCGGCGCCGGCGCCGGCCGCGCGCGCCCGCAGCCGTCCGCCAGCCGGCGGCCCGGCGCGCCGCGCGGCACGATCTCCGCCGTGTCGTAGTAGATACCTGCACGGGGAATAATAATATTAACACATTCACTGCCAGACAAAAAACGGCGCACTACCCCAGAAACCGGTGGTCTATAGCTGCGTACAAAACAACCCGCCCGGCGGGTTGTCCGGCATCTGAACAAAGTTCACGAGCGCCCACCGGGTGAGTTCCCGGCAGTGAATGCTTTATTGCACACTACAAAAAAAAATGGTACAAAGTATGTAAAGGTAAAAATATGGTAACAACATTTTTTTTTTTTTTTATAAATATTATAGGACATTATTACACAAATTGACTAAGTCCCACAGTAAGCTCCATAAGGCTTGTGTTGAGGGTACTTAGACAACGATATATATAATATATAAATACTTAAATACATAGAAAACACCCATGACTCAGGAACAAATATCATCACACAAATACATGCCCTTGCCAGGATTTGAACCCGGGACCGTCAGCTTCGTAGGCAGGGTCACTACCCACTAGGCCAAACCGGTCGTCACAACAGCGATCTCTTCCAGACAACCATATAATATATAATAAATAATATTCAATAAGGGAATATTCATTTTCAATCTCGTTCCTTACTTAGGCAACTCAGCAAGTTTCGTTGCCTAAACACGGTACTCGAGTGAAAAGCTCTCTTTTATATCACGATTGCATAAAATACTATTTTATCTCTTCATTTGAAATTTATCAGCGATCCATTAGTAATACAAATTAATTCCATACACAGAGTGCATACGTAGGTATCCCTCGAAAGGTCACTAAAGGCGTCCCACCTTGCTGCCTTAGTAAGTGACCTATGGATCATGTCATACACTCAAACAAATCATATGACACTTACCCATATATCCCATATTTCCTCTGACAGTAGCCCTCAGCAAATCATTAAAAGCGTCCCAACTCTGTCCGGCTAACCTATCCCTATGATTCTGCCTTGTAAGTGACCCGTTGGCGAAGCACAGTAAGGCCATATAGGGGGCCTCGGCCGGCCCCACGAGGACGTGTCCCGCGGGAGGGGCCTGCGCTTGGTCGAGGCCGAGGAGGAGTGTGTCCGATGTGCCCAGGCTGAGGCCTACCCAGCCGGGCCGGAGGCGGAGTCCTTAAAAAAATTTTACTATGAGCTATTATGTCAAATTATTAAATAAAATTACATTTGAATCGGTTGATTGGTATGCAGTATGTTTTTAAGTCCAACTTTTATACTTTTTTGGAATGTTTTCTTTAGTGCAATAAAGTTTCAGCAAATAAAGAAACAACTTAGTTCCCAAAAACGTACATACTTACGAATTATTATTTAGTAGTCGCATTTCGGTGAAGGAAATCATCGTAAAGGAACCATAATAATTATTTTAAAGCCTAGTTATTTATTGGGTTGGAAGGTCAAACGGCACGCGCTTTCGTACAAAAACGATTGCCACCAGAGATTAGGTTGCCCAGCAGACCCCTCCCCATAGTTTCTACTTCCCCCCCTTCTATGTAAAATCATCATCAATCTTCTATGCAAATATAACTCTATTCCGATATACTTAAAGTATAATTTACGTCAAAAAAGACAAGTTGTCAATCGTCGAATTTATCCAGCCAGCTGTTTATATTTGCTAAATGATTATATCATCTGATCGTCGTATATCTTATCTAAGATGTATTACGCTTACTTCTTATCCAACACTTGAGATAACATTGAATTACTTTATAATGGGTTAGATTATAATACAAACAGTAAGGTTTGGATAAACAATATGTGGTTAGTTTTAGATTATTTATTTATGTTAAGGAGAACCAACTGCTTTGAACGTACAATAGGGCAACAAGATTGAAACAGAAAGCCAATTACAGGAACTCACAGCAAGCACTTCAATTTCAATTAATTTTAATTGCATGATTTGCATGCAAGTTCATTAGCAGGAACTTGCATGCAATTTTCATTACATTGCGGTATCTGATTAAACTTTTAAATGCAGTTTACCTTAGTAGTCGGTAATGTAACGTAAATTGCATGCAAGTTCATGCTAGTTTACGCCTCGCTTGTAAAATAAACTTGCCTAAAAACGTGCAAGAAAGCTAAACAATAACTATTTTATTTTTTATTGTTAGCATAGAATAAGCGCTGGTGGCCTAACGGTAAGAGCGTGCGACTTGCAATCGGGAGGTTGCGGGTTCAAACCCCGGCTCATGCCAATGAGTTTTTCGGAACTGTACGAAATATCATTTGATATTTACCAGTCGCTTTTCGGTGAAGGAAAATATCGTGAGGAAACCGGCAGGCGTACATAGGCTACGGATACTGCTTACCATCAGGCAGGCCGTATGCTTGTTTGCCACCAACGTAGTATAAACCGGACTATTCCCAATAAGGCCTTTACCCTCTGGGTTGGAAGGTCAGATGTAATTTACTTTAACTTTTGATAATTTGTTATACATATATGCCAGTATATCTCGGCTCGGTGGGTCCCAACTAAGATACCGGCTCAGCCTAGTTTGGGACACACAGGACAGCATAAGCGACAGCGTATAAGACAAAGGAAATATGTTTCCTATAATATTCTTAACTTTATTTCAAAGTGTTACGTAATTTATAAAGCCGCAATAGTTAGGTATTACTATAGGCACGCTCATCGTGGTACTGGTGTACCCAGTTGGTCCTATACGAGTATTGTCTTATCATAATAAGAGTTTGTTTATTTATCTACAAATCTCACCCGCAAGAGCAGAATTATTGTCGCCCGTGAACGCGACCACTTGGCAGTCGGGTTTAAATCCGTATCGTTCCACGAAGTACGGCGCGATGGTGCCTAGCACGCTCGCCGTGGGTACTGGGGTACCCAGTTTTTCTGATAGTGTTTCATCGCCGCAAGCCTAAAACATAATTAATATTATGGGACACCCTTACACAAATCATTCTAGTTCTAGACAGTTCTAGTGTAAGCTCAATAACACAACATTTGTGATACTGATACTAAAATAAATGGAAACCGTCAATAACTGTAGGGACAAACAACGGCCTGCCTGAAGGTAAGCAGTTTTCGTAGCCTATGGACGCCTGCAACTTCAGAGGTACATTCGCGTTGCCGACCCTAACACTCCGCACCCTCGTTGAGCTGTCGCAACTTTAAGGAAGACAACACTATAAGTATGGTCTATCAGTGTTATTTGGCTATGGTTTTCTGTAAGGTGGAGGTGGCTTCCTCAGTTGACAGATATTCATGTTCAAAATGCAAATGCTCTTACTGGGATGCAAACGCAGGACCACGAGTTTAGTATGTAGTGCCATTATCAACTAGACTAAAAAAATCGAATATGGTGTAAGAAGCAAATCTGATAAGTCTATTTCAAATTGCCTATTTGACCTAGTAGCAAGCTTACAACAATACTAGAAAAGAGATATATACTTGGATGCATCCTTACATACCAGTGTTTTGATAATAGTTCACCAAGCAACGAAGTCTACAAGCGGTTAAAATATGAAGAAGCTATTATGCAAAAAGAATTTTACCTTAAGGCACTCTTCACTCCAACTCTTACTATGCACATCAAGCAGGTTCATCCCGGAGCCATCAGACAAGTCAATGTCAGCTATCCGTCCCAGGAACAGACTACAAGCGAACGAAGAGACCAGTGATATTCTCGAAGCCGCCTGGTATACCCTGGGCTTGGTGCGGAACATTTTGCGGATCTGTGGGCCTGTGAAACGCTCGTAGGCTGTTGAGCCGGTGATTTTGGCGAGAGCCTGCAATGGGAAATGAGTCTTAAGGCCTTGCAGCTGGAGTTCTTCTCCACTATACTACTATAAATAAAATAAAAATTGTTTATTTCGGACTAACATAATCCATAGATGTGTTAGTAGAATGTATCTTAATAGCCTAAGGGTTAGTGTACACAAAGAAAACAATGCAAAAAAAAAATTAGAATTAAAGACACAATAAACAAAATAACATTAAAACACTTACAAAATACTCCGACTTTTAGGGCTACTTGTCCCTTCCTATCGTAACAGCAACCCAATATTTAATTAGCGGGCTGTCAAGACGCTCGGCTACACACCTCAGCATGCTGTTGCCACTGCCGCGCACTCGTTTCAGCAGTGAGGCTATTCTTTTTCGCCTAATGGCAAAAAAGTCGTCCGCCCTAGCATCGGCAAACATGCCAGATGCACTGCAGTGCTTCGGCAGCCTCAACAGCATCCTGAGGATGTTGTTGTATTGTAGACGTATTGTGTTGTAGGCCCTCAGTGTAAATTTCACCCACAGGCTGCACGTGTAAAACGTTTGACAAAAAGCGTCAACTTAACCTGTTCGTTACACCGTGCAAACCTGCGGGCGATCATATTGCCTCTTACAGCCATCGCTGTTCTTTCCCTTTCCATATCTGTATCATCATTCAGTTCTATAGTAAGCATATGACCTAGATATTTGACCTTGTCAACTATTTTAATGGCACTCTTGCTTATGTTATATTTTCGTGCCTTAAAGATGAGCAACTCGCTTTTGGTGGCATTGTATTTAAGTCCGTGCTGTTGAGCGTATCCCTCACACAGTTTAACAAGTTGTTTCAACAAGTCGATTAACGGTCCCAACAGGACCATGTCGTCCGCGTAACTGATATTATTGAAACATGTGTCTCCTATATGACAGACACGTTTACTGCTGATGATGATTAGATACAACACCTGTCTCTCTTTTTTACAAGTTATTGAGATAAAATATCATTAGCGTTTGTGACAGGTAAAAGTTGAGCAATGCAATTTTTTACTTTACTAGTAAAAATAACTTAATCTTCATAAAGCGCTAAAAAGAATATAACGTGCAAATAATACATGTTAAAGTCTTTTATTTGCGTTTCGTAATAGACATCTGAATATGGTAACGTTGCTTCTGACAAATTCGATTATTTTCTTTTTAAATTTATATTTTATTTCTTTGTCAGTGACTGAATGTCACTATGCTATGGTGAGGTAAGGCCAAGGCTGACATGATAAAAGTATGGAGTTTACCCTGTCGTCTACCCAGAACAGAACCTTTGTTACGCGCGGAAATCTGCGGCGATTGTAACCCCAGTCCAAAAGCAGTTTTATTAAAGATCAAAATAAAGCTTTCGACTGCGAAATTGCTCAGGCACAGAAACAATCCGTCGTAACAAATCTGGGATGGCCCGCGCGGGTGGGGAGACAGGAGACAAGGGCAACAAACAATGGCCGGTAATCTCCGGCCTGGGTAGATAGAGGAGTGCTATATATTGATAGCTTTTATTGGGAGAGGACGGGTTCAATTACTGACATCACCTACAATTTGGTTTTGGTTATTGGTGTCCCAAAGTTTATTCATTAGGCGGGTCCACACAGAGCGAGCCAGTGCCTCGCCTCTGCCGAGGCACGTCTACACTGGCCGATTTGTGCGTAAGGAAATTGCCTCGCGCGTATGCTCGCTCTGTGTGAGCTCGCGCTCAGCTACAATAATCCTACCTCAGAACCTCCAACTGCCTCCTCGAGTGCTCTGCAGTCTACTGTAGTACTGGAATCCATCCAGACGGGAGAGTCAGCCACAAAGGCAGTGGCCAGTTGTGTGTGCAGGAACTCCTCGGAAGACAATTTCGAGAGACGGGCTTCACCATCTTTGGACCACCATACTGAGCCGTGTTGCTGCAAGATTTAATTTAATATTATAAATGATTTGTGTTGTGAAATGAAAGCTTAATGTATTTTGAGATATAAACTTTTTATTAGCAGTACTATTAAATCAACAAATTTTTTTTTTTATTGCTTAAATTAATTTTTTATTTGAGATTTATCATTCAAAAACTACTACTGATAGCCAGCTACTATGCACTATGCCATAATACAATTGCCTCGTTGCTCTGCCTCGAGTCGTATCGGCCTGCTACTGTAGCAGGCCAATACGACTCAACTCATCTATTAGCCGGGTCTACACAGAGCGAGCATACGCGTGCCTCGGCCGAGGCGGCGCGATCGGGCGAGGAAAACGCACGCGCTGCCTCGGCCGAAGCATGTCTACACTGGCCGGTTCGTGCGTGAGGAAATTGCCTCACACGTACGTGCTCGCTCGCTCGCTCTGTGTGACCCACCTATTGAGTGACAATCTGAGTGTGTTATGATTATAACTGCTACCAGGTGATTGATTTTTTCTGTACTGTTCACTTTTGTTCTACTTACAATCAGTTTTAAATCTTAAATGTTACTAACCAGTATGGACCATTGTTGTCTATTGAATAAATAAATTGAATTAAACTGGAACTACACTCTAGAATTTGTCTGCATTTTTAGCCTGTGTTCCCAATGCCAAATGTTAATTAAGATTATTTAGAACAGTTATTTGAACTGTCTATGACCTCTACAGGTTTATGAAATACTGTGGATAAAGCCAAGTCAAGCATGACAATTATTACATTGGGAAATTGTGAATATGCACATTCTCTGGAAAGTATTACTTATGCAATTTTATTACTTACAATCTGTTTTAAATCTTAAATGTTACTAACCAGTATGGACCATTGTTGTCTATTGAATAAATAAATTGAATTAAACTGGAACTACACTCTAGAATTTGTCTGCATTTTTAGCCTGTGTTCCCAATGCCAAATGTTAATTAAGATTATTTAGAACAGTTATTTGAACTGTCTATGACCTCTACAGGTTTATGAAATACTGTGGATAAAGCCAAGTCAAGCATGACAATTATTACATTGGGAAATTGTGAATATGCACATTCTCTGGAAAGTATTACTTATGCAATTTTATTACAGATACATTTAGCCTACCACCTGTGAATAGTATGTTTTAGGTGCCACTTCTCTTATATTTGAAAAGAGTCCAAGTCAATTCAATATACCTTAACGCTTTTATCCTAAATCTACATTATTTATAGTAATGAGGAAATAATGTAGTTCAATCATACCTGTGCTGCACCAGATAGTGCTTCAACAGTAGAGAAGTCTACTCCAGCAACTATGAGCCTATCCATCACCATGTCCAGAGCCTTGACCCATAATAGTGGTGGTGCCGTCACCTCACCCCGCTCCCCGCGCCGCACCCCACCGGCTGTCCTGATATGGAAAAATGTTCTTTTAGTACAACAAAAATATTCTTCTTTCATGCTAATTATATTATTTCGGCCCAGGTAAGTACTTGATACTACTCGTTTTGTTTTGCCCTATTTTAGTTTGACATACATAGAAAAGTTTTTATTTACTAACTAGATTAATTTGAAGCAGGAAAAATTGCTTAAAATCCCTGTACAAACCTGAACTCTGGAAGATCAACATCAAATTCAACATCTGCCTCTTGCAGTATTCCATAGTCCTCATCTATTACTAATACTTTGAGCTGCAACAAATATTTAAAGTTTAAACATGCCACTAAAACTGTTTACAAAAATGTAAAGTATGACTGCTCCATTCAAAGCTAAGTTTGTAAACAACAATGGTATTCGAAAAATTGTCGATATGATCTAATATTTATCTATTAATGTACGTCAAAAGTAATGGTAAAGTGCCTACAAATTTCAATTGGTCAATCAGTGCAGATAAATAAAGCACAGAGGCTATCTCTCGATAAGTTCAATGTCAAACTACCTACTTGCTGTTTACGTTGCTATGATAAAATTTTGGCCAATAATTCATACAGGCTTATTAGAATTCATATTACTGCAAATACGCACCTTATTAGAATTTTAACAAATCACTATCACACATTCACTAATTATAAAAATATTCCAATTAAGCACTGAGTAATTAAGTTATATCTGCCGCGCTTAAATTATTATTTTGACAAAACTTTTGAAAAAAGAATACAAATGAATTCACTACTGAGACATGTTTAATTCATGTTTTTTTTTACAACTCACCCTCTGTGTACTAAAATCAAAACCCAAAAAAGTTTTCTTCCGTGTGACTTCGGTCATTTTTTGACAGCCAATGACTAGGTGCGTTCGAGAGCGGGTGTGTTCACCACTTCGCACCGCTCTCGTGACTGAATGCGGCTAATAAATATTCGTCACAATACAGCGCGGTTTCACGCTATCATTATAGAGCAAAACTATTGTATTTTATTGCTCCAAGCTAAGAATTCCGTTATCATTCTCGTAAAATTTGACATAATTTTGATAAGAAATCAGCATCGTAATCGTCTACGCTAACACTTGAACTACATAAACTACCTACTAAAGACTCATAATTAATTTTAGAGCAAAAATCGACAAATTTTATCAGAAACAAATTAAAGCTGCCAGGCGAGAGAGCTTTGTAAGCCAAAAACCAAATGGATTTAGGTATGATTACACGACTCATCTACAGTGTACCATATCTCTACTTTTGACTTCGGTTCGTTAGGTTGCAAAGAAAAACATAAACAGATTTAAATAAGTAGGTAAAATTTACCTACTTATCGCTAAGCAGCCAGCTGTGCAGAAGATATAGTACTAGTGCCCGGTACCCGTATGGCGGGCCGCTAAGACAATTTTCTAATGATATATGGCTTATGAGACGAATCACCCGATGCACAGAATAAGTAACAGTATTATTATCCCGATGGCAAGCGATTACCGTCACCAATGGACACCCGTAATACCAGAGGGATTTTAAGTACGTTGCCGGCCTTTGAGATGGGAGTACGCTTTTTACTGAAGGTTTGCAGGTCATATCGATCCGTAAATACCGCAGGCGACAGTTCATTCCACAGTTTCGCTGTCGCGAGGCAGGAAGTCCTGGAGAAACCCACAGTTGAGGACTGCCAACCGTCTAAGTCGTGACGATGGAAATGTGGTCGCGTAGAGCGATCGTGAAAAGAAGCGGCTCCGTTGGATTCGGTCCAGATCCAAAGGATATTACATTCTGCTATAAGACCTATATATTTTATGCAGCCTGCACAGTTCTTATGGATAATAAAGACGAACTTTATGATAGTAGGATGTGAAATAAAACCTAACATACAGTTTGATCTGCCTATAAATGGGTGTGAATAAGGTAGTGGACAGGTGTGTCGTAATTTCCGTGCTGCCTAAATGGGTGATAGCGTGGCGGGCAAGTTCAGTGACCTATTAAAAGATGGTTGATGAAACATTTATAGTTTTTATCAAACATTTTGAAAAATGAAAAATAAAAAGGAAGCTTGAGAAGGGAAATAACTATTACTTAAATTTAAGAATTAAACCCCTTACGCTAAGCTTTATGCCAAAAAAATCCATTTCATGCCAAAAATGCGTTATTTAATACTTAGGTAGACATTTTAGAAAAGAGCAGATACTTTCTACACGGCTACATCTATCAAACATAGCCAAGAATAACCGCAAGGAATCTTGCTTTCACGTGAAAAAACAGCATCGAAATTAGTCTATCCGTTGGCGAGCTAATATGCCATAGACAGACATACAGACAGACATTGGCGCCAGACATATAACAGCCCTCTTTTTGCGTCGGGGCCGGGGGTAAATAAAACTAATAAACGATAATTAAGAAATGTGGCGACAATAGAGAAATATATCTGCTTTGTGTTTCTGTTTTCTTTTGTATTGTTTTCTTTTATTAAGGTGTGCAATAATGAGTATTTTTATTGTTAGGATTCGGTAATTAAAAGTAAATTAATTTGAATCGCACGGCCACGGCACGTCGACGTACTTACTTTCAATACTGTTATACCTACTCCAAATTCCACGTTCATAATAAAATAACGGTACAGTTGCAAAGAGCGTAAAGAATGCACGTCCATCCGTGTGGGGGTTATGTGTGCACGACAGTCACAATCACAACACAACAATCACAAATACGCAACCGTTACTTATTTTTGACCATTTTTTTTGATACTACGTCAGTAGCATACAAGCATACGGCTCGCCTGATGGTAAGCAGTCTCCGTAGCCTATGGACGCCTGCAACTCCAGAGGAGTTACATGCGCGTTGCCGACCCTAACACTCCGCACCCTCGTTGAGCTCTGGCAACCTTCTCTTGGCAGGAACACACCACTATGAGTAGGGTCTAGTGTTATTTGGTTGCGGTTTTCTGTAAGGTGGAGGTACCTCCCCAGTTGAGCTCTGCTCTAGATTGGAATGACATCCGCTGTGCTGTGCCCTACCACACAAAGCGAGATGACAATTACAATGCCCACAACAATGACCTCTCTCTTGGACGCAGTTTAAGGACGTACGCGGGTCCCGGGACCAAGCGCGTGCGGAGTGCGAGAGATGCTCCGGTTCAGCTTGGAAAAAAATGGGCTCTAGTTAAGTTCGGGTCGCATTTGTCGGCCGATTCTTGTGAAATGCGGTGAGCTTTTTTGGTCGATTAAAACGGGACCCTATTACTAAGATTCCACTGTCTGTCTGTCACCAGACTGTATCTCAAGAACCGTGATCTATAGGTAGCTAGACAGTTGAAATTTTCACAGATGATGTATTTCTGTTGCCGCTATAACAGCAAATACTCAAAACACAATAAAAGAGATATAAGTGGGGCTCTCATACAACAAACGTGATTTTGATTTCTGCCGTTTTTTGGGTAATGGTACGGAACCCTTCATGCGCGAGTCTGATTCCAGACGATTTTTATAATACGGGTAGGTATACACGTAGTATATACCTATCCCTATTAAAAACCTATCCCAATAGGTGAGAGGCAGTATGTACAATGTCCGGGCACTTTAATTATTATATAGCATACACATATATATTATACATTATGCCCGGGCATTATGAAAAATGCCCAAAATATCACTTGGTCCATAACATATAAATTTATTCAGTTACAGCTAGGCTATGCAAAGACAGACTCGCGAGTGGCGAGGTCTAAAGCTCACAGAGTCACTAGGCACTAGGTAGTATAGGTCGGTGAATCAGGTGAGTCACATAATCTAAATATAGTCATAGCGTAGGCTATGCGTCATTCATATTAGCTAATACCTACTGACTTTTAAAACTTGAGAAGAAATTCAAGAAACAAACTATGTCGGGATATACTCATAAGAAAGTTTCATTTATTACTCATTAAAAGTGTAAAATTTTGGAAGCTCCTGCATTATTTCTCCACCTAAGTCCACCGCCCGTATCTGGAAGTCGCTCCTGCTTCTTCAGTGGGCAAAGTAATTTGATGCAAGTTTTGAGTTGTTTCTTTTCCTTATGTCATGTCGGCTGGTAGATTTGCATATTAAATAATAACAGCAATAAAAACAGATGCTCCTTTTACTACGATTAAAGAAATAAATATTCGCTCGTGTACGGATTTTGCCCCTATGCTATGATACTATCTTACTTTTAGCATTGGGTACCTGTCTAAAAAAATTAAGTGCCTGTTTGAACTTGGAATGCCACCACTTACCTATGTTGATACTTATCTAATCGAATTAAGCTATAAAAGGATCCAAACAAATATCAATTTCCTATTAGAGACCTACTCTTAGAACTTACACTTTTGAATTTATGAAATCAAAAGAAAACGATAGTACAACTTTGCTATTACTATATTGTAGGCGCTTATTTTATGATTAACACATTTTTCTTGCATCGACTGGACTCCCTAAACAATAAGAGCACTGAGAACTTCATGTACAAAATATAATTAGGTTTTAATATTGTAGGAAATTATCCGAACTAATTATTACTTAGTCTTCCCATAGTTTTCTCTGGGACCGAAGGTCGGATGCCAGTCGCTTGCTGGCCAAAATTATAGTACTGGCCGCTTAGGTTGCTAATGGCTTCTACAAAAGTGATAATCACATGCGAATTCGATCGGTTGAATTCGTTGCTCCTCCTTTGCCAGCAGTTACTTATCTTATATCGCATGACATTTGTTGCACGTACTGCAGAAGCCAAATGGATTCCATAGCAGGATTTGGTTGCCGTGGCGACCTGGATAATGCTAGGAATATCTGTCAAATTGTGTTGTAATACGGTGGCGGTGTTACATCTACACGGTATGTGTGTGTGTGTGTGTATAACGATCGCGGTGAGACCTAATCACTCGGAAGCACACTCGCTGTCACTGATATAGCTCGCACAGATCAACACAGCATCGTCACTTTTGAACAGGAGTTCTAAGTGCGGTGTGCCCTTAGCAGTGTTGGCCGAAAAGATAATGCAATTGACCAATAACCATTACAAACTGAACCGTAAACTGTAACCATCCGTTACGGTTTAGGGTTCTATTTGTAATGGTTATTGATTGATTGCAATTAACGTTCGGCCAACACTGGCCCTTAGCACATCCGTCGCCAGTCGGCGGTGTAAGGGAACATAAGTTGATATAATAATTATATAGTCCGGCGGTTCCTCTCTCTGCAGCCCTGACTACCGGCAGTTTGGGCCCTGCCCTGCTGCCGGCGGCACCCTAGGTTAGGTTTTTTATAATGTGTTTATATGTATTTTGTATTGTTTTTATATTTTACTTTTATATTAATATTATAAATAACCTAATCTAAGATTTTAAATGAATAAAAGATATTAATTCGAACTTAAAGATACGTCAAATATTAAGTCTATACAGTGTGTAAATCTAATACGAGCGAACCTCTTTAACGGTGGTTAGTATAGGACATAAGAAATGTAATTAGATAATTTTTACTTAGAATTGCAATATCGCGAATGTAATGTCATTAGTAATATTACATTACATTATATGTCATTAGTAATATTACATTACACGTATTGACGACCGGTTTGGCCTAGTGGGTAGTGACCTGTGACTAAGCTGATGGTCCCGGGTTCAAATCCTGGTAAGGGCATGTATTCGTGTGATGAGCAATGGATATTTGTTCCAGAGTCATGGGTGTTTTCTATGTATTTAAGTATTTATAAATATTTATATATTATATATATCGTTGTCTAAGTACCCTCAACACAAGCCTTATTGAGCTTACTGTGGGACTTAGTCAATTCATGTAATAATGTCCTATAATTTATTTATTTATTTATTTATTAGTGTCATTAACTGTCACGAGTGGATAAATAATAACTAAGTATGATGCTTTTTATCTGATAAACGTAATACCTAGTTTCAAAAAAAAAGTTAGATACTCGTACACGTAAAAATCCAGAGATTTAAAAAAGAAATTTATTTTAATACTTATATATTAAAAGTACAATACAGCTGCAGATACCTATTCTCTACGTGTCTTCCTTGTATTTCATAACAGGTTTCTCAACGTCGTTTGACTAACTCCATGACGTGGCGAAGATTGATGGTATCTCTGAGTTTCTGAAAAACTTCAGTTATCTTGTTTCTCAGTTCTTCTTCTACCTCCTTCCTCTACTACTCTCAGGGTCAAGTGCAAAATGGCGGATGATTCGGTCTTGTAATGGAACTGGTACTTCATCGCTAATAGCTGCTCTCTCCACCTTTCCAGACACGGGCTAACCTTCGCGAACTCGCTGTATCGCGTTTACAACTACTTACTCGAGCGTTTCTTGGTACAATTCGATCAAGGAATCGCTCTATGTACACGCTGTGCTAACGCTCGATTACCATTTTGTAATGCTTTACCGTAAATTAAAATCATGTCCATTAATTCGGGAGCAGTAGGGAGCGTGCATGAACTGTAGGAGGCAGCACAGGAGCCGTCAGATTTTTGGCGTGATTTTTGGATTGATGGCAGAACCTACTATGCACAAGAAAACACGTGACGTGTACATGTTTATGGTTCCGATTCAGGCCACAAGATGGCAGACCCTCCAACGCGTACGGTCCCTATAACTTACTTCTGTATTGAATGACTGACATCGTCAAATCAAAGTTGAAATAAAATAAAAATTATTTAACTTTATACCAAAGAGTTTGTCACGTTTTGAAACAATGTACCAAACTTTGTGGTGTTTAGACTGTTTAGTTAATTATTCTCGAAATCAATTTTGGTAATAATACAAGTATCAGGCGGGCCGTATGCTCATTTCCCACCATCTGGTATAACAAGTTGATATCGTTTGTTTTATAACTTGGAAATATATCAACTAATTTCAGTCATAGATATACCTCATGTCATTTTAGGTATGTGCAGTTTCATTACAATCCAACACATAGTTTTAAAATGAGAACGAAACTCCTTTTGTATGGGAAGTGGGAAGGCGTAATTCGGCAGAGCTTGCTGCAGACTCTTAATTTACATTTACGGACAAACTGCTGTTTGTGAGTTAATCGTTAATCGAGTAGCGATCGATTCACAAGGGCCACGCTGTATGTATTGTGTTACTGTAGTTTGTAATACTTAATCTATTTCCTATATATTTACCTATGTGATTATTTTCTTTTGTGTGTCAAATTCCATACTGGCGAATTAGGATATCCTATAACGATGGTTGTGTGTATGTAATAAAAAAAAAAGAGAAAGGGCTAATAATAATGGCCCCGCTGTTGAATGCTCTGCGCGTGTATCGGCGGGGAAAGTCGCTCATTACGTTCGGGACGATAATCGCGCCTTTGACACTAAAATAGGCGTTTTTACCTACCTACGGAAAGGTCGGAGGCCTAAATATGCTAGCTGCCTAATGTTGTGGCCAGGCATGCAGAGATTCGGCGAATATTCGTGATGGCGTCTCTTTCATTTCCTTGGGTAGCGAGAGACGCCATCACGAATATTAGTGGAATCCCGACATGTGTGGCTGCACCCTAATATTTGCGCTAGGAAATGTCGGAAGTATGTATCATAGATTTTTTAAAATGTGATAGTCAGTAAACGAGCAGAGGAGCCACCTGATGGGAAGCGGGGACTGTCGCTTATGGACATAAGCAACATCAGATGCGCACCTGATATGTTGCTGACTCTTTTGCCTGAAAGGAATACGGCTGAAAATTTAGCTGGAAGAAAAAAAAAATTATTAATGTGGTGAATATTATGAACGATGATGGTTGACACGTTGGCGAAAGATACCTCAATTTTGAACCGTTTATTTAAACAGCCCGTCAAACGAGGCAGGCGAGGCGAGGAATTGTAGTATGCGGATCACAGATCTTTAACAGATGGCAAAACAAAAATATGGCACAAAAATACCCAAGAAATAATTAGCTGGTTGAGACCCCCATGTTGTAGGTAGCGCAAAGGAAATACCTTAAAAAAAGAAAGAGATTAGGCAAAACTAGGGCTAAGTCGACCTTATTTGGCTTTTCTTTTTTCAGAGCTGTAAAGAGAATCTTCTTGAGAATAAGGCAAGCCGGCGGGAATCAAGTTTTTCAGACACCCCACCACTAATGCTGAAAGGCTGCTATATGTGGCTTCCCATCAGCAAAAGGGTGCTTATGCACCTGGAGCATAAAGTTGGGGACACAGCTCATGTATACGCAACGTATGCAATGCATTATGATATCTAGACCCTGAAAATTTTTGTTTAAACAGAGACGCTTTCCGGTAGGTTTTCGTACATTGACCCGACTATCGCTATCTCTATTGCACGCGCTTAATTATATTGCTCTCAAACTCCCACAGTGACATTGACAACCAGTATCATGAGCGGGACAGCAATATAACTGCGCGTGCAAGGGAGATACCAATAGGCGGATCAGTCAAGCGTCTCTTCTTTAGAAATATACTTGTCATGCGTTGCGTTGCGTATGACAAGTATGTTTCTAGTTATGATTTATAGGCATGGAATGCCACATTTAGTGCATAGTCCTATATTGACTCCCAGGAAAACTAAATAAATTCGATTCAAAGATCCCCCGTTACTCTGGTATGTACCTTCGTTACTTACCTAGGTATATACTTCTCAGTCTAATAGGGGTGTACGTGACGTTATTAAAAACGAGATGTTATTTAAAAAAATCGGCCAAGTGCGAGTCGGACTCGCACAGGAAGGGTTCCGTACCATTATCTATAAAAAACGGTCACCCATCCAAGTACTGACCCCGCCCGACGTTGCTTAACTTCGATGATTGGATGAGAATCTCGAGATTGGAAAGAAATATTTATTTTATTCTGTTTTTAGTATTTGTTGTTATAGCGGCAACAGAAATACATAATCCGTAGTAATTTCAACTGGCTAACTATCACAGTTCATGAGATACAGCCTGGTGACAGACGGACGGATGGACGGACGGACAGCGGAGTCTCAGTAATAAAGTCCCGTTTGACCCTTATTGTACGGAACCCTAAAAATATCAAAAAATTAGTCGTGTTATCTGGTTCATTTTATTTAGAATTGTATACTAACCGTTTCGTCATTTGACTCTTAAGCTTAGAACGTGCGGTTTCACAGCCGCAAAAAATGTAACGTACGGCATGCTTCATTAGCGCACGCACTTGCAAGACCGAAACCGTCAGAAATTAAGAGGTTGTTACACCTTTCTGAATTTAGTAACTGACAAGAGGGACGCCGCAATACGTGAGACACGATAAAGGAGATATTTCTTATCGTGTCTCACGTATTGCGGCGTCCCTCTTGTCAGCCACTAAATTCAGAAAGGTGTAACAAACTCTTTAATCGCAGTGCGTACTCATCATTGGCCAAATCATCTGTTGTAGATGCTTGTTGCGGCGCTTGTGGGTTTATGGTACTGGGCATCGCCGTTGGTGGCTATAAAGTCCTATAGCAGCGCGAAATGTCTTCCCACATCGATCGCACACAAATCGCGAGTCCGCAGGAGGTGGTAGAGCACGACGAAGACTTTTCTGCTTAAGGTGCTCCAGCCAGTCTCCGTCGTGCTTTGATATTCCGACTTTAATATCGTGACGCCATTCTGGTCAAATTTCGCCGCGTACTAAAGCCTTAGACATTGGTAGTTGGAAATATGCATAAACTGAAAGTCAAAATAGTTATGTTCTTGTCATCCACGTTGACGCGCAGATTAGTCAAATCTAATCTTTAATAACATGACAATAAGAATCAAGACACGGTTCGTCGTCGTCGTGAATGACACGATCTAAATATAGGGACCGTGCGCGTTGGAGGGTCTGCCATCTTGTGGCCTGAATCGGAACCAAAAACAAGTACATTTATACGTCAAGTGTTTTCTTGTGCATAGTAGGTTCTGCCATCTTGTGGGCTACATCGGAACAATATACATCACAATTACGCCGCGCGCCAAAAATCTGACGGCTCCTGTGCTGCCGCCTACAGTTCATGCACGCTCCCTATAGGTTGTTTTATAAACAAAACGCATTATACATTTTTTAACCTTCTGAATATTATGCTGGATATATAATAAGGCTTCAGGTTGTTTTGAATTTTAAATCTGTAATCTGAGAGTAGGCGGTAAAATATGTTTTACAATTTGTCTTTCTGTCGGGCGCGCGCCCACGCGGCATCATATTTTCAAAACATGCAACATGGTGCTGAAAAGGTCGGATACCTTTAAAAATCCCCTCAAAAAATTAAATAAAAATATACTTAGTCATTTAAAAAAACATATGTACTCTACCTTTCTTCGTATTTGAAATGAAAAGCAGAGTGTTTAACTCGAATGAGAGGCATTATTTCAGTCTTGAACTATTAATAATAAACTAGATGGAACTATAAATGCATCTGCAGAAATGAGTGCCTTTCATCCCTTAGTTAACAATCTACTATTTCATCACACTTGCTCGAAAAAGATCTTATTTAACTCCCTAAGAGGTTTCAGGGAGCCTCTTAGGGAGTTAAATAAGATCTTTATACGTCAAAAAATCTTAAATATGAATTTGGATTTTTTTTAATTGTTAATAAGGAATAGATGCAATTGTTCCGGTCAGTAACAAAATTGTGGCTTCGCTTTGGCTTCGCCCAGCGAGTGAACGATACAACAACGAAAAAACACACATTTGAATTTGGTTTTTTTTATTTTATTGGAAACGCAAAGGGAATAATTTTATCTTGCCAATGATAAAAAACATTGATGTCTTTCAAATATAGGACGAAAAAAACTTAAAATTGTTTTTTTTTCAAAGTACCTATGTAGAGTCTTTTATATAACTTGCCCTGTTAGCGCCACTTGCACCGGTTTAACCGGCTAAATTTGAGATTGTGCTGAAATTTTACGTAAATATGAATATCGGATGACAATTCAATGTTATGGTGACATGGAACTGATCTGATGATGGAGACAGGAGAAAGCCATGGGAACTCTGTAATAAAACAACGCAATCTAATTGTGTTTGGGGTTGTTAGAATTGTCTCCATGAGTATTAGTTGCCTGTGGACAGAAAAGTACAGTCAGCGATAAAAGCTTGTACTAAATATTTTTTTTGCCTTAACATTATTTTACTTGGAAATATAGCAAAGGGAACGTTTTCCATCTAGGGACAAGATAAGGACGTCTCTGAAACATACGACGAAAGAAAAATCATAGAGTCCATCTAAGTGAGGAACAAATTGAGGCGTGCCATTATAAACGTCATATTTTCATAGATAGGAAAATGTTACACTTTGTCATTGCAAATGCCATACAGAGTTTAGCTAGGTCTGACTTTAAGTACATTGTTCCGGCCCTGACAAGATAATGATGTCGCTGAAAGAAAATTCATAAATAAATTAGGTTTTTTTTATTGGGAACATAGCAAAGGGAATAAGTGCATTTGTTCCGGCCAGTGGCAAGGCGGTGGCGGCTCTGTGCGAGCGGAGCGGGATGCTGCGCTCGTTAATATTGTAAACAAGAGCTTTTTCGATTGGAGGGCGGCACCGCGCACGCGCCGCTCTCAGTGACGTTGTGGGGGCGTCGAGAGTTTAATATTGTTTGGATCGCGTCTTAATCGATGCTTACAAAGCTGAGGAGTGGAAGAGGTTGTTACTGATTTAGGCAAAGAACTCGGGATGTACTAACATTAAATTAAATATCCGTAGGTACAGCCTGGCTAAAGTTAAACCAAGCAAAGTCAAATGATAGGTAGTTGAGTCATATCAAATGATATTTCGTACATAAGTTCCGAAAAACTCATTGGTACGAGTCAGGATTTGAACCCGCGACCTCCGGATTGAAAGTCGGACGTCATATCCACTCGGCCACCGCCGCCACAATTATTTTAAACGTCATAATTTCTTAGATGTATGACGTTTAAAAAACACTTGCGCAGTCTGTGCTGTCAAAATCGCTGCCAACTTAGCTTGGTCTAACTTTAACCATTGTCGTTACGTTGAAAAAAATTCAACTTTCTGCGTTTTCATTTTTCAAATTTGTGGTCTTTATAAGGTTCCGAACCTCAAACTGTCTGTCTGTAAATACTCTAAACGCGCGGAGGTATCGTCTTGAAATTACTCCCTCAAAACTAAGCCGTGTACTTAGGTCTACAGTCCCTTGAAGTTGTGAAAAAATAGAACTTCTGAGTTAACGTAAAAAAAAGATACTTTGACATTCTCAAGGCAATAAAAATGTATAGGGTACTTTCCGTTGATTTATCATCATTTGAAAAAGCTCAAAAATGTACATTCTAAAACATTTTCTATATATTTTTGGTATAGTGAAAAAAAAGTGATTTATGAGGGAAAATGTAAAAAAAAATACTAACCTCCCCCCCCCCCTTTATCTCCGAAGTTTACCGAAGAAAATAAGTGAAATTTTACATAATATTAACATTACTATAAATTTAACAGGAAAATATAATCAGACCTCTTGTCTTGATAACATTTTTTAATTAACTAAAAACATTTCCGAATTTAGTTTGCAATTTAACCAACTTTACGTATGTTTATTAATTTTATTACACTTGATATTTGTATGCGATTACATTAAAGATACTTTTTTTTTTCAAATAAAAGAACAATTTTTGAAATCGGTTCCTAAAACTAACATCGTGCAAATTAGTTAGACAATTTGCCGATAGATGATGCTGTAAACAATTATACTTAGTATAGGTACTTCTGATTAAAATTCTTTCGTCTTTATACTATACTATACATATATTCAAAGTTTCACATTATATATTCAAAGTTTGTACCGAACCCTCCGTGCGCGAGTAAAACGAACTCGCACTTGGCTTTTTTTTACATCAATGACACTTTCTAAGTACTCGTAATATTATATACATTTCTAAGTTTTAAATCGCCTTTTTTTTTTTTTAAGTAATACGTGTATTTTAATTTTCTAACTCCCATATAAAACTCCCTCCTTCCCTTTTCTACTTTAATGTGACTACCGTCAAAATATTACACAGGAACTTATAAATTGTGTTAAAAATATATATGTACAATAATAAGTTGTCTGTGAACTTAAAAAGTCAACATATAAATTGTCTCTTAAGAATCTAGTGAACAAATAGTTGTGTTAACTATATTGTTACTAAATGAATAAATGTCGCGATAATTCATTTTGAGGTTACAGAAGCAAAGAAGCGAAGTACTGTACGGCAGTACAAGCTCACAACCGTGGTCCGGGCAGGGCGGGCTGGGTGCGCGCGCCGCGGCGCGGGCGGGGCGCGGGGGGCACGCCGGGCGGGCGGGCGCCGGCACGCAGACGCGCCGCGATGGTGGGCCGCGACAGCCGCTCTGTGAGCGCGGCGCGCCCCTGGGCGCCGCGGCATGAGTAGCGCCCGCCCGGCCGGCCCGCGCGCCCGCCATGGCGCAGGCCGCGCCCGCGCCCCACCGCACGCACTCCTTCGCCAAGAAGACCTTCCACAAGCCCACCTACTGCCACCACTGCTCGGATCTCCTCTGGGGCCTCATCGGCCAGGGCTACGGCTGCGAAGGTACGCGCATGCGCGCCCGGCGCGTCGATACCGGCCACGATCAGGGTTATGCAACCCGGGGCACGACCACCTGTCCGCGCCCTCGACCTTCCTACCCTTAACCCTCGCGTGCCGTGCGTCGCACGACCGAACCTGAAACTCCGGAACGACTTCCTTTTGTGAGAGGTTTCCCACGGTCCCAGTTTTAGCTAGTGTAAATATATGTGGTGTTTCTGATCAGGAGACGACGGCCGGCGAGTGGACGGAGCATATTGATCGATCTGTTTTGTAAGAGGTTTTTTCCTACGGCGGCGGCGCGCGGCGCGCGGGGCGCGGTTGGTACCTCCTGAGCTAGACGTGGCCGTGCCGATTTGCTCCAGGTCTGTACCATTCCTCTATCCTGCTCCATAAGTAACATATTAGACAGAGACGGATGCGTTAGTCGCCGCTCGAATCGTCACTGCCACGTCTGGCTACTGCGCCCCAATTTTTCAACAGCTTTCATCCTATCGTCCGGAAAAACCTTCTCTCCTCTTTTGTGTACAATAACCATTATTCTAGGTAACTAACAAGATTTTATATTAAACCTTTTACCTACTTATGTTCGTGGAAAACTCCATAAAGACTTGGGCGAGTGTCATGCTAAAGTAGGTACTTAGGAGTACCTACCTGTCTTAATGATTTGAGTAAGTTTTGAAATTGCAATAAATAATTAACTAGTTTTCGCGTAAAAGGTAATTTACATTCGAGTTCGAATATACACATTACATCTCCAAATTTATACACAATCAAGCGTGACGCACAATAGTCATATCTACATTCAGCGGATCTTACCTTTAATACGGGAACATACTCGCCCGTAAAACGCAAACGCATAAATATCGGTACACTAACGACCCGCCCCTGCCTCACACGGGCTACACAAAACATTAACAGATTATACACCTAAACCTTCCTTAAGAATTACTCTATAGATAGGTGATAATTGCATGAAAATCCGTTCAGCACTTTTTGAGTTCATCGCGAACATACAGACAGACAGACGCGGCTGGAGACTTTGTTTTATGTAGTGTAATAATAATAATGTTAAGCAAAATACCTATGATATTAATTTTACGAATGGCTTATTTAGTGTACCGAATTCTCTCTATAATAAATTACCGATTTCACATTAAAGAATGACTATAAAAACTGAAAAACAAGAAACAGGATTTCCTAAATCTTTAATAGTCTAATTGCTTTAAATTTGCTTTTTAAGAAAGCTTTTTAACTACCTAAATATATTGAATTTTATAAAGTTACAACTATTATTTTCTCTTAATACTAAAATTGGGGACAATATTACACAGATTAACACATTCGCAACCAACGTTTACGGAGCGCTACGCTCGTAGCCGATTCCAGAGTTTGCCCGCTTGATAGAGGAAAGAGACTGCGAAAAGAGAATCCGGCGAGCGGGTTCCCAGTACTCAATCTGTTAATGAATGAATGAATGAATGAATGAATGAATGAATGAATGAATGAATGAATGAAATTTATTCCAGAAAATTATTTCCATATACATTATACATTACAAAAAGAATTAAATAAAATTAAATAACATCCTAAAATTTAAATATAATATGTTAAACTAGGCCGAAACTAAGCAAGGCTTGAACTATGGGTACTAGGCGACCATATACATACTTGTATAGATAAATACATATTTATATACATAGAAAACGCCCAAGGAAAAAATATCTGTGTTCATTACACAAATAATTTCCCTTACCGGGATTCGAACCCAACACCATCGGCTGCATAGACAGGATAACTACCTACTAGGCCAAACCGGTCGTCAAATCAGTCTTCCATATTGGCTACGCAGCCTGTCGGCCGAGCCAAGGGGACAATCGGTATTGCTTCGACAACGAAACGCTTTGTGTCTCTCTATCACTCTTCCGTAATAGTGCGACAGTGACAGTTGCGTTTCCGATATCAAATATTCGGCCGAGTTACTCCCTTCATCTGTATCATTCTAATAAACCATTTGAAAATGCGTCAATTAAGTACATTAGCGGCTAAAGAGCCTAAAGATAAATCGCTTCCTAGGCAACTCTTCAGAAACAGTTTAAAAGGAAAGGGTCTCGCAATCAATTTTTAACCAGTACATATTATCAAAACATCCCATGCATTCAACATGTCTCATCATTGTGTTTTGATGAAAACGGTAAAACGTAACCAGCGGGCTAAACGGTCGCATTTTTAACACGCTTTTATTAGGTCGATCTGTATGTAACTATGTAATGGAATCTAAGGTAACTAATTTAACCATCTTCCAAGGATCGTAGCGTCATGAAAATTGGCAGCTGTATGTAGTTCTGATGACAATACAATAATATGGTACTGTCGAACTAATCTGATGATAGAGCTGGAAGATATGAACTGGAACTTCTTGATGGAACATCGTATCATAGCTGTGTTTGGATTTGTTAGTCTTGTAATGAACTTTGGCCACGATTAGGTTTCAAGGTCTGATGATGAAGCCGGAAGATAAGCACTGGCATTCCTATCATAGTCGTGTTTGCACTTGTGAGGTCATTTTTGGTTTTTATGTGCATTTATAAAAGCGTGTTTTTCTAGTGTTTTTTAAACTATTAATTTATTGCCACTTGTCACTATGCCTGTCACTTTCGCACTTACATACATGTTAGAACGTGACAGGCACAGTGACAAGTGATAACGCGACCGAGCTACAGACTCTGGTGGAAGAGAGTAATTAAAAAGTTCTAGTGGATTTTACAGTGTTGCAATTAGAAAAACATACTCGTATTTAAAACGAAAAAAATGCCGAAACTTCGACGTTTTAACCGAATAATTCGGCTGAATACGAACATAGTACGAACGTAAATTTTATTTTTTTATCCTTTGTTCTAATTAAAAAAATATTAACGTCAGAGCATTCCTGAGAAGTAACCCTACGTGAGATTTCAAGGTTTGTCCAATGGCTAACGTCACCTTGTATATGTAATACGATATTTAAATTAGTGTTATATAAAGAATAAATAAATATATATATATATATATATATATATATATATATATATATATATATATATATATATATATATATATACATAAATAATATATACATAATAAATTGTTAATATAAACATATATCCATTAATTAAGAATAACGGTTCAAGAATGGATACCATCCCTGTTTTCTTCTTCTGGTCTTACATATTTTATGAATAAGTAGGTATTAACATGAACACACATTATAAACCATTTCTACATGTAGAGTCAAACGGGGATATCGTCATTTTCCTTGTAGTATCGCGGATACGCGCATTATAATATGTTATAAATGTTAAAATTTATTAATTAGTGTACAATATCCATAATCCATACAGGTCCCGAATTATTATAATTTTTGTCCGCGTGGTAAATCCATTGCATGCACCGCATTGCCACATCGGCAAATTTAAATAGCTTTTGAAATTGTGAGAATTGAATTGGAAATTTCTATTTGACCCGATAGAATTTTTTTTTTTGTATTTATAAATTTTTGGTCTTATTTTTTTTTTATAATAGGTATAAATGTAAAATAAAATACATACAAAATATTCTTTAACTTTAGCTGTAAGTTCCACGAAGTTTCAAAATGAACATATTCTTACTTTTCTCAATCGATATAAAATACTTACAAACATTAGGTATGTTATCTTTTATATATATTCTTCATTACTCTTATTCAAAATTCATAACCAAAAAATAGGCTCAGTTCGTATAATTAAAGGCGCTTACTGCTCCGTACCGCGTACTTGGATAAAAAAACATAAATACCTACACGGCTAAGCCACACACATCGATCTCATTCGACAACACAAGTAAAATAAAGTATTCATACATATAGAGCGACTGCAATCAACAAAGTTATTAGTTCACTGAACCTGCTGAAAAATTGAAATATATAATTAATAATTTCGAATAATAATTAATCCCACGTTGATTTATCATTCATGTAGTCTTGTGTGGTTTAATAAGCTTTAGAAATAAGTTTACGCTTTACATGATTCTTTAGGCAACCCTATTTATTTATGTTTAGGAACATATTTTCTTTCATGAAATATTAGTTTCATCCGTCAAATCGGTGAAGGTTGGCCATATATAACATATCTAAAGGGGTCCACTAATCAGTGTTCTTCACCTGTTCGCCGGACGATATCGCCGGCCTGTCAGTTTTGATTCCCTTGCGAGTGTCGAAAATTTGCGGAAATTTGCGATAAACGGCTGTATCTTTTGATTGCGTTGGCTTAGAAGTTTGATTTTTCACATCTCCAAGGGACAGTAGACCTGAGTATTTCATATAAATTCCAGCTTGATACCACCACGCGTTCCTGAGAAAAAGGGTCTTGACAGATAGACAGACGGACGGACGGACAACAAAGTGATCGTATAAGGGTTCCGTTTTTTTCCTTTCGAGGTACGGAACCCTAAAAAAAGTAAAAGATAAATCATTTTGACGCAAAAAAATGTATGGGTCGAATTCAGCTAACCCTCCATAGACAGGCCCAAAAATTTTCGTGTCAAAAAAAAAATATTCTACTTTTTCCTTAAATCAGAACACGATTACCGAATATGCTCTTAAACGGATCCCCACGGCCCGATTCGAAGAATGATTAAGATCTTGCAAAGATCTTTAAAAGATCGAGATCTGAAGAGAAGAGTTTAACTCTAAACGACATGTCAAAATTGACGTTTATTTCGATTCCGCTGTGATCCCAATAAGATCTATCTACGATATTTCTAACGTCAAGTGACATTGGTTGCCCGAATCGAGCTACTTCTGTCAATTATAAGTTATATATATATTATAAGTTAAGAAGTAAATATACTTAAATGTAATCTGAGTGTTAGCATGTAAGGTTTATCTGTTAGTGCTAATATTATATATATTAAATAAAATTAAATTATACGACATACAAACGATATCTAAATGTGAACTTATCCAAACCAGAACATAACGTTCTCGCATGTCATTTTTCGAATCGGGCCGCCACTATTTAAGTTACACCTTGTTCATCTTGTTTTTATTGAATTCCGTTAACTTCAGGGTATGGGTAAGTACGTTGAAGCAAACAAAATAGCATAGTTCATTTAAAAATATTTTATTTATTATATTTTTTTATAAAAAGTGTTTAAATGTTGCATATATCGTTGTTGTAACACGGGCATTACATTTAACTACAACTAAACAATTGAAAACTGTGACATCATTGTCATTTCGATCATCGAACGTCCGAGATAGTACTTACGTAGCAAATGTATACACTCGTACTAAACACTAATCAATAAGTAAACAGGCCCTAAGGCAAGTGTACACGCTCGTAGGGGTCTTATCAGATAAAAATAAGATATTTATTATCTCCGAAATGGAGCTAATTAGAATACCGTTGTCTTTGGGATAATTGCTTAATTTAAGCTCAGGAATGCACCCTTGAAATTAACGAAAAAAAAAACAATGTATAGTCAGGCTAACAACAAAAAAAAGTTATACTCATGAAAATAGTTTCATGAGTATAACTTATAACTAGTACTGGCACCAAAAGAGAGGGATGAGTATATACTCATCCCTCTCTTTTGGTGCTAGTACTAGCGTAAGACAAAGACAGTACGGTTGTCTCTGTCTATGTTTGAAATAAGACAGTCAGCCCGATTCGAATCGGGCCGAGTCCTTGGCCAAACACATTTTAGATCTTTAATTTACATGTTAAATCCTTTTTAAGCAAAAGGACTAATAAAAGACTACAAGAACAATGTTATTATTTCTGTGGATCTATTTTAAATAATTAATGAATTAAGAAATATTTGAAGCGTCACTGGAAACCGCCGCGTAGCCGCCTACGCCCGCTACGCCGTATCTCGTAGGGTCTGCGTAGCTGCGTAGAACGTCTGCCGCGCTAATGCGCCATTAACATCTATACAAATCTCAACTCTATTTTAAAGGCTTATTTGTAATATTGTGTAGGTTATATAATATAGTACCAAGGTGCAACTACTTAGTTACCAATATTTTAAGCAATGGACTTTATATGAAAACAATTAACTTTCAATAGAAAATAAGAATAATTTTTATATCATTTTTTATTTTATTTACAGAACAAAATAATAAATTATAATTATGTCTAAAAAATAATCATCATGTGCTTTACACTGACATGATGTTTAACACTTTCTGTCATGTCTAAAGACGTTCTAGAATCTGTTCAATGAGGTCTCATTTAATTATTTCATTCGCTGTGTTTTTACGAAGCAAATGTGTTTTTGAATTCTACATCTACATCATACTAAAACCTATATTGTTTCATTCAGCCCGATACGAAACTTAAGATATGTCCAATATTTCCCAAAGATACGATATGGATTGGATATGTCAGTGACAAAAGTGACGTTTTTGTTTGAATAAATGTCAATTTTGACACTGACATATCTCATCCATATCGCATCTTTCGCAAATGTTTGACGTATCAAGTTCGCATCGGGCCGACAACCGTCGATTCTATACAAGCGAACATGTTTTTATATGCTGACCAATAATATGTATTATATTTCGCTCTGACTTAACTATAAAACTATACTCATCTCTCTCTTTAGGTGCCAGTACTAGCGTAATACAAAGACAGTACGATTGTCTCTGTCTATGTTTGAAATGAGACAGTCAGCCCTGACTGCTATAATCATTGACTGTTCTGTTAATATTAATTTGTAACTTTTGCCACACCCCTAGGGGTTTCATGTACTATACTGTATATACTGCTGCTGTGTAGTGTATTGAATGCAAATAAAGCAATGAAATGAATGAAATTATACTTAAATATACTCCATTAGTGCACAATATTATAGCCATTACTACAAAACGTACGAAGCATTCTACTTCAACTATCAAATTTCCTTTGTTTGTTCATCTTTTACTTTACCCATATAAATGATCCTTCCTTTACTATTTTACATTTCCATTTTGCATTTTTCCTTTTGGCCAAGTCTCATTTTGGGTCGCTGAGCCAACGGAGTAAGTAAGTAAGTATTTTGCCTTTAGAATCAGCAAAACGCCCCAGTTTCCACTTAATAATGTAATCAAGTGTGTGCGCTTTCACACAAACACATTGAAAGCGCTAAGAATCGCCTCCCAATGACGTCACATAACAATGTATGCACAATTTTCCTCTCTAGAACAAACCCAGGCCTGCCAACACAACAACATTATTTCATTATGCCACTATCGCGCACCACAGACAACCACATTGTGGCATAGACAATGGACGCCGGCATTGTGCCAGATAGCGTGTGATGGCGGGAAATGAAAATGGACAAGTTGTGTCGTGTAGTTGTTGAATGCTGTGGTGGGATGTCCGTTGTCTGTGTTCGAGGTCGCGTGTGATATGTCCGGGGTACTATAAAGGATGTCATAGATTTGGATATGGGAGTTGGATTTGAATGGACGAAATACTAAGGTAGTGAATTCGCGGTATCTATTAAGGGAATATGTTTATTTTGCTGTATGTTTTTATTTTTCTGAGAGTTTGGTAGGTGGATAGACTTCCCTATTCTGTACAACATAAGCGCAATGTCACCGTATATCCTACAAAATCTTACACTTACAAAAACATATGGAAGTTTCGTAAGTCAATGGGAATTTACATATATTTATTTTGTTCAAAGTTTGGATTTCGTGTTTATTCCGAGCGAAATGAGGAGTTCTGCAAACCTACCAATTGTTATAAAAACCTGACAAAACAATTAAAAAGTCTAACCATGATTCTCAGAAAAATAATCTATAATTAGGGTTGTTTAAAAAATTTCTAAACGCTCGTATTACGTTCTATATTCAATTAATTATTTTAAATTCAATATTTACAAAAATATGTTGGGACTGGGACGGTCACTACCTACTAGGCCAGATCGGTCGTCATTCTTAAATATTAAGTCTGTACAACGTAAAGCCAAATATTAACTTAACAAGTCGATTAATATTACATTTTCCTTCATTTTATTTCGTCATCATAGGTGTAAATACATTTAGTACAAGTGATATTTTTACATGCAGCTGCCTTTCCGGCGTACGATACTTAAAAAAATAAATACATATAAAATAAATATATATATTAAAATAAAATAAATAGTGTGAGTAAGTAGTGGAAGCGGTGGTGGCCGAGTGGATCTGATGATGACGTCCAACTTTCAATCCGGAGGTCGCGGGTTCAAATCCTGGCTCGTACCTCGTACCAATAAGTTTTTCGGACCTTATGTATGAAATATCAGTTCATATTTACCACTAGCTTTTCGGTGAAGGAAAACATCGTGAGTAAACCTGCATACATCTGCGAAGAAATTCAAAGGTGTATGTGAGGTCTCCAACCCACATTGGGCCAGCGAGGGGACTATAGCCCAAACCCTCTCGCGCACGAGAGGAGGCCTGTGCCCGGCAGTGGGACGTATACAGGCTCAATTATTATTAAATAATAATTTTAAATAAATATACATTTAAGTATTTTAGATATCAAAATGTTTGACTACTACTTAACTTTTTAGAAAATTATGTTAGTTCCCTGCTGAATCGACGCCTGTCTACGTATATAGATGTCAGAAAGCGGAATGTTTCATGTACGATATTTCTATTTTTAGGAAAGAGCAAAATCTGGTATATTTAGCATTCGGAGTATAGGAGCCCTTCAACTCAAAGGCTAAAAATAGAATGAAATCTGTATTGAATCAGAAAATAACAGTTGAAGAATTACGAATCAGGAACGAGTTTTTAAGTATTCTTAATGTGGAAGTCGAAATTAAGAATCATACTTATTGGTAATTTATTTACACAGCTGAGAAATTCATCATATTTTTGATAGAGTAGGTAATATTTCTCCGAAGCTTGTTATGGTTATTGGTTACATTTGCTTGTGGCAAAAAATATTAGAACTTAAATAATTTGTATTTAGCAGATACGTCTGTGGGCGACACATACTTATTTCCTAAATAAAAAACTTGTTGACTTGGTCATACTTGCCTTGAAATCTTTGTTAAAAAGATAAACATAATGGTGTACTAATATTTAAATAGGTAAATTGTTGAATATAATGTATAGTACAGACGCTATTTTATATATTGCTCATGCTCAAACATATCTGAACACGCACTTTAACGCCTTGCCAATAGAGGCGTGTTCAGATATTTGTGAGCTCCTTGACCTTGACCGCTCCGATATATCTGATGGCGACTGTACCTACACAGAGCCTCATGAGGTTAGAGTCCATCTAATCTAACTTAGCACTGACTTGACCAGAACAAACGTCATTTTTAGAGGTACATAGCACAATAATAATGACAGTGCCATATTTTGCCACAGAAAATATCATGCAAAAAGTTTGGCACTCTAACAATTTCCCACAAACTCTGGCACTAAAATTTGATAAAATATACCTACTCATTCACAGCCACTATTCTATAAATAACCATCGAAACACTTCGTTTGACCAATTCATTGTATCCATAATCGCCCTGATAACTTCGTCTCTTCAAAACTCGCCTTTACCACTCAGTGTTACAGTCCAAAAGCACGAAGGCTGCTAGCAGGGCTACGCCCGGCGTATGTAGGGCAGCCGTGACGTCACTGGTGGTGACCCAGATCCACTGCCATTGAGAGACGCGCGTCAATGGTCCCCCCTGCATTGGACCCCCTGTAGGCGTGGCAAATAAATTTATGCTAGGAAAATTGTGACGTCACAAAGAAAATTCAGATTTTTTTGCAAAATTATTACTAAGCCGCTAGATATAAAAGTTACATTTTGAATAAGGTCACAAAAGGTTTTGCTGCAGAAATGCATTTTTTTGTCTATAAAAATCT
Source organism: Cydia pomonella (assembly GCF_033807575.1). Taxonomy (NCBI): domain Eukaryota; kingdom Metazoa; phylum Arthropoda; class Insecta; order Lepidoptera; family Tortricidae; genus Cydia; species Cydia pomonella. The sequence continues at coordinate 3,158,083 of NC_084705.1, read as the reverse complement.
GCTTTTGTTAGTTAAAAATAAATTATGAGTTATGTTTAGGAATTTTAGGAATATATACGAGTATTAGGTTTACGTTTCGGGGAAAATATTCTTATTGCAAATTTTATAGGGAATAAAATGAAATAAATCAGACGAATTTTCTCGACCGAGTTAGGTGTTGGCGTTGACAAACTGAAGAAGTAATCAGGTAATCGCTCATGTTGGTACAATTTTTTCTACTTCAGCATTATAAATTATTATCCATCAAATAAAGGACTGTGTTAAAACAATGTACTTACAGCTACACTCTTAATGGGGTTGGCAACTGTCAAAGGTTTGCATAGATGGCGCCATCATAGCTTGCCCCTGTCTCTAGTTTTGTTCTATGAGATTTGGCTTAAAGTACTGGAATCCAGGTCACAAAATTCCAAAAAAAAAACAAGAATTTGACACAATTCTAGGGATTGACAGGGCAAGCTATGATGGCGCCATCTGTTTAATACTTCGACCGGCCAACCCCATTGACTATTAATATATTTTAATTTTTGTTGTAAGGGTTATGATTTATGTATCATCAACTATTCTAGCAATGTGGCCGTTGGTAAATTCACTGAAAGAAATGTTTGCATAACAGTAACAAAATATATGTTGTTACTAATTACAAAAACTTGGGACTAGCGAACGATCTGTTCCATCGGCCAACAGGCCGTTTTTAACAACAAAATAGGTTTTAGCATATTAATCAAAATTTATTTAAGTTCTGTAATTTTTAATTACTTAATGAGTTCGACTATTTTTTTTGCTTTGGTATATTTCGAACAGTTCCTTGTTTAACTTTTGGCAGTTTTTTTCCTTAGCGGTAATAGCGGCGTTTAATGTTCAGCCTATTTATAATTTTCAGGCTATTTAGTTAGGCACCTCCCAACATCTACTAACAGTAATTTAAGTTTATTTGTAACTATTAACTATGGCTTTAATCGTCTGACATAAATAATTTTCATTTTATTTTATTTTATTGGATTATATGTCTGTACATTTAATACATTATGTAACGATAAATCCATTCTAAAGCAGCATTAACTCTTTACACAACATACAATAGCCGTATAATCCGCAACTTTTCTCGTTTCTGTAAAACTGGCACAAAGACGGAGTCTGCACTCGCATTCATCGCCGCATATAATATTTATCAATGCAGGCGCTCAATGGAGCGGCAAAGCTTTTTCTTGTACACTTTGTTCCTGTACTTTAAAGAACAGAATTTCAAAAAATGTACATATATCTTGTGTAAATTTAATAAACATTATTTTCTTAAAAGTATTATAGAGTATCTTCATTACGTATTATAAAAATGGCCTTCGGGGGCAAGGCAAGAGTTGTGAGAAAAATACCCACTTTGCTACCCCATTCGGATTTAAAATATATGGATGAAAACACTCTTTGACAGCTTTATATAACTCTTTAGAGAGCGTGCTTTATTAACTTTTCTCATTTCTCGTGAAAAACCGGTACTTACAAAGAAGCTTGCTTTCGCATTCATCGCCGCATATAACATTTATCAATGCAGGTGCTCAATGGTGCGTCGGAACTTTGTATTTGAATACTTTGTTCCCGTTCTTGCTTTAGGTACGTTTAATCATATTTTACAGAATTTTAAAAAGGTATAGTGGAACTTTAATACTGTGCACAAATAATTTTTTGTAAGATTAATTTCTCAAATAACTTGTGGAATGTATAGTAAGCCACAGAGTTAAGTGCCCCCCCCCCCCCCCCCCGTAAAATAATTTCAATGCTGTACATCAACTTTACTTACTGTACATCTGTTTATACAAAGAAGTGGCCTCTGATAGCAGAAAAAGTCAGGTTGAAAGAGCGGCATGTATTTTTAGAAGTTGCTTAACAAATTAAATAGCAGCTTTTCTCATTTCCCGTGTAAAACAAAGTACAAAGAAGTCTGCACTCGCATTCATCGCCGCATATAATATTTATCAATGCAGGTACTCAATGGTGCAGCAAAGCTTTGTATTGTAACACTTTTGTTTCTGTTCGTGTTTTAGCTTTACATTCTTAAGTTTGTACAGAAATAGAAAGGCAAGATCGTTCACTCAGCATCAATAATAGCGCATTAGACTACACGTTAAAAAAGTATTCAATTGACTGTATGTACCTAGTTGTAAAAAGAGCGCTTTTTTTCATATCACGGTGGCAAACAAGCATACGGCCCGCCCGATGGCAAACAGTCACCGTAACCTATGGACGCCTGCAACACCAGATACATTGCATGCGCGTTGCCGACCCTTTAAAAACTTGTACACTCCTTTTTTGAAGAACCCCATACTGTAGCCTCGGGGAAACCTATATATTTAAATTTTCACACTTGCATCTGTTCACTCAATCTACTGGCGTGTCAAACGGAGTAATAGTACTTACGGATGGCTGGTGAACGAGATGAACTTTATTTTATTGTTGATCACCCTTAAGAGCCCGGTAACGATTTTAGAACAAAAAATTTAAATTGATAGATTTAGTCGTTGAAATTGTACACCTTTTGTTACGTAATATCTAAATAACAAGTATTGGTTTCTATTAGCACGTTTTTCATCTTGCCTTTTAATAATGAGGTCGCAAGCGAGCGTCCCCGGTAATAGGTGACGAGAAGGAACAGTTTTTAAAAAATCATCAAAAAATTATGGTAGTCAATTATACAAAATGATGTATAAGAACAGTTTCAGCAAATGTTGTAGATTATTTAAGTATCAAAATTACGTTGAAATTAAGTCAATTTTCAGAGGAATTGTCACTTGTTTTGAAGTAATTTCTGGAGAAAATTGATTTCGTTTAACTTTCATTTACACTACTTCAAATTTATAATAACAAAAATGTAGTTTATTAAAGTTGAAGTACAGGATATTTGTAATACAAAATTACTATTTTTAGCAGTCCAAATTTACGAAATTTTCAAATAAGATCGACAAAATCACTGCTTTACGCGCGTTTACCTAAACGTCCATCAGAAAAAAATCATTCCTAATTAAGTGAGTCTGTTTTCAAAAAAATGATTTATTAAAATGAAAGATAACAAGACGTGCTAATTAAAACCAGTACTTGTTATTTCTAATAGTTAACAAAAGGTGTACAATTTCATGCGCTAAATCTATCAATTTGACATTTTTGCGACTAAAATCGATAACGGCCTCTTAAGAAAAGGGGCGTTTTGCCTGTTCAGTTAAAGCACTGTTTTGTCTTATATAAAATATACATACATAACTAGTTGTGACTTATATATTTTACCTCTAGTGTGCGGTAATCCATGCCTAAAAGCCTTCAAACTCCTGCACCCTAATGTGTTTGTTGCACTCGTCAGCGCGCTAAAGGCGGCGCACACGGCACGACAATTAGGGCGTCCCGCGGGGCGCGTAGAACTGACTTATTGTTCTTTACTCTTACTTTTATTACGAGAGCGCATACGTTGGAGGACTTTATTATGTTTGTGGTGACCGTGTTGTGTTTTTGAATTGTTTATGACATGACGCAGTTATTTTAGAATAGCGTGTTGGGAAATGTTTAGACTTTAAATTTTAGGCAGCTAAATTAAATGTCGATAACTAACTGATGCCTTTGCTATGTAGTAGTAATCGCTCCTAGTTTCTTAAACGATAACCAGAGGCAATGCCTCGATTTTACCACCAAACTTAGTCTCAGGACCAGCTTAGTTGTCACCCAACTGGAACATCTAAATGAAAGTCCATTATATCCAACTTTCCGAACCGACTGCACATCCTTTCAAACCAATTTATACTTGTAAACAAAGTTGGCATAGAAAACAATGGCACAACTTTGCCACTTCCTTTGCTGGACGTGAGCGATATACTATACAACCAATCAGTTTTCATTCTGTTTTCAATTAGGTACAGTTTTTTTCCTCGCACAACGTATCAGTATTGCGATACAACGAGGAAATGCCGCCAGCATCCTTGGTACAATGCCTCGAGGGCCTATTTTAAATGTTATCTCAATAAATATATTTTATTACAAATGTCAATAATAATAAGTATTTTTTTCATTAGGTACAGTTACACATTACGAGCTTCTTTCAAATAGGGAAGTTTCCCGTATTTAAAATAAATTATATCACATCATGCACGAAAGAAAGCACCAGAAAAATATTAGAAAAATCTAGACCGCGGTTTTCAGACAATTTTTATTAAATAAATCTGAAAGAACTATATTGAGTAGGTAACTTGACCGTGACGTCATTGCTCTGGATTCATAAAGATTCCATAGTTGCTAACCGATTTGACAATTCGAAAAAAGAAACTGTACCCCTAGTGTAACTAAATTCGATTTTGAAACGTGACGTACGCGTTTGCGTTTAGTCTCATTTTGTATGGGTTTTTGAACAGCGCGCCAAGCGGGACGTTTTGGAAAGTCAAAAATCTCATACAAAATGACACTTAACGCAAACGCGTTCGTCACGTTATGATGTCGATCAAAGTTACACTAGGGGTACAGATCTGACTAAGTAGTCAACTTAAGACTTACAAACTGAGCCCATGTACGTAACAAATGCAATACGTTATGAATATAAATAATAAATAAATATTATAGGACATTATTACACAAATTGACTAAGTCCCACAGTAAGCTCAATAAGGCTTGTATGTAGGGCGAGGGTATGAGGATACTTAGACAACGATATATATATAATATATAAATATTTATAAATACTTAAATACATAGAAAACACCCATGACTCGGGAACAAATATCCATGCTCATCACACGAATATTCGTAGGCAGGGTCACCACCCACTAGGCCAAACCGGTCGTCAATATAAACCCTGAAATGTGTATGCTTGGAAACATACTCATCATGTATTGCTTTGCGTATTCCAGGGTTAAAATTTCGTTAAGTGCCAATTACATCCACACTTTATCAGGCCCGAATTCGGGCCCGAGCAAGAGTATTTTTCCGTTTTACCGAAGATCAGCACATCGTTTACAATATTTGAAATATATAAAAATGGTTTATATGCAAAAAATATCAAACATTAAACATTTTTATCAGAGATAAAGTTTAAGGCACAGTTTGCTAGTGCTGGACTCTCGAGGCAGAACATTGCAGTAATACACCCTATTTAAAAATACGAACGATATCGCACCTCGGAAAACCATAAATAACTTAACCAAGGCAATCGAGAGATGTTCGTCAATCGAATATGTAAAATATGATGAGAAGTAGTTGGAGCCGCGCAAACTAAAATAAATTCGAGCCCGATTCAGATTGAATGACTTGTAACGGTTTTGATCTTATATTGATACAGCCTTAAAGATACGCTTGCGCCGATTGGTGCATACGAAATGAAGTAGAAGTCGTGCGTGAGATGTACGACAATCACCAAGACCGTCAAGGTCGTGTCAAATCCAACGTTGAACCATTACAAATTAGTACATTAAAATCGGTATCTGTAAGTCATACAACGAAAAACACTTATTATACGATGACACGGTTGAAATATACGTTCGAAACCGTTAGTATACTCTTTTAAATTCTGGACAGAGTCCGTCTTAGCTATGTTAGCACCGAGTTAAACAGAACAGTGTTTGGAGTATCATTATAAAATGAAAATAAAAATGTATTAATAACTTTAATAACATTAGGTTACATAAAATTTGGAATATTAATACAGGTATACCTATAAAAATATTACACTATGGAAGGTGGAAGTAAAGAATTGAATCTCCATATACCAAAACGTGTCATCAAAAAACCTTAAATAGGTGGCGCTACAATACCTAGAATACTTGAAAAAAAAACCAACAAATCACAGACAACGCACTTCACTACGTCAATAACGTCTAGGTTCTTAGCTACTCTAGCGCTAATCGGAAGAGATTTGGAACTATTATTTATAGCTGACAACTGGACACTTTTGCATCAGTTCTGCGTATGGAGATTACATTCCTTACCTCCTTATATTACACATTAAATTTGTATGTCATAATATGAGACGCCACATAGAAATTTGACATAAATGATGATATTGCCACACTTTGACAAATATTAGAAATGTAAATAGCTTGGCCTGACTCTATGATTCCTCGTAAGTAAGTTGCTTTCACAGTTGCGATGTGATTTACTTATTTCCACATTACTGAAACAGATATTTTTTATGCTTAAAACTGTCATAAAATTCTTTAACCACAAATTGCGTTTGATACCTAAGGCTTCTCCTACACTGTAACATCCTTTTGAGCACAGCAACTCACTGCATACAAGTACACTCCTGCGTTCATTATGCGTGTGTTATGCACTAACGGCATGCGAGACACCCCGGCTAAGGCTTACTAATGAGTTCCTTAGTCTTTGACTTCACACGTCATAATTATTTAAATCCGTGTAGTGTCGGTAACTCGGTACAACCAGTGATGATGCGTCTATTGCGTCGTTAAAATCTGCGCCATAGTGGATCAAAGTTTTGCGAGGAGATTTAGTTATTTCCACATTACTGAGGTGGATGTAATTTATTTTTGAAGTGAAAACTTCTTTAGCGGCGCTGCGCACTTTTTTTGATGGCGTAAAAATGTTAAACTCGCGTCAGGGGTCACGTGACCGACAGATTAAAAATTCGTAAGACGGACTCGTGACATCATGGTGACGTGCAAATTGAATGTCATCGAAGCCTGGTTACTTTTGAAAATCGTATCTCATTCAAGTGTGACATTTTTTTTCTTCATAATCAAGTTAATTTCACTTCTGCCGGCACTTCCGGAATGCAACCCGATTTTTTTCTACTCGTCGACTGTAATGGTTGAATTAAGATTTTCTATACCACACTATAATATGCGCACTTTTCATGTTTGGTACTAAATGATAAATTTCATTTCGATACGCTTAGTCAACTACAAAAAAAAAATACCAATCACGTACCGCCGTGCTCCCTTAGAAAAGGCTAAACGGACGCGGCGTCGTGTGGAGTCGGGTGTTTATGTATTTTGTACAACATTTTTGTCTACTGACATATTTACCAATTTTCATTGATTATTATTAATATATATTAATTTCATAATAAAAATAAAAAAAGTTTTATTTTAGATGACTCGTAGAAAAAGTATTGTTTACTATAGTGATATAATTAATCTTTTCAATCTCGTACCTTACTTAGGCAACTCAGCAAGCTTCGTTGCCTAAACACGGTACTCGACTGAAAAGCTCCCTATTATATCACGATTGTATAAAATACTATAAATACTTAAACCGTCATAAAATCAGAATTCCGATTTTATTACTATTTTTTTATTGGCTGTTGTTTCAACTTGAGAAAAAACGCTTTCATTTGTACCTACGGATGTTCTCATCTACAGGTTGATATTCTCAACCTGTTCTCGTGAAATCATGTGAGGAGGTTTGTTGATTAAATAGTTTTTGTCGATTTGGTTTTTGGAATCAATTCAAAATGGCGCAGCAATACATTTATTCTGTTTTGATTTATGCTCGCGAGTTCTACAGCACACGAGCCACTAGTACCCGTACCATGAGTCCCTGGCAGTATTAAAACTGACATAAACGCTATCGAGAACGTACTTTACTTTATATACATCTCGCTCGCACTTATAGGCGAGTACGAGCGAGATGCATAGAAAGTAAATTACGTTCACGATAGCGTTTATGTCAATGACGAACTGGTGGCTGCCACATAGTTTATGTTTTAGCTCAGGCGCTTGATAGTTAAGACCTAAGACTTCTCTTAGACTGTCTTAACATCCTTTTCAGCACAGTATCTCACTGCACACAAGTACACTCCTGCGTTCATTATGCATGTGTGATGCACTAACGGCATGCGAGACACCCCGGCTAAGGCTTACTAATGAGCTCCTTAGTCTTTGACTTCACATGTCATGATTACTGAAACATACGTACGTCATACGTATAGGTAAAGTAGGTACAGTCACCTGTAATAATATGTTACTCTTCGAGGGCCGCAAAAATATGTGACACATTTTTATGGATCTACAAATAGATCGTGTCAGGTATTTTTGCGGCCTTCGTTGTGTACCATATTATTGCAGTGGACTGTACAGTCCGCATCAAAAGTAACACATCAAAAGTGTCTATAATTGTCTACAACAGTTTAGGAAAAAGAATCTAAATAAATACGTCTGCTTAAATGTGTCTAAGTTTAGTAAAAGGTCCCACTTTGTCGATTCTAGTTTCCGAGTTACGGGCAGTTTAGTGAGAACTGGAAAAACTTGTAGAAAATCGGTTTTTGACAAAAGATACAACATACCCTAAAGTTTCACCTGTATTTGTTTGTACCAACGTGATCGCAACAAATATATGATAATTTATGATAAGTATCTGCTACTTTATAGAGTCACGTTTTTAAGGCCTCACAATTTAGTGTCTAGGGTCCCTCTTCATCGATACCGATTTATCAATTTTTTCGTCTCAAATTATATTTTATAACGTTATTTACGCTGAGCATTTATAATCTAAAACTACATTTTACGAGTATATCGTATTTGGTAAGTTCCACGGTCAATATTTTTTTTTTTTTGACCCTCCACATACATTAAGCTGACTGAAATTTTTTTATAGTCATTTTCTAGTAAAATGGGTGTGATATTAAAGTTATTTATCATAACATCGACCCTTCGTGTCTAAATTTTTCAAATTTACCGCCTTTTTACTAACGAAATCCGAAATCGGTTTGCCAGATTACATATCGTATTTGGTAAGTTCCGCGGTCAATACAATTTGGCAATGACTACAATGTGGGTCAGTCCGTCCACAATGGCTCTATTTATACCAGTGTTAAAATACCCGCTATTCCTGTCGCGGCCGAAATAGCAGGCCGCTTGCCCGCACAAACTTTTTGATATTGTAAACAAATTGTTTACACACAATAAAATAATGCCGTTTGGCACATGTGGATCGGAATCCTGGAGATCAATTCTAATTTTAAAATGTATTATGGTTTTGATACGACATTGACGATCGTCTGGGTGATTGGGGCGCATCTCACACACGACTTTCACATAATTTTGCATGCACCTATGAGTGTGTGCGATCTTCAAGGTCGTGTCAAAATAAGATCAAAAAGTAACAAATTGCTTAAATTTAACAATCGGGCTCTAAGTGATGTCACCCTACGACCTTATGCCAATCACCATGGACCATGGATGGGTGAATCCTCGAGGACCATGTGTCGTCAAGGTCATTGTTTCAACAGCGAATAACTTTTTACTGCGGCAGTGTCTTAATTAAACTTACGGCCAGCCAGATGTTGAATATAATAAGAAATGATCGTGAACACTTGTAATTCTATGATGCTGCCACTGCTTTCCGGGTTTACCGACCCGTGAATCGCCTATGGTTATTAAATTAGATGACTACCCTGCTTCTAGCGAAATAAAAACTACGTGGGTTACCGATCAACAACATACATTGACCAAGTATATACAAAAAAATGCCGATCTCATTGAGTAATTCAAAACATACTGAACTTAGGTAATAAATACATTTTGCTGTATATCCTAAAAACCAATTTTATAAGCACGCATAGTTCACAACTTCCATTTTTAGGGTTCCGTAGCCAAATGGCAAAAAACGGAACCCTTATAGATTCGTCATGTCCGTCTGTCTGTCCGATTATGTCACAGCCACTTTTTGTGTAAGAAATACACAATATTAATATTATGCATAGCCGGTCAAACAACTCTGTCAGTAGAAAAAGGGGCGAAATTCAAATTTCCTATGGAAATATTTTTTTTTAAATACGTCGCTTTTTTCTACTGACCGAAATGGCTTGACAGACTATATAACAAAATATTATGTTACTGTTATGAAAAAAAAAATTAGTATACAAAACTGTTGCTGTTAAATTTGTAATTGTGTATGTGTAAATTACGTGACAAACATTTGTCTGTCAGCCGATCTCCGGGGCGGTCTTACGTCGGTCCGACCTAGTTCCGCGCCGCACGTGGTCGTAAGTTCCTGGCTAGAAGCGCGTGGTGAGGGAAAAAATGAACTTTTTTAGGGTTCCGTACCTCCAAAGGAAAAACCAACCCTGTCTATCTATCTCTCTGTTAAGACCCTTTATTTCAAGAACACGTTAAAATATCGAGTTGAAATTAACACCATATACTCAAATCTACAGTCCCTTGAAGCTGTGAAAAAATCAAACTTCTAAGTTAACGCAAAAAAAAAAAAAAGAAACGCAATTGATACCGCAAAAAATGTATATTTGGATACCCTCAAGAGATTAAAAATTTATAGGGTACTTCCCGGTGACTGATTATTAAAATTGGCAAGTAATATCGTCTTGCCCTACAAGTACAGGGAAAAATCTGAGAACTATAAATTTGAAAAATAATATACCTATCAGTTATATTTGTAAGGAAGCCTCGTTGGGCGAGTCCAACTCGCGCTTGTCCGGTTTTTTTTATAATATAAAGTGAACACCCCTATGATGGTCGTGGCAACAATGTCAATATACCACAAATCCCGTAAAACAAGTATTTGTTATCAGTTTTTTATCACTGGCAACATTTTACCGTAATTAAGATCCATAAAGATGCTTATGTTTGACGTTTCATTAAAATCTGTTTGTTAAATAAAAATGGCGCCATACTGCCCATGACTAGAGAAAACAGTTTAAATTTGTTAATTAAATTGAAACTAATTACAGTATTTTTCATCAAACAAGTTGAAAACATAAAAGACGAATAGAACATTTAACCACAAGAGGGGTTATTGCAACCATGGCAAGTGTGTTTCCGGGCTGTAAGACTACGTTTCTTTTCTTGAAGGTTTGGAGGTCGTATCAGCCCGGAAATAGATTTTGAGGAAATAATAATAATTTTGTCCAAAAAATGTGCATATTGCAAATTATTATTTTAAAAAAAACCTACCCAGACTACACCAAGCACACAACACATTCATACCCATTCCAGCCAGTACCATAATTCAATATTATAGAAACAGTATTCCCTGTATAATAATAATCTGTGCAGCGCGCGCACTCCCGAACGATGACGTCACGGGTGACACAGTTGCCGCGACCCGGTTTCCGAACGGGCCACGCTGGCCGGCGTTTACATTCGAATTTCGAAAATCCAATATTGCAACATTTAAATCTTTGTTGACATAGGAATAAGGAATTTATAGTTTGGCAAGCCATTTCCGTCAGTAGAACGAGCTGTAATTATAATAAACATAAACCCGATTTCTTAAAAATAATGAACTTAAAAGTGTTTGTTATAATGCCTACATTTATTTTTGAATGGTTTTTCACTAGCGTTCATTTAATACTCATATTGCTGTGGTAAGAAAAATAAACAACCCCCCCCCCCCCTTTTTCATTTGTGGGCGCTATTATTAAAATTTATATATATATATATATATATATATATCTTATACCTTTAAACGAGCAATTCTTGTATATATATAAATATATATATTTCTGTGATCTCGGAAACGGCTCTAACGATTTCGCTGAAATTTGGTATATGGGGGTTTTTGGGGGTATACAATCTATCTAGATTAGTCTTATGTTTGGGAAAACGCGTGTTTTCGAGTTTTCATGCGTTTTTCTTCCGACGCAGAATATGGTCGTTAATTTCGTGTTGCCGGCCACTGTCCGTCTGGTCCAGCGGGTTAAGACGCGGACTGCTAAACGAGTGTTACGGGTTCGAATCTCGCCCGGTGAACTAACTTTTGTTTTTTTTTTATATGTTCAAGTTTATATATAATTTTTTAATTTTTATTGTTTTAGACAAGTTTAATTTAGTAAAAAAACGTAGTTAAGATTATCACCTGTAGACCACCATATTACAATAAATAGTTATAACCGAGCTTTTCGCCCAGGTACTATATATATATGTCACTACCACAATTCTAACGAATTCAACGACCCCCCCAGCCGTTTAGGCTGTAGGGCGTGCCAAAGAAATGGACATACATACATATGCTCGAAAAACATTATCCTGCTTCCGACGCAGTCGGGTAAAAAGGCGGAAATTTTTTAAAATATATGAGCGTTGTCCCTCCATAGAAACTTTGAATTTCGCGCCTTTTCTACTGACAAAGTGGTTTTGCCAGAGTATACCTCGATAAATTTGGCTGGCAAATTTCTCTAACAGTTTTTGGTTTCAGAACGGACTGTGGCTTTATTCTTCGAACGATAGCCACCTGTATAATACTACAATATTCCCTTTAATTTTTACCCGCCTCAGGACACAATTTTATACAGCACCCTAGGGAACTTACATTGTGTTGTAAGTAATATTTTAATGTAATATGTAATCAATTAGAGTCTAATTGCATTTGCGGCAACTAGGTCAGGTATGACGTCACGGCACGCCATCCTAGTTTTAGTTGCACTTCGTTCTAAGCGAGCCATTGATTTTACAATGTACTACGTATTTTCTTAATGACATACAGTAGGTGGTGGTGGAGGTATAATACATACTATATTATATATTATTAAAATTTTAGAGCAACTAGTCAAACGGGATATTCTTTCTCGAGCGACGATCAACGGACTGCCCGCGTAGCCAACCGAAAAAGTTTAAGATACGTCAAAGATTTCCTAAAGATACGATATGGATTGGATATGTCAGTGTCAAAAGAGACGTTTTTGTTTGAAGAATCTAATCGATATCGTATCTTTAGCAAATGTTGAACGTACCTATCTTAAAGTTTGAATCGGGCCGTTAGTCTCTGATAGGTATTTCTCTGTCGTTTAAAAATAGCTGAAATGAAAAAAATAACATTAATTAAGTCTGCTTTATAGTTTCTTGGGGTGCAAATGGTAATTAATTTATCTTGTTTAAAATAAATAAAAACTAGGTACTAATGAAGAGCTGAACTTATTTTAAGTTAAAGCTAAATAAACAAGCAAGTTAACAAGAATAAATAAAACCTTTTACTTAAGAATAAAAAAACCTGAAAAAATACTGGACACAGATAAACAAGATAAACTACTTAACTTACAGGTTACGAAAATAGGTTTTAAATATTAAAAAAAAAAAATACAACGTATTTTTGCACCGTCGTGTAGATATGTTTAGCTTGATAAAGGGAGCCTTGTGAAGATAAAATCTATTCCACTTTTTTCTACATACAAAGTTGGACCACCCTATTCGATAATTATGTTTTTTTGTCAATTTCGTTTTTATAAATTCTTCTAAACAGTGGCATCATTCATTTATTCAGTTTTAAGCTATGCTGGCGAGGTCTACAGCTCACAGAGCTACTAATATCTAAGTGGTAGTCAACACCGTGTGAAACGGTAGTTTGTCTTTATAGGTAGCCTGACAGACGCCCGTCGGTTAAAAATAACCGGCAGATCGCCGTGACGTGTACGTCACGACAGGCCGTGAGTTTTGAGGGTTGTTCTGGCTAATTATATCCTCGAACACGTCACAAATGGACACGTTGAAAACTTTTTGAAAAACCACATAATGTTGCAATCAATTTGAAAGTAGGTAATGATACTTATTTAGAATAAGAATGTAATATTTCAACATCTATGTAATATTTAAATATGTATACATGTATGTCACTTTATTGCACATAAACAGGTTAACATAAAACAGACAAAACAAAACAAAAAAAGGGATCCCTAAAAGGATTTCTTCCAGCTAACCTTGGAGAAATATATTTGGCGCCATATATATATATATATATATATATATATATATATACATATATACCTATATATATATACCTATATGATGGTAATATCTACTTTTGGTTTTAACTTTCTCTGTTTACTTTAATTTTTGACTAAGATATAACGTAATTACTTTTACCTCTTGTCATTAAAATTAATACTTTATTAATGAATAATTAATTAGGTAATAACCACATTAATTTTGTTCTTATGAACAAATGATGTATGTGATTGAATTAAATTAAAATAAACTGCTCTAATAAGAAACTTGTCTTGAGTATACAGGGTGTCAAAGACGAACGTTTATAATCAAGTGAGGAAACCCCCTGCGGTGCCAGGCGCTGTCAATGGACACTTGGCACGCTCGCTCAATGAATAAGCAGCGCATTTAAAACTCACTTAGGGAACGATAGTTTCAAAAACCTCGAGTATACAGGCTGTCAAAGATTTTTATTCATACCACAACGGTGATAAACAAGCATACGGCCCGCCTGATGGTAAGCAGTCACCGCAGCCTATGGACACCTGCAAATCCAGGGGGTTTTACATGCGCGTTGCCAATCTTTTTAAAACCTTTACACTCCTTTTTTGAAGAACGCCATACTCTCCATATACCCTCGTAGACCAGCGGTTGAACAAAAATGGGTTTCGATAATATTAAAGTTTTTTCTTTTTTGATATGTCATTGGGAGTATGTTAAATAATACTTTGGTAAAAAGTTAGAAATTTTAAGGTTGAGCTTTCGGTTATATTTAAATATTTTAATTTTTGCTAATAACTAAGTAAATATAGAATTAAAGTTACAGAAAACTTTAGCATATCGAATAACACTTCAATTTATGTACAATTTTCAGTTTTTAGAAATCTGGAACAGCTGCTTTCTGGTAAACGTAAAAACACGAGTTATTTTGTAAATATAGAATTAGAGTTGCTGATATTGCAAAATTACGATATTATCGATCAATTTAGTATTCTAGTAAAAAGTTAGACATGTAGACAATGTGCTTGTCTAGATATTGATTTCAGGTTAAGCAGTATAGCTAATATTGAATTAAAGTTTGTAGAGTTAATAATAATCGATCATCAACAATGATCTCAGTTACTAAACAAAAATTTAGAAATATAAAATCACGGCGACACTCATTACTGATATGTATGCATTCCTTGCTTATATAAATACGTTACGTTTCAAACGCGCGGCAAGTTTGCGCGCGCCGCGCGCTGTGGCAGGAGGCAGCGAACAACGGTAGTGGGGAGCGGGGTGCCCTTGACTGCGTCTACGGTCCATCAAAAAAATTCCTAAAGCGTGTTTTAAATTAATAGCAATAGATAATTGTTATTTTGTTGTTACTATAATAGGTATTGCCCGCGGTTTCGTATTATTTATGTATAGGTATTTATTTATTTAAACTTTATTGCACAAACAAAAAAAAACACAAATGGCGGACTTAATGCCAAAAGGCATTCTCTACCAGTCAACCATTGGGTCAAATAGAGACAAAAAAAAACACATTCTCATACAGATGACCACCCTTCCTTGTACCATTTTAAAAGCCAGTAGCAGCTTTTCATTCCCGATTTTTTTCAGATGTTTGGACTTGGTATTTTCCTCGCGATAGTTATTTGTTTTAAGGGGAATGTTGTTGTTAACCGCTAATGCTAATATTGATAACCGATAGTTATATAGAGATACGTTATAAGGTATATGCACCCTCATGTTATTTATTTCTGATAAGAAATAAATGTAAGACAAAATTCACAGTGATACATTTCAAGTAGGTTGCCTTGTAAGATTGCGTACGGATAGTTTTTTTGTTTGTTATTTCATCGTATGATATATCAAATGAAAGCTTATTTGAAAGTTGCCGTATTAAAAAAGTTGGTCCAGTTAATGGTCGCCTAGATTAACCGATTTTTATATAAAATGTAGGCAACCATGGACTGGACCAACTTGTTAAAAAGGCAACCTAGTACAGTTAGTAATATAGTACCTGGGCGACCGAGCTTTGCTCGGTTATAACTATTTATTGTAATATTTCTCTTATTACATAGGTCATTTTTTTTTACTAAATTAAACTTGTGTAAAACAATAAAAATTAAAAAATAATATATAAACTTGAACATATAAAAAAAAACAAAAGTTAGTCACCGGGCGAGATTCGAACCCGTAACACTCGTTTAGCAGTCCGCGTCTTAACCCGCTGGACCAGACGGACAGTGGCCGGCAACACGAAATTAGTGACCATATTCTGCGTCGAAAGAAAAACGCATGAAAACTCGAAAACACGCGTTTTCCCAAACATAAGACTAATCTAGATAGATTGTATACCCCCAAAAACCCCTATATACCAAATTTCAGCGAAATCGTTAGAGCCGTTTCCGAGATCACAGAAATATAATTATATATATATATACAAGAATTGCTCGTTTAAAGGTATGAGATAAAATAACTTTTCTTTTGATATATCATGTGACGTTTTCGTTTACACACTAAAAGCACAGTGTAAAAAGTAACAGTGGGCCGACGCCTTTGATGTTTGCGTAAATGCCGACACCGCTCAAGGTCTCCGTACCTACCTAGGGTTATCACAGACTTACACAACTGCCCAAAAGAGGATGAAAGTGTTTTTAGTTTTCATGTTGTATGATGTATGTGTACTAATTTTACAAATGACGTCCATTTTGGAAATAAAGATGGCGGACGTCACTTTTTTGAAAAAGTCGTCATGGGTGTTGTTTTCTGGGTTTTTAGGGGTGTGGATTTCAAAAATGGCATCTATTTTGAAAATAAATATGGCGGACGCTACTTTTTGAAATGGGTGTCGATGTGTGTAGCCGTGATATCAACCACCTTTAATTCTAAAATGGTCTCTATTTTTGAAATCTGCACCAACAAGACCCGCCAAAATTGACGTCATTTTTGTAATTGGAACCCCGAGGAACCTCGGAGATGACACCCATATCCATTTTTAAGAAAAATTAATGTCCGCCATCTTGGATTTCAAAATGAACGTCATATTCGTAATCGGAACCCCGAGGAACCTCGGAGATGACACCCATATCGATTTTTAAGAAAAATTAATGTCCGCCATCTTGGATTTCAAAATAGACGTCATTTTCGTAATCGGAATCCCGAGGAACCTCGGATATGACACCCATATCGACTTACGAAAAAATAATTTCCGCCATCTTGGATTTCAAAATGAACGTCATTTTCGTAATCGGATCCCCGAGGAACCTCGGAGATGACACCCATATCGATTTTTAAGAAAAAATAATGTTCGCCATCTTGGATTGCAAAATGGACGTCATTTTCGTAATCGAAACCTCGAAGAACCTCGGAGATGACACCCATACCGATTTTTAAGAAAAATGAATGTCCGCCATCTTGGGTTCCATAATGGATGTCATTTTCGTAATCGGCACCCTGAGGACTTTCAAAAATAATGAAAACATCAAATAATAGATGATACATATACAAACAGAAGCAAGAAACAATTTCTTGCTTTTTAAAGTCTTAAACTACTCATAATTTCTTAAAATAAGTTATAAAACATGTCCGCCATTTTGAATTTGAAAATTGATATCATAATTATGATATATTTTTGTTTACACTGAGACAAATAATTAGCACATGTCGTATGAAATATTTTAATTGTGTGTGTTTTTTTTATTTATTTTTATACTACGTCGGTGGCAAACAAGCATACGGCCTGCCTGATGGTAAGCAGTATCCGTAGCCTATGTAAGCCTGCAACTCCAGAGGAGTTACATGCGCGTTGCCGACCCTAACACCCTCCCACCCCTCGTTGAGCTCTGGCAACCTTACTCACCGGCAGGAACACAACACTATGAGTAGGGTCTAGTGTTATTTGGCTGCGATTTTCTGTAAGGTGGAGGTACTTCCCCAGTTGGGTTCTGCTCTAGATCTGGAATGACATCCGCTGTGCTGTGCCCTACCACACAGAGCCAGATGACATTTACAATGCCCATACCTCTCTTATAATGCCTGTGCTAAAAATGTGATTGCGAACTACCTGCAATAACTATACAGTACCTGGGCGACCGAGCTTTGCTCGGTTATAATTAACTATTTATTGTAATATGGTGGTGTATAGGTGATAATCTTAACTACATTCTTTTACTAAATTAAACTTGTCTAAAACAATAAAAATTAAAAAATTATGTATAAAATTGAACATATAAAAAAAAACAAAAGTTAGTCACCAGGCGAGATTCGAACCCGTAACACTCGTTTAGCAGTCCGCGTCTTAACCTGCTGGACCAGACGGACAGTGGCCGGCAACACGAAATTAGCGACCATATTCTGCGTCGAAAGAAAAACGCATGAAAACTCGAAAACACGCGTTTTCCCAAACATAAGACTAATCTAGATCGATTGTTTACCCCCAAAAACCCCCATATACCAAATTTCAGCAAAATCGTTAGAGCCGTTTCCGAGATCCCGGAAATATATATATACAAGAATTGCTCGTTTAAAGGTATAAGATAATTAGGCATTAAAACACTCGTGTGATCTTTTTAAGAAACTCACTTCGTTCGTTTCCTAAGCCCACACTCGTGTATTTTAATGCCTTTTATTATGTAGCAGTAACATAAACTACTAATATATGTTGAAAGTAAGTACAGGCGGCTAACACAATGGTACCAAAAGACAAAAGTTTTGAAAATGTAATTTTCATCATCGTCACTTGGCTGTACATTTGAGGGCCTATCGCGAACCACGTTCGACGTGTTACCTCTCTGTCGCACTTGTAAATTCGTACGTAAGTATGACAGGGAGGCAACACGTCGAACGTGGTTCGCGGTAAGCCCTCTGATGCCACCTCCATTAGTCTTTTGTACGCAGGTATAGCCTTCGACTCAATGTATAATCTACACTTTTTATGGAAACGTAGTTCCTCCTTCCCGTAGAAATATTTAACTTTCCCATCACCAAGAAAGATTATTTGCTCGCAGTTATTAACTGCTCAATTCCTCGTTTTTTCTCTGTTACTAAGTCAGTACAGTACACATATCAAACATTTTTCACTCATTTTGAAGTCATAATAACTTTTATTCTATAATTAAATTCATGTAATGTCCGCATCTAATTTATGTGCACGATAAACAAACAAATGAATGATTTGAAAGAAAAGACAAACAGCGCTTGCGAAGCTGAGCGGGGGGCGCGGGCGGGGCGAGGTATCTATCGCTCACTAGGTCGGCTACGATAGGCTCCCGCGCGCCGAGCCGACATGTTGACGGACCAGCGCGGCGTGGTTATGAATTTCGCGCCTTTTTAAGTTGATTTTACTATTACAATGCAAGCTACACACAGATATTTCTACCTTTCCATAAAATGGCTGCATATATTATTTTATAGTAATAGACTTATCTCTACGGACTTTAATTCAATATTAGATCTTACAGGACAAAAAAACGCTTATTAATTGTAAAGCACATATCCTATTCTTCTAATTTTTTGCTTTGCCTATTAACTTAAGAATTTAGATATGA
The DNA here is from genome assembly GCF_033807575.1 of Cydia pomonella. Taxonomy (NCBI): domain Eukaryota; kingdom Metazoa; phylum Arthropoda; class Insecta; order Lepidoptera; family Tortricidae; genus Cydia; species Cydia pomonella. The sequence continues at coordinate 3,138,906 of NC_084705.1, read as the reverse complement.
TATTGTGGATTTTTCAAACTTTAATTCAATATTGACAAAATAATAAGCTAATTTGAGTTTGACAAAGTAGCACGTTGATTTTTTTTCTAAAAATTTGATAGCATAAAGCCTCATACATATTATAAAAGACGATGCTTAAATTTTGTACTTTAATTCAATATTCAAAATTCATCAATAAAAATCGATAAATACCTTATTTATATCTAACGCTCGTTCTAAATTTTCTTCATATATTACAAATATGCTTAAAAATATGTCCCATACCAGATAAACATCACTTTTCACTCTTTAGAATTATCGAAACTTATAGGGCAAAAATCCGGTCCCACTATTGGTCTATCGGGAAAACCTCCTCATTCCACAGACGGAGCGTCCGCGGGAGGAAATACCTCTTAGACCGCACAGTGCGCGACCATCTAGGCTCGAGGGTGTGAGAATGAACACTCTGCCGACGGCGAGCGGTGCGGTGATAGAAAGTGGCCGTTTGCATCATGTCAAACAACTCTTCAGAAATGAACATTCATAAATTTCGTAATCAAGTGAGGGAAGCCCCGGCGTTGCCAAGCGCTTTCAATGGACACTTGGCACGTTCGCTCAATGAATACGCAGCGCATTTAAAACTCACTTAGGAAACGATAGTTTAAATAAACTCGAGTATACAGAGTGTCAAAGATGAACGTTCATAATCAAGTGAGGAAACTCCCGGCGTTGCCAAGCGCGCTGCCTCTTGGCACGGTTCTCGCTCAATGAGTAAGCGGTGCATTTAAAACTCATTTTCTTTTATTATATAAAAAGCAGAATGAGCAGACGAATCATCGTGGTAAGCAATTATTGTCGCTCACAGACACCTGAGAGCCTAGCCAAGTTGTAATTAGTTTTACGACAGCGAAACTTTATCTGTATCTCTATCACTCTTCTATATTAGTGCGATAGAGAGACAGCTAGCGTTTCGCTGTCGTAGCGCAAACGATTATCATCTTGGCTAGGAGTTGCAAGTACGTTGCCGGCTTTTAATATGGGAGAACCCTCTTTTTTTAAGGTTAAATATCGTATCGGTCCGGTCCGTATTTTTTTTTAGTATGTTACCTCAGAACACCGTCATGTGTTCTTTTTTTTGTTATAATATGAAAACCACATAGTTTTTTTTTATACTACGTCGGTGGCAAACAAGCATACGGCCTGCCTGATGGTAAGCAGTATCCGTAGCCTATGTACGCCTGTAACTCCAGAGGAGTTACATGCGCGTTGCCGACCCTAACCTCCTCCCACCCTTGTTGAGCTCTGGCAACCTTACTCACCGGCAGGAACACAACACTATGAGTAGGGTCTAGTGTTATTTGGCTGCGATTTTCTGTAAGGTGGAGGTACTTCCCCAGTTGGGCTCTGCTCTAGATCTGGAATGACATCCGCTATTCTGTGCCCTACCACACAGAGCGAGATGACATTCACAATGCCCATACCTCTCTTGTGGACGTAGTTTAAGGACATACCCGGGTCTAAATTTGTCCAGTTCTATTTCAACTCAAATACAGTTCTGATGATGAGCTTAGCACCGATTTCAAACGTATCAGTTGCTAGTGCATCCAAAAGGGATAATAATGTACTTTATTTTATCCAAATTTATTCAAAACTTAAAAATCGACTTCCACATAATGATTCACGTGATTCGCACTGCGTCATGTCTTTCGTATCGTTTCGTATCAAAAACAAATCAAGATTGTAAAGTTCGAATAGTCCTTCTGTATATTTACGATGCGAGTGTTTGTGCGCCCGCGCAGGTGTCCCGTAGTTCCGGCTCCATGGCGTTTGTTTATAGCCAGATGGGCATAGACAATGTTGGATTACGGCTATTTTTACAACTTCAAAAAGAGGGCTTAATTCGACTGTTTATTGGGCATGTGTACTAAGTAGGTGTTTAAGTGTGTAGGTGTGTGTGTCGTAGTTTAAGTAGGTATAGGTACCTACTCGTACTGTATAGAGAAATTATATCGGGTCAATTTGTAAGAACGTTCCTAAACATTCGTAGAGAATTTCAGAGAATTATCCATTTGGAAATCTATTACAGGGATGAGATATTTTTGGCTTTTTGTTTCATCCGTTACTTTTGACGCGGACTGTATAGGTAGTAGGTGCATTAAGGCTATGCATGAATATGCAAATAATATAATAAATCATAAATATTGAGGTTTAAATATCAATACGCCTAGCACTACGAAATTGCATTTCCTTCTCTGAATGTAGGTACGCAAATATCGTTGATCAGCAAGCTTATGAAAACAAGTAAAACAAAACATTAGTTGAAAATAAAAAATGCAATAATTAGGGGAAAAAGAATTATAGTATCGTGGACTTACGTATGAATGGCATCCTAAGTCGTAAACATCAATTCAGTATTTAACGATACAGGTACAGTCAAGTGTAAAAATATGGGTGTACACATCTTACTCAAAAATATGTCCCATAGCATCTTATTCCAGTGTAATAAGAGCGTAGTACCATATTTATGAGACGATTCTCTCGATACATATTTTTGCAGCTGACTGTACCAACACCAATTTAGGTCATTTAAGATATACTTATATCTACATCCACACTGAAAAAAATGATCTATCGAGCACACATTAAAGTTATTTTCATTAAGATTAACTGCTTTATACAATATCAACAAATGATTGAAAAACAGTAAAATACAAAACAGTTAACTGTTTGAACATTTCTAAGTATTAAAAAACCGATAAAATAAACGAACAGTCACTACATTTTAGCTACCGTACGCTGCAACTTTGCCTGGATTTTGACGTTTTTTTCTTATATCTGTGAATCTATTTTTCATTATGAGTTTCATGAGTATTAGTCGGAAAACATACCCTATGCCTTACCAGATAACACTCAAATCTCATTACCTAATCATACTGTATTTCCGATTTACAAGCAATCAAAGTGGCAGGCAAAGTTGTAGGCCTAAGACGTAACTTTGCCTAGACGGATATCTCCATAAATAATGTGTTGCTATTTGCAATAATATTTACTCTTGTGCATGAGACATTATGCTTGTCCCTGACAGTCAAATTATGGCCATAAGCTTAATACTTTTTTTTTCACATGCAATAGGTAAAGTTGTAGCAGGTTCCACAAACTTTCTATACAAAAATATCGTTAACTGTAGGGTTGTGCCAAAAAAATATTATTATTAAAAAAATCTATTTATATTGTTAGTTACAAAATAATCAACAAACAAATGTAATATATTGTTGTTTGATTTCTTTTTCTTTTAGTATTTAATAATTTGAACTTATTTTTTTTTTTTATTACAAGTACATTGCAGATACACTATTTTGCTAATTTTCAGTGCATTATTATAGTGTAAAGTTCTATTTCATTGTAAAGTTCTAATCACCCATCACCTTTGAACTCCAATTGTAATCGACCTGACACCTGACAACCCAGATTTCGATAAGAAAGATAACTGCAAAACAAATCAAATGAGCCTAAACACAGTGGGTTTATTATGTGTAGTTTAGAAGTTGCTATTTTCGGTCTCCATCATCAGACCATCTCGATGGTACCATAAACATTGCATTGTCACCCAAGTTACATAAGTATATCAAACACCTCAATTGGTCGCTAATAAGTGGTTGAAATTTGATTCTAAGCATACAACATAATTATAATACAATAAATATACAATTGCAAGTAACTACAATAAAAATATTATAACAGATTGCAATAAGTTTTTTTTTATAATTTTCATTTTAATACCCATAAGTTTTTTTTGTTAACGTTAGTTTATTATTGCATTGTCAGCAGATCTACATAGGTACCCACACAGAAAGTCGGTGAAAATCGACTTGCAAAATTTGACTTAAACAAACAAACATTGCAAGTTAATAAAAAGCTTGTTATAAATAAACTAATTTAAGCAGTTTAGGCAAGCTTATTTTTACTCTTTTCTGTACATTTATAAAATTCAGCTAGTGACAGCCCTAGACCCAGGCAAAATTGTGTCATTCAAGTTTCCAAAACACTGCCCAATATTGCCTAGTACGTTATTATGCTGAAATCATGTCCTTTTCTTGAAAATATTAAACTTACGGGAAATAGACAGTCTTTACTTACCCTGGGACGTTACCACTTCTCAAAAAACACCTTTTTCGTAGATAAAAATTCAAAAGTTGCGAGACACTAAAAAAATGTTGCCTCTCACGCCGACTTATGATACGTAACTGGCGGAGCAACAATGGAGTTACCATTGTAAAAATATGAAATATGTGTTGCCAGAATAATGAAAATTACTATCAAATGGTAAAAAACAAGGAAAAACTAAGCAAATTCGAGAGATCGTAATTGAAATGAAATAGGCAAAATTGAGCTTAAATGGCAAAGTTGCAGCATTTTACGGTACTCAGTGAAATTTACTGTCTTTTCGGAACAGTCAAATTAACTGTTTTGTTCAATAGGCTCACATGGAACCGTTTAAAGTTTAAAGCGTTGAACGTTAATGCAATTTCAATTGTTTCAGTGCAATATATAGTCATATGAACGAGTCTGCTAAAAGCCGCCCCCATACAATAGAAGTTACTTTCTCGTTTAAAACGACAAATTACATGAAACGTGGTATGAACATTAACTTAACACATATATCTATGCCTGGTACTGATAGAACGAGTATACGTTTTGTATTGTACTTCTACTCGCTCTAATTTCTTTCGTATTACTTACAATGATAGATGACCGGTCATGGCTTAGTGGGTAGTGACCCTGCCTATGAAGCAGATGGTCTTGGTTTTGAATCCCGGTAAGGCCATTTATTTGTGTGATGAACACAGATATTCATGGGTGTTTTCTATGTATGAAAGTATGTATATATCGTCGCCTAGTACCCATAGTTCAACCTTTGCTTAGTTTGGGCTAAGCTGATATGTGTAAGATGTCCCTTAGTATTTATTTATTTCTATTACATATGTTATTTTAATATTCATGTCAAATTTCACATTACTTCAGAAGTTACGCTCGTAACTTAAATTGTATGACGGCGGCTAGATTGTTATGACTCTTAAACCATCAAACGTGGCGATAGTAATCCTGACACTTCATCTGTAACAATTAAAGACAACAAAAGATCGCACGAAAAATCCTGATTATTTTTCAGCGTGCGGCCTTCGGAGACGTGCGGGGGACGGGGAGGTCGGCATTGACGTCACGCGCTCCCGCCAATAGCGCTCCCTTGCTACCATTCCCGACGCTCACACCCATAACGACACATCTACATACACAGCTTACCTAATATCAACCTTATCTAACTCTGTTAGAGTCGCTTTTTGAATTGCAGTGTTTTGGTTAATATGTCGTGGAGGTTTGGATGCCGGCTTGCCCGTTTGGGCTTTGGTTTACGCTGTTAGTACTTATAAATTAGCTACAGATAACGAAATAAAATACTACGTATGTTTAATTAAATTGGGGGCTATAATGAGGGCAGTGATATTGGGTTAGGTTAGGTTAGAAGCTATACTTCGTTTAACATCAGAAAAAGAGTACCAATGTCGATGTGTGTTTTGAAAAACGCTTTAAAATAATAGTAACTATTACTTAAGCGCCAATTACATCCACACTTCCCGATTTCAGGCCTGATAATCGTTTTCGTTTCACGGAATATCAGCACATCGTTAGCAATATTTAAAATGTAAAAAATACTTTGTCTCTAATGCCCAAAAATGTGCAATGTTTGATATTTTTGCATATGCATAATTTTTTTACATTTAAATATTGTAAACGATGTGCTGATATTTGGTGAAACGGAAGAATATTCTTTCTCGGGCTCGAAATCGGGTCTGATATCAGGCCTGATAAATTGTGGATGTAATTGGCACTTTATGAAACCAAAACGATATAAATTATGCTATATAATTGTTACATATTTCTGTGCTTCAATAAAAAGGCACGTCATTATCGCTTACCTTCTTCCTAATATTAAAAAACGTAGTACCTATAAGCATGCGAAGCATGCAAATTAACCAAACATGACTTTATTCTTAAGAGATTAAAAGCTGTGTGCAGATAATTTTAGACGCCTTATCCACTTCGCAATTTCTGCTTCTGATTGGCAGTGGCAGTTAAGATTTATTCTTTGAAAGTGCGTATACTTTTTTTAATTTGATACAATTTAAGTAAAAATAACTAATACAGGAAAACAAACAATTAAAATCCGAGTTCCAATCCGTGAATGTCAAACGATAGCAGTCTAATTAAAGATTTATTTATAGTCCGTACAACATAATTATAACGTTAGTGTTGGAGTTTATTTTTATAAATAATTAACTGTAAAACTAATTTTAAATCAAGATTTGTCCGGTAAGGGCATTTATTTGTGTGGTGAGCACAGATATTCGTAACTGAGTCATGGATGTTTATGTATTTAAATATTTGTATATTATATTTATCGTTGTCTGAGTACCCACAACACAAGCCTTCTTGGCTTACCGTGGGACTTACTCAATTTGTGTAAGAATGTCGCCATAATATTTATTTATATTATTTGTTCTGAAATACAAAATATTATGAGTAAATATACAATCATTATGCTCCACTTACACAGTGGACTAAAAGAATGAAATAGATATAGGTAGGTCTTTTGGCGTAGTTTAGTGCAGCTTTTGAACGCGCTTAATGTATTTAGTCCAGTCAATTCAAAATTTTAACACTATAAGGACACATAAGGCGAATATCGAGTTTGTTCAGGGTGGAAAATTGTGTCGAACTATTTTGTGAAGTAGGTATAGTCGCCTTCACAAATATCGGGGCGGCCGAGGTGGTCAAAAATATCTTGACACGCACTCTAATGCTTTGAGAATAAAGGCGTGTTCAGATATTTATGGGCGCATTAGCCGCTCCGTATATCTGATGGTGACACACGTTTACTCCACATATTTTATAGAATAGACCGCTACAATTGTAGTCAATGTAATGGTATAATAATATAAGACTTTTACCACAGTTCAGTTTCAGTTTTTTTTTAAGGTAGTTTGCCACCGACGTAGTATAAAAAAAACTGTTACATTGCATTATCCGACAAGTATAGACTACGTCACCTATGCGCAGGGACGTTATAATTTACCTATAATGTTCAGCGTAATAGAGAAATTTATCCGAATTTTTGAGCTCATAGGCAACTTGTAATATTCTAGTCACAATAATGGTGGCATAACAAAAAGTTTAGTAAAACACTGATATTGTAACATTAACCCTTTTCCAGGCATAGTACGATTTATTGACCACATATAGGCGCCAATAAAATTTCAACTTAAGCATCTCGATTTAAGGTTCAGATTAGATTTTACTTTCGGGAAATGTGATTGTGAGTTGTCTTCAAATGAATCATCAAAGCTGGATTTATTGGAATATATTTGAATTTTTTGGGAAAACCTGTTGAAGCTCGCGTGCTTGGCATGGCATACTCCATCACTTATGCACGGTGTGTACGCACTAAAGGCCATAGGTTCGTAAGGTGGGGTAGGTTTTGACGACCGGTCTGGCCTAGTGACCCTGCCTATGAAGCCGATGGTCCCGGGTTCAAATCCTGGTAAGGGCATTTATTCGTGTGATGAGCATGGATATTTGTTCCTGAATCATGGGTGTTTCCTATATATTTAAGTATTTATAAATATTTATACATTATATATGTATATCGTTGTCTAAGTACCCTCAACACAAGCCTCATTGAGCTTACTGTGGGACTTAGTCAATTTATGTAACCATGTCCTATAATATGTACCTATTTATTTTTTATTATAACTATTATATAATATGTGCCATAGGGCACCATCACATGCAATCTGCGTAAGCGTGCGTGCTTATAAGTTTCTCCTCTTCGAACCTTTTATAAGTCTTATCGTTACAATTTAAGTAGTGTGATACAAAGACTTGTAAAACACTGACATTGCAACATTAATAAGCACCTGTTGAAGCTCGCGTGCCCACGGTACCGACCATACTCCATCACTTCACTATACACGGTATGTACGCACTAAAGGCCATATGGCTCCATCACATGCAATCTGCGTAGGTAGTAGAGATGCAACGAATATTCGGCCACTATTCGGTATTCGGCCTATTCGGCCACAATTTTACTTTTCGGCCGAATATCGAATACTGGCATAGTGTTCGGCCGAATACCGAGTACGTTACACGTAGATAACGGTAAACGAGGGGTAATAAAAGTAACAAACTACAAGTAATCAATTATTAAGTTGAGTAGGTATAATCTTTCAGACTACCTTTATATTCATAGATAATACAAAAACAACAGAAAAATAATACAAAATAAATTTTACAATACGCACGACGAAATGTCCGTGTCCGCGATTCAATACGCACTGCATGCAGAATAAGCGCAATTTCTATCAAAGACTGCCTACAGCGAGAAACAAGTGCAACTTGCACAGCACGTACGTGCGCGTTCGAATTTACTTCATTTTTGGTAAAACTTCTAATCAAATATTCGGCCGATAATTCCGCCGGATATTCGGTATTCGGCCAAGCCACTATTCGTTGCATCTCTAGAAGGTAGTACTTATAAGTTTCTTTTCTTCGAACCTTGTATAAGTCTAATCGTTACAATTCAAGTAGTATGTTATAAAGACTTGTAAAACACTGACATTGCAACATTAAGCACCTGTTGAAGCTCGCGTGCCCACGAGTGCCCGACACCGACAGTACCGACCATACCCCATTACTTATGCACGGTGTGTACGCACTAAGGGCACAGGGCACCATCACGCGAGGGTAAACTGGAGCGGTATTCGACTTTGCTTATTAATTATTCGTGATACCGGTCATCATCTTTGCCTAAGCTAAATAGCTTATTCGCGTACTAACAACTTGCCTGTGCGATGTACACAAAGCTATAGTCGCTATGTCACGACGTTTGATTAACTTAAGTTGAATTTAAAAAACTTAGGTACTCGTAACTCTTACCCAATCTCATATTACCATTATAAATTTTAAGATGGCGGTCCGGGTTCTAGTTAGGGTATTGCCCTCGCTATTCCAGAGCCACTGTTTACGTTGGCATATTATCAGCTTCACTTTTGTAAATGAAAACAATGACCAAACTCTATAATCAATAACTGCCGATAAGAATATGAAAATTGCGTAGAGTTTCATAGTAAAATGAAGTATTTACATGTTCTGCCCTATGTAACGTTTTAAAGAAGGTTCGCTTAGTAAAAAAAAAAAATTATAATAGTTTATGACGGGGTGCGCAACGGCGGTAACGCAATTTTTAGCTCGCACATGGAAATGTGACTAATACGATACAAGACATGTTATTTCGCACAAATAAGACAGTTTTGGTATTTACTTCATTCATTGATTGATATCTAGAAATATACCTACCTATGTATCTGATAAGTTTATTCAGATCAGATCAAGTATTATCTTTTCAGTCCAGTAATAATAAAGCTTATTTAATGTAAAGTTTTGGCAAAAACCTTGTTCCAGTTGTCTATCACGTCAGTCGGTCATCTTTTGGGTTTTTGTGCGCAGCTCCGGCCGCAAAACGGAATTCTATTTAATCACATTCCGCATTGATCATTTCCGCTGATTTAATTATCTATTTACGCTAATATTTGTTTTATTTGTAAATGAATGGCGGACGCCGCGCGGGCTACTGCGTCTATTCGCGGCCCCGCCTCGAGGTTATTTAAACACGCAGTGACGTATGCCACGTCAGTACTACCAACCTACCAGTATAGCTTCTCCTTGATCCGTGCCCTTCGATAAAGAACCTCGTCTTTATTGACAAGCGTGCGTAAAAATAACCCATAGACAAGATATTAGTTTTATGTGCGCGGAATCAAAAGCGCGGGAAATTTTATTGTGTTCTATGCCGATTATTAGGTGTGATGATTTGTTTTTAAGGAGCTGGATTGGTGATTCAGAAATAGCTGCTTTAACTGGAGATATTATTAACTCTATATGTATGTACCATGTACCTACTGGTTTTACATTTGCTGATATGGTTTGCGTTTGACTCCGAAAAAGTTTCATTTGTAGATACCTCGTCGTAGTCACGTCTGAAAATATCGATACGAAAAATGTGCCAAAAATATGTATACACTACCTTAATATATGGGCAATAAGATCGTGTATACATATTTTTGGCACTTTATTCGTATCGATATTTTCAGACGTGATCGTACCAAATATGCATCACACTAGGTATGTTGGGTTGGGACCAAACACTTCATCAAGACATTCAAGACCGCGGAGAGCCGTTTGGTTAAGGGCAGGGCACAACTGGTCGTTGTGGATATCCTTTGATTAGTAATAGACATCTTGCGACTGATATGATGACGCTATTTTTTTATGAGATAGGAGTCAAACGAGCAGCCGGATCACCTAATGGTAAGCGAATACCGGCACCCATGGACTCCCGCAACACCGCAAGGGTTGTAAATGCGTTGCCGGCATTTAAGATGGGAGTACGCTCTTTTCTTGAAGGTTTTAAGCTCGTATCGGTCTGGAAATACCACAAGCGACAGTTCATTCCACAGTTTAGCTGTGCAAGGCAGGATGTTTCTGGATGGTGTATGTACGTGTCTAATAGATCTATAGTGGTCACATCTCGAAGACTTGAGTCCTTTGAGGGCTGTGAGTCCTCGGCTTAATGATCTAGGCTCAGTTTTACACACTAATAATTGAGTCGAAAATTGAGTTAATTTCAAGTTGTTAGAGACCTCGACTCTTTTATTATCAGAGACTTGATCCTTACAGAAAACTTTTAATTTTATTACAAAAAATTTCAAATGCATCGTCTTCTCATATAATTCATTAAGGTGCACAAAAAATCATACAATAACGCCTATTCACTTTAGAGTTAATTGAGAGAATTCCTACCTACACTAACAACTAAAAGACTTGGAAGTTTTTAAGCGCATTCTCGTAAAAACGAGTGTAGTTCTTTTAGATTAGAGTCCTACCAACACTACATTTATAACACTCGACTTTTTTTTTTTCTTTGCAGGCCATGCAAAATAGTGACCGATTTTCTGTCACAAATCATTGCGTGAGGTCAAATATCCGACATTCGGAATCAACGTGATTTTTTTTAATGGTTTATTTTTCACTTACCTACACAAATGACTTATTCTTAATTTACTTTATTGAATTACATCCCAAAAGTTCAATAAAAGTTAATAAGTTAATTAATCTGGTGCCAAGCAAAACTCACTGATTACTAAAAAAATATGAAACAAAATTCAACCTTATCTTAGTAGTAAAATGGTATATTATGGCTATGAACTTGTGGTGGTAATAAGTGAGTTTTGCTTGTCACTTGACGATAATTTCTTTGTTAACCGACTTCAAGAAATTAGGTATCTCAATTCGTCGGATGCTTTTATTAATTTGAACCACCGCTTGCCCTATAAAAACCACCTATGTCTAGAACCGTCGAGTTTAAATAATGTTTTTTTTTTCTACTTAACGCATTTATATTATTTGCCATACAGAAAATTAGCTTTAACTAGGGACAACGCGTGATCACTAAAAACGGGTTTTTAAGCTCTAATCATCGCAACCCATTATAAAAATTACCACATCATCATCTCTTTGTCTGTTGAACTTATTTGTTATTTGTTATTGACTTGTAAAAGAGCCCTTGAGGCCTACTTGCAGAATAAATTTTTGAATTTTGAATTATGAACCATCGCTTGCCCTAAAAAGAACCCTTTAGTCTATGTCTAGAGCCGTCAAGTTTAAGCAGCCGCAATCAGCGTGCATTCTGCAAGGTTCAAGTAGCCCGTTATATCGGGCGGAGCTGCGCGCGCAGCTATCGATCGGGGGAGATGTCTCTCAGCCGGGAACAACACGTTGTCTATGGACAGATGGAATGTTACTTTGATGTATTTTTATTTATTTTTTTAATGGCTTTTTGTACTTCGATCGATATACTATTAAATCGTTCCTTACAAGCGCCTTATTACACTAACCATTCTTTATCATTTTACCGCTTTCCGGGTGCACCCTAGAGAAGCCTGCGGGGTCCGGTTTTAGAAACCTGTAGTCTATGTTTTACGTAGGGGAGGTACCCAAAAAGTTTTTTTGTAGTATTTTATATTATATAACCATGCCAAAATGCAGTTTTCTGGCACTAACAGTCACGGAAATAATTGCCTCAACGGACAGACAAACAGACAGATGGAAATTCTAGTTGACCACAGAACCCTAAAAAGCCGATTATACCGATATTATAGAGGTTTATATCACTCAAACTTTAAGAACACATATTTATATACACTTTTCGACCGTAACATGACGGTAATAGGTTGGCGTCGTCATAGTGGCCACATTGTTAAGGACGAACGCCCACTCTGCGTGGGCAGTGGGCACGTGGCTAAATGTACGGCCTCCTTCGGCTGCTATCTTGGTACCATAGAGATTATCCAGTGTGACATACTTGTATATATGGAGTGTGGAATTAAGAGGAGTGGCATCTCTTATGGTAGAACTGTTGCAAAAGTGCCCAGCTGTCAGCTATAAATAATAGTTCCAAATCTCTCCAGAGTAGCTAAGAACCTAGGCGTTATTGACGGAGTGAATTGCGCTGTCTATGATTAGATTTTTTTGTTCAAGTACTCTAGGTATTGTAGCGCCACCTATTTAAAGTTTTTTGATGACACTTTTTGGTACATGGAGATTTCGTTCCTTGTCTCCACCTTCCATACTTGTATATTTACCCCTATCCAACGATATTATAACTTCAGGGGGCCTAGCCATAGGCCCCCTGATAGGTTATAGGTGTTCCAAAATTGAAGCACTTAATTATTAAAAAAATACAATTGCTCTTTAGTCGCGCCAAGGCAAGCTACCGAAAGAGAAACAAACAAGCTTATATGTTTAACAACGAGTACTTATAACAAACGGCTCGATTCGAAGAATGATATACGATAACGATAAGTTCTGGTTTAGATAAGTTCTCATTTAGAATATCGTTTGGATGTCGTATAATTGACGTTAGAAATATCGTAGATAGATCTTGTTGGGATCACAGCGGAATCGAAATAAACGTCAATTTTGACATGTCGTTTAGATATCAATCTTTCCAATATCTTAAACGTGTCTTAAACATTCTTCGAATCGGGCCGAAAAACAAACTCATTCGTAAGGAACTAAGGAAGTATTTTTGTGCTCCTTTTGTTTGAGTATATCTATGTAAAGCTATTTATATATTATTGCCCCCGTAACGCCGGCAGTAAGCCTAAACCAGCAGATTAGCCACGTCACGGTGGGTACATTGTATGAAAAACAAACGCCTAAGTATAAGTACCTTGCGTGGGCTGTGAGCACGTGGCTAAATGTATAATCAATAGGTTGGGTCTTGCGGCCGTGCGGAGTAGAAGAGGAAAAGTCGAAAAGCAGACCCTGCACTCCGAAGCACTAACAACAGGGATATCCGTTTAGATGATGGGGAGAATCTGTCCTTTTTCTTCCTGCTAGACATGCTAGGGTCGGCCTTCCTTGTCGTCAATTTCCATCTAGCACTGTCTTGCGTTATGTCTTTATTTAAAAGAAATTCTTTTAGGTCTTTTTGAACCATCGCGTCGTCCACCAGGTGGTAGGTGGTCTGCCCGAGTTGCGTTGAGTGGTTGGCAGTTTTAGGGCAAGTTTCACCATGCCATGGTAATATGGTCTTCTGAACGCCTTTGAACGTGACATCTTAAGCGTCTCTCCTTGACCTTTTTGACGGGGAGAATCTATCCTGTTTTCTTAAATAAATTATTAGCTAGTTAGTTTCCTAACCTTAACCCATGAACTGAATGAAATCATAAATATGTACACGTCATTAACAGCGATTGACCTAGGTACATTAACAGCGATTGATCTAGTTCTTATTATCATTCGCCCGTGCGTCTCTCTCGCGCCAATACATGTACGAAAAATACGAACGAAATTTACACGCTCATGGAAATGAAACGAAATCATTTTCATGTCAAATGTACATTCGAATTGGCCTCTTGGAACTTTAAATTTGAACCATGACATGCTTTCGGTTCAATTTCAATAGCACATAGAGATCGCTCCCGGACGTGCCTACATATTTTAGAATCATTTTTTACCACACCATACGATCAATGAGTCATTGATTCTAATTTTTCCACAAACACTACCGGATAGAATCGATCAAGTTCACGGAAATGCTAAATCTAATTTCAATCGTGTTACACGAGTATATTTGATATATATAAATTGTGACGTAATACTGAAACGGCCGAATATGACTCCGATTGGGAAAGTAGTAGGACGTACTCATTTTATTTTGTGAACCTGATAATATTGGTCTCAGTTTTACTCTAATGCATTTCTACATTGTGACATAACTTACTCACTCTATGTGTTTGCCGAACCAATTCCGAAATTGAGAAAATAAATAGCTATAAAAAGAAACTAAAATCTTTGCAAAGATAAGACCGCTTATAATGCGCAGGTGTGCTTTGGCCTCCTAGAAAGAGTTTTCAGTAACAAAAATAAAAACATATTCAACATTGCTCCCAAATCTGATTTCAATTTTCACGAATTTTAAACATTATCAATTATAAAACGGGACGGGACGGGACGGGACGAGACACTTAAAACAATTACACGCGATTAAGTCCCGTTTTATAATCAATATGTGCTCCCAACTGTCTTTTTTTTCCACATGTGGGTCAAATTAATATTTGCATTTTATCCACATGTATGGCAAAGTAATCATTTTGAATGAAAAATATTTAATAACGTTCATTTATATTTGATTTAGTATGATATTTTAGTCAGGATTCTCCTCGGGTTGGTGTGGTGAAATTTTTTGTGTTTCACTCGGTGGCAAAATTTGTTTAATCCGCGCAAGCTCGCAACGCACAAGATTCCACTTTTCGAATTATGGAATCTTTCGCTTGCTTGGGTATCAATATTAGCACGAGCGGTTAAACAACAACTTTGCCCCCTTGTAAAACAAATAACTATTGTTCTAGTATTCACTAGGTATTATTGCGTAATGTATGTATATTAACATTTTCCGTGTTTGTTTCAGTGTGCAACTTCATAGTGCACGAGCGTTGCGTGGGGCAAGTGGTGACGCCATGCTGCGGGGTAGCGCCGAGCCTCATCAAAGTAAGCATTTTAATTTTATTTACAATCCAGTCAATCCACATTTTTTTTAGAATTTTATAGCCCTATAGAACGTTTATTTTATTTGCCACTTTTTATATGACCTTTTTTGCCCTTTTGTGTTGTTTCTAGTCATCCTTATAGGAGAAAAAAATTGTCCCAAAATTTCCACATATTTTATAAAACTTTCGTTTTTATTACCACCATACAAAGTATATGAGGAAATGGTAACACAATAGGAAAAAAATTCCGAACAATTTTTTATCCCATTAGGATCGAAAGAGCTGAGAGCTGATTCTGAATAGGAAAAACACAACATTTATACAAAATACAAAATGTATGAAGTGGCATTTTTTTAAAGAAACGATGACGCATGCCTTAACTCGTATAATATTGTCATGTTTTTAAAGGTTACATTTCGTGTCACCCCCAGAGCCAAACCTCATAGAACTAAACTAGAAACATGTAAAAGTTGATAGTTGGAAACCCTATTCACTCTGTGCGTGACGTTGGTGTCGCCTTGGTGGCTATGGGGCATATTAACACCTGGATTCTCTCTTCGTAGGCGCTTCTCACTACAATGTCTTTTCCCGCGTTATCTGCTATGAACAAAACATAGCACGTAGCTCGCACTGGCAGTAAATGCGTTATCTTACAGTTGATACCTGACAAATACCTATATATGATGATAGTGACAAATAGGAAGAAAAGATTATTTTAATCAAATTCCTTCGTCACGCTTTCTTTAGTACATGACAGCCATTTTAAGTTAATAAGTTGGGATTTTTAAAATTCCTATGGACCTCTCGGAAAAATAATAAATTTAAATTGCTACGAAGTGCTACGCCGTAGACATCTCTTGATGCGAGCGTCGCGTTCTGCCAATAAACGTTACCTGTATCTTTTGTTTAATTTGTAATTTAAATAATTACCCACGCTATAGATAACTATAATTAAGTAATATGATGAGTTTATGGCAGACAAAAAGCGCTGAGGATCAGGCGCCATATTGTGAAAAAGAAAATCAACGTTTACTTATTTATGTCGAATGGGGTATCATTTTATAGGAATCGAATAGAATCAGTTAAAACCAAGAATATTACTTTGATAATTCGCGAAAAGATAACGTGCCAGTCAATCAGTGCTAACCCGTTATACTTACTTGCATATTTAGTAAAGTAATATTCTTTGTTTTAATTTTATAGGGATTTGAAAATCATCAATAATTACGCTGTTGATATTTTATTTATTTTTTAAATGTTCTTATTTTTGTAATAATGCCTCATTTTAAACCTAAACTTAGTAGGTATATTTAATGTTTATTTACTTAAAACGTCAATGTGCGAAAGACTGGCATATAACATTTTTGGCCGGGAAGAACTCATGTTTTGTATACGTGCATCGCTCAGACCGATCTACCGAGCCTCTGTAAGTGAATTATATGTACAAACGTAGACAGTCTTTAAACTGCCAAACTAAATGTTCTTCTTAATGTTCAGTTCAGTTTCAGTTTCCATAATTAACGATACGGTCGTTAGTAGTGAGAAGCTTTTCTTTACCCAATGTGGAAATGCGTCTAACTTTTATATTAGGAGGTAAACTTAGTTCGCCTATAAACCATATCAAATAAGCGTTTGGAGTTGTTACCAAATAATTATTAACTAACTTATTGACTTAACACATTTTCTACTTAAATAAAATATGCTCTGGTATTGTGTAGGTGAATATAGTATATTTGCCTTAATACAGCGGAGAAATACGGCCACCTTTCTGGGCACCTTACCCTTTGACGGCGATTACCGCTAAGAAAACCCCATTTACCTAATTCTAAGTCACAGCCCTTGCCATGTCCAGTACCAGTATTGGGATCCTCGGTGTCGACATCTCCAGTGACGTCCAATTCCGCATCCACCTGGAAGGGAAGGCTGCGCTGGCATCCAAAAAACTCGGTGTGCTCAATAAAGCGAGGCGATACTTTACTCCGGGGCAAAGACTGCTGCTATATAAATCGCAAGTCAGACCTCCATATGTAGTATTGCTGTCACCTTTGGGCAGGAGCACCTGCATACCAGCTTGGACCCTTCAACTCAGTCCAAAGGCGCGCTGGACGACTCGTTGACGATCCCAAACTCACAAGCGGTATTGAACCTATAAGTCTAAGGAGAGATTTTGTCTCCTTGTGAGTGTTCCACCGCTTGTACAATGGGCTGTGCTCTGAGGAATTGTTTGACATGATGTCAATAACCACTTTCTATCACCGCACCGCTCGCCGTTGGCAGGGTGTTCATCCTCACACCTTAGAACCTAAATGGTCGCGTACTGTGCGGTTCAAGAGGAATTTCTTGGCATGAGCTCCTTTCCGAGGTTTTTCGAGGGTCTATAGTATGGGGTTCTTCAAAAAAGGAGTGTACAGGTTTTTAAAGGTTCGGCAACGCGCATGTAACACCTCTGGAGTTGCAGGCTACCATAGGCTCCGGTGACTGCTTACCATCAGGCGGACCGTAAGCTTGTTTGCCACCGTTGTAGTTTAAAAAAAGGGCAATTTTTTACTTATAGGTTAAGGTGTTTAGGAAGTTGTATTATGTTCGTTTTTGTTTGTTTTTCCATTGTGTCTGAAATAAAATAAATACACTATAAATAATTTCTGATCAACTATCTCATTAACATAAGCGAATAAGGAGAGCTTAACATCTAATGGTTTTTTTTTTTTAATTTATTTATCCAAAAAAAAGTTGGTATAATATACATTTACATAATATTTCGCCAAACATAACGTTTATCGGCGAATGTTGCACTCACTTACAGTTTTTGTGTACCCGATCTTATCTTATGAACTATTTATGTATCTAAGTATTTATGATTAAGTATTATATGTATGTATGTTGTTCCAGAACCCAGTGGCCCACTGTTGGTCCGAGCCGGCCCACCACAAGCGGAAGTTCTGCACGGTGTGCCGGAAGCGGCTCGATGAACTGCCGGCTTTACATTGTATGAGTAAGTACAAGCTTGCATTGTATAAGCTTGCTGCATGTTCCTGATGTAACCAGAGTCAATTTGAGACCGCGAGCGCGCCCACAGCTGCCAGTGCCGGCGGCGCGCACGGTACCGCATAGACATTCGCCGCTCCCTGGCGCGCTCACTCTGCTCAATGCGCTCTTGACATCGGCATCCGCACTTGAATGTGACTTGTTTGCGTGGAGATGGGCGACTGTGTGCCGTGAATGTCTAAGGTTTTGCGAGTCGATGGACTGTCATCCATGGAGTGCCAGCTGCTGTCCAGTGCTTTTGTTTGATGTCACCTATGTTTTGTCCTTGTTTGGATATATCAAGTAAAATCTGCTACTCTGATGTACAGAATCACGAGTGACGACGTGAACATGGTGTTTAATGTGTGGCCAGGTTGCCAACCAACCACAATTGACTTACTTATGAAAGAACCCATACAATACAATTTAGCGAACGTTTAACGGTGACAGACGGTTTGGTCATTATTGCAAACGACCCTAAGTCCGGTTCCATACCCAAAGGGTCAAACGGGACCCTACTACTGAGACTTCGCTGTCCGTCCGTCCGTCTGTCACCAGGCTGTATCTCATGAATCGGGATAGCTAGACAGTTGAAAGGGTCTAGCAAGCTAAGCTAAGAAGATTGGCCCCCGCAAGGGATTTGGTTGTAATTTGAGGTGCAGTAGTGGCAGGTCCTAAGAACACTGTATGCGTAATATCAGCCTTCGATCTTCTTTTGTTTCAGACTTATCCACGAAAATGTCAAAAAATCAAGGTAATTTTTAAACTGTTATTGCAGCTAAACCAAGCAAGCGAGAGCAACCAAATAAATTCAGAATTAAGGAGCATAAAATGGGGTTCATAATGCATATTTTTACAGACATTCATTTCCTTGAACTTGGATGAAAAAAATAATGTAATTTTTTTCTGCTCCATTTTTTTGCCACTTTTCGCGGAGACACAACTATCAAAAAAATTACGTGATAAGCCACATTTGTTAACTACGTATCCATTTAAAAATATTTTGAAAAATCATGGTGCGTCATATTAAAAAAAAAACAATTACGAACATAAGTTTACTACATCATATTATATCAATAGAGTAGTACCTACTACCTAGTGGCAAATGAGTCTGTAGTATAACATCCTCTTTCGTTCATTATGAAATAATTAATAGTCATTGATCAATGACGTACATATGTCATACATTTACAACTACACATTTTCTAGCTATTTCTTAATTGTATTGTTCTGTTTGCTGTTCCGAGTTATTTGTTAATATGGAATGGTAATAAAAAATGTTTTTGTCAATGACTTAACATCCAATACTTTTATGTACCCACTTCGTTTCTTATTTGCATAAATTAAAAAAAAATTAAATAATACCTAAAGCAATCAATTTTTGCAGCGTTCTTTATCACTTTTTTAGTTCCATTTGTTTTGCGTAAACATATATTACAACATTTACACCTTCTTTCAGACATTATTAAAATTGCATAAGAAATAGCTAGAAAATGTGTCAATTAATTATTTCATAATGAACGAAAGAGGAAGTTATACCACAGACACATTTGCCACTAGGTAGTTGGTACTACTCTATTGATATAATATGATATAGTAAACATATCTTCGTAATTGTTTTTTTTTTGACATGACGCACCATGATTTTTCAAAATGTTTTTAAATGGACACGTAGTTAACAATTGTGGCTTATCAAGTAATTTTTTTTGATAGTTGTGTCTCCGCGAGAAGTGGCAAAAAAATGGAGCAGAAAAAAATAACATTATTTTTTTCACCAAGTTCAAGGAAATGAATGTCTGTAAAAATATGCATTATGAACCCCATTTTATGCTCCTTAATTCTGAATTTATTTGGTTGCTCTCGCTTGCTTGGTTTAGCTGCAATAACAGTTTCAAAATTACCTTGATTTTTTGACATTTTCGTGGATAAGTCTGAAACAAAAGAAGATCGAAGGCTGATATTACGCATACAGTGTTCTTAGGACCTGCCACTACTGCACCTCAAATTACAACAAAATCCCTTGCGGGGGCCAATCTTCTTAGCTTAGCTTGCTAAACCCTTTTTACAGATAATGTATTTCTGTTGCCGCTTTAACAACAAATACCTACTAAAAACAGAATAAAATAAATATTTGTATCCCATACAACAAACATAATTTTTTTGCCATTTTTATAAATAATAGTCCGGAACCCTTTGTGCGCGAGTCCGACTCGCACTTGCCCGGTTTTTTATTTTTTTAGGGAAAGGTAAGCATTTGACCACAATCTTACCTGATGGTAAGTGCCGATACAGTCTACGATGAAACATGCTTACCTAAAAATGTCTATTCACTTTCGGTTTAAAAAGATCCAAGTGAATTCCACTCCTCAGCCGTTCGCAAGATAAAGCTGGATGCGTAGCGTTTCGTGCGAATCAGTGGCAGAGTAACAACGTAAGGGTGAAACGCAAGTCTTATGAATTAAAGTTGCACTCATTTTAATACTCGTTCTTATTAATATATTTTGCGAGCCAATGTCTGAACTGTACAATAATTTCTTCAGACTACTGTCAACCCAATTGTGAACATTAGATATTTAATTAATTTCTTTTTTTATTTAGTTGTCATAGGAAGCCGAATGCAGAAAACGTCAGGGTTACATGTACCTAATTATTTTTAATTTTACAGTAGTTGCGCTAAAGTAAAATACGATTAGGATACAATTTATATTAATTAGGTGCGGCAAAAAGACGCTACTTAGTTATTGCCAAAAGTTGATATTTTGACGTGTGAGTTATTAATAAACATGCCACAAGCTTTAGGTAATTAAAGCTTAACTATTAATCATCTTTAATCTGTCATTTTGACGTATGTATTTGTAAGAAAAGTATAAAACATAAATGAACTAATTGAGGCTTGTAAATTTTATTTTATTATTCTTAAATCAATTGTCGAGTTTTTCGCTAAACCATAAACATATTGTACCTATTCGCATATATTACGAATTTATATTTTATTCAGTATTTACGTAGGTATAGTATACCCCTTATAGTTAGGGAGGCGAGGTAGCTAAATGGCGTAATTCAACGGCGCCGTCGAGACCTATCAAAATCGAAAGATAAAATAATTTCGAAAAGAAAAGCTCGTATGGTAAAAACCATTTTAGCGGTGGGTTTGGCGTGTACGGTTTTTCAAAAATGTTAAAAAAAACAGTTACTTGGGCATTCTCGAGCGCGTCAGATATTCATACTACGTATGCCCCAAGTGCCTCTGATAACAACGGTATACTAATCTGCCGGTTTTCGTGGTGGGGGTAGGAATATAAAGTAGTCAAAAATGCAAAAAAAAAAAATTTACTCGAGCGCGTCAGATTTTCGGAAGGGGTGTTAAGTAGGCCCCAAGGAAGCTCCCTTTAAAAAAACTGACGATTTCGGCGTGACGATAAGTTACGATGAATTTTTGAAAATGCTAAAAAAAAAGTTTTTTTGAAATACTCGAGCGCGTCAGATTTTCATAGGGGAGGTTTATCTCGGTATCCTGAAAGCATATTTTCTTAATCTGACAAAAATGTTGGTGGGTTCTCTTAATCTGACCGAAAAAGGTTTTTTGGTTTCTTTTTTTTTCCTTTAATAAATTTTGAGATATAATAAAAGTCACATAATTTAATCATCGTTATTTCATATCAATTTTTATTAACACCCTCAGTTTTCGAGATATACTCAAAAAGCGGCCAAGTGCGAGTCGGACTCGCGCATGAAGGGTTCCGTACCATTTATGACGTATTAAAAAAAAATCTACTTACTAGATCTCGTTCAACATTTTACCACTTTGGACACACATTTTACCACTTTGGAAGTGTCTCTCGCGCAAACTATTCAGTTTAGAAAAAAATGATATTAAAAACCTCAATAGGTTTTTTGATGACCTATCCGTAGATACCCCACACGTATGGGTTTGATGAAAAAAAAATATATTTTTATTTTATGACTTATTAAAAAAAAACTATTTACTAGATCTCGTTCAAACCAATTTTCGGTGGAAGTTTGCATGGTAATGTATATCATATATTTTTTTTAGATTTTTCATTCTGTTATTTTAGAAGTTACGAGGGGGGGGGGGGGCAAACATCTTTCCACTTTGGAAGTGTCTCTTGCGCAAACTATTCAGTTTAGAAAAAAATGATATTAGAAACCTCAATATCATTTTTAAAGACCTATCTATAGATACCCCACACGTATGGGTTTGATGAAAAAAGATTTTTTTAGTTTCAGTTCTAAGTATGGGGAACCCCCAAAATTTATTGTTTTTTTTCTATTTTTGTGTAAACATCTTAATGCGGTTCATAGAATACATCTACTTACCAAGTTTGAACAGTATAGCTCTTATAGTTTCGGAAAAAAGTGTCTGTGACATAATCGGACAGACAGTCGGACTTGACGAATCTATAAGGGTTCCGTTTTTTGCCATTTGGCTACGGAACCCTAAAAACCGGGAGTTTGAGTTTTTATGATGCTTCAAGTCAAAAAGTTTTAACTTTGGACAAAAATGTAAAGAGACCTTTTTTGTGTAAAATAAAATTACCTTTTCTGTTTATTTAAACTTTTTTTTTGTAAAATGTATCGTTCGCGACTTATATGCCGCAACGCGTTTTTCGGAAGACGAAATGGCTCCTCCACACTTCCGGTCATGCGGAAACCGGCAGATTTTGTATTTTTAGTAAGTTTTAGATTATATTCTTCAAAATAAAAAATAAAAAAATCACGCTCGAGCATGCCGGATTAACGTTTTTTTTTTACAAGTTCGCGACCCTATAACTCGGCGGCGTCAAGGACTTATCGTCAAATTAGTTAAATTTAGTCTTAAAACACTAAAATCAACCCCCAATATCTTAATCTGACGCGGTCGAGTATTTCAGACTGTCAATTTTTTTTTACTAATCTGATCGTCTATCCTAGGCGCGCGTCACTACATATACAGCTAAATACTTTACAAGGTTGTTCTATTAGGTCTAAGGTATCTCTCATATCTTAAACTGCCACGCTCGAGTAGTACCGAAAATTCCCCTATTCGCCTCCCTAACTATTATAAACCCCTTATATACCCCTATTGATTGTATTTGTGCTAATAGTACCAAGCGCTAATATCCAAATTTCCTGTTAATTTCCCTTTGTTTCCACGCTTTTTTATACACAAGCTAACATATGTAATCCTATTCCAGTATGCGAGTACTATGTCCACGGAGAATGTGTGGACTTCGCAGCCGCGGACTGCAAGGAGAACGCGACATACTGCGCGGGCTCCGAGCCGCGGCCCGCCCACCACTGGCGCGAGGGCAACCTGCCCGCTAACTCAAAGTGTACGGCTTGCCGGCGCGCCTGCTGTTCCGCGGAATGCCTGACTGGATACAGATGCGAGTGGTGCGGGAGTACGGTGAGTGGCAACCCATAGACGGCTCCAATTCCAAGTGTGCGGTTTGCCGGCGCGCCTACTGATCGGCGGACTCGGCAACTGTGGTGAACCGAATATTTTTTGCTAATGATAAATAAATAAAAACTTGAAAATCAAAACTGCCTAAGGCGGGAACACATCATTTTCAACTTGCTTCATAGAAAAATAATGTACCACTTTCAGAGCGTAGGAAATGCTAGAAGTATTTATGTACCCTTCCCGACAATTGTCCACCTCAATCACCTTTACACAGTGTTTCAGCTCATCACAAGTCTTCAAATACTCCTTCTGAACCCCACAGTGCCACGCGGGATGTCGGTCGCTGATACCGGAGGAATGCAACTTCGGGATGCTCCAGCCCATCTTCCTTCCTCCTTCGGCGGTTTCCATCCCCCGCACAGAAGTCCCAATGGAGGCCATCATCGGCGTCCACGTACGCCCGCCTCCGTCGCAACGGGACTTCGGCTGCCGTAAGTAGACTAGCTTGGTGGCCTAGTCCGCCCACCGCCGCTGCCAAACATGTGCCTCGCCATTCGCAGGCTTGGTAGCCGCTTGTAGAAAGTCAGCTATCGCGCGCGACCACGATCAGATGTTGGTGTTTCAATTAGCTATTCCCCAATAGCCCGGTCTTGTTACTCTGGTGGAAAAACGGACGCCGCGGCGCTTGGACTTTACACAGCTAGCAATTTATGAGATTTTAGAGGAACGCGTTCGTTTTTCTATCCATCTTTTAACATCCATCAAGACTCATAAGTGTTCTTTGATACTAACTAATCAAAGACATCTCACTGTTCCCTTGCCCAGTGTAATTTCCATCCCTCCAATTGAGCCTGGATGTGATCGTGGTTGTTTTTCATCAAACATTGGCTATTAGACAGTGAGTGGGGTAGGGTAGTTGCGAATACCGCGGCACATGTGGAGAGAGGTAAAAGTGGTGGAGTGTGAGCGGTGTCTTTGGGCAGCGCGGGACCGAGGCTGGAGACCGGCGCGGCTTGTGGTGCTGGCGCGGCGCCTGCTGCCGGCCGCCTGCAGCCCGCACGGAGGCGCTTCGCCGCCCTACTCGAGAGGTACGACGCATCATCATCGCTTGCACTGCCTCCTACATCGCTCTATCCAACTCTACAAGTCTTCCTCAGTCGAGTCTGAGCTTGTCTGCGTGGAGTGTAGAGGCGGATAGTCCTTTCTCGGAAAGGGTTCACCAAGCTCGCGAAAATCACGACTTTGCGCTTATTACGTAGATCATAGAAAGACCTTATCACTGATATTGGTGGTATAGCTCAAAACATAATTTTCAGCGGACATCGTTAATTTTGTAGCAATCTTTTGCAGCTTCATAGACAAAGGCACGGGTACAAACAATATCAAGGAAGATGGTCTGAGGTTTTAAAGAATAACTTAATCCATATGCCGCTCCCTTAAACCCACTCTGCTACAAAATTCCTACAAAAAATACGATGTGTATCCAATCTTAATATCTACATGAAAGCAACTGCGTCATTACAACTCAAAACCAACAAATGGATGTTATACCTCAACAGGGAATCAAGGCTTCCTTGTATTTTATGCCAGCCTATATTCGATAAGGTCTGAGAGAAGCAGATTTGTTCATTGCTTACCTCTAAACTAGGACGCAGTGTGGGCTACGGAGAGGACGTGACCATCAAAATACAACAAAAATAACAACAAAAAAACAGGCCATTTTGAAGCTCACGATTCCATCCCATTGGGTTCGCATGTTAGTTTTCGGGTATGAGCATTATAACAGTATTTATAGTAAATGATTAAACAATAACATAAATTACCATAATAAAGCAGTTTAAACTGGTTACAAAGAGGTACATGCAAGACCATCGATGTCCCAAAGCCATGTTTTGATAGATGGTCTCATTAAAATCTAGCTGTACTTTGAAACTAAGTAATAATGATTGGTTTTTAATTCTAATAGTAATAATTAATAATTTTAATAGTAATAATATTCAAAAAAATATCTTGATAAGTGAGAGCTACCTACTGAGTAAACCTGTTGTTTTGCTCATACCAGAAATGACCTATAGCTTTTGCTATGTGCTTCATTGATTTATCATTTACCTCCATCACTGTCCATTACTATACAACTTCAAACTCGAAAGATCTATAACAAGGCTGTTCCCAATGTCCCCTATATCTCTGCGCATGCCTAAACTTTGCCTTATTTTGAGGTTAGCTGAATGGCGATCGTTGTAACAAGAAAGCGACTAATATTATCATATTTTATAAGACAACGCGTTTATATTTAAAAATAATAATAACTGTAGTTTATTGACTTAAATTATATAGTTTTTTATTGAAATATTGGCAATAGCAGACCACTGTAACGTAATACGTGACGACACGACCGCGCATGCGTATGTCCTGTCAAAAGCCGCCCATTGTAAAACGAATCGAGAGAAGTCAATAAACACACCTTAAAATTAGGAAGTTGTCGACTAGATGATGCAATCGAATAATCAAGAATTGAGAAATTTGGAAGATTTTAACTCTTTTGATTAGAGTTTTGCGTTCCAATGTATTCGGTCGATATTTATGGATTGCTAAGCAAAAATAACCTGATACGTATCTATACAAAGGAGCTAAGTAATTTTTAACGAGTATATCAGAATAAGGCACCATTTTGAATATCAATCAGCCATTCATCTAATCTACAAGATGTAATACAGCTTCGTATAAAACTAACAACAACACGCAATCAACATTGGCACTATTACATTTACTTACCTACCTATTTATCTGACGACCATTGAAATATCAATTTTGTCCCTTTGACTTTTACACTTTTGGATTTGACTTGATATCGGAGTTTTAAAAAGTCCTTCTTATCTGAAAAAATATGAAATGTCTTCGTTGGATTCGAAACTATTTAGCAAAGCAACACTATGATCCTTTATAAAAATTCCTCCAATAGTGAAGGCCGGATTCGAACCGGCCCCAATTTCTCGACTATAATATATATGCCAGGCGTCTTAGACAAACTCTAAGGGCGAGCAGTGGGTGCTCGCACGTTCTATACGAATCCTTTATAATTTGATTTGTTCTCAAGGTTCTGACTATGGTCATTTTTAACAAGTTTTTAAATTCATGATAGAAGTCGTTTAAAACTTCTAACCCCATTTTCATTTCGTTAAACCCCATTTCAAAGTCCTAACAGTTTAGGTTATTTATTCGTTGTCTGTCAGTATATCTATAACACAACTGTTTTATACCTATATTTAGATTTTTTAACCAGCTATATCGATCACTTAAAATAGACCTATCTACACTGAGAGCATTAGGCCGTGTAAGCAATGAGCATTGAAGCGGTACCTATTTAGTTTGAGCCCTTATATAGGTCAACCAGCTACACCGTAGTACCACAGCATAGCTCGTAGCAAGATTTTCCGCTACGAAATGAAAATCGTCCGTAGACCCATTATTAGATATGGCCGAATGGGTTCAATTGGTGATAATAGTTATTACTATTATACGCAAGAGACGCATTCAGGAGATATATTAACCCACGAAGCCTTAATTGCCAACCACAATCAAAACGTCACAAAAAGCTCAAAAACTTGAGACCTCAAAGATATCAAGTCAAAATCCCACTCAGATTCCACTTCACCCTTCAGACTTTGAATCTTGATTGAAGCCACCTCATTTTCGTTTATTACTATAAAGACGCCGTCGCCCGAAGGATACTCGAGATGCGGTATTCCATCATCAGGTACGGTGGCGCTGACATATTGTAACACCGACATAACATCAACATCTGGTTGGCGTGCTAAATTATCACAGTATGGTCGATCAAGAGGAAACCTGGGTCATGGAACTATGTACGGGTTCCTTGCATCGGTGATCTTCTCGGGGTTGAGGTGTAGATGAGAACCGGTGGTAGTTTTAGACATTCATAAATACATCGTAATAGATCTAAATTGAAGGATGATAATTTTTGTTAAAATTACGTTGTAAATCAAATTATTGTGAATATCTTTGACATAAGTACTTAGTTCCGTGATGCTGGGGTTAGTAAGTTGTGTTATACCTATTATAATTAGAATAATCACAGCAGACCTAAGATTGTCGCGCTTTTATCATGTCATCGTGACGGTCACTTTTTAACAAAAAATAAGTTTACGAGAGTACGATAAATGATAAATATGCTACCATCATATCTATACAGCAAAATGATATTCTTAGCACGCTAACAATGGTCTCGCTTAGTCGATAAAATGACGATTAACATATCGAAATTATTCCCTATCGCTGATTTAAATCTTATTGTAGATTCACATTGCGGCTTTAAGTGATAAATTTGGACTGTTACTTAACTGTTTTTTTATGGTCATTTTGTCTATAAAGATGCGAGAGCGCTGGACCGCTATTATGTTTGTTTCCTAGCTGGCTTGGTGTTTACTGGGATAAGTGTTAGAAGGCTGCACTATGTATTTAACAGATACTTCAAGAGTCAAAATACATCGTGCAACCAGTATTAGTTTAATGTGTAACCTATCTTACATATCACGTTGCCTACTTCCTCTCAAATTTAGTTTTTTTAGTAACACTATTTTTAGTTTTGAAAGCACATTGATATTATAAGCTATTTTAACGAGGTTTATGAAGATGGTAACTTGATATGGGGGACAAATGGTAATAAAATTGATAACAAATTAGATGGATAAATTGTTGTAGTAATCTGCTAAATTAAACCATAAAAAGATGATATGAAATGGATACAATTAACCTTTTTCTGTAAGCTTTTAAACCCCTTAATAGTAACCTAAACCTACTAATATTTAAATGAACTTAAACCTCACACCACTTTTGTTTTGAAAAAAGATTTTTAATTAAAATATTCTCTTTTTTCACATCACGATTAGTTATATAAAAATATAAACCTGTTTATTACGTGCCAATTGAGATTTATAATAGGTACTGATGCTCAAAGATATCACCTGTTAAATTCCAACCTTTGGGGTCACAATACTTGATTGATCATATAAAAAAAAAAAACTTTTGTGTTGTGAAAAATCTCGAAATCGTGTTCGACCTATTAAACCATTCAAATAAAACGAATAACTTAAATATATCACGCGAAAAAACAGCACATTACTGTCAAGAGGCTTCGATAATATGGTCACTTAATGCAAGTTTTGTTTCGAAAAAAAGAGGGGACGAAGCTCAACAATCAAGAATTTTCACAACCGGTATCCATATTGTATTATGCATGGGGTTGTGGGGGGCGTATGTGAGCGACATGGTGGTTACAGCGCGCAGCGTTAGCGAGGAGTTCTCCTCGGGCTGCGAGGGCCGCTCGGGCTCCGGAGGTGGCTCCACCGGCGCCCCGGCCGACCAAGACCACCGGCCTGATCACAAGCAACATCGAGATCGGACGCCGGACGACAGAGATGAAGGTATGCCCATTCCAGATGTTTTTTAGAGCAGTCTATGAGTTGTTATAATCTTTTACTTTGGAATATATTCGGTTGTGAAGAGGCTATAAGAAAGTTTGCGAACGATTACCTATCGTAATCCTTCAGTTCAATCCTCTACTAGTAGGAACTGAAGCTTTCTGAAGACACGTGAACATAACAATTAAAACTAGTCAACTCTCTGGCACCCCAATGTTTTACTTTTACCAAGAAACCGGTTTCTTTTTTAAATGACATGACAATATGATGAAACAGGACAGCTATACACAGTAAATAGGCACTCTACTTCTACTAAATTAGCAAACACAAAGTCGGGTCGCTAGAAACCATGACATAATAATTACGTGTAAAACCAAAGATTTTAACAAAAAATTGGATTGTACAGAGAACACTACAGCGGTGTTGACACTCTTAAAGCATGTAATAACCTTGTTTTCAAGGAGCTAAAAGTCCCGTAATTTTGCACCTATCAAATAACAATTTATATTTAAAGAGAGTAATCTTAAATACCGACGACATTTTACTCCCCCAACAGAGGTAATAAAGGTATACGACGGCGAAGCCGCCTGGTCGCGCCGGCTGTACCGGCCCGTGGTGGTGGGCCGCAACTGGAACGAGCGGGAGCTGGTGTCCGCGGCACTGCGGGCCTTCCACGTGGCGCGCGAGCCCGAGCAGTTCGAGCTGACCGACGCGCTCGCCGGCGACGAGCCCCCGCTCAAGGACCCGACGCCGCTGGCGCGTGTGACCAGGCTACCGAACAAACGGCCTGCGCTCTTCCTGCGCTTCAAGTGAGTACTCCTGAACAATATTGATTTGACCATACGGTAAAGCTTGCCCTAAAATTGCTAGCCATATAACGCAAATCAGAAATACCTTGACCTGGTGGACGACGATTGAAACAGACCACAAAAAGAAGCTCATTTAAATAAAGTCGTAGCACCATACCGTGCTAAATGGAAATTAAGGATAAGATAAGGAAGGCCGACCCCAAGTAAATGAGACCAGAACTAACATGAAAAAGAAGACTCCTGCGTTATACTGGTCGTGAATGGCACGCTGGTATCGAGTACATTAAAAATTATCTGATATTGTTCATATGACATTTTATCCCTCCATACGGAATCCTACTAAGTTATCCTCGTTCCCCAGAGAACCGGAGACGGGTGGCGGCGAGGTCCGTGTATATCCGGGCCGGATCGCCGGCGCCGGCGAGACGTACGTCACCGTGCCGTGCCGGGGCGAGCACACCGTCGCCGACTTGATGGCTACGGCGCTAGAACACTTCGGGCTCGACCCGGCGCAAGCTACGCAAGACTACCGCTGCTCAGAGATCCTGCTTGATCGCGGAGGTAAGATAGGGATAGCCATCTTTTTATTAATTTCTTCGTCAATTTTTAAGACAGATACCGTAGAAGCTCTCCCCAAACCCCGCTGGTTTAGATTAGATGTACACCCAACTGGAAAAGTGCATAGCCACTCGCTGTACAATGCGGTAATTCTCTTAAGAAAATGACGCCAATGGTGCCGGATATGGCCCACCTATGCGTAGCCGTGACATCCATTGGGTACTCCGTTGTCTAGTTGCTGAACTTCTTTAAAAAAAAAAATCGGCTATGAATGATACTCTAGCGAAACCGCGCATCAACAATGTTTGTTTGGCACGTAGAGATTGTTGAACAACAATTTCTAATATCATCTGTTTTTCGTATAGTATCGGAGCGAGTGTTAGAAGAGGAGGAGCGACCATGGCGCATCGTGGTCCGGCTGGCCCGGGAGTCCGTGCGGCGGATGGAGCTGGCCCGCTTCTACCTGCAGCCGCGGCGCGACCCGCACGGGCCCACGCTCGCGCTGTTCGTCGCCTCGCTGCCGCCCGGCCTGTCGGAGAGGAACTACGAGAATATCCTCGTGGAGATCCTTGGAGCCGGTGAGTTCCTGATTATGTAGCTTAATATTTAATTTGCTTTCTATTTATATATCAACCACTGCTGAATTCCTTTCTATCGATCGCCACAAATTGCGGTCCTGCGTAATTGGCATCCATTGCCTCCCAGCTTCCAGCGACAAGTTATGGGGTCGCCCACCCACTTTGCCAAGGGGTGCTAAGTTTTAATAATGTCTTATTGGACACTAGTGCTTAGGGCTAAGGTAATAGACCTCTTTTATCGTCTGTCACCATGCCTGTCAGGTATGTAAGTGCGAGAGTGACGTATGACACTACAGGCGATAAAAACGCGGCCCTGCTATCTGTGCTGGGGTTTATGCCATACTTGCAGCCAACCCTGGGGGCTACCTTTGATAATCGTTTTCCTTTACAGACAACAAGTTTACCTCGATCGGTCCCATCTACTACGAATACGGGTCGATGGTGATCACTTACGAGGACGCAAGCAAAGCGGTGCGCGCGCTCTACGCTCTCAGAGAGGCCAAATATGAAGATAAGCATTTATTAGGTAAGCTTTTCAACTCGTCTCTCTAACAAAAATAAAAGATTCACCAAGGTTATAAATATACAACATAATTATTCCACGATAACTATCCTTAGGTTAGAAAACTAAATTACGACCGAAGGTGACACTTTGCTCTTTTGATCAATTTATTATAGAAAGATGCAAGCAACAGAGCTATCTTTTCTAGACAACCTTTGGGTAGCTAAAACAAAGCATTTTCTCAAAAAAAAGTAGATGTTGCAATAAATGGCAGGTTAGCCTAAATATTCATGTATCTGTCGTTTCCCAGTGATGCTGCTACCCAGCATCGAGCCGGCGCAGGTGCCGGCGGGGGTGAAGCCGCTGCTGGTGTTCGTGAACGTCAAGTCCGGCGGCTGCCAGGGCCTGGAGCTCATCAACTCCTTCCGCAAGCTCCTCAACCCCTACCAAGTCTTCGATTTAGAGAACGGCGGCCCGCTTCCTGGGTGAGTTACACTTCGAAATCTTTCTAGTGCTGTCTCGGATTTTACCATGGCTTGCTTTTATCTTGCTTTATCCCTACTTTTTCTATGGTTTGCTTAGAGAGCTTGGAGACCACTCGGAAACCTAAACAGACTACAGTGCGAGCTCAGTGATCCAAAAAGTATCCCGGTGATATATAAATCGCCAGTCTTCTCTATTTTGCATCAATTCCTGCAAGTTGGATATCCCAAGGACTGCCAGGTCCTTGAGGGATTCGTCCTTCCAGCGGTGTCTACGTAGGTTGGTCAACTGGACATACACGAGATTTGTCTAAAAGTCCGATTGGGAACGCCTAACCGCTAGATCACCAGCGTTAAATACCCATGCTTCAACCCATACGGATAAATCCAGAATAATATTAAGTATACATTTTTGTGACAGGCTGTACGTGTTTCGTCACATTCCCAACTACAAGATCCTGGTGTGCGGCGGCGACGGCACCATCGGCTGGGTGCTGCAGTGCCTCGACAACGTCGGCCAGGACTCGCAGTGTTCCAATCCTCCTTGCGCCATCGTACCCCTGGGCACAGGTTAGTTCTTTTCATAGGTCACTACTACGCCACTTGGCTACTGCGTCACTCTGGCTACTCGGCCTAGCGATAACACAAGAATAAAAGATAATTTGGAGGCTGGAGAAGCTGTCAATCAAGACACAATTCTGTACATTTTTCTCTGTAATCCAATGCCTACTTTTTAGATCACTTCGCTTTCCAACAGTTCAAGACGCGTACACCCAGCTGCAAAAGGAAAAGCTAGAGTATATTTTTCCATGTCGGTGGCAAACATGCTAGCTCGTCTAATGGTAAAAAGGGGTTCCCGTAGCAAAATGACAAAAAAGTTGCTGACCCTTTAAACATTTCTAGACTCCTATTAAGATGCTTACTGTGTAGTCTCTTAAGAAAACCTCAGCACGCAGAACATCAAGTGCAAGTTGCATTTACCTTATCCCCAGGTAACGACCTAGCGCGCGTTCTGCGCTGGGGCTCGGGCTACACGGGCTGCGAGGACCCGCTGTCCCTTCTCCGGGACGTCATCGACGCGGAGGAAATCCGCCTCGATCGCTGGACCGTGGTGTTCCACCCCGAGGACAAACAGGACGAGCCGAAGGAGCTCTCCAAACAGTTGCCTGGTAAGCACATTGGTATTTCCGCTATTGCTAAGGTGCTCTTCATAAGATTCAAGAGTTTTTACTTTTTAGAGTTTAGAAGTACAATACGTTTACGGCAAGATTGTTGTCCGTTACAACATTATCATGTATACCGTTTGCTTTATAAGACAGGTTATCTTTTGTTCCATTAAATCGTTCCAAA
The DNA here is from genome assembly GCF_033807575.1 of Cydia pomonella. Lineage (NCBI taxonomy): Eukaryota > Metazoa > Arthropoda > Insecta > Lepidoptera > Tortricidae > Cydia > Cydia pomonella. Next base: position 3,105,612 of record NC_084705.1, on the reverse strand, counting down.
TGTTAATTGACCTCGCCTCTTCTCTCTCATGTTAGAGGTTTATACTAATGGTGACATTTTTCGTTGGACAGGGTCGCAGAGCGAAGACAACTCGCAGATCCTGGTGATGAACAACTACTTTGGGATCGGAATCGATGCGGACCTCTGTCTCGATTTCCATAACGCTCGGGAGGAGAATCCCAACAAGTTCAACAGCAGGTAAATAATACACTCGCCATTATAATACATTAAATAATCACTCAGCTTTTCTCTATTAATAAACCTGCTAAATAAATCCACGAGACAATTAACAGTTACAGATATATTTAGCGCTGGTGGCCTAGCGGTAAGAGCGTGCGACTTGCAATCCGGAGGTCGCGGGTTCAAACCCTGGCTCGTACCAATGAGTTTTTCGGAATTTATGTACGAAATATCATTTGATATTTACCAGTCGCTTTTCGGTGAAGGAAAACATCGTGAGGAAACCGGACTAATCCCAACAAGGCCTAGTTTATCCTCTGGGTTGGAAGGTCAGATGGCAGTCGCTTTCGTAAAAACTAGTGCCTACGCCACATCTTGGGATTAGTTGTCAAGCGGACCCCAGGCTCTCATGAGCCGTGGCAAAAATGCCGGGACAACGCGAGGAAGAAGAAGAGAGATATATTTTCTAGAGGATTGCATCATTATCAAATCATACTTTTCAAGAATTACATATGACTTGTATGGAACACGATCTTAATAGCCTTTTACAAACTAGCACACTTCTAGAACTTAGACATGATAGTGAATAGTTTAAATCACAATTTCCGCCTTCTTTACTTTAATTCTGCTGTAGATGCCTAAACTCCACGATGCCATAAATTACAGGCTTCGCAACAAGGGTGTGTACGTGAAAATGGGTCTGCGCAAGATGGTGGGTCGCAAGATGTGCAAAGATCTGCACAAGGCGGTGCGACTGGAGGTGGACGGTAAGCAGGTGGAGCTGCCTGCCGTCGAGGGCATCATCATTCTCAATATACTCAGGTAATCATCCAGGGCTACTAGACTTGTATCCAGATAATGTAACCACTCCCAATAAGTAATCACTCTACTATTCAGGTCTAGAGAAAGGATGATCTGGTTCTAAGACATGCCCACCAGTTCTATTACCATTCGTTTTTCCAATGAAACACTTTGTGAGAATTTTTTCCAGAAGTAACATTTTTTAAAGTACAGCTTTTGATAAACAGAACTAATATCTTTAAAATTTAATCTATTACATAGATACACACACTAACTTCATGAGATACTTAAAGCCTGACCAGTAATATATGATCACGCGCCATATTGCGGAATTTAATTGGAACTAAAATTTTCATACTAAACTGAACTGTCACCCTATGCATGAGAATAACAGTGCCCTCTTGACAATGTTCATATATTTATGGTCAGGCTTTAATATGGATGGATTTTCAATGGTCTGCAAGCAACACAATAATAAACCTCTATTGTCCAGCTGGGGCTCGGGCGCCAACCCGTGGGGCCCGGAGAAGGACGACCAGTTCAGCAAGCCCAACCACTGGGACGGCATGCTGGAGGTGGTGGGCGTCACCGGGGTGGTGCACCTCGGCCAGATCCAGTCGGGGATGCGAGGCGCCATGCGGATAGCGCAGGTAATTTTACACACGGACAAATGTCTAACATACAAGCACACATGAGGCTCATCAACTCGTGGGGTGAGACGACCAGTTCAGCAAGCCCTACCAACTATTAAAAAAACTTTAACGGTGACAAATGTCAACCATTTAAACCCGTAAACATAATGTGTCTTGCACAAGAGTGGTGGTAGAGAGAGGAAGACCCTTTGTCAGGATCTCTTAAAGCCATGAAGGATACTTATTTAATATTCTTTACAAAGCTAAGAATTTAAAATTCATAAAAGAATTTGGTCTCTAGACATAAGCATTAATACACTTACAGGAATTAGAAACTGAATTCTAATTCCAAAAAAGAGATGAATTTATCAAAGCCCATATTCAATTTATGTACCTCACAGTTCAGATGTTTGATCAGGTGCAACAGAAAAGAGCGTTTTAATTACGCGATATAGGTTAATTTAAGGGGCACAGACCACTTCAACTGCTACACGGAGCACATAACGGAGGTCACCACACATAAGCGCTCCCATGCAAATGTGTAAACGCTTCACGGGGTGTTAGGGGGCAGGGTCACTAATAAACGTGTCGTTCCAGGGTGGCCACATCAAAATCAACCTGAAGAGCGAGATCCCCGTGCAGGTGGACGGAGAACCATGGGTGGCTGCGCCTAGCGAGGTCGTGGTTCTCAAGTCGGCGCTCAAGGTACGTACAAGGATCTTTCCATAAAGTTGTCTACATTTGTCGCGTACAAACGAAAATATTCTGAACATTTGCAGGTATAGGAGTTTCTTTTTCCTTTCCCACCGAAAAAAAAGTTTTGGTGCACGAAATAAAATGCGTTTGTACGGGACAAATTTGTGTCTAGTGCTCACAGTCGCTAATGGCATTGGGTCATTTGTATCTCTGTTTCTCTGTTTTTAGTCTTAAATTCTTAATACCATCTGCGGCCGGTTATCCTAGTAACTTTGTGCCGAGACTGTCAGTCCTAGTAAACAGTTTGCACATAAGTACCTAATATGGTTCTACTCAATACAACAAAATATAATCCAACAACCGAAACGTCAATTAAATAATAATTATTATATTTTTCTCATTGATTTCGGAACTTGCTGAATGCTATTAAAATTATGAATGTAAGCTTTCAGACTTTGATTTAGTAAAATTATTAGGATTTACTATGACATAGTTTACACAATTTTCAAATACTAATGAACCTAATCAGCATCAGATTAGATGATAGAAGTAACTCAAAGCCGTTTAAAAATATCATTGCAAATGCACAGTGCCATTAACGCTGGTTTCTACATATATAATTCGATGTCATAATGTGAAATTCTGACCTTCCGTCTATTTATTTCAAGTCAACGTTTAAGCCTATTTGTGTATACGCTTCAAAATTTTATGTTTACTGCATTCTATTTCAAACGTTCTATTTTTGACGTAGCGTAGAATGCAGTAGCCATCTACGTTTGCATGTGCTCGTTCTTTGTGCCCTCGAGGTGGGATTTCATAGTCTTGGAAAATAATGAAACACATAGTATTGCTTACCTTTATTCAAAGCTGGATACGGCTAGACCGTTGATATTCTCATAGTAATTTCTCAGTGGGTAATTTCGCTATTTCTACGTTGATTTCATTGCTGAAACCAAGATATATGTTATTAATGTCTAGGAATGTATTACGCAGTATACTCTCGAACTTTTAAGCCGACTCATTTAACATAACTGATAGTCTCCCTGTGAATCAGAAATAGGTATAAAGACTAGAATTGAGGTTCACGAACAAAGTAGAGACCGCAGTTTTGAACAAATAAAAAAAATGGCATTCTTTATTAAGTTATATGTCATTCGTTTAGTCAAAGCAGGGATGTGTAGATATTAATGTATAATTATTCTTCACTTTTTATGTTTCAAATACGCGTCCAGAAGATGATATCTCTGAACTCTTGACGTGAAATCCCACCTTAAACCCTACTTCCGTACGACATGAGTATGGAACGTCTTAATTGGAAATAAACTACTGTGTTCAAAGAAAAATACTGACTAGATTATTGCAAACTACATTACTGAAGAAAGATGAGGATTGGGACAAAAGGCATGTAACAAGACTCAAGTCGGCCATTTGAAGTAACAATTCATGTTCTTTCAAATTCAAAGGCAACCCCGTTTACTATTATTAAGCAATTCAATGATAACAAAACAGCGCCGATAGCCAAGATAATCTAGTCAGTAACTCATCTTTGGAGCTCCAAATTCCCGAGTCGAGTAACGCCCGAGCACTTAAACTCACGCAGCACAAACCTTTACGGCGCGTGCGGCCCAAAAAGACTCTTCTTGGGTCGTGCAGCCTATCCTAATGATACCGCCCGTACCCACGTTACATGCCGAGCCACCGAAATTAGTCATGTTAGTATATTTTTAAGGGTTGCATCAAACACACTTGAGGACCGAACAACGTCACAGAGCAGTGAACTATAAAAGTACCCATACAAAAAATACCAACGTTTTAACGGTAAAGGTTTGTTGCAACCGACCCTAGACTCCAGACCCCGTCTAGTCAACTCTATGGCAGCGACACCATTTTACATAACGCTGACTAGATAGAGAGGCTCAATAGACTCTAGTGTCTAAAGGACGAAAAAAGTAGCATTTTTCGGTGTGTCGGTGGGTCCGGGCGGAGTAGGGCGCGAGAGGGCGGGCGTCACTCGGCTCTTGTGACGCTGGGTGTGTGCAGGCGACGATGCTGAAGAAAACCAAGCGCGGGACCGGCGGGGCCGGCGCGGCGGCGGGCCCGTGACCGCCCGCCCTACTCACGCCGCCCCTCCCGCAGGCCTGCATGCTCAAGCAGCGCGGCAAGGTGCGCCGCCGCAACACCGAGCCGGCCATGCCGCCGCCGCCGCCCGCGCCGCCGCCCCCGCCGCCGCCGCCGCCGCCGCCGGACACCTGAATCTGGCTCAGCGAGCGCCTCATCTGAGCGCCTGCGCCTGCCTCGGGCTCAAGGCAAGCGCGCGCGCCGGCGCTCGCTGCAGCACGCCGCACGCCACACGCCGCACGCCGCACGTCACACGCCACGTGTGAAGGGCACGCCGCGCTCCACCGCGGTCGGCCCGGCCGATCAAACATTATTGTAAATAAATTATTAAAACCATATAAAAATATTAATTAAAAATTATATAATAATAATAAATTTATAATATAGTCTATAGTTTGTGTTTTATTTATTAGTCTTGTATTATTATTTGAAAATGTGTAAAATAAATATTAACTTATGTAAAATGTTTGTTTTATTTAACACCCGATAGCAGATATGGAGGGCTTAGGACCGTGAATTCACAAATTCATAAAATGCGCTCTCGACTTGTGTAGTCTAAGAAGCGCTTTTGGGAAAGACACATTTTTTAAAGTTTAGTTACGTTATGTTGTTGTTACCCGACTGCCGAAAGAGAGTTATGTTGTTTATAACGCTCCTGGGCCAGGTAGAGAAAGCCCGACATGCATGAAAGAATTTAAAGATGATAGGGATAGTGAAACAAGTTGAATATTATGTAATAATTGATGGGCCAAAGGATATAAAATGTACCTTCTATCTCTATTTAAGTTATGAGATAAAATACAAGACTTGACAATGTTTAAATTGTTATGTTTTCCTTTACCTCTCAATGTGAAACAAATGTGTTGAAAAAACCGAAACACATAAAGGTAATGTTTTACAATCAAAATAACTTTTTTTTTTTTAATTTTAATCCACTTTTCTGAACATGGAATCCTAAAAAGGGAAGTACCTATATAAAATGACAGACCTTTATCGTCTGTCGAGGCTTTAGTCGAGTTAACACTTTATTCTCATAAACGCATTGAGTGTCGGCGGGTTCTCTTTTCGTAGTCGCTTTCGCGCAGTTATTTACAAATCGGATAAACGCTGGGATCGGCTACGAGCGTAGCGCTACGAAAACTTTGGTAGTGAATGTGTTAAGACGAAAGCGACGACCGCTCCAAAACCGGTTTTCCATACAAACATAGTCCCCATTTTCCTCTCTGGATATTAATTAGCTTTGATTTTTTAGATTTTTTCAATATAATAAGAATGAGGAGCATTTAAAAATTTGTATGAAACCTGTTTTTCGCTTCTAACTTTTCTAATAATTAATAAATCGAAAAAAACTCAAGGGGCCCGACTGTAGCTATGACTGAAATACATAAAATTCTCTAATAATTTTTTGCATAATGTCAATATCCAGGGAGGAAAATGAGGACTACGTTTGTATGAAGAATCGATCGTCCTCTTTCCTATTAAAGCAAAATCCAAAAACCCTGCCAAGTGCGTGTCGGACCCTCGCAATGAACCTATTGAAATGGGGCAGTCAAATCAATGCTTTGAAACAGTGAATGGGGCAGTCAGTTTCATGGGAGCTCTCTACATATTCTGCCGGAACCCTGATCACGTGGTGAGTGTGATGTGTGGTAATATAATACCTACTAAATATTATGCAGATTTTAAAAGTGATAATTGCTTCTAAATAAAATAAATCAGTAAATTAGTACCGACAAACAAAAAGTGAACTACTTATATGTACTTTTTTCTTCAAGTCAACAAAAATATTTTTTATACAATAACTATAATGGTCGGTATAAAAATAAATATTTTCTTTGGATATAACAACATTTGATATAATTTCAAAGGGTGTAATCACTCATTGTATATAATCTACATTTGGTATAATATTAAAATGTCCATTATTATTTTATATAATTATGTTTTAGCATAACACTTATTCCTTATAACGTAGTACAAGTTTTATTATATTAGGGTCTGTTTCACTATGTCCAAGTCAAGTCCGGTATAAGCTACTTGCCACTTATCTGAACTGAAGAACATCAGAATACATCATAGTTAATAAATAAGTTACCTAAAGAGTGGAAAGATAAGATAACACCAAACAATATAGCATATATTCTTAAAAAGGAAATGCTTAAACAATTAAATTATTTTAACTAATGCATATTTATGTTATTTCATTTAGTGCAAATGGAGCAGCCTGTATCGAGTAAGCGGGGACCGATTCTTGTTTTGCTCGGCCGGCCGGTATGATATTTGATAAGAGATCGGACAAATTTGCGTCATTGCTCGTAATAATGTGGACATGACTCCAAAATTAATCATATATGTAATCATTTAATTAATTTCTTACTTGACTTAAATTTTAATTCCTAGTCAATAAATACAAAAGTTTGTTAAAGTATAGATTTATTAAGAAAATGATCAGTATTTTTTCCAAATTTTCTGTAGTCAAGTCAGTCTATTTCTTTTTACATCAAAAATATACTTAAGTGCTGAAAAACTCCGCTCGCACTCCACTGATGATAATGGGGCAAACTTAAGTAGTTTTATAGGAATAATATTATTCCAGTATAATTCAGAGTTTATTTTCTGTTCTAAGTTGTGGGCGATAACCTCAAAATCGGGATAAACTAAACAAAGAACAGAAAATATATATAAAACTACTTAAGTTTGCCCCATTAACATCAGTGGAGTGCGAGCGAAGTTTTTCAGCACTTAAGTATATTTTTGATGTAAAAAGAATTAGACTGACTGCAGAAATTTTGGAAAATATACTGATTATTTTCGTTAATAAATCTATACTTTAACAAACTTTTGTATTTATTGACTAGGAATTAAAATTTAAGTCAAGTAAGAAATTAATTAAATGATTACATATTTGATTAATTTTGGAGTCATGTCCACATTATTGCGAGCAATGACGCAAATTTGTCCGATCTCTGTTGATAACAGACGCGCTCAGTTTGTGATATTTGCAATCATAATGTCATTTACGAATTAGATGTGTCTGTGTATTGCATTGTATAGCTAATTATTAAATACTGCGGAATGGAGTATCGAGACAAACCATTGTGGTTTAACGATACTTTTTGATCAATCAATCAATCAATCAATCATTTATTTATTTGCAAAAATACAGTAACATAAGGTGTTAGGACTATTCAGGTACAATGTGTATTTTGCTTGCAAGCAAGCGTGCAAATATAATGTGTCAAATCTAAGCATTGAAAAATAACAAAATTGAAATTAATACATTAGCATAAATAGTTAGAGAATTAGAAAAATTAGGAAAAAAGTCAGTCAGTCGCCATAGAATTATAAAAATAATCATTAAAAATCAAGGGAAAATATATATAAATAATATATATATGTATATATATGAATTTGAAAATAATTAGAAAAATTTGCATAGTTGAAAACAATTATTATGTCAATATTATTGATACATACTACGGAATTTGTCGTTACTCATTAAATTCTAAATATTTTTAATGCTATAAAAACATTTGTCAAGCAGCCAGTTTGTTAATTTACGACTAAACTCATTATCTTGTAACAGCTTTAAATGCTCTGGTAAATGGTTAAAAATCTTTATGCACATGTTGTATACGTTTCTTTCGTACATGGCCTTATTAGAAACTGGTTTATGCATACGAGACATAGTTTTTTGACGGGTCTGCCTTTGAGTGATCTCGTTTCTCTGTATGAAAAAATATTGGTGGGTTTTCACAAATATGCAAATTTTTTTAATGTACAAACATGGCATTGGGAGTATGTGCAATTTTTTAAATAGCGGAACACAACTATCATCATGTTTACGCTTACAAATGACCCTCATGCACTTTTTTTGTATCTTAAAGATTCGTTCTATGTCTACAGCATTTCCCCAAATAATTAAACCATACCTTATTACCGATGATACATAGCCATGGTAGGCCGCAAGTGCTGCTTCTACAGAGACTGTATCTCTCAACCTTTTTAAAGCAAAGATAAATCTGTTTAGTTTTGTACATATTTGTTCAATATGTTCTTTCCAGTTCAGATGTTTGTCGAGTACTATACCAAGGAACTTAACCGAATCAACCTCTTCAACATCATTATTTCTCAACTGAACATCCACCGGTGAACCCTTAGAATTGTATGAAATAAATTGTATGAATTTCGTTTTACTAATATTTATCTGTAAGTCATTTAAATTCATCCAACTAGCTATATCCACCATTGCATTATTACAGTCTTCTTTGAAGGTTAATTGGTTATTAGCTCTGATTAAAAGTGTTGTATCATCGGCAAACATTATAGTCTTTTGAGGAGTAGCATTTGGTAAATCGTTTACATAAAGCAAAAATAGCAGCGGGCCCAAAATACTACCCTGTGGAACACCAGTATTGTTAACTCTAAGATTAGATTTATATGATTCCTTTAAGACAACACTTTTGTCTACAGTTATTTGTTTTATCTCTGTGTACTGCATCCTGTCTTTCAAGTAACTATAGGTCCATTCAAGTGCACAAGATCAAATATTCTGTAATTTTTTATCTGTAATAAATAAATAAAAATTTCACAATCTTCAAATAAGTTTAACTGATAAATACCGTTACAACTTAGGGTAGTTTTAGCTGGCAGTTCATTTATTTGTTAATTAGCTATCCAATACTTTACTTGACCATTATGAAACGGGCCCTAAGTATTATTCGGTATAATATAGGTAAGTAGGTATTTTTATGACCACAATATGGAATTTTAACGTCTGACACGTTTTACACAGCAAAGACGTTAAATATGATGTCTTTAAAATGCTATGTAGGAACCCTACTACCCTAGATTACATGTATCCTGAATACTTATGGCTTCTAATTTGAATCTCAAAAGATGATTCAATGTTTAATTTTAAAATACTGTTGTATGCAAATTGCATTTAATTTACCTTTTTTTTTTTTTTAAGAGGGGAAATGCGTTACGCATACCACCCAGGCGCGGGGACGAGCCTGGGATGGTTATGTGGGACTCCCATATAAGGCTGATGAGACCCATGGTTTACCCACTAAAACCCCTCTGTTGCCGCCTCAGTGCTATAGGGCGAGGTCCCAGGGACGCCGAAGTACTCTTCCGCAACCTCGCCAGCGGCCGTCCGGACTCGGACTCGGCTCGTGGGGAATAAATCACCCCTCCACCTCAGTGAGCGCGCTGATCAGCGTCGCGCCTGCCCACGCAGGGACCCTAGTGTAGGCGGCAGACGTCCCCGAGCCTGCCGCCCACAGGTACCCTTATGGGGGTATTGTATTGTATTCGGGCGATTTTTCCGCAACTCGACGACTTGCGCCTATTTTGCGTGATATGTTGGGGGTGGGCTAGTCCTGCCAGCCCAGCTCCTCGAGGAATCCTATCAAACCTTTGATGTTGAGTAGGACCTCGGGGAGGTCTCTCGGAGATCCGAGATGTGTTTATGGGGGTAATCAGCGGTCGTATGCCAACCGCCGCCGCCCCACGCGCTTGCGGCGCATTGGCTGAGAGGCCGGATCTTCCTCCCTGCCGCGCTCCGCCGCCTCCTTCTGCGCCATCACGTCCTCGCAGAAGGAGGCATTTAATTTACCTAACCTAACCCAACCTAACCTACTTTTCTGGTAGCGGTTCGTTTTGTGTAGGGGTCGCAGTTGTTGCACAAATTATAGGATATTTTTTCGGCACATTTTGTTTGTCATCAGTAAAAAACGTATTATTTTATTATGAATTTTATTCAACATTCCCTTACACCTAAGATTTACAAGCAACAGCAGAAGAATGCCTACAAAATGTATAACCTAGAAAAATCTTAACATTTTGAAAATTAGTATTAAAGTGTTTGACACTGAATATAAACCTAGTATTATGCTAGAAGTGACAAGTAAAAAACATCTAAGTAAAATAGCAACAGACTAGCTAGGGTGATTGCTTTTAAGTTTAACACAAAACATTTTGTCCCTTTCTTGCACGTATTATAAGTACGAGAGGAATAAATGTTTTGTGTTGGACATAAATGCAATCATGCTTAAGAAAGGACGCTTAGCACGAGGAATTTGGTACACTGACCCGCTTGTTCCTATCTCTATCGCGTAATTATATTGCTGTCCCACCCATGATGACAGCTGTCAATCATAGTGCGAGCGGGATAGCGATATACATAGTAGTAGTAATAAATTCTATATTGTACAAAAAGACATATGAAAAGTAAAGTACCATACAATTAGTAAGAAGTACAAAGGCGAACTTTGCGGCGGCTTTGAGTAAATGAGAGGAGAGAGTGAAAAGAGGGTGACAAATGTAGCGAAATGTACAACAAGATACCAGAAAGACAAAGGATATAAATACATACATAATTTATAGGATAAACATGTATTACACAAAAAGGAATGGGGAAAATACACAAAAAAAAGAAAAGAACTAGAAAAATATAAAGCACGTATAATAAAAATAAATATAGGCAAATTAATAATAAAAATAAATATAGGCAAATTAATCAGTCAGATAACCATAGCTTCTTTAACCTCTCCTTGAGCGACGCAACCGATTGTGCCTGTCTGAGCGAAAGAGACAACAACAATAACAATATAATTGTGCGCGAGCGATACAGTTAGAAACAGGCGGGCAATGTACGAAATTCCTAGTGCTAAGCGTCCTTTCTTTACCAAAACAAGGCTTAATCACAACACATCCGGCCAAGGAATTTGATTTCAGTGCCACTTCGTACCTTGTCGTTGGTAACAGGCATAGATCCCTAGATTTCACATTCATTGTCACTGCGACCAGGGGGGCTAGCCAAGATGACAAACGTTGATAGAAAATGCCAATAGAAACTTAAATAATGTATGGAAATAGTCACATGACTTTTTCTAGCATCCATGTTTACCCGATACATTTCTTTTCGTTTGGTATTTGTCGGTGTATAGATCGTTTCACTCACGAAACGCGTGCCTAGCCTTGACTCGTAATGTCATGTACTAGGCATCGGAGTTTTATCGCATGGTAAGACTAATAGCGAGCTATGGAGTCGACATTATCAATAAAATTCAACTCATATTCATACTCATAATCATTCATCTATTTAATTACTGATTTTAATTTTATAGTCAAGGACAAGAACGTTGACGAATTTGTAAACGATCCTTTAATCCTTTATCTTTGAATATATAAATATGACAAATAAGAATAATGATTATTTTTGTATTAATTATATTAAGAAATTTCATAAAAAAAAACTAATTTGTATATTAAAAGAGGTAAAAATAATATGAATATAAATTAATCAATACAAAAAAATGGTCATTATTCTTATTCGTTATATTAGTGCCCTGAAAGACAAAAGTAAAGGATCGTTAACAAACTCGTTAACATTCTTGTCCTTGACTATAAAATTAAAATCAGTAATTAAATAGATGAATGAGTATGAGTATGAATATGAGTTGAATTTTATTGATAATGTCGACTCCATAGCTCGCTATTAGTTTTACCATGCGATAAAAACTCCGATGCCTAGACTCATGTTATTAAACGTTAGATTTAACAAATCTACACATCATTGTGGATGACACGAACTACCATTGTCATCTTGGATGGCCCCCAGATATGAAGGGGCAGAGAAATTAAATTCCTTGATTGTACCAAGCAGGTCGCCTTTGGCGAACTGGGCTAGCTATCAAATGTACGACATAAGGCATTCGTCCCTTACTACCAAATATGTGAGTGCGAGAGATGACTGCTAGAATTGGCGGGACCCAAGCTCACTTTGTACTTCAAAACAAACTTTCTTGAATAACAAAGTGAGCTATTATATGTGGCTTTCCATCACAGAAGGGTCATTATGCTTCATTTGTTTATTACACCTTTCCATGAGGAATTCCGACAGAAATCGTGATAGAAACGTCCATATTGCACTTGAGGCATAATGACCCTTCTCTAACTGGAACCGACATATTTGTTTTTCTGTATTATCGTACTTATCGTATCCTCTGGAGTTGCAGGCGTACATAGGCTACGGAGACTGCTTACCATCAGGCGGGCCGTATGCTTGTTTGCCACCGACGTAGTATTAAAAAAAAAACTTAAAATTTCATCTTAAAGACTAAAGCTAGTTAGCAACATGTTCAAAATAATGTGTACAGGTACAACCAATATATTAAATTGATTGTTCGAGTTCTCTGTCGTGAGAGACATATTTCTTTACTTTGCACGACTCAAAGTGACACAGAAAACAAATTCCTTGACTGTACAGACAGCACCAGAAAGAGATGGGTCTCTATTGTTTCCCATAAAGTTTTGAGTCATAATGTATTTTTTGTCCGCATTTTCGTTATTCATAATTTGCTTTTCCTCAGAAATTAAACGCGTAATTTTTTCAGGATTGCCATAAAACAAACCGAACCTAACCTATCTATAGGATAGCCTTACGAAAATCCTGAGAAGTTAACGGTTTTAGAATTATGACTAATGGTAATCTGACAATTATTACATTATGACTTTCAATAATAATGTCAATCGAAGGGATCCGCAAAGAAATACACAAGACTGGGTAGATTTAAAGCACATTGAAAAATACAGTTAACAGTGTTTGCTTGCCTACCCTTGATAATAATATTTTTATTAACTTATTTGTACATTTTAATTTACCAGTTACAATCTCTCCCGAAAAAAATATTATTACAATAATGTGACAAATAATAATAGGTATTTATCTACTTTTTAGAACAGTGTAATGGGACGATTTATAGTGCGTCGCGCACTAATTGTGTTCAAGAAGTGCGGCAAAGATGGATTCAAAGCGTAGTAAGTATTAAAATTCATACACTACCTACGACAGACGACAGACTAGATTTAATTACATCAAAATCTTGATAGCAAAATAAATCTCTGGTGAATTTATATAGTTATTTAAAAAAATGCAGACACTCAAAACATACTAGTCATTTTACTACAAGATAAAAGATAAAACTTTTTAATTTAAATAAATTTAAAATATGTGAAACTGGTAAAATATTTAAACAATAATGTACTTCAATGAAAATGTACTTGTAGAAAGACGAGCCTATCACTGTGTTGATAACTTTCAAATATAAGTAATTACATCTTATATCACTGCTTTAAAGTTTACGAATAGTCAGTTAACTGTCATAATTTTAACCTCCAGTCGCCCACTGCTGAGCATATGCCTGTCTTCGTGTACGCCACTTATCCCGGATCTGGGCTAGCCTCATCCAGAAATGTCCCGCGATTTTTCGAATGTCATCCACCCAACGAGTCAACGGACGCCAGGCGCTTCTTTCGTCCGAAAGCGTCAATCCGTCAACATGCTTTACATGCCATCACTCTGCCTGGCAACATGTAAATTCCATTTTATCTTGGTAATGACATCACCCATGTCTCGCACCTTGGTGCGACGTCGGATCTCGATATTCCTCACTCGGTCTTGAAGTTGCCGAGCATGGCGTTCCATTGTAACTGTATGAACTGTTAACTGCATATTATGGACATCTGCTGTTAATACGGGTCTTGATACCTTTGAACGCACCCGGCTTGAAGATTTTGACGCCAAACGTCAGCTCCGTAAAACTCGGCCCAAGCCCTCCTTACCCTCCTACAACTCATTTGGACAGCTCTTCTGTGTTTCGTGCTGCAAGACTTTCAAAACCAATTTAGATTTGCAAGTCACGCTCGCGCCCATGCGCGTAAAAGTCAATAAAGCCCCTTTAAAAAAATATTGATAAAAAAGCTTGTCAGGATATCGCCGTCGACGGATACCTCTGAGAGGACATCATTATCATCATGGATAATATTAATATTTCTACTGTCTATGTCTCAAATATGTAATAAAATAAGTACTCAAAACTCTCTTTCAGTCCATAAAAGCCGATGTGAAAATGTCTAAACTATGATAAAAACTAACCGCTCCGTGTTACTTGTTATTCTGCACTCACAACCTTCGAGTTGCTCCAGCTTGTGTGGCAGTTACCTATAAAGGAAATGTACACGTAAACAAGTCGAAACGGTAAAGGGATTAAATGTGTCGCTTAACTTTTAACTCGGTTAAACCCACTCTAGCTCTTAGGAGATTATCTACCTTATTACCTTTTCATTATATACCAAAATCTTAAAATCTAGGAATTGGATTTATCCGAATTTGATTAAGCGACTCAAATAGGGAGAGTAATTTTTTTTTTTCTCAATTTTATTTATATGGTTAGCCAAAGAAAAATATAATGGGCAGACCAAAACTTCAATTGTTTGCAGACCAGTCAAATCATAACCCATTCCGTTATTTAAGCAGCACTGCCGGTGTATGACGGATTTGGATCTTGATAATATCAAAAGTCTAACCCCCTTATTCATAAACGTCTATTAAAGTTGACAAACCGCTAATAATCGTTTATTCCTTTCCAACGTATTGGTATGATGGAAAGGGACAAACGATTATTAGCTTGTTAACTTTAGTAGACGTTTATGAAAAAGGGATAAATGCGTATCTTTATTCTGAGCCGTCTCGAAAAGCAAGCCTTAGAGCTGGTAGTTGGCTCAATTGTTCCGACGCACGTCTGCTCCGAGCAGTAATTGAGACAAATCATTGGAATACTTGTTTGGTCAACTGGTCGCGTGGAGTATTGAGAGCTTAAACTGTATGTAATAGTAGTGAGCTCACAGCGGCGCCTCGGCCTCGGCGGTGTAGACGCGGACTCGACTAAACGCGAACGGCGGGACAGCTCGAACTGCGTCCACTGCTCCTTGCGGGTGGTACATATAGCCTGTATATGGTACAAGTGGTACATTTAGCCTGTATACAGTGACTCACAGCGGCGCATGAGTCTCGGCGGTGTAGGCGCGGACGCGACTGAACGCGAACGGCGGGAACTTGGCAGGGGACAGCTCGAACTGCGTCCACTGCTCCTTGCGGGTGGTACATATAGCCTGTATATGGTACAAGTGGTACATGTAGCCTATATACAGTGACTCACAGCGGCGCATGAGTCTCGGCGGTGTAGGCGCGGACGCGACTGAACGCGAACGGCGGGAACTTGGCAGGGGACAGCTCGAACTGCGTCCACTGCTCCTTGCGGGTGGTACATATAGCCTGTATATGGTACAAGTGATACATATAGCCTATATACAGTGACTCACAGCGGCGCATGAGTCTTGGCGGTGTAGGCGCGGACGCGACTGAACGCGAACGGCGGGAACTTGGCAGGGGACAGCTCGAACTGCGTCCACTGCTCCTTGCGGGTGGTACATATAGCCTGTATATGGTACAAGTGGTACAAGTAGCCTATATACAGTGACTCACAGCGGCGCATGAGTCTCGGCGGTGTAGGCGCGGACGCGACTGAACGCGAACGGCGGGAACTTGGCAGGGGACAGCTCGAACTGCGTCCACTGCTCCTTGCGGGTGGTACATATAGCCTGTATATGGTACAAGTGGTACAAGTAGCCTATATACAGTGACTCACAGCGGCGTATGAGTCTCGGCGGTGTAGGCGCGGACGCGACTGAACGCGAACGGCGGGAACTTGGCAGGGGACAGCTCGAACTGCGTCCACTGCTCCTTGCGGGTGGACACGCGGTAGCCGCGCCATTGGAGCTGCCAATTATTGCGGTTGCGGACTGAGCGCAGTTGGAGCTCCTGGAAAAAGTACTGATTTAAAGAGAACCATTTTTTTATCAAGTACCTAATTCGATATTTTCGATAAGTTGCAGTAGGGGAGCGTTTGTATAACTCGATTATTGGGAATCTTTTCCAACAAATATTGTAGAAAAAGCTTGAGGTTTGAAAATAGCTTCAGCATGACGATCAATTACCGTCAACCGGGGTGAATGGGGACGCCTGGGGTGAATGGGGAAAAAACTTAAAATGTGATATTCCTGATAAGGGCTTGTGCACAAATCACGCGGTTTTTTCGGCTACTTTTTAGAGATATGTCATCAGCGTACATGATCATACCCGGCACGATTTTACGACGTTTGCTACACTGTTGACAGGCATCACATATCCCACGAATATGTATGTTTAACAAAACCGAGAAAAAGTATGTGGTAGATATTTTTTCTTAGTTTCTTTCACCATATACGTGAGGTTTTCTTATACCCCCCTCCCCCGACGTGAGTTGTCGTGATTTTTTCGTGAGCCCCTTCTCCCCCTATCGAACCTCGCGTGATTTGTGCACAAGCCCTAATTTCTTCAAAAATACCTACACAAATTGTATCATTGGAATAGCAGATTTGTATGATACAATTTGTGTGGGTAATTTTTAAGAGATTGTCAGGGAAATCACATTTTTAGTTTAATCCCTATTCACCCCAGCCGTCCCTATTCACTCCGGTTGACGGGATGTCTGTTTGAGGCGCTACCACTGTTATTGTTAAGTTATGGTGGTAAGTTTAAAAATGTTATCAGTCTAACTATAGGTAACACTTTAAAACTGAAACGATTACGATCTTCGCTACAATATAAGATATACCGTCAAACGGGGTGAATAGGGACAGCTGGGGTGAATAGGGACAGCTGGGGTGAAACGGGACAAAACTTAAAATGAGATTTACCTGGCAATTTCTTAATATCTACCCACACAAATACTATCATTCGATAGAAAATAATAGTAGATTTTGTATGATGCAATTTGTGTGGCAAGATATTAAGAAATTGCCAGGTAAATCTCATTTTAACTTTCGTCCATATTCACCCCAGCCGTCTCTATTCACCCCGGTTGACGGCACTTGTAATATTAAGTGACATACCAGGTGATAGATAGTGTCGTGGTGCTCGTGGGTCTCCTTGCGTCGCGATCGAAAACGCGTGTTAGTGGTCTGTGCCGGTTTCTTATCGTTGCTCTTCTTTACCACGATCACAACCTGGGGAAGATATGACCAGATATTATGTAATATTATACGTCGCCCACATCAGTTACTAAGGGACAAGTGTACCTTGTCTCCGACCAGTCTGTAGTGCCCCGGCAGCGCGCCGGGCGCCAGGCGCTGCCGGCTCTTCAGCTGCGACACGCAGGCCGCCGGCTCGTCGGGGGTCGTCCACATCAGTTACTAAGGGACAAGTGTACCTTGTCTCCGACCAGTCTGTAGTGCCCCGGCAGCGCGCCGGGCGCCAGGCGCTGCCGGCTCTTCAGCTGCGACACGCAGGCCGCCGGCTCGTCGGGGGTCGTCCACATCAGTTACTAAGGGACAAGTGTACCTTGTCTCCGACCAGTCTGTAGTGCCCCGGCAGCGCGCCGGGCGCCAGGCGCTGCCGGCTCTTCAGCTGCGACACGCAGGCCGCCGGCTCGTCGGGGGTCGTCCACATCAGTTACTAAGGGACAAGTGTACCTTGTCTCCGACCAGTCTGTAGTGCCCCGGCAGCGCGCCGGGCGCCAGGCGCTGCCGGCTCTTCAGCTGCGACACGCAGGCCGCCGGCTCGTCGGGGGTCGTCCACATCAGTTACTAAGGGACAAGTGTACCTTGTCTCCGACCAGTCTGTAGTGCCCCGGCAGCGCGCCGGGCGCCAGGCGCTGCCGGCTCTTCAGCTGCGACACGCAGGCCGCCGGCTCGTCGGGGGTCGTCCACATCAGTTACTAAGGGACAAGTGTACCTTGTCTCCGACCAGTCTGTAGTGCCCCGGCAGCGCGCCGGGCGCCAGGCGCTGCCGGCTCTTCAGCTGCGACACGCAGGCCGCCGGCTCGTCGGGGGTCGTCCACATCAGTTACTAAGGGACAAGTGTACCTTGTCTCCGACCAGTCTGTAGTGCCCCGGCAGCGCGCCGGGCGCCAGGCGCTGCCGGCTCTTCAGCTGCGACACGCAGGCCGCCGGCTCGTCGGGGGTCGTCCACATCAGCACCACGCCGTCGGCGAAGAATCTGGACAAACAACAAAGAGTTAAAGGAGTTTGAACCTTTTAAGCAGTATTTAGACTTTATATTTAAATGGCAGTGCCATTGGTCGCCCGGAACTGGGCTAATCTGTCAATTAAATTTCGAATGCAACTACTGTGTAGTAGGTTCATATTAGTTTGGTGTGGTGACATTGGAGCGCGCGCAGCGTGCACTTTACGTCTAGGCCTGACTCCTTTAGCTTGCGAGCGCCAAAAGGTACCTGGCATTAGAACGCGCGCAGCGCGCACTTTACGCCTATGCCTGACTCCTTTAGCTTGCGAGCGCCAAAAGGTACCTGGCATTAGAACGCGCGCAGCGCGCACTTTACGCCTACGCCTGACTCCTTTAGCTTGCGAGCGCCAAAAGGTACCTGGCATTAGAACGCGCGCAGCGCGCACTTTACGCCTACGCCTGACTCCTTTAGCTTGCGAGCGCCAAAAGGTACCTGGCATTAGAACGCGCGCAGCGCGCACTTTACGCCTACGCCTGACTCCTTTAGCTTGCGAGCGCCAAAAGGTACCTGACATTAGAACGCGCGCAGCGCGCACTTTACGCCTACGCCTGACTCCTTTAGCTTGCGAGCGCCAAAAGGTACCTGGCATTAGAACGCGCGCAGCGCGCACTTTACGCCTACGCCTGACTCCTTTAGCTTGCAAGCGCCAAAAGGTACCTGGCATTAGAACGCGCGCAGCGCGCACTTTACGCCTACGCCTGACTCCTTTAGCTTGCAAGCGCCAAAAGGTACCTGGCATTAGAACGCGCGCAGCGCGCACTTTACGCCTACGCCTGACTCCTTTAACTTGCGAGCGCCAAAAGGTACCTGGCATTAGAACGCGCGCAGCGCGCACTTTACGCCTACGCCTGACTCCTTTAGCTTGCGAGCGCCAAAGGTACAATATGGCTCACCTAAGGTACCGGTAGTAGTCGATGAGGTACCACGGGCGGTAGAACTGGTCCTGGAAGGAGTTCTCCCCGTGGCGCAGGTAGGTCGTCTTGCTTATATAACAGCCATGTAGTAAGATCCTTGGTCGTTGTATATACATGTGTCGCCAGGATGTGCAGCCGTGGGCGCGCGGCGCGCCGCAGTCTATGCCCCATGTTCTACGGAAAATATTTACACTAAGAGTGATTGAGAGAAACTAAAAGGTTAGCTTAGCAAACAATTTCTTCACTTATGTATTCATCCTTTGTTATGAGTATGACATAGGGCTCAAGACCGTTTCGTCCACAATCCCTTTTCTTTACCTTCTTAGCTTGTCATTATTGTCGTATGGTCCACTGTACTGAGCCGTCTACATTTCTACATCATCTCTTTCCTATATTGCTCACCTTCCTATGTGGTCCACAGTGCTAACTCGTCGACATTCATATATAGTCCACATTACTGGTATTAGTGGAGGTCAAAATCACAGGCCAGCAAAACTTTTCAGTTGGAAAAAAGCTATCCATATGTAAATAAATGAAAAGTGCAGAAGGTGTCTTATAGGAGAAGCGGCAGTAAGGATAATGAGTGGTACAATAATGTTGACAAGCTGGCACTCTGGTAAAAATAGGAATGTAGACGACCTGGGACTGTAGTCAGAATAGTAATGTGGACGAGTTAGGAAGGTGAAGATTTAGGAATTGTATGCTGACGACATGGCATTGCGGACGATTTAAAAAGGTGAAAAATAGGATTATGAACGAAGCGCTCCTGAGCCATATTGACAGTGCCGGATTAACCATTAAGCAAAATAAGCACTTGCTTAGGGCACCACATCTAGGGGGGCACCAAAATCGTTGGCAAAAAAACGGGTAGTTTGTACATGAACCTTTGTGTGTCGGGCACGTAAGCGCGTCTCCAACGCAAGCCTTTGCCCCTACGAGGAGGCCCATTCCATCAGGCTTGCAATATCGTCGTTGCGCTGTCCGAAGCTGATATGTGCTCGATTTTTGATTGACAAATAGTTACCTAGCAACAATACATATAAGGTATTAATTCATTTAATTAAAATCGCGCCCTAATCAGATTTGGAAAGCGCAACGACGATACTGATTTTTCCTCATACTTTACCCATTGGTTCGTGGTTGATTTTTGATTTCCAGTATTCTGCAAATCTGTCAGCCTTTGGGCCAAAGGGCCTTACACCCAACGTAGAACTCAGTTTCAGAAAGCTACTTGTTTTCAACCCTACGTGGAGTTTGTTCTTCAGCCTTCTCGGAGTGTCGGATTTAATAGTAGATCTACACTTTTGTCTAAATTTATAATTATGTCGTGTCCGAATTTCGCTCTCTTGCAACTCGGCCTTCGGCTTCGCACCGAAGTCTTAACAGATTTTCGAGGATCGGAATTTGTCACTCATGCTGCCCGAGCTCTTGCACACCAGATTGGTTTGCGACGTATTGCACACGGCCAAGCTGCAGAGCCGCGATCGTGCGAACTAATTGTCAAAGTATTATTATAAAAAAACTGATGACGGAATCAAAGGCTAAAGTGCAGGTTCGGGGCCTCACGAAGGTCGAAAACCAAAAGCATACGGTTTTATTTGAACCAAAGGTTTCCTTTACCATAATTAATCTTTGTTTTCCTAAGATGTAATTAAAAAGTGATGCCACCCAGATTTTTGATTCAGGTTTATTTCAGCTTCGGCGAAGTCGGTCAGTCGGAGGTCAATAACTGTTTAAGTTTAGGTTCTAAGTTACGTTTGGTATCATTTTCGACAAAATCTAAAATGTAGATCATACCAAATTTCATTCAAATAGGTGCAGCGGTTATAGATTCCCCACATAAACTTCCACCCTCCTTTACACATCCTTAGCGATGATTTTTTAGATTAAAACTATCCTGTCCTTTCTTTGGACTAAACTAATTATCTCTATACCAAATTTCAACTAAATTGGTTCAGCGGTTGAAGCGTGAAGAGTAATATTAAAAAAAATTAAAAGTTTACATGTTTCCACTTCGGAATGGTGTCAATGTTATACCATACTCGTAAATGAGTTCGGCATTCCCGATTTATACGAAAACGATACCAAACATAGCCTACTAGCTTAACTGATGTATCTACATAAAGTTGAGAGCCCCCCCCCCCCCCCCCCCCCCCCTCCTCTAAAAATGTACACTACAAAACTTGGTGGCTCCACTTCTTAACTAAATCTCAACCCTTGGGTCCTAACTCCTAGGGGCCAATCCTGCCAAAGGAAATCTTCGGTTCGAAACGCCTATTTCATCGGCTGCAACTAACTCTAATCAAGTGCCCTTTTGAGCGAGGCCAAATGCGGAGCAGCAGAAGTACCATGATCACATTGGTTCGATTTCGTTAGGCCTTATGCATACTCGGCTTTTTACTTTATGCAAAAGTTAGCCTTAAGGCTCACATAAATTTGGCCATGAGTCCAAATCCAGGCTTTCGTCTCTCGCGGCTGAGCATTATGCCTTGTGTACAATTCGCCATTGGTTTTTTTTATAGCGCGCCGCCATCAGACTCTCCGGGCGTCTAACCTTGTGAGGACCTCAGCCTTCGGCCTCATTCACACAATTTGTCAATTCCAAGTTCTGCTTTCTTGCAGCGTGGCCTTTGGCCTCATACGTAAAAGCGCCGATCGGACCGCGCTTTAAGCCTTATGAAGAGCTCAGCTTTCGACTTAGTTTTTTAAGACACTTGGCCATAGATTCTTGCCAAAGCTCAGCCCTGCTTAAGCTCAACCTTAGGCCTCACATGAATGCGCTTCTCAGAAAAGCTCTCTTTTCAACCCTGTGTGGAGCTCGACCTTAGTCCTCGCTTACACTGGATATTTTTTCAGTCACAAAACCCAGCTCTCTCGCAACTCCGCCTTTAGGTCTTGCTCGGAATCGCCAAGTGGGCCCTCCGGATCTTCAACCTTATGAGCATGGCCGTTGGATTCGTTTTTTGAGTATTGCCACCATTGGTTCAATTCCAAGCACTGCTATCCTGCAGTACGGCCTTCGGCCTCGCACGATTGCCCGCCACGGTAGAAACAACTGACGGTCAACCGCGAACCACGTTCGACGTGTTGTCTCCCTGTCGCACATACGAATGTACAATTGCCTCTGGGCCTCAGTCCTTATGTAACTTTCGGGTTACTTTTGGTCATGTTACTTCTAGGGTTTATTTGTGAAGTGAACGAAAGCAGGTTTTAATCATATAGTTAGCCGGAAAGGCAAGTACACAATCATAGATATAGGTAATTTCAGTCATTTAGTTCACGCATGCTTTGATAAGGGGACATTAGGATGGCGACTGCACCAGCATTACTATTGCAACGTTACTGCTGCAGCACTGTCAATTTCCTTGATAAAATAAGTAATGGATTGAAAATACAAATTGCAGCAGTAATGCGACCATGAACGTCACTTAGTTTACCAAAAAAAATCAATGTTGTCAATGTAATCTGGATGAGCCTAGGCAGAGGGGGCACCAAGATCTAGAATGCTTAGGGCATCAAAATTTCTTAATCCGGCACTGCATATTGAGCGCCTGTGGCGCAGTTCATGACGACGAAGCCCGACGTTAAGAGCACGCTTTGTGCAACGCCCGCCAGATATCCCCGCCACGGTTAGTTCATATGGCAGCTATTACTTGCCTAACGCCGTAACGCCCAATATCTCATGGCGACCCTGCCAATCTGGCCTTCAACTACATTAGTAATGTACTTACTTCACACACAGTGCTCGCCAGAGGTCCGTGTCGCGGGCGGCGACGTACAGGCCCCGGCATGACGCCGCCAGCCGCTCCAAAGACGCTGCGTCCAACTCCGAGCTGACAACCCATCGCATGATCAGCAGTATAACCTCATATGGTAGCCAGGATATATGTGTGCCCTGCGAAAATTAAAAAAATGTATGCTGGTATTGGGAGTAGTCAGCATCTAGTTGTAAAGCACTTCAAGACATAAAAATGCAGCCTTCAAAAGCGAATAGTTTAAAAAAAAATTGAGTGATGCTGGTGTACTTATCGTAAGTAAAGCCAAGTAAACTGAGATCTCCGAACAACTCAAATCTGAAGGCTCCCTCTATTATATTACTTACCCTTCTGCTTGGCATGGAAAATACAAAAGGATTTTTTTTCCGTGGCCCTGCATTTCTCAGAGCTTGGTTCTCTTCATTGGCATTGTTTGTTATTAACAGTTTGTTGTTGAGTCATAAATATATGGATAGATGGTAGGTTGACTAGAATACCGACCCTTATGGCAACTTCTGGTTCGCACAGAACTCCCTTTTTTGCTTGCAACCGTTGCAATCGTGTCAGTAGATCCTCGCCTTCTATGAAATCTTCATCATCATCAGCTTCCGTCTCCACGCGGACCACCTCCTCCGTTTCTGACTCTTCTGTAAAATTATGTTAATGTTAGTTGCCAGAATTCGCAAAATGGATTGTGTGGATTTGTGTTGCTTCTCTTTCCTATGGATGTTAGTTTTGCGTGATAAACGATTCCATAGGGAGCGTGCATGAACTATAGGCGGCAGCACAGGAGCCGTCAGATTTTTGGCGCGAGGCGTAAATGTGATGTTTTTTGTTCCGATGTAGCCCACAAGATGGCAGAACCTACTATGCACAAGAAAACACTTGACGTGTAAATGTGCCTGTTTATGGTTCCGATTCAGACCACAAGATGGCAGACCCTCCAACGCGCACGGTCCCTATAATATTTTGATGAAGTAACTGATAATTCGTGGATCTTATAGTAAGGACTTAAGGTCCACTATAGGGTAAACAGTGTAGAACATAAGCTGCAAAGTTACTAAAGCTCTGGTTTCCTAGGATAGTATGCCGTAATATAGCGGCTGTAATATTACGGATGCTAAAAGAATGTTCCTTCAATCGCCTCGCTCTAGGACACCGCGCCATTTTGTAAGTAAATTACGTTAAATTATATTGTAATTATAATTAACCATTAAATATTGTTTTATACCATATGTGAAAGTTTATAATAAGGGAAATGTACCCATAATTTTTTTTATTAGTAAAAACCTTTGTGGCAGAACTTATGGGCCAACTAAGTATATGCTGCAAAGAGCGAGACTGAATGTGCTCAGAAATCATTAAAAACGAGATCATCGTATCAGTGAGGATTTATATTACCGTATGAAGTTATACATTTCGTATAATAAAAATTTATGAATAAGTATAGCGCATTTTAAGTTTTGTATTGCATCATGCAGCTAATGTATGAGTTGTATGAAAGTTCAGCGCTGACCTTAAGGCATGTCACGCGGCTCTGCGCTCTCATACAAGCAGATCTCCACGCCGGGCAGGATTTTCATGGCGCGTTTGTAGCGTTGTATGGCCTCACACAACTAATGTATGAGTTGTATATACCTTCAGGCATGTCCCGCGGCTCGGCACTCTCATACAAGCGCGTTTCCACGTCAGGGAGGATTTGCATGGCTCGCTTATAATGTTGTATGGCCTCATACAACTTCCCGCGTCGCTCAAGGTCCACACCCTCGCGAAACAGTTGCTTTGCCTGTGACGAAACCGTTACATTGTGTATGGGCTAGTGCATAAGTTAAAATGTATAAAATGACATAATTTCACATGTCAAACAAGAGGAAGATGACAATATCCACAAATTATTGTTGTCTCTGGTAATTCAAAAGTAACTGAATTATATATATTTTATTATTGTTTGTTAATGTTAAGTTAAATAAGTTTCATGTTGTTAATGTATTCCAAATTTATATATTTTTATGCCAGTGTTGGCAGAATATGGTGTACTATAACCATACGTCGGGGTTTTCGGTGCGGGAATGTTTTCTTGTATATATAACTTTGTCTCTTTTAAAATAATTACCAAACTATGAATTAAAAATAGAAGGTAAGCTTCAAATGCGCTTAGAAATATTAAAATAGTATTGATTTTTATAGTTTTAACCTGTTTTTTGGCTAATGTAAAACATTCCCGCACCGAAAACCCCCGGGGAATGACTATAACAAAAAAAAAACAATGACACCAAAAGTGCATGTACCATATTCTATTAATATATCGATATCTTATTTATGAATGACACCATTTGACTGACAACATTTGAGTAGTTTGAAAAATAAGCATTTTTCAAACTAATCAAATGTTGTCAGTCTTTTTCCTCAAAGGATTTGGAATTGCACCAATTTTTGAAATGAAAGATCTCAAAAATATGTCAAAGAATGCTAAAACGGAGACTGTATTAAATAACATTACTATTTATGAACTTTTTTGTACAATTATTTTCCAAAATTTTTGCAACTTGCATATCCACTACAAGTGACATGACATGACACATGATAGAACTACCTTGTCCTCTTCGGTGAGGGGCTCCTGTGGCTCCAGCTTGGCCGGCTCCCGCTGTGGAGACGGTGTCGCATCTAGTTCCCGCTGCCATTGCTGCCGGAAAGCTGCCAACTCGTCCGAGCCCTCCTTATTCTGATTAAATATAAGTATGTTTATCATAGATGAAGTTGATGATGATAGATGACTATGTTTAAATATACACAAAAATGGATCCTGTCAATAATTATAGGGTAAATTTGTAAATCAATCAGTAAAAACTTACAAGTGGTTTGAACAAAATTAAGCTTTCTATAAAATAAAAAAAAATAAAAAAAATTAAAATTAAGTTAATTGAAATTTATAATTTTTTTCAACCCAGTTCATATAAACACAATATAGATCGTGTTGTTCATGACGACCCTGCCTTGACTCGTATTTTCATATTTTTAAAGGTAGATGACACTAACTATATCAAATCAAAAAAGAGGATCAAGATTTAATTCCAAATGTAAAAATATCAAAGTAATTTTTGGCTAGAAAATGTAGACCCCAGTTGAGATTAGCAATGTTTTATATATAATAAGAATTAATAATAAATCTTATGATGCAAGTTTTACAATAGTAGGAGTGCACAAATTCAGTCATAGATTGGTTTCTTCGAATATTGTTTACTAATTAACGGACAGACAGACGGACATGACGAATCTATAAGGGTTCTGTTTTTTGTCATTTGGCTACGGAACCCTAATAAAAATCATAGCAAAGTATAACAAACCGAAGAATCATCATCATCATTGTCCAAGGTCAAGTCATCAAGAGCCTCTGCAACCTCAAAGAGTGAAGAGGAAGAGGGGTCCTCCTGCTCCCCTCCGTCAGAGTCGGTGCTTGTGCCTGCACCAGCAGCTGACGCGGATGCCTGCAAATATTATACAACTTAATAAGGTGTTTAACTGACAGGTGAAATCATTTTCTTTTTACAAGCTTTTATTTAACTTGCCCTAATCATATGTAGCTATGTATGTATGTTAGTGTGGTGTGATGGGTGTGTGTGGTCAGATCTTGGCAGCTAAATTGGACCCTGTTCCCGATTTCCGAATGAGCTGAAAATTTGCATCTATATATGTAAGTCAGGTGACAATGCAATATTATGGTACCATCGAGCTGATCTGATCATGGAGATAGATAGACAGGAGGTGGCTATAGGAACTCTGTGATGAAACCACGCAACCTAATTTTGTTTGGGTATTAGTTGCCTGTTGAAAGAAAAGTACAATTAGCAATAAAAGCTTGGACCAAAAATCACATTTTTGTCTAAAACTTATTTCAAACTTTGAAGTTAAGTGAGTTAAGTGTTTATTGTATGAAACTTTAACGATTTGACCTTGAACTTTTTGTTTATTAAATCTTGAATAATTTCCATATATTTTATTATTCACAAAAAATCTCAAATAAGTGGAAGAGTTTGAATTAAAAATGTACTTATACTAAAAACTAAACTACAAAACTTAAAACCTAGATCTAAAAATAAATAAAACTAGACTTAAAATAAAATAAAACTATCCCCCTGCGGCATGGTGCCGTAGATGCTAGCAGCATTTCCTCGCTGTATCACAAAACTAATTCTTTGAGCAAGGAAGCTGCCAGCTCTGCTGTCACCGGTGACCTCTCTAATCCTTTTAGGAAGTTCCTTAAAAAGGTTAAAGGCGCTCGGAATAAATAATAATTATGAACAATAAAATACCAACTATTTGATGAGATGAAATTATAACATTTCTTTATAAGATACAAATAATTTTGATAACAGTAACTCAAGATATAAACTTACGACGTATGTATTGAAATTACAGCAATAAGAAATAGCGAAATAGCTTAACAATAGCGCAAATTACATTATGCGTAATATACATGTATAATAATATAGTAAGTTTACACCATAATATAAATAATGAGTAGGTATCAGTGGAGCCTCACCATGTCTCCTGTCGCTGTGAGAAGTGATTGAATTAATGTTAAATGATATCAGTATTTTAGCAGCTAGTGCCACGGGCATAAAAAGTCGAATAAAATTGTTATCAATAGAAGTACAGCATGCAAAATTAACAAGTAAAAATTCGTAAATTCGGAATTATTATCCTTCCGCTCATGTCATTTATGTCAAACGTCAAACCAAAATAAATATGTCAACTGTCAAGCAAGGATTCGTTCAGATACTATCAAACTTATCAATCAAGTTATAGTCTGTTAAGCCATTTCCGTCAGTAGAAAAAAGTGGCAAATGGTTCCCTTGGAAAATGTTCATAAAAATTTGGCCAGGGACTCTCTCATATCAAAATTCAAACATAGATAGAGAGAATCATACTATCTTTGTCTTATGCTAGTACTGACACCCACCTAACACCTAAAAAAAGGAGTACTTCTATATAAATTTCTTTTTATTAACTGAGAAATTCGGTTTACCAGACTATAAAGATTTTTTTACTCGACTACGGCAAAGCCAAGAAAAGGTCCCAATCATAATTTATTGCGAGAATTAAGTTAAGCGGCTTGTAGCTACCTTATGCACGAAATCATCTCGTTTTTGTGATCCAGTTATAAAAAGGCGGCCAAGTGCGAGTCGGACTCGCCCATGAAGGGTTCCGTACCATTTGACGTAAAACTTCCCGGTCCACTTCCCGGTTTTGCGATTGAGCTGAAAATTTGCATGCATATGTAAGTCGGGTGACAATGCAATATTATGGTACCATCGAGCTGATCTGACGATGGAGACAAGAGGTGGACATAGGAAGTCTGTGATAAAACAACGCAACCTAATTGTGTTTGGGGTTTTTAGAATTTGCTCGATGAGTATTAGTTGCCTGTGGAAAGAAAAGTATAGTCAGCGATAAAAGCTTGTACCAAAAATGATTTTTTGCCAAAAACTTATTTGCTCTGTTTCCATCTTCATTCTTATAGCCTGACCAGTAATATATCACGCGCCATATTGCGGAATTTCATTGGAACTATTTTTTTTTATACTAAACTAAACTGTCACCCTATACATGAGAATAATAGTGCCCTCTTGACAATGATCATATATTTCTGGTCGGGCTTTAAATAAGTAATTTAATCACTCACTAAAATAAAATAATAAAACCGGCCAAGTGCGAGTCGCACTTGCGCACGAAGCAAAAAAATCACATTTGTTGTATGGGAGCCCCCTGAAATATTGATTTTATTGTTTTTTTTTGTAAGTATTAAATTTTTTTTTCATTAAATTTTATAGAACATTATTACACAAATTGACTAAGTCCCACAGTAAGCTCAATAAGGCTAGTGTTGAGGGTACTTAGACTACGATATATATAAATATTTATAAATACTTAAATACATAGAAAACACCCATGACTCAGGAACAAATATCCATGCTCATCACACGAATAAATGCCCTTACCAGGATTTGAACCCGGGACCATCGGCTTCATAGGCAGGGTCACTACCCACTAGGCCAAACTGGTCGTCAAATAATACCCACACAAATACATCATCTGTGAAAATTACAACTGTCTAACTATCACAGTTCATGATATACAGCCTGGTGACAGACAGACAAACAGACGGGCGGAGAGCGGAGTCTTAGTAATAGGGTCCCGTTTTATCCTTTGGGTACGGAACCCTAAAAACTATTTGCACATAACATAGGATTGATAAGCTGTACACGTACTCCTTAGAATTATACTCGTATTAATACAAACAGTGAAAGTCACTACAAGAAACAAAGAATAATTAATAATGGAAACAAGATTTATTGTCCGGCTGATTGGTTTGATAATCTGGAAAAAAGATTTTCAGAGGATATTCTTTCAAGTGCATACCTTTGACTATTAACTACCATTACAAAAAACATTAACACACTAGAGTAGGACAGCCACAATATCATATTTGTTACAGCAAAGTAGAGATAATATGAATTCGCGGCCATCGCACTGATCACTATAGCAAGGCACAGGCTTGAAGCTAAGTAAAGAAGCATTAGGGAAACACAAATATAAAACAAGTTTTCTCTTTCTTTCCATAACATGTACCACAAATATAAAAGCGCATGACAGAAAAAGGCCAGCATCGCTAGCACAATATAGCATGAGCTCATGAATTCAGAATCAGGCACAGAAAAGCCATGCTCACTGAATAACGTACTTCCAAGAGGTGATCCGAGACAGGCACATGCAATTGTTGGTATTATCCCAAGTATTGCTATGATTCTTATATCTAGCCTTTCAGCTGGAATTTCGAAACATGTTTCTAAACAATCCCAATAATCTTTTTTTGCTGAGGTTCTTGTTTCCATTTTTTGCTTTTTATATTATTTCATGCAGTATTTTTTTACTACACTGACGTTGTCATTGTATCACTGCAACGTAGTGATTATATGCTCTTTGACTGCAACCAAAGATAACTGGCTTAGGTCTAAGCAAGTCTAAGGAGGGTCTAAGATTATATTCTTTGGTCTAAGATCTGTAGATAGTCTTTAGCAATCTTTAGTTTGCTTTTGGCGAGTAGAGCGCAGTCATGTTAGTCACATAACGAAGTTCGTTAATTTCGAGCAACTATTTCTGTCACTCTAAAGTTCCCCACACACGTCCGGAATCATAGATGGTAGAACCCTATAGATGTGCTCTACGCGTACGCCCGTGAGGGACTGAGACAGAATATACGCAATGTGACAAAAAATAAAAACACTAAAATTCCGGACAACATCCCAAAAACACCTACGTAATTTGTTCGGGTTATTTGTTATGGTGGGGAATAAAACATGATACTGACAAGGACAAACAATAATAGCGCTTTCTTTGCTACTCCTACTGAAAGATACATAAGACTATCCCGTTCGATTATCCCCAGTCCCCCACTCCACCCCTGCTCATGCCTGATCCAGTTGTACTAGATTTATGTCCGGAATGTGAAGTTCGTCTTAGTGAGAGTACAAGAGAAAGATCCCCGCAAATTCCCCCTGCTCCTTCCACCGTGTGCAATATTAAAACAGTTCCAAAAAAAATTAATATTGGGAACGCGTCAAAAAGAAAATAAATGTGAAACTGGCAACTTTCTATGGAAGCCCTATCATGTCACTTTGTCATCCTGTAAAAATGATGTCAAATACAAGCGATCGAACAAGATTGAAAAAATAAATTCACTTTTTACTGAGTGACTTTATCTTATTGTAACAGTTGGATTAATTGTGTGTTTTATTATAATATCCTGATGTTATAAATTACTGCTTTTGTGTAGACATTCCTTTTAGAAGTAACGTAAAGATAAACTAAGCAAGATGGTACGTATCCATAAGTGATTTTTTTTTGAGAATTTTAAAGATTCGACGTTTGTAAAACTAGTTAATAGGATCTATGACTAATTTATGAATGTTTTCAGATGCAATTTATGCTCCTATTTAGTCGGCAAGGCAAGTTACGCCTACAGAAATGGTACGTGGCCCACCCGGATAAACTGAAGAAGAAAATTACCCGTGAACTTATCACCACAGTGCTGGCACGGAAGCCCAAAATGTGCTCCTTTCTCGAGTGGAAAGATGTCAAAGTAGTATACAAGAGGTCAGTGTGTAGTGTTAAAGAAAAGTCAGGTTGATGACTAAAGTAAGGATGTTGAGTTTTTTAAAATACTTATCCGTTAACTTCGGAATATGTTTTTTTTTTTTATACTACGTCGGTGGCAAACAAGCATACGGCCTGCCTGATGGTAAGCAGTCTCCGTAGCCTATGTACACCTGCAACTCTAGAGGAGTTACATGCGCATTGCCGACCCTAACCCCACCCCCCTCGAATCTGTCTAATTATAAGTATGTACATTTATTAAGGAAACTGAATAGCATAGTTATTTCAATTTTTTTCATTTAATTTAATTATTTTACTTTTCTTAAAAAGTAATTAAATGCTTCATATAGCATTGTAATATTACAACAAATAATATGGGCATGCTATTTAATTTAACCAAATAATTAAAGACTAAGAAATAACTAAGACATTTGAAACATCAATCTTCCAAAACACAGTGTTTTAGAGAAGCCAAAAAAGTGACATCCTCATTTTATTGCAAATTACTGAAGCTAGATAATTACAAATGCGAGACTAAAACTCCCGTGTGTCCAATTTGCATAAGTTTTTGTGAAATAAATTTTTGTAAATCGTGTTTATGTCCCCAGATTTTACGAAAAACGTTAATAAATTACAAATTGTTTTGTAAACTTTTCATTGTTTAGTGCTATTAAGGCCGCTAGTAAGGCTTTAGATTTAGAGGCAATTGTGACATCTCTAGATACATTAGGAATACACGGAATTAGGTCTTGTAAAAAATAGGGTAGATAGAAGACATATAAATGAAGCTGTCATACAAATATCGGCTCATACTAAAAAAATAAAAATCAAAATCAATAAATTCATTAATATCTTGGTAACCAATATACCTAGAGATTTCACAATTGGCTTTAAATTTGTGTCTTTGAACAACGGTTTATCCAATAGTACTAAACAACCGAAAGTTTATAAAACGATTTGCTATTTTTTTAAGTTTTTCGTAATATCTGGGTGCCTGAAACACGATTTTCCAAAATTTATTACACAAAAAATATGCAAATTGGACATGAGGGAGTTTTAGTCTCCCATACAATAATTTGCAATAAAATGAGGATGTCACTTTTTTGGCTTCTCTAAAACACTGCAAAATAGTATTTATGTGCTTTTAGTAGCAAATGTATCAACTCGTAATTAACACTAATCAATATGTAAACAGGCCCTAAGGCTACTGTACAGGCTTGTAAGGGCCTTATCAGATACAACTAGATTATTGATTAGTTCTTAAATGAAGTTAATTAGAATACCGGTGTCTGACCAAGATACTTGAGGAATCCACCTTTGAAATTATCGGAAAAAAAACATGGTGTATAAGGGAAGAACTACAAGCTCCATCGTCGCTTTTAACTCATGTGTTTTTACACATACGCCAATTACACACCAGACGGAATGAAGCTCTTCCTGTCTGACTGTATTTGAGTGACATATTAGCACTGGAAGCCATCAGCAACATGCTGATGAGGCCAATTCGTGGCATGTCATACTATCTATATTTTGTTATATCATGTAATTTGTTTTGTTTGTGTTTATGAATAAAATAATTCTATTCTATTCTATTTACAAATATGTGAGTTGTTGCCCTATGACCATCTTCCCTGCCGGGCTAGCACATGATTG
Organism: Cydia pomonella; assembly: GCF_033807575.1. Classification (NCBI taxonomy): domain Eukaryota; kingdom Metazoa; phylum Arthropoda; class Insecta; order Lepidoptera; family Tortricidae; genus Cydia; species Cydia pomonella. Next base: position 3,072,796 of record NC_084705.1, on the reverse strand, counting down.
GCATGACAGTATCTCACTACCCGTCCCTGTTTAATTAACATAGTAAGAGAAAGACACGTAGTCCATGTCGCCTGTCATGCCAATTGTGTGCTAGGCCTACTGTAAACTATTTCACTTGGAGATTGACAGTGTTGTATCTATTTCTTTTAACTGAATTTGCAGTGATATTATTCTAATAAGTAATTGTGCACCTGCACTGAGACAAGATATATTGGGATATTATCAGTGCAGGATGCAGGTGAACATGAATAGGCGGGTCCACACAGAGCGAACATACGCGCGAGGCAATTTCCTCGCGCACAAAACCTAGACTTAGACGTGCCTTGGCCGAGGCGACGCGCGCGTTTCCCACGGATATACTTGCCGTTTTGTGCGCGAGGAAATTGCCTCGCGCGTATGTTCGCGCTGTGTGGACCCGCCTAGTTACCAATAAATATTTATCCCCAGATATGCGTCCCTGTACTTCTGCTGCGCCATGGAGCAGGAGGACAATGAGCTGCTGACCCTGGAGCTCATCCACCGCTATGTCGAGCTTCTTGATAAATACTTTGGCAGTGTAAGCATGTTTTACAGCAATAATGCGCATTAGCGAAGATTTCATATGTCTTTCCTCTGCAGGTCGCATTTCTTAACTGATTCTTGTGAAATTTCAGTAGTTACATATAGTTTTTCTGTTGTTTTGTTTTGTGGAAAATTATTAATTAAATTAAATATGAGAGAAATTGGCCTCAAGGACTTAAGCGCCAGTAGGGTCTATGGCACTTAAGACTAAGTTCGCTGTGATAATAATTCAAGCACGTATTTTTTTTAAATAAGCTTATTGCTAGGTCTACAGCTCGCAGAGCCACTAAAGTTAACTTCATCCACATGTATTATTTTTATGAATTACCTTTCAATAGTTTGTTTAGCTGTGAAAAGGCTTGAAATAGATTTCTGCTGTGTATAAAAACATAATAGATTATGTTTTTATACACAGAAGGAGTCGCCTCGAGATTTTCAATGGGAAGAGCATAAAAAAAGAACAATTTTAAACAAAATACATGAATAATTAGTTCATTAATTTTATTTAAAGTATCAGCCTACTTTTGCATGCTTTTATCTGTATATACATCCCAACTATTTGTACTTTGTCTTAAATTTGAACTGAAGTAAAGCTATTTAATTTTCCTATCGGAGATTTTAACAGTAGGATCCATAATTAAAGCAGAAATATTAATAATTTGAACTGCTCACTTCAGGTATGCGAGCTGGACATAATCTTCAACTTCGAGAAAGCCTACTTCATCCTCGACGAGTTGGTGCTCGGCGGAGAGCTGCAGGAGACCAGCAAGAAGAATGTGCTGAAAGCCATCGCTGCGCAGGACCTTCTGCAGGAGGTTAGTAGCCAGGACAATGAGCTTGTGTGAAGGGATTCATAACAAATGATAGTATGTTCGAATAAAGGCAGCGTGCAGCACTGTGCAGCACAAGTATTTTTGTACTGAATATGCTTGTGTCGCACACTGGTGAAATTCCGGCTTAAGATTTCTGTTTTGAGGGTACATTTCTTTAACGTTCTTTCAAGTGTCTTTGACGAAAGCGCCAGCCGTACTGACCAGGGGGGCAAGTTGATATAGCTAAAGGCCTAACGAATGGGAGAAAGGGCATGCATCTTAGGTTATATTTGGACCCTGGTACCTCCCTTGGTCTTTGGTTATGTATGTTTCAAGACACTGGATTTTTTTTTAAATATAATTAATGATTAGTGTGATTTCCAAGTGATTGATGTAGTGTTTTGTTTGGTTTAGGGCTTGATTTTTAAATTATAATAGTGATATTTTAGTGAAAACATGGGAACCAAATCAAGCCAAAGTTACTTCTTGTCTCGGAATGTGTAATTTCTGTGCCTACTATCATTTATTATTGCTGTGTCGATGAAATTATTTCACAGTTCATATCGGATGGTAATAACAGTAATTTTTCTTGGTATTATTACTATATTTATTACATTTGGAAATTAATAAAAACGCCCATTTTAATTAAATATTTCCGGACGAGCGAATTAGTACTTACTTAAAACTAAATTTTGAATGAATGTGATATTAAAAAAAGCATATCTGAAAAATAACTGATATTATTAACCACAATGCTCATTTTGATATATTTAATTAAGGATATTTAATTATTGACATATCTTTATGTGACAAATTATGACATTTATTACACATCAATAGTATTTTAAGGTTTCGGGACTATAAAATCTTGAGCAGACTATACACTGTATATCTTGCTGTATGTCCAAAAGGGATACATGTTAGAGTGAAACAAAACATAATTATATCTAGCTCTAACATATCCTATCCTGTTACAGTGTACTACTTTTAGTCTAGGTTCGGATTTTTGCAATATTAGTATGGTTTATACAACTAAATGGCATTTCTATTAAACTATCATAGTTAATCTACAAGAGTTGTATGACAGTTCATTTCGTTAATTTGCAGCATCTTAAGTCCCGTTTTTCAAGTCACGCAGAGCACGTAATACAAGTAACATTTTAAAACAAAAGGAAAATATCAACATTCAAGACATCATGTTGTATCTGTTCAAAGGGATACCAATAATATTGTCCAATAATAAAGGGATAGCAATTATGTCTTACGCGAAAATATTATATGCCAAATAAATAGCCGTCTTAACGTGACATTGCTTTAAAACATTTAATATCCTAGTGCATGTGATTTATCGGCATGGACTGGACGTCTTATACAATTAACATTTTATAAATGAATTGATCACAAAGCCCGGCTGCTTTTAAGTCTTATTAACATGGGTATCATATTTAAAAAATCAAATTCAAAATTATTTATTTGCATGAACACGGCACAGTCTTAATATTGAACTGTCAAACAACTCTTGAAATACCTAGTCACAATTTGCATCTAGTCCGTCTCGCTGAATAACGAATAGGTTTAAAGTTAAATGTTTAAATTAGAATATAAAATGGACCAGTAAATAGGACAGTGGCCTCAGTAGTGCCTTTCGTAGTTGTTAACTGTCACTTATATTTAGGTAGGAGCACTGCCTTTTCCTAGTACATATACTTATACAACACATTTAGTCCTTATTCGAAACACTAAAAGGACTTTTTTCACACCCAATCTCTTACTCTGATTGACAAAGAGAAATAGAGACATTCCAAGTTTGACTCAATTATTGCACACATCGTAATACATATCGAATATTCAAAATATAAAATTACATAATTCTACTCAGCTCTAATCTAATATACATGTTGTCCGATAATAATATAATAAACATACGAAACGAATCGTCCGAAAAGCATACACAAATTTATATACAAATACTTGTTTGTAAAAGCTCATACACGGTGTTTTTAAAGTTCGTTAATTAAGGGTGCATTGCTGAGCTTAAATTAAGTAACTTTCTCAAAGAAACCGGTATTCTAATTAGCTAAATTTTTCAGATAATTAATAATTTATTGTTATCTAATAAGTCCTCTACGAACGTGTACATTTGCCTCAAGGCCTGTTTACACATTGATTAGTGTTTACTAACCCCCTTATTCATAAACGTGTACTAAAGTTACGATGCCGCTAATCATCGTTTGTCCCTTTCCATCATACCAATACGTCGGAACAAACGATGATTAGCGGCATCGTAACTTTAGTACACGTTTATGAATAAGGGGGTAAGAGTTTATACATTTACTACTAAACCCAAGTACTATCTCGGACGATCAATATTCGAAAGGTCATTGATATGTCATAGTTTTCAATTGATTGGTGGATTTAAATATAATATAATGTCCGTGTTACAACAAAGCTATTAATGACTTGACCGGAATGACCGCTAACCGGTGACCGGAAAACAATACAAAAGGTAATCACGATCCATACCTTTTGTATTGTTTTCGAGCTCCCGAAACCATAGAGTCGGAGCTGTTATCCCGGTCGATTTAAGTCTAGTGAAACTAACCGTGAATCATTCAGAACTGCCATTCATTTCCTTAAACGTATTTAGCCATACCTCGGAGTTAACGGAGTAAAAAAAAACACTTATAGCTTCCTTCGACTTTTTAGACGACTCGTTTCAATACTACTCCTATGCCGTAATGGCAATATATTTATTAAGATAATGCTTCTATAGTGCCTAATATATTAAAAATATTTAAATCGAATATATTCGCAATATACAAAAATAAATAGAGTAATGCTAATGTGCTCATTATACGACTTTATTAAACTTTAAATAATTATTCAATATGCAAAAAATGAATACGTTTTTCTTCTTTCTATCTATACTTGTTTTACTGCTATAAAGACTTTGGTAGCCCGCGCAAGTCACTCACGCCAGAAATGTAATCCGTTCGGTACCAGTAACAAAAAGTAACTTTAAAATTATTGAAGTATCAAGATATATATTTTCGATTATCTTCTTTGTAACTACATTAACCTTTTCGACGCCGTGTCAAACACAAAGGCTGTCACTCGGACGCCTCGTCTCCGAAGGAACTTTATGCACATGCACGTAGGTCTATGTTGCGGATATATCCGTCATTATGCGGGTCCACACAGAGCATATATACGCGCGAGGCAATTTCCTCACGCACAAACCGGCTAATGTAGACGTGCCTCGGCCGAGGCGGCGCGCGCGTTTTCCTCGCACACACACACTACTCGGCCACACACTACACTACACACTACACCACACACACACACACTACACTAGCAGCTATATTAAAAGGTTATTACATGCTTCTATAGTGATTACATAAAATTCGCAATCGACCTGTAAATACCTCGCATTGCATTACTAGAATTTGCACCAACTTCCACACTGTTGTCTTACAATTCGTAATCCTTATTGGAACAATGTAAGGTTCATTGCTGGTCATGTTTAAACTTATTTTGTTGAAATACCTAAATACGAAACATAAATAATTTATTCATAAATATTACATAAATTATTACATTAAAACGAACTATAAAGTAGATTAAAACAAAACCAAAACAAAGCAACAAAAAAAACGCAAAGGTGGCCATCACGCTCGCCGCGTTACCACGCTGAATCGCGATAGACAGCTTCTACACCCGGAACTAGGGTCATGACCTCTCTCCCTCAAACGGTGCAGAAATTCGCCCAAGAAAAAATTGGCCTCAGCACATTAACAAAATCGGTGTCGAAATTTGTACTTGCGTTTCATGGTGGAGTGACTTGATTATATCTTTGTCGGATCGACTCACAATTAACTTATCTTTAACTTACTTAAACCTTTATAAGGCAGAGGGAATATATTACCCACCAGATTTTGAACTTTATTTCAAGTTGTTCAATTTTGCATAATTTCTGACACCCTTATACCTTATAAACGGTTAAAACGAAGAATGAAATTTGAATGCCTTTTGAAACACGTTGTCTTACTAGTCCGACACAGAGGCAACCACGCGGCATTATCCACCACGCATACGTATGTTACGTCAGAAAACTAGTTTAATCATATACCTTGCTGCACACGTGAACAAGGTCCAAAATACGGACGCTAATTACAGGTCGTTTCACGAAAACTGGCACGAATGCAATGAACGAAATTTTCATTGTATGAGTGACACATGTATACAGTCAGAGCCACCATTTTATTGGTTAATATCATACACACAACACACAATTTTCATTCACTCATTCGTTCCATTCGTGCCAGCTCTTGTGAATTGCCCCGTAAGAAGAATATCGTACGGTCACTCTGCGTGATTGTCGAGCTATTTGGGGTTCTAGCTAAGTTGATTGTTCTTAACTTACGTTATGCTATGTCCATTTTAGCTAAACCCTTAATGGCTCAACAGTCACGGAGCGTAACTGTACATTGACCCGCCTATTCCTATATCTCTCGCACGCGTATGATTATAATGCTGTCCCGCTCACACAGCGGCATTGGCCGCCGCCATCATGGGCGGGACAGTAATGTAACTACGCGCGTACGATAGATAGGCGAGTCCAATATACAAAATTCTTCACTCATTTACAATATAATGAGTTTTGTAAAGTAACATACGGATATGCGTGGCTAGCTACCCTGCACTCAATCCTGTTTGGTGTATGTACGCATGCCAGGACCTGAACGATGGACTGTTGCACTGACCCGCAGGACACAAACCCCTCAGTCTGTATTCCGTAGACCCACCATGCTTGGATCGCTTCATTCCTGTTATTTCTAGTCTTCTGACAGTCGAGATTGTTTGAGATCATGGGCCATCTCGACTTATGTTACTAATCAATTTTCTTGAGATTTTTTACATAGAGCTTCATTGAGGCACCATTCTTTGGAATGATGACTTGTTTGTCATATATTTATTCCTATTGCTTTAAGAGTCCGTACACTATCTGAAAAAAAATTCTAACATAGTATGCCTTACATAGTACAGCATAGTTTGGGATTTGTATGATAGTTAGAAGTGTTTTTTTTTTGAAGAATAAAAAAAAAGAAATTATTTCGGACAAGATCTTGCAAGATCTTGAAGAATAAACTTTTGATGGATAAAAAACTAAATTTCTCTACTTTTGCGGTGTTTTTATAGAGAACCTATCTCTATTCGTCTTTGCCGTTTGATTTAAGGTAGATTACTCAAAAAATAATTATAAACATCTAAAATAGCTTATTTATTTATCCCAAATATAAACGATCTTTTGTAATATGCATGAAAACAAATGTTCCTAGTCATTCTAAAATATCAAAAATGAGTAAAATCAATACGACATTGTATACAGAGATACGGACTCTTAAAGAAAATGCAAGCTCAATTGTGTCATAATGTCTCATTAGTGATAAGATGTTTTGATGGAGCCATAACACGAAAAATTGATTGATTGACTGTCGGAAGAACTTATTTTTTGCATGCACGTATTATTAATTTCAACTCTATAAGATGTAGACTATTCAAAGTGAGGTATTTATTATGTTTATTTCTTAATATTTATACATTTACATTAAGTGGCATCATACACATACAATTTTATTAGCGATACACATATTCATAAACAATATACATAACTAAGTAGATGAATATGGAATTTAGATCTTATGTATAGTGTAATAAATATTTATTTGTGAGTCCCAGAATACATGGATAATGTGAACTAGAGTCTTATGATCTAACATAGAATATTACCGTCTTATGGAAATTAGATACTAGTCTCATCTAATCTCGTTTGTGATCTCACCTAAGACACATTTTTTCATATTACATGCTTTTTTAGAGAAATCTAATCCTGAACAGTACTTTGTGCCATTTGCTTAGATTAAAGCGTTTTGGTTAGTCCGAAATGTTCAAATGAATACCATACGGGGAATCTCAGTCAGTTACGTGTTCCCTGTTGTATTTTGGGCTTGAATATTTAATAAATGTAACGAACATTAGTACATGTACTGATATGCTTTATATTTTTGTGTAGTTTTGTTTAACTGGTCGATATTATTAATGTATTCTAGTACACTGTTCTACTGGGTTAATGTGAATATATCTATAGATTTCAAATAGATAATTTGTTGGTATTGGTAGAAAAAATGTAGGATTTTTAAAAGGAAAAATAAAGTATTAAAAATTACTATTTCAGTTGGCGTGTAAGATACATGTTTATCTAATTATTGTTTTATATACGATTTTTTTAAAGCTTCTCAGTCATCTATGATTTGGGTGTGAATCATTGCTGCTTGTTAGTCTGTCTGTATCTCTCAGTAAAACAGTGTCTTATATTCTCGCTGTTCATGCATTTGCTGTAATGGGATGTGGAAATACATTGGTTTCAACTAAAACTCTGTTTTCTTGCATGCACCTAACCTCTGCCGTAGCATGAGTTAGTTCTGAACAGGAAAATAAGCCCGCCGTAATTCTATTTCTCTGCAGCAGATAAGTGTAAATAAAGACACCGTAAAATGGTCCTTTCCTCCAAGATTTGCTCCAAATTAAGACGAAAGGGGAGGACCTGCACGAAATCACCTTTTCATCCAAACGTAGTCCTCATTTTCGTCTCTAGATATTAACATTATTGAAAATATTTTCACACAATTTGTTGTATATCAACCACAGCTATGCCCCTGTTTGTTTTTTCCGTTTTTTTTTATTATAACAGAATTTTAAATGCTAGAAGCATTGTATGAAATCTGTCCAAATCCATTTTTTATAATATAATATGTTAATATATTTTTTATACCACGACGGTGGCAAAGAGATTACGCTGAAAATGAGGACTACGTTAGTATGGAGAATCGGAATATTTAATAATATTAATTATTAAATAAATTCAGATGAAGATCAGCAAGGTCAAGATTATGTAATATTTTATTATATATGAAATGAGGAGCAAACAATATCCATTGTTTGGGGAATCCTTGCTCCAACCTGCTACCTATATAGTTTACTTAGGGGCGGAAAGTTCCAAATTGTGCACTACATTACTTAATAAGCAGGTGCCCGCCGAAAAATAGCGATTAGATTATGAGCAACTTAGCAATAGGTAAAGATAGTATCTTTTTATTATTTTAATGCAACTGGATGTAGATACTGTTTTGAAGGTTGTGTCCTTGTGTCATAGGGAGACCCGAGGTGCCCGACATTAGATAGACTGACTGACTTGTTATATTTGCTGTATTTTTGCACTTCATATAAACTATACTCATGCTACGGACTTCCCTGTCCTAAGGGGGCTACCACGAACATTGAAATACGAAGATCGTCTGATTTAAGTGACAGAACTAGAAATATATTATCCATGTTCGTGGTGGACCTTCAGACCTGGTGGTGGTTAACAAGCGATCTGAACAATCAGCTGCTTAAATTAAAAGATCATTAGGTGTCGTTAGATGTTAGTAACGTATTAATACGCAGATTCTTAAGCACAGCGACATATACACATCTTTATTGCATATATATATACGTCTCTTTCGCACTTGTACAGTATGCACATGTTAGAAAGCGAAGTATTTATATTTAGCAAAGAACGTGTAAACAGTGTAAGGGAATAATCTAGTGACATCTACTCTTCTTTTAATTTGCAGAAATTGTAATGTTTTAAACAAGCATGTTCATTGGTGAATGATATGGATGTGATATACCTTTGCATTTAAAGTCGCTAAAACTTTTAATTTTCTATAATATATTTTACGTAAGTATTTATGTATACTCAGGTTTTGGAATATTTATTTTTTTATAAACTGTTATAACTCGAATTAAATGATGGTGGTGGTATACCATAACTTGCATTACAAAAATCAGTAATTTTATGCTATATTTTTATTTTTCCACAAAGAAAATGGTATTAATGATTGAGCGATATAACTATGTGCAATATCGTATACCTTTAAACGAGCAATTCTTGTATATATATATATATATTTCTGTGATCTCGGAAACGGCTCTAACGATTTCGCTGAAATTTGGTATATGGGGGTTTTTGGGGGTATACAATCGATCTAGATTAGTCTTGTTTGGGAAAACGCGTGTTTTCATGCGTTTTTCTTTCGACGCAGAATATGGTCGCTAATTTCGTGTTGCCGGCCACTGTCCGTCTGGTCCAGTGGGTTAAGACGCGGACGGCTTAAAACGAGTGTTACGGGTTCGTATCTCGCCCGGTGACTATCTTTTTTTTTTATATGTGTAAGTTTATATATCATTTTTTAATTTTTATTGTTTTAGACAAGTTTAATTCAGTAAAAAAATGTAGTTAAGATTATCACCTATACACCACCATATTACAATAAATAGTTATAACCGAGCATAGCTCGGTCGCCCAGGTATGTTCTCGTAAGAGTGAATCTGAGAAAATGAATAGGAGGTCTCTGCTCGCAGTTACGTCTAATTATTAAGCCAAGATGATCTGTAGACAATGTGCAGTCCGCAGTTAAAATCTAAGAAACTACAAACGCATTCGAAATATCTAGAAAACGAAGATTTTATGAGCATTTGTAACGTGGGTAATAAGTATTACTGCGCTCGTTTTCCGTTTTTCGTTTTCGCCCTTGCTTTATTCAGCTTGTGTTAGGACGAGACGGTGGACGCGGCGCTGCGCGAGGTGGGGCTGCTCTGAGGGCCTCCAGAAACTTCCAGATTCTTCCGTCACCATTGGATTGCCAAAGACTAAAATTGTTTGCACCACGCTCCTTTCATGTTGAAGGGTGAATCAAGCAGTGGCGTAGATATACCAACTGAAACCCGGGGCAAATTCATTGAATTAGGGAAATGTGGGCCTATGCTCTCGGTCAAATTAAGACCCCTCTCGGGCCAAGGGCTGTGGCATTTAGCCCACTTCGACTGTATAGTTATGCCACTGCTACTGCATGGGATCAAAGGATTATCAATCGCTTTAAATTGAAATTTTAAATCTATCATGTTTTTGACGCGATATAAATTCATCTTTTTTTATTCAGAGCATTAACTATCCGTCACGGTATTCTGCTTTATTAGCAATTTCTAAAGCAATTGATGACCCTTCACTAACTAAAAGCTTTCAGTACATACTTGGCAAGATGATTGAGTTGTAATTTATTTATTTCTTTCTAAATTGTGTCTTGGCTACAGAAAAACGGTTGAAATAATGTATCTTGCCTTATATGTAGAAATAATATAAGCGTGCGGCGGCGGAAAGCCAACCAATATCAAAATCAAATTGTTGATTTTTTATATATTATTTTACATTTGTTATCTTCAAAATTTTATCGATAATATTCTCCAAGTAATTGTATAAAAGCTTAACGCTATTCCTCTTGTTAGGTAGTCGAACCCAAGTAATAAGTTTATTTTTATTTTGACATAAATGTACAATTTAAAATATAAATGACTAATATTGTTATGGTGTGGTGTTGTGCGACTGCGAAGCCCGTGTCACTAGTGAGACCGATTATCTCGCTTATGATTGGTTGATCTCATTTGTGACATGGGTAACCTTGGCTGTCAGATTGACCAATCACGATTAATTAAATAAAGTGAACTTTGAGCGGTGAGACTGATGAAACAAGTTGAAATCTACGTGACTGGCTTAATGATATCGTCAAATATTTATTTCATTTCAAATTCGAGTACTTTCCCAGTATATTTGCATATCAATCAACATAAATCTATAGTTCGTTTTTTTAGCATTAGAAAGAAGGCAAGAGATCGTTATTTGTTTATTAAAAAACACATTTAAAAAATAAGTCACAGCAAATATGTAACAATTAAAATTATATACGATTATTTACATTATTTTGCTTTCATAAGTAATATACAAGGTGCCCGTGAGCATTGCGAGAGATTTTAACGGTACATTCCTGATGGCAACAGAAGCAAAAAATGTTATGACTGTTTGTGAAATTCGACAAAAAAAAATTGTTTTTTTTTCCCTTTTTTTTAACACTCCTGTACATAAAACGTAATTTTTATTGATAAACACATAACCTAAAATTAACTAAAAAGTTTTTTTTGTTTGGGGGTAGCCACTCGAATAAATTTTTTTTTTTTTTTTTTCGATGTCAATCAATAGGTATGTCCAGACTAGACCTCAAAGTGGCAATACCGCAGTCAATGTGTTTTGTACCGAGTTACGGCGAAAGAATGATTTTGAAAAACATTTAATTATCTCTGAAACTAGGCCTATCCAGAAAATTTTATATGACATTTTAGTTTCTAAATATTACCAGGAATGCTTAGTTAAAATGTCTCGCAATGCTCACGGGCACCTTGTATGTGAAGTAATTCTCAAAAAGCGTTTTGCAATCAGTGTTTTCAATAAAAAGACACGGTAAGACTTTTTTTTTTCTAATGCTGAGAACTAACGAAACGAACGAAAAAACGAACTATAAACTGTTTATTCGGGTGTGACGATAGTTATAATTGCACTAGTTAACTTTAAATATTGAAAATAATTTTCATTGGTATATACGTACATACCTAATCAATTAAGTATTACCTACTTAATTGAATTGATTGGTAATAAATGTTACTACGTAAGTACCTAATTAAATTTATTGTAAAATAAATTGAGATTGCAATTGAAATAGCTAGAGTTAGACCAAGCTAATTCGGCACTGATTTTGATAGCCCAGAATATGCAAGTGTTATTTAAACGTCATAGTTTCATAGAAGTTTGTCGTTTCAAAATAACACTTGCACGGTCTGGTATGATAAAGCTTGGTCTCACTCTAAAAGTAAAGTAATGGACCAATAGATTTTATTGATAAATTAATTTCTTGTCGTTTTCCTATGTAGTTACGTCTTGTAGTCACTTACCAAGCTTGATTTATTTTTATAATGTTATTTTTCATGTTTTGTGTTAATTTTATTTAGACTATTAAAGAGAATTTATTTTTTGTTGACATTATAGGTATTCTTTTCATGATACATGTTTTTGATTTACTAGTTGTGCCACAAAAAAGAGTTAGGTAATAAAAGGTGTCCACATAGATTTTAGAAAGCTAGGTTAGGTTTAACTTCAAAACCAGTGCTAAATTTTATAATAGTTATATAAATGTGACTGTTAAAAAACAATATAGTTAAATATTATTGAGTTTACAAACGATATTTATTTGTTACATTGCATACAATAAACTGTGCTAGTTTTGAAATTCAAGAAAATTCTCTGTGAGTTACGTAACCATGAAATAGCATTGCTAAAGGACGCTAAGCACGAAGAATTTATTACATTGACCCGCCATTTCCTATATCGCAAGCGCGTTATTATATTGCTGTCCCGCCCATGACGCCTGAGGTCAATGCTACTGTGCGAGCGGGACGGCAATATAATTAGGCGTGCACGACAGACATAGGAATAGGCGTGTCATTTAACGAAATTCTTGGTGCCTAGCGTCCTTACTTTTGCCGGCCCACGTTAATAGTCTCAATCGTATTTTTTGTGTTAGCCAAGTGCAGTCGACGTTAAAGATATGTTCATATTTTTCGCCTTATTACAAAGGAGTAAGGTGCAAAAGTGTAAACATATCTTTAACGTTGACTGTACCAGAGGGCCAACCGCGAACATGGAAAGTTAGATAACTGAATTTTAGCGTTAGGCCCTCTGACTTGGTTGTCATTGGCTGTTCTAAAGCTTCATTGTCATTGGGTATTCTCTCGGTAATCCGACGCTCGTTAATCCAGAAGTTAGCGTTTTAGATGGCCCGCTCTTTAATCCGGCAGTTTTTTTTTAGTACTACGTGTGTGGTTTCGTGCATCGGTAATCCGGCAAAGGGGGAAAATTCGGGTGCCGGATTACCGAGCGCCTACTGTACTTGGTACAGTTAGCATTATATTGGTAGCGAAAGTCAAAGTGGCCAAATATACCATACCTCACACATCCTTATTCCGATGGCAACAGAAGTGTGTTGCAATAATTATATTACTGTTGAGTTGCGGATAAAGTGCTGTCAAAAATTTCATGCTGCCAAGAATTTGCTATTAAGGTTCCTTTTGTGTAGGAATAGGGTTGTTTCCATCTACAAATCTTAGGGCAGAATTGGATGCCAATAAATTGTTTTGGATTATAATGACCATATTTTTGTAAATTTTGAATTTAAAATATCTTTTGGCACACGTCACGTGACCTGAGTTAAAGCGTCATTTAAGATTCTGATGACGTCACAACTCTCGGTTTGACAGTGGTGACAGGCGGTCAACAACAAACGACAAATGTCAGTTGACAGTTCGTATCTTCTACGTGTGTATAGTTATGTGTCAAACCGTAAACTGTGACGTCACACAATTCTCAAAGAGCTTTTTGGGCGCGAAAGCATCTGTCAAAATATATTTGGATAATTCAACACATTAAAAAGCCGTTTTTAAGAAAAAAGTTGAATCTGAGGGCAACGTTTGCTTAATATAGAACGTAATTCAAGCGTTTCAAAAGTTTGGAAACAACCCTATTGGGAAGGTTTATAATGAAAATGTTAATACTACGGCCACACTGCTCCTCGCGCTGCCACGATGTTGCCCTCTCCGGCCACACACTGCCCTACTTGCCCGATTAATCGCGATGCTCAATACTTCATATTGCCGGTCCTTTGACTCGCGCCAAAAACCGACAAAATAGGGAGCGGTGGGCATGTCGAGGAGCACGTCGAGCGGCATGACGAGTAGCGTGGCTACACTACGTCGCTGCCTACTTCTCATGTCACTCGTCGAGTATGTGGGCGAGGTATAAGATGAGGTAGCCTAATGTCATCGATTCAATTTTCTAACAAGTGAACTTTATGTATATATCGTTACCTTTTATCGCCAAAATTGTACGGTCAAGTGTAAAAATATGGGTGTACACATCTTACTCAAAAATATGTCCCATAGCATCTTGTTCCAGTGTAATCAGAACGTAGCGTAGTAGTATTTCTTTCGATACATATTTCGCACTTGACTGTATGTAACTGTCTTGGCCCACCTCCAACTGGCAATTTTTGAACTGAGTTGCTGTCGGATTATTTCCAAAATTGCGAAATTTTCAAATGGGAAATATCCGGATACATGTCATATTTTGTATAGGAATCAAGAGTTTTCATTTCCATAATAAAGAGTTTTACCTTCCTGTGAAATATTTCTTGAAATTTCTTAGAAATTTTACAACTTTTTGGAAACTTCCCGCAACTTGCACATCTGTACAGTCGCCGTCAGATATATCGGAATAGCTGACGTGCTCAAAAATATCTGAGCACGCACTCTAACGCCTTGACAATAGAGGCGTGCTCATATATTTGTGAGCGCCTTGGCCACGGCTATATCGACTATATGGCGACTGTATATACACTTGTATAATTTTAGTTGTTAATTTTAAGTACATAACATAATGTATCCATGAGATAGATACTTAAGTATCTAAACCCTAGTTTTCTATTTATTTTTGATTTAGGTACTCGAGACATCGATGAAAACGTTTGTTATTTTTGTATCTGTATTCCCTTCCAATAAATATTTTACCTATACTAGGATTTTCATTGTTAATGTTGAAATAGTTACGTATAAAGGTAAGTAAGAAACGAGTATAAGTCGTAACAGCTGTACAGGACTGCGACCTTGGTCCGATCAAAATATCTCTTTCTCGCTCTTACTCACAATCGAGCTGGCCTCGTACCGGACCGACGTCGCGGTCCAGTACGGCTGTCTCCTCCTCTTCTTCCTCGCGTTGTCCCGGCATTTTGCCACGGCTCATGGGAGCCTGGGGTCCGCTTGACAACTAATCCCAAGATTTGGCGTAGGCACTAGTTTTTACGAAAGCGACTGCCATCTGACCTTCCAACCCAGAGGGTAAACTAGGCCTTGTTGGGATTAGTCCGGTTTCCTCACGATGTTTTCCTTCACGGCTGTCTGTAAGCAGCTTAATAACAATTGTTTTGTACCCAGACAGAAATTGCCACGTGCAAGGTTTCGGAAACTTGTCACTATTTCCTAAGGGAACAAATATTTCCTCCTTGCAAAATATAAACTACCTTTCTTGTAAAATTTTCCTAAAACTTGCATCTTGTGGTTAAATAATTTTATGAAAACTTTCCAAACGTGTATACAGCTACTGCATTCAGAGTATTCCCAATTTCCCACATTCGAGTTTCTTAATGGCATCTAAATACATATTGTATAGCAATGCTTACCTCAAACTCACCATCGGTTCGACGAAGGCAAGTGTAATATTTATCTTGCAATCTCTTTCTGCTATCCTAACTCCTTCGATAGAGTTTCGTAGCCAATGGCTGGTACCTATGTGGCAAAAGGGAACCCTTAGATTTCATCACGTTCATCTGTCTGTCAACCCCCATTACGCATGACCTGACACGCAACTGGACGGTCTTTAACTTTCATGATTTTAACGGACTTCAAAGGACTTTTCAGTAATTTCACACTATAGCGTAACGAGTTGTCCCAAACTTTTGAGGTCTGTACGCCGAAAAGCGATGGCTTGGTCTAACACGGCCACGAGCGACCCTGGCTCAGTGATGACCCTTGTTACAGGAGGAGACCCCTCAGGGCTTCTTCGAGGACCACGGGCTGGGCTAGGACTGCAGGAGACCAGATCGGATGCTGCGTAGAACGTCGCCGGGTTTTAGACAGTAACGGATTGGTTAGTTATCCATTGTGTCGCATTTTAAACTTAAATACATAGTCTGAAAAAAAATACTAAAAAAAAGATTGTGAAGATAGCACCTGTTTTGCTCGATCTCTATTACCGGGCGCTTTGGGGATCCATTTGGTTCAGCTACTTTTTTGGGTTTATGTTTCCAATAATATATGCAATGTTGTATGTTAAAGGAAAAATTGAAAAATTCCCCACTGAATGACCCAAATTTCCAACTGAACTACCGAGCTTTAAACACACTCCGGAGCGTGCGAATCTTTCCATTCCTTCCTTTTAGTTTACACGCATTAAGACTCAATTACATCCACTCTTTATCAAACCCGATTTCGGGCCCGAGAAATAATATTTTTCCGTTTCCCCAAATATCAGCACACTGCTTACAATATTTGAAATGTAAAAACATTGTTCATATGCAAAAATATCAAACATTAAACATTTTTGGCAATTAGAGACAAAATATTTTTTACATTTCAAATATTGCTAACGATGTGCTTATATTCCGTTAAACGAAAACGCTTATGAGGCACGAAATCGGGACTGATTTCGGGCCCGAACTGGAAGTAATATAAAAAAAACATGTATTTGTAGAAGTGTGGATGTAATTGGCGCTTTAGGAAGACACATCCCTGAGAGTATAAAAAATACTATCAAACTATATTGGCCAAAAATAGATTTACAAAATATTCTTGACATTTCTCGTCTATAAAAACCCTTGTATTAAAACACTTTCTGATAGATCGTTCACAATGTTATTAATTTTTATCATTGGCCTGGTTTACCATCCAGTACGTTCTACGTGTATCCACATCAGCAATTCAGGTGGCCTCGGAATTTCTAAAACTAAGCAAAACTCGACGATCAACGTGATTTCCATTTTTTAAATTCTAGGTCACCTTAAATGCCTATTTTAATTTTAGCTATATTTACTTATAGGTTTGGCTTATACGTATTTAAGTAATGGGAGCTTGCATTTGAAGCACCTAGTTTTGTAATCAAGCAGCAATGTACTTAATTTTGTTTTAAGATTAAATAATAAATAAGATTTTAATTATGAGATGGCTATAAGATATGTATTAGAATATAGGAATCCATTAATTTTATCTTAAATTCGGAAGGATATTAAGTTGACTGTTACAATTTTATTTGTTGACGTGGACTATATTTATTATTGTTTTAAGAGGCCTTTACTTCACCACATATATATGTATTATATATTGCAGATAGGAGATATAATATTGAAATCTTTGCATATTGTATTCAATATTACGATGCTGATGTTTCTAGATCCAATTTATTTATTTGAAAAACAAATTTGCCAAAACAAATATATTTTCATAATGTTACTCGAATCGCCCCAAAAACGTATCTTTTGATAGTTGTTTACTGACGGCTCTAAGCATTTAGAATGAGGCTGAATACATTGTAGGTACTTTTCTGATAACACGCGATCTTCAATAAGCAACTTCTGAAGTTAAATAATTATTATTCTTTGCCAAGTCTTGGTAATCAAAAACGGACGCACATAAATCCAAAAGTTTCTCATTGATGATCGGTCGGACTACATTCCATATCGTCTCATATCTCTTTACCCCATGTAATCGAATCTTGGGCCTAAACCACTATAAGAATTGTACCCTAGATCCCTAGACTAGTGCTAACCAAGTATACTACAAAATAAAAAAGTTTATAGAATACAAATTGTTTTATTGTAAATACATTTCCAAATATTAAAAAGCATTACAATTCAATATCATTATCAAAACGCTAGGCGGTGTATAATTATAGCAATTTTAAATACAGTTAAAATTATAAAATAGTGCTTTCCTTACAGCTAGAACAATGAAGATAAAGCCAGTATATCGACATTGTAGCATCCTAAATGTTAAAAAGTTGGTTAGTTAGACTTATTTTTTGAATGGTTGACAGATTTGCCTTCAGGAGTCGACTTGACTTTGTTGGCGGTGGTGGGGGCAGTTTGGTGGGTCTCCGGGGGGGCTTCCGAAGTCTTGGGCTCTGCGGGGCTGGTCGGTTGTTCCTCTTTGGCTGCCTCTTTTTGGTGCAGCAGGTTGGTGACTGAAGCTAGATGGAGAGCAGCTAGCAAAGCTTTGAGGTAGCGAGTCACATCGAAGTCTATACCTGTAAACAATAAAATATTGTTATAAACTATTGTTACAATGATAAGCTACATTTATTTAAAAAGAGACACCAGGTTGCTAGCTTATTTATAAAGTGCCCAAGAGCATTTAAACTCGTGGTAGTTAAAATATCATTCAGTCAAGGAAAACAGACATATTTAACATTCATCGCATCATCACCAGACTCATTGTCCCCTTTCCTCTTAAAGGTGACATTTGGATGGCAAGGTTATGTATCTATACTAGGATCGACCGGACCCGGCGGAACACGTGTAAAAGCTGCGGTTGCACCCAGCCGTCTGGTACCGTTAAAACGTTAGCTAAATTTTATTGTATGGGAAGTTTCATAGATCTCTGCTGCGTGACCCGCCCCACGTGACCACCGCCATACAAGAGGCGGGCATAGATGGGAAGACACCACGTTGATCAGTCTTGTAAGTATGGCTGGCCTAAGGACTAGGTGCGTACCAGATTGCCTGAGCTCGTTGACCTTGTAGGCCAGGTTGGCCCACACGCGGCGCGCCGCCACGGCGCTGAGCCGCCCCACCGTCTGCACGGTGTGCAGCGCTGGGTCGTTCGTTGCTGCCACTATTTCAACTGAAACAAAAAGACATTGTTATTAATTAACCTTCTCTCTAATTAGTGTGGTGGTCAAGTCGTCGGGTTCAAACCTCAGTTAGGGCTCAGTTAGACGGGGCGCAAATTACTGGCTATACGATACATTGCGGACTGTTGAGGTTACATCCAATTCAGCCGATCGAACAAATACGGCAATTGTAATTTAACTCGCATGCGAGTTCTTGCACCGTCGAAGTGAGCACTTATGCTATAAAGAGCAGAAAAATTTTTTTTCGTAAAAATAAATTCAAAAGACGATTACATATTCCTGTGCAATGTTTGACGGTAGTCACATTAAACCAATGACCGGAGGACAAACTGTCCAGAAATAGGAAGCTCCGTCAACTCAAGGAACGAAACAATAATTTTCACGTTTCACATAATTCCTTCTCATGATCTGGCGGATATTACGATCGGCCGCCGCCAGGGACATTAAACCACCGCTTACAGACGGTGTTACCAACCAATCGTAAACCAAATTATAACGAGATAAAGTCTGCCATCCACTCTGTTAAATTGATATTTCATAAACTTTATTTCAAAGACATAAAGGTCAGTTTCTGCTGTTAACACTAATGATCACGTCTTGCGGTTAAGTAATAAGTTATAAATGAACGTAATCTTAATTGATCCTGAACTCTCAGCCGACATCTTCATTGATTGTGTATTTATAACAGTTTTCTGCTATCGGGGTAGGTAAGTACGAAGGTGGACCTTACGTCTTTCCAATATGGTGTATTTTTCGTTAACAGAGTGGACGATGGTACTTCTGACATGTGACTGCTGCGTTACTATCATGCCGTTTGATAACGACTTTTAAATTGTGCAGTTATTGAATGAAACAGTATCTTGCCTGCTGTTTATTTTTCCTTATTTACTCTCCTTGTCTTGCTCATACCCTAATGTTGCCGTAAAATTAACTGGGGACTGAGATCATAATGCTATACCCTTTACCCTTGTTAAGACCAACCAAAAGTGAAAGACTCGCCACTTAGTTTTGCTGCAAGTATAGGTCAAGACCTAAGACTTCAAGTTGTTAAATCTGTCCACAGCGCCACAGATTCTAGTTGCTAGAGTGACTTCACATTGTGAGACTCACCAGATTCTTCCTAAGGTCGTACAGGGAGTAGGTAATAGTCGAATAGGTGAGCGTAGCTCGTAGGTGGCGCCACTGTATACGCTTATGAGCGTCTTCTGGCCGTAAGCAGTGTTGGAAAGGGCGTTGGCTTTGGCTCAGGAGAGCTCTTTGAGTGACTTCACGCGTTGCTCGGCGGCTACGCGGCAGTCTACATAGAATAGATCCTTGTGGTACTCACCAGATTCTTCCTGAGGTCCTACTGGCGGTAAGTAATGGTCCAACAGTTGCATAGCGTAGGTGGCGCCACTGTCTACGCCAATGAGCGCCTTCTGGCCGTAAGCTGTGTTGAGAAGAGCGTTGGCTTTGGCCCAGGAGAGCTCCTTGAGTGACTTCACACGTTGCTCGGCGGCTACGCGGCAGCCTACAACCTGGTGACAAAAATAAACTTGAAATAAAAAAAAAACCGGCCAAGAGCGAGTCGGACTCGCGAACCGAGGGTTCCGTACAAAAATCTACGGTTTTCGCAATTTTTCCTTTATCTGTGCTATAAGACGTTACTTTGTACCAAATTTCAAGATTCTTAGTTCACGGGAAGTACCCTATAGGTTTCGATTCCCTTGCGACTGTCGATAATTTGCGGCATAAACCGCTGTATCTTTTGATTGCGTTGGCTTAGAAGTTTGATTTTTTTTACAGCTCCAAGGGACAGTAGAGATTTGATATAAATTCCAGCTTGATACCTCCACGCGTTCCTGAGAAAAAGGGTCTTGACAGACAGACGGACGGACGGACAACAAAGTGATCCTATAAGGGTTCCGTTTTTTTCCTTTCGAGGTACGGAACCCTAAAAATTGGTCAATATGTCTAAAACTTAGACGCTTTAATAGCACATCTTCATTTCGAAAACAACTATTCATGATAAGGTCAGGTGGGGTAAGAGAAAATAACATTACTTTGTAGATTGAAAACAACATACCTACATATTTGGTAAAAACACTACCTACGTAAGTGTTTCTCGAACAAAAGCGTGCCATGACATCATTTAGAAAGGTATTATCGTCTGATAACGTCTACGGATAAGTGTGTGGGTACTTATGAAAGTTATGAAGTAATCAAATGTATTTGTCTATGTTCAACAAATTGATGTTTATAATGCCTGTTTCGTGCTCACGCAGGTAGGTATTGAGGGTCATTATAAACAATTAATTATCGAAACACGTTGTTTGGCCTCTATTGTATGATAATTTATTATATATTATTATTCTCGCTAAATAAAAGTAGTAGGTAGTTATACTACACTATACATAATATAAACAATAGTATACTAGGGCAACTCTGAGCGTCCAGAGTAACCCATTCCCAATTGAAGAAGTGCCCGCACGTTAGGCGCAAAACCGTACCACCTAGTGATCATTTTTACGCCGTTGTTATTAGATATTATATTACTCGTATTTGCGTCTCTTCTTTACCTCTTTTCCAATTTTGATAAAATTTATTTCTTGGATGGTAAGAGGACAAATGACACAGACCGAATCTCTCGCGGGCATAGCTAATATATAGATAATCATCTCGACCGTTTTACCTGTTGTAATTTAACGGTAAATACAGTAACCGACCGGTTATGTGCCTATTATTATTCCCCATTTATCAAAGCAATCAAGGGCCGGGTGCATATTTATACGCCCTGGCATGTCAAGTCTGTACGTCGATGATAGTTAGTTACCTACTTTAAACTTAGTACTCACGATCTGCCGATGGATCGTGAGTACTAAGGTTTCTGGTAGAGTGTGAGATGATAATACCATCTATATTAGTTTTCGGGCTTGCAGAATGCAAGCAGTTTTAACTGTTTGTTCGTGAGCTTTATTGCAACGCCATAAGGATCGTTATGCAGTATTATCGTTTTTTAAACTTGAGTTAATGGACTTTATAATTTTTATACCGGTTTACAAGTACATCATTTTATTACTCATGGTCTGATGAGGTCATTTTAAAAGGCAAAGTTCAGTGCGTAGTGAAACGTAACTTCCTGTAAAAAATAACCTTCAACTGACTTGCTTCTTATGCCTCTGCCTTTCATACCGAGTTGTGTTCTTACTTCTTAGACAACACAAGCCTTACTTGCTTATTCCGTAAACTAAAATGACATTTCATGTGTTGCTAGTTTTTTACGTCTTATAAATATTGATGTGCTACAACCGGTACCAACCGAAAATAGGTACTAATATAGGTACAGTCAGCGTTAAATACTTCGTAGCAGTCAAAGTGGCCAAATAGTTCGGTACACCATACTAAATATATGGTGTACCGAACTATTTGGCTACTTTGGTTGCTACAAAGTATTTGACGCTGACTGTACGAGTAAACCACAATATTTCTAATATTTAAAAGCGATTTTATTGTAAGATTAAGTCACCTCGAGGAGGCGGAGGCGTCAGTGAGTAGATTTTATTGTAAGCTTAACAGTCACCTCGAGGAGGCAGAGGCGTCAGTGAGTAGAATTTATTTATTGTTTTTTTCCTATCACGAAAGTGAGTAGATTTCATTTATTGTTTATTTTAAATATAAAATTAAATTTAATATTTATCGGTTATCCACAAACCGAAATAAAAAATCGGCACTGTTTGTTTTAAGCTAGTCCCATTGTTTGCGAATAAAAAAAAGACTGTACCGAATTGATGATTAGAACTTGGCACCCACATCCTACTGTCTAAAAAATCATGAACATCGGATAAACTTTGGTAGCCTAGTTGTTATATTGGGAGGCCGGTATTACAGAAATATTGAATTTTTATAAGGCAAATTTAATTAATATATGAGGCATAATGGTTACTAAAAGGTGATTTTTCCTTGCGTAGGTATGTCTTTAGTTACGACGCAATAAAGGAATTGTTTTCGAGACGCATTGCATTATCTTGAGGATTATGATATGACAGCTAATGACTTTCATTATCCGATGTAGGTAGCTACAGATAAATAATATCGAAATGTTGTTCTTAATCCGGTTTCAGTTCAATCTTATCGAACATCATGCTTGCATATAATTTTAAATACAATTGTTCGAATATTATGAACTCCCTTAAGGTTGTGGTCTGGATGCTAGCGAGCAGCAGAGCGACAAGTGGCAGTCCATACAAAATGAGATCTATAAACGCCCGCTCGTCGCTCCGCTGCCCCCTTGAATGCACAACGGTGCCCACCGAACACCTACATAATATCTTCTTCGCGTTGTCCCGGCCTTTTTCGCCACGGCTAGCTCGTAGGAGCCTGGGATCAGCTTGGCAACTAATCCCAAGAATTGACGTAGGCACTAGTTTTTAGGAAAGTGACTGCCATCTGACATTTCAACCCAGAGGGTAAACTAGGTAAGCCTTATTGAGATTAGTCCGGTTTCTTCACGATGTTTTCCGTCACTGAAAAGCGACTGATAAATATAAAATGATATTTCGTACATTTTCTAAAAACTCATTGGTACGAGCCGGGGTTTGAACCCGCGACCTCCGGATTGCAAGTCGCACGCTCTTACCGCTAGGCCACCAGCGCCCACCGAACACCTATGGTGCACTTTTCTCCCAAACTTCCAAAATTAGAAAGAGTATTTATACCGAAACTGACAGATGCGGACGTGTATTTTACCTCGTTATAAATCTTGTACTTTTTAAGTCTTAAAATGGCTTTTGTTTTCGTAGTTTCATGCCTTTTCTATCATATTTTAACTTTTCGTTTTCCAGACTATTCTGGTCCGAAAGTCCTAAAAAATATACGTAGAGTAATTTCAACATTTAAAAACCGATTTCAACATTTTTTTACAAATACTTTAATCGAAAATTCTCGAATTTTAAATTGATTATAATTGTCCTATATTTGTAAAGTTAAATACTTATATCAATTCGACATATTGATGGTCCATTAAAAAAATAAATCTACTGTCTCAAATAAAAGGCTCATTGTGATATAAATTGTTACGTTAATTCTTGAATTATTACGCCACCTTGAATAGTTTTAATAATTGTTATCTGTTATTAAAGAGCATGAGTTTCTATCGGATCCGGATGTTGATATCAGTGTCCGTGTCATTGTCCTCCACACAATCAATGTAATTAGAGATATTGTGTATGAAAGAATAGTTATTTGTGCAACAAGAGAGGAAAGTTGGTTTTTCTTGCGAGTGTTGATTTTGAGTCCCGAGTAAGCAAAAAGAAGAGATGTAAAATAACTTTGCTCTCGTGTGACACATACAACTTTTCACCTCAGTAGTGAGAAACATATTAAATTAAAAAAAAAATCAAGTAAAGTTAACCACATTTATTTACATTCATGAATGAAAAGCATATCATCATTATGACGAAAGCTTCTAGAAATATTCCTATATTCATGGCCTTCACTAAATTAAAAAGCTATTTTGTCTCACTCCCTGGAGTGACGAAAGTCGCACTTTCCTCACTCCCTGGAGTGGCGAAAGTCGCATTTTCCTCACTCCCTGAAGTGCCAAAAGTAGGCTTGTTCGAGTTGCTGAGGTGAAAAATATATTGTATAGGTATCGGCGCCAGAGTTATCACGCACACAACAACATGTCATGTAATGATAGCGTAATACTTGAAATAAGTTTTTCGTAGCGATAGCAAATATTGGTACACGGCGGGAAGAAGTTGATAAGAAGTCGAGATAGAAAAAGAAGAGAAACTTGAAGAAATTTGAACTTAAAATTGAATTACATAACGTTCAAATTTCAATAAACTTCCTTCCGCCGTGTACGGAATTATATTGTATGGGAATCGAAACTCCATATCCAAAATGATAGTGTCCTTTGATTCCTGTGAAATTTCCAAGAACTTTTCCAACTTTTCGGAGTGACCGCAACTTGCACATCTGCAGGTATGACTTTCATTTTTAAAGGCAATTTTGAAATTAGAGTTCGTTTTGGTACAGATAGCAAATTCAACAGCCAAATACAAGATTGAACAAAGTTTTTTCAAGGATTTAGCTTAAGGAATTTGTGAAGCAAGTTTCTTGTATAGTTACGAGTATATTCCTAATATAGCGATAACATAGTGCGTTACATTCATCTATTATTATATAAATAACTATAACCAGGATGCGCTGACTCTACCTGGCTGGTGAAAATCGTGCACAAACACAATCATTTTCTTATATTTTTATGACCCATTTTACGAAATCAATGTGGTTAATGCTAAATTAAGAACTGTGATCTCATATCTGCTAAAAATACCTATTACAAACATCTAGAGTATCCAAGTTGACTCACTCGAAAATGTATAGCAATGTATATCATACTGTTGTTTACCTTATACACTAGATTACCGAAATGTCGTTGGAAAGTTACCAAAATTGCCAAAAGAAATTGGGCAGATTTGTATGGACACTGGCCCATGAACCAATAAGAATAAGCGACATACCATCAGTATGTGTCACACAAGGCAGCAAAATTATTTCCTCCTTGGGCGTTAACACTTGAATCCATCACTACTCTCAGGATTTTATTTGAATTATGTAATCCTTCGCTTAGAATTCATCAGTAAATATGTAATTTTGTTCCCTTGTGACACAATGTATTATTGAGTCACTGAGACAATTAAATAAAGAAGTCATTACAAACCTTATTGACATGTGGTGAGATTTTTGACAACACCGCCTTCTTTGTGGTTTCCACAATGACCTGTGGCTGTTCGTTGACTAGAGGTACTTTTTTCTCGAGGGCATCAATGTAGCCGGCAACTTTGGCGTCTCCAACGGCGAGGGGTGCTGACACGTATGGGGCTGCTGTGTGGGCTGCGAGGGTGACACCTGCTTCTGCTGTGGAGAGCGCCCATTCTAACAGGCTATGTGCATCTAGGGACAAAATAGTCATTTTATACATCATGTCATTCATGAAGACGCGAACCCTGACTTGTCATGCTATTAAAGGTTATATTTGACAAATCTGTTCATTACCATAAACAAGAAACTTGTTTTGCCAGAAAGACTCCATCAGTAGCTTTAAGCAAAGCAAATATATTTTTTATGATAAAATATCTATAAATATTAAATGGACTGTTCTGGTTTTTTTTTGTTTGCGATAATGAACCATTAATTTTCACTTACTCGCAAAAATATTGTTCATAGTAAATTATTAGTTTACTGTATCATACTGAATCATACTGTTAGATGACAACAAAAAACTTACTAATTACTATAACAATTTAAGAGCCATAGTGAACCGTTTTCTAATAAAAATGTGTCAATTGATGGTGCACACTGCACATCTTTAATTTTGTATATCAATTTTTTTTTATACTATGTCAGTGTCAAACAAACATACGGCTCGCCTAATCGTAAGCAGTCTCCGCAGCCTATTTAGAGCTGCAACTCCAGAGGAGTTACATGCGGGTTGCCGACCCTAACACTGCACCGTCATTAAGCTCTGGCAACCTTACTCACCGGCAGGAACACAACAGTATTAGGTTTATAGAACTTTATTTTTCTCAAAGAAATTATACATTTCACTTCAGAGTATTAGTAGGGTCTAGCGTTATTTGGCCGTTTTCTGTAAGGTCTATTATCCACATAGCAAAACAAAATCTTTTCCTTATAAATTCTTAAGTGTAATGTCTCGATATTTATTACAGTAAGTTTATGTGTGCTCTTACCCTTAACTCTGGTGTATAGCGCTCCAACCTGCCCAACAGCTGCCCCAACTGTGGGGATGGCCATGGCCTTCTGTACACTCTGTAGCTGCGGAAACGCCATCGGAGCTGTGCTCACTTCTGTAGCCATCTGAATGAACACATCAAAAGGTATCAGTAAACAACATAACATTTGAAGGCAGGTAACCTGAACGCATGCAGTTGGTAAGTAACAGAAGCCTATAGACAGGAACCTGGTCTTCAACAGGACATCATGTTACGATCCTCAGCACTAATGGCTGAAGAAGGAGAACCTAAACACCCTAATGTCTGGACATTTTTAGTTGTACAGAACAGGAAATTGATAAAAATGTACATCTTCTTGTATTCTTGGAATATCTACAAGGTTTTTACTTGAAAGTATACTTACTGAGGAATTGTATTGAACACTTTAGTTTTTTTCATAAAGAAGGTAGATATAATTTGTCTAATAACATTTAAAAATTGTTTCTCTAGTTAGTAACCATAAAAATCAGACATGTTATATGTTCGTAGTATAAGTAGTAAAAAGGATGGAAGGGTCACATTGAATTGATTTCACAACGCTACGTTCTAAATTGACCGTGTCGAACGAGTAATTTGTATTGTATACTATAAATATAATATGTTGGGGGTAAAAAGTACCTTAGAATCACTTATTTTCCTCTTGTATAAAATACACGATAAGAATAATTCGTAAACTTTTAAAATTTCACGTTGTCTTCTGGTAAAAATCACTTAGAATATTTAAAATGCTGCGAAATATATTAACACAACTGTCTCTTCTCTTAGCACTTCACAGAATGAACGACGCTCCTACTGCAGCGGGCGGTATTATAACCGGAGTAAAATCCTCATTGGCCGATATCGCGCGATGGACTTTGGTCGACGGATGACTGTGTGCAACAAGCCACGTAGTTGGTCGAAACAAAACACGTAATAGTCGTGAAATTAACAAAATTATTGGCCCAAGACTGTTCAGAGTTCAGATGATGGTGCAGACTTCACCGTTAGGTTACCTAAACATATCCATTGCGAAGTTGCACAACAAAATGAACAAAAAACTACTCGGCCCTCGCTCTTGTTTTTATTAGCTTTGAAACGGAGCGTCACGTTTGTTAAATATTCCAATAAGAATTTATTTACAACTAACAACCTCAAACGTCTGCGATCAATTATCAACAAAAAAATAAACAAATACCTATCCAAAAAGTTTCGTCTCGGTGCCCACAAATATTTTGGTTGGCCGCCAAACGTCATCTGCCAATGACGAACATCGATCGCATAATTTGTGGAACGAGGCCAACATAAACAAACATTGGATAAGCGAGTACGTGTGATTGGCTGCCGCCCCAGTCTTTCTCTTAGCGAGGGCTGGTGTGGACGTGTTTTATTACACATTTTTTGTGACTTTTCACAAAATGTCGTGGTCAAACGATGTAGTTTTGGAATTTTTGGACCTTTATCGTAGAGAACAACTTCTTTGGGACCCAAAACACCCACATCATAGAAACAGAAGCGAAGTTTCCGATGCTTGGCTTCGAATACAGACGTCTTTGAGCATAAATTGTTCGGTCACTGACCTCAAGAGGAAGAAAGAATCGCTCATGACATCTTTTAGAATGCACTGGAACAAAAAGAAGAAGTTACAAGACTCATACCATACGACATGGTTCGCATATCCTATGATGGAAAGTTTTCTCGGCGGGAAATATGAATGCGATAGTACTCAAATGGAACATGAGGTGAGAATTAAACATAATTTGTGTTAAAATACTTTCAGTTACATTATTAGCACATCTAGGAACAGTATAAGCAGTCTTTATTATAATCGTGTCCAAACCGATACAATACTTCTCAAAACTTGGCACTGTATTGGCCAAATATATGTCATTGGTTAATTTGGTCGTGTTGGGCACAAAGTCTCTCGCACTACTTGGAATGAGGGGCAAACATTTGACGAAGTTTCTTAATTCAAATAAGTTTTCGACTATAAAATTAGTAAAATTACTGAATTACTTTACCGACATTACTTAAGCAATTGTAAATTTAACTGGATAGGACGGATGGGTTATAGATCATTGTCATTCGTTTTATTATGTATCGGGCTACAATACAACTCAAGCCTGGCCATGATTTCCGGCGATGTCCCGAAGATCTCGTCAACTAATTGAAAATACTACTGAATAGTACCCAAAAATATATCTATATTTCTTCTATCTTCCTAGTTAATAACAATAAGTCGAAGGTTTTAGGCGCTTATCAATCGGCCCAATACCTCCGGTTCCTGTTCCTACTCGATATCGCATATACGGATGTCATGTTATGATGTTAGGTGAACTTTGAGACCGACGTGTACTGTGTACTATTGCGCCATCTGATTCATCCGTTTACGGAAAAAGTCGAGAGTCTTGGGTATCAAAGTTATTGACATAGTTAACAAGTTTAGGCCTGAGGTACACTTGTAAGTTTTACTTACGGAAGTAGGGACACAGCTATACTATAGAGTGAGAGATGAATATCATTATCTCATTCTAACAAATAGCTTTGTCCTTACTTACGTAAGTAAAACTTACAAGTGTATCTCAAGCCTTAGATACATCAAACGTGACAATAACTGATAATAATATCTCAACTTAAATGAATAGTAGGAAGTTCGTTGACTTGGTTGGGGCATTTGAGATGGCTCTTAGTGCCTATTTTAGTTTAGCAACGTCTCAAGCTAATGACTTATGAAGTGCCTAGCATATGCCTAGCCTACTGTGAGATACAATAGACACAACTAGCTATAAAATTGCATGGACACTTTTGCAGCTGGGTGTACATAAGGGCTTGTGTACAAATCACGCGATGTTTTATAGGGGGGGAGGGAGTCACGAAAAAATGACGACAGAACACGTCGGGGGAGGGGGGTATAAAAAGACCTCACGTGTATTTTTCTATGGTGAACGAAACTAAGAAAAAATATCTACCTCATATTTTTTCTCGGTTTTGTTAAACATAAATTTTCACTTGGCACTTCAAAATAGCAAGTCTAAACAAGATTTACTCTATACCAGGGGTAGCCAACAGGTCGATCGCGACTGTTAGTCCAGTCGATCGTGGCAAGGCAAAAAATATAAATACGTAGACCAGTTTCATTTAAGGTTTCAAGATGTATGTAATTGGTAGATCGCACAGGGTTTCGTTAATAAACAGGAGATCTTGGGTCTAATCAAGTTGGCCACCCCTGCTCTATACAATACAATTTATCTTAAAATAAGGTCGAACAAAAAATAAAATAAAATACACTTGAGGTTATGTGGGGGTACAAGTACCTCACCAAATACAACCAAGGGGGATGGGGGGTATCAAAAAATAGCGGTAAAAACCTCGCGTGATTTGTGCACAAGCCCTAAGTAAATAAGAAGCTTTGGCGTCGTAGGCTGGACTGGCAGCAAAAACGCAGCAAAAACGCTAACCTGCATACCTATGGGGGACTAATACAAGTACCTACTACGTAATACATTCCCTAATGGTTGCGTTAAATTACTCTTCGTTTGTGTCGTGATGTCGTGAACCTTTTATGACACACGTGATGGTTTTTTAAATAAAGTTGGCTTTTTGAGATATCAAAGGGTACGAACCGGGGGCTTCGCAACAATACATAAACTAAAAAAGCATTCCTACTTGTAAAAGTGAATCCTACCTACTCGCGCTCCACATTTGTGAAAGACTATCAGATAGCCCTTCACATGCGTTCAAAACCTTCGCTAAATTTGCAAATCTTTGGACGAATTTCATGTCAGTGGCCATTACAGACCAATAAGCCCTAAATCACAGAATTTGAACCTATACGACCCCAATAGATTAATTATTTTCCATTTTACTTTTCAGTTCTTTGTAAATACGGCATACACGACCCCTCCAGCAATAGCAGACCATTCCGCGCCCCGCAACCATGGTACGGTGGAAAGGACTCCCGCCAACAGGCCGACGAGACAGTCAGCTCAACCCAACCCCACAGACAAAACAACAGGCTTTGACACCACCACAGATATGTTCTACGCTAAGAAGCAAATGGACGAAGCCGTTACGTACTTAAAGAAAGCTACTACAGAGAAAAGAGACATAGATGAATACGATCTGTACGGTCAGCTGCTAGCTAAAAAGCTGAGAAAACTAGACGAGCATCAGAGAGACGTTGCTATGCACGAAATAGACAATATAATGTTCCGCGCGAAAATGCAGAGCGGGCCTTCGCAGTCCAGGAGTTACTCATCTTCCCCGTCTCCTGTCCCAAGGAAGATGAAGTCTCCAGTCTTTATCGTATCTCAGCAGAATCATGCGCAGTATGAAGACGAGAATATACAGTACCAGGATCATTTGTCTGGACAACCGCCGCCTTAAAAATGTTCATAATATCATATGGAATTGTTTTAAGCTTTTTAAAGGCTGAAATTGGATGAAGAAACGAACTGCCAACCTGACCAAACGATTGGTGATATTTTAAATTGGTGATTAAATAGGGTTGATCTGTTCTGGGTCGACCAAGTTATGAAATCGTTTCTGGACAGAGCATAGTCCAGACTTTCACAAATATTATGTATTTTACATACCGATGCTTTTTTCATTACATCTTATTACTCACTTAAAAGGTGTTTGTTTTATTTTTTAATAGTCCATTTAAAAAAGTCAGACCAAGATAACTTAGCAGCGATTTTGACAGTGCAAGTTTTATTTTAAACGTTAATCTTGTATGGAATTATAACGCTTACATAACAGTTGCACAGGCTGGGCTACCTATCAAAATCGCTTATCTTATAGTTTAATACCCTATATATTTATTCAATTTTTGGCAGCTTCGGTAACGTCTGTGCGGTAAGAGAAGAGTCGTAGAATAGATTTGTTGGTTCCCTTAAATTCCACACGAGTCTTCTCTTTCCGCACAGACTCCAAAAGAAACTTCTTTTTGTATGGGACGAGTCGTGAGGAAAAATTGATTTCTCATCATTCGCCTCGCGACTTGCAAGCATAATTTACGTGAGTCTAGACTTTAGCCTAGAGGGTCTACCGCAAAGAATATAATACTCACTAGGAGATAGTGAGTATTATATTTTTTGATGAGTATTATTGCAGAAGATTTTCGGAGCTGGGTAATGAGGCCTCATACAAACGAGAGCTTAAAAAGCGTCGTGTTGATAACCTGACGTTAGAGACATAGAGGTACAATAATACAGTGATGAAATGGGGGAGGGGGAGATGACCGAACGAGATGCTCTTACGGAACTTTCATTAGGAATATCAGAGAAAGCGATATTATTGTTTGTCCTTGTCATAGTCTAACTTGTCTTTCCTACCTACTTCTAAAATGTCCTAAGTGACGTAGACGTTTTTTTGTTACCCATCGTTTTTTATGGTGGGTAACAATGAACCCGACCAAATTTCGTGGGTTATTTTTGGTATGTTGGCAGAAATGTTAAAAAGAGTTTTTAATTTTGTCGCATTGTGTAAAGTGCCAATTACATCCACACATTATCAGGGCCCGATTTCAGGCCCGAAAAAGAATATTTTTTCGTTTCACCAAATATCAGTACATCGTTTACAATATTTGAAATGTAAAAAAAAATTGGTCATACGCACAAATACCAAACATTGAACCTTTTTTGGTGATTAGCGACAAAGTATTGTTAACGATGTGCTGATATTCTATGGAAAAAAACGATGATCAGGCCCGAAATCGGGAAGTGTGGATGTAATTGGCGCTTATATTCTGTCCCTCACGGGCGCATGCGGTATAGAAAAGAGTAAAGTAACTATATGAGCACATCTAAATGATCCTACCATCTATGGAATACATACAAGGGTATCCATTTGTGTCATACAAACGCTTGCTGTAAAAGCGCCCGTGCTGATAAGACCAAAAGGTGTTAAGCAAATAATAATTTAATATCCTGGTAACAATTTTTGCAAATGTCAATTATTTGACGTTCCGTTTGACAGCTAGTTAGTGACAGCTGACAGATCTCAGCTGGCGATTCCGTTCCATACTGTGTTATTTGTAAATATTTAACAAATGTGTTTTAGAAACAAAGAAGTGTTATTGTAACAAGATCCTTAGTAATTCCGATATAAAAAATGGCGACTATGGTGAAAGAGAAGCCTCGTGCGGTAAGTTTTACACTTTCGTTATTACTTTTTGTATTTCTTGCTCTAAAAATTATATGCGTAGTTATTTATTTGTGTAACTTAACATGAACTTGCATTTTCAGAAGAAGAAAAGCAAAGAGAAACGCGTTACAAGTACTGAGATACCTGAAGCAGGGGCTTCTATAAGCAATATGCCTATAATTGAAGAGAATATCCCTTCTGCTCAAGCTGTTATTGAAGAAGATATAGTTGAAGATACAGATTTACCCAGTATATGTACTCATGAACAGACTGTATTAAGTGTAAATGAATCCGCTCAAAAAGAAACTTTAATAGAAGCAGATCAAAGCTCAATTCCAATTGCAGAATGCTCGAAAATACAGAGTCAAGCAAGTATAGATAATCAAATATCATCACAAAGTCAGTGTTTAGATCCAACACAAAGTGCATATAAAGATGTGTGCCATAGTCTAGATATAATCACTCTTAAAGATGTTCCAGTATCTGATTTACCTATAGAAGAACTGGAAACAAAATTAAAAGAGTCAGCGTTAGCTTATACAATTCAAGGCACTGATCATATGCAATCAGTTGAAGATACTACTGAAAGTATATCTACTAGTGTGTTAGAAAATGTAGCACCATCAGCTCCTATATTTGAAGAATCAATGATTCCAGAAACAACCCAGGAACTTCAAACAACAAATGAAGTTAGACTGGAAAAATTACAATGTATGCCTTTAGAAGTAGCAATGCACATATTTGGGGGGAAAGAGATGGCAGAGATAAGGGAGATGAGTGAGAGAGAGGAAACTTTGGCAGAAGGTGGAAAAGCATTGAGGCCGGAACATCCTCTGGTGGACTTGTTGTCAACTTACAGGTACTTATTGGTTTTTTAATACAATAACAATAATATTTTTAGCACCTCACACCGCCAAATAGCATTTTTCATATCAAAAATGGTGTCTCATAAGTCATAAATATATTAAATATGCATAATGCAATTATGCCATGTCTGATAAGAGTCTATACTCTGTGTTGGAACAATTATGTATATAAATAGTCAGTTATGTTTGATTAACATAATAATGAATCATAAAAGATTTTTATTGCAGGCATATTTATTTATTTATTGAGAAAATGCAATAAGCAAACATTTCTGTGCAAGGGTATACCTACCTTTTACTTTTTGTACATTGTTCTGGTTCTGTTGACTTACCAACAGTGATTCCTTGTACGCCTGAGGTGGGTGACAGTCTCGTGACACTATCATTAACACTTTGAATGCCATATCATTAACCGTTTGTGTTGGTGCGTTTGTTTATGGATTACCTTACCTTACCATACACCCCTCTTCTCGTAATTGTAAATATTATGGAAATAAAATTGATTTGTACATGTTACTTCGATTAGTTTTTCTCACTACCCTACTATTTGTCTTGTAAATTTACAAGCTGCTTAAGAATCGTATAATAAGCTAAATACCCATTTTTCAGATGTTCAGCAATAGCATTAGAGCAAGAAAACGAAAAGGTCGCCAAAGGATACCAGGATGAGGAAAAAAGCAGAGCTGCTCTATGGAGAGTGGAGAAGAAGACAGTCTCTGTCACGCAAAAGTGTGGTCAGTGTGAGCGTAGCATCTCTTACACAGGTTGGTCTGAAACACTGTTATCTAATGACTTTGATTGTATGCCTTTGCAATAAGTAACTTAAGCATCATTGTAGATCTGTAGGCGCTTAAGTTCATTGTGTGAGTGTTATTAATATTTGTAAATATTTAAGTAATGCCGTTTAGAAACGTTAAATGTTTTTTGTTACAAGATCCTATATTCTGTTTTTTTATTCCGTAGACTAAAATGACATTTCATGTGGTACTAAGAAATGTCATGTTTTACATATGAAACGTCATTTTAGTCCACGGAATAAAAAAACAGAACTTAAGCAATTATTAAAATTGTTATACTTTTTCCTCCTTGCAAAGAGAATTTGAAGTAGAGGTGTATTGTCAAAGAAAACTTTGTGGTGACGTAAATTTACCGCAATCTTTTGACACATAATTAAAACTTTTACTATGCCATTTGACTTTGATCCTTATTCTTTCTCTAATATGTGTTCAATTAGATAAATATCAAATATCTTCGAAGCGATGCTGTTATAAATAAATAATATAAATATAAATATTATAGGTCATTATTACACAAATTGACTAAGTCCCACAGTAAGCTCAATGATATATAATATATAAATATTTATAAATACTTAAATACATAGAAAACACCCATGACTCTGGAACAAATATCCATGCTCATCACACGAATAAATGCCCTTACCAGGATTTGAACCCGGGACCATCAGCTTCGTAGGCAGGATCAGTGACCGACTAGGCCAAACCGGTCGTCGTGTTATACCTTTGGCCTTTGATCTATTAGATGGCGTCACTATTTGATATTTAACAAAAACTCATATTAGTAAAAGAACAAGGATCAAAGTAAAATGGCATTCTAAGTTCTAATTATGTGTCGAAAGATGGCAGTAAATTTACTTGGCTACAAAGTTTTCTTTGACAATACACCTCTATTTGAAATTCTCTTTGCTCTTTGTTCCACTTTTTGCCCTAAAAATATATATGCATAGTTATTTATTATTGTAACTTAACATGAACTTGCGTTAACCTTTCGAACGCCAGAAGCCGAAGGAATATGCCGTGCCGTGGACGCCAGGCGATCATGATTATTTAAGCGAAATTGAACTTTACGGAGTCCCTTGTAAGTCCCTATTGCATTGGCGAAGATGTAGCCGTCGTTGGCGTCTTCGGCAAGACTTTCGGATGACTTCCACAGCCGACTGTGGCGTACAATGTTTAATAAGAGGACAGTATTTCCCACAGAGTAGTGTGGCCATCTAGCCATCTGTGGACCTTATGCCTTTGCAATAAGGATTAGGTAGTGTACCATTTCCGTCCTCGAAACGTCGGACGTAAATTTCAAAACTTAATTATACGCGATTAAGTCCCGTTTTATAATTTAATAATGGGTAAAACACATTTTAACTAAGTCATAAAACGTAGCATGCTTCTGTTAATTAAATTACAGTTAGTCTTGTTTTAACCGTTTTTATTGCTGCTCGTGTCATCCACGATGACGCGCAGATTAGTCAAATCTAACCTTTAATCGTATGACAATACGAGTCAAGGCCCGCGTCTTCGTGAATTACACGATCTAACAAAAAAGAAAATGTCAGGAGTATAGTGAAAATGTCAGACAATGACTAAGTTAATCAGTATTTTACTAAAATAGATTTTATGAGTATGAATAGCAGGATTAGTGTCATCTTCTATTATATGATGATTTTTTTTTTATGATTATGTAAATACTGAGCTAGGATTCAAACATTTTTTAAGTGCAATATGATTTATATAATATGAATATGATTTCATTGTTACAAACAGATTGATTGACAACAGTAGCCAATAGGCGGGCTTATCAGTATCACTAAGATTTTTTCCAGAGAACCTTCCAAACTTTCTTGTATCTCTTTCAAGGACAGTACGAGCACGCTACGCTGCTGAAGGAGAAGCTGCCTGCCGCTCAGCTTCGTTTGGAGGGCCTGCTGAAAGACGTGAACGAGTCATACTGCACGTACCAGCACCAGGCGTTGCTGGCTTACTATCAGGTTAATTTCAATCCAAAATAGACTTTATTCGTATACTATTAAAGGGAAATATGAAGTTCCGCTGCTAGAGGAGAAGCTGCCTGCCGTTCAACCTCGCTGAGAGGGCCTGCTGAACGACGTGAACGAGTCATACTGCATGTACTAACATCAAGCATTATTGGCTTACTATCAGGTCTTTTTTAGTTTATTTATAATAAAGGTACAGCTATTATAACAGTTGCCCAATGCGACAGTGTAGCGAATATTGACCTAGATGCATATATACAATTAATTCTAAGA
The DNA here is from genome assembly GCF_033807575.1 of Cydia pomonella. NCBI lineage: Eukaryota > Metazoa > Arthropoda > Insecta > Lepidoptera > Tortricidae > Cydia > Cydia pomonella. The sequence goes on along the minus strand of NC_084705.1, from coordinate 3,036,152 downwards.
AGCCTAACATAAGAGCGTACTCGCATCTTAAATGCCGGCAACGCACTTCCAACCCCTTTAATGTTGCGGGTGTCTGTGGGCGACGGTAATCGCTTACCATTCGTCTGCTCGTTTGCCTCTTATATCAGCAGCATGTTCCACATAGGAATTTAATACTTCGACCCATCTTAGGTCAGCATCTCCCAAATTATGGGCCCCGACCCATTGGTGGGTCGCGTACGAAATTTGAGTGGGCCCTGGAACATAAGACGACATGCCTACCGATCGGGTTAACAGCCGGTACTAATAAAATAATATTTCATGCTCCCATATTTAAGATGGCCAAGAGGTGGGAGGACTTTTTGTGAGGCCAGTCAACTTTGAGAGCTCCTGTTCTAGGTAGTTAATTTCAGTGACAAAATCAAAACACAATTTTCAGATAGAAGAATTCATCTCAGAAACTGTCCGAGGCAACGTTGGAGACATCAGAGAAGCCCTAACCTTAGTACTTCAAGAGTTGCGCGCGAGCAGCTCCATCACCTGTCTGAAGATGGAGTACTTCACGGATTCCTTAAAGCGCTGGGCGCGGGCGCTGTGCGGCGCTTTGCTTGCTAAAAGTGACGTTAGGCAGCTACTGTTCTTGCTTCACCAGCTATTCAGGTAATCTGGTTTTACAAGCTTTTTCCTACTCCTCTACTGTTATCTGTCATTTATGCATTCATTAACACGAATATAAGAACATACATAAAAGGTTTCAAGAAAAGTCTATATTGTCTATTCCTCATAAAAGCTCTTGTGCTTTTAATCGCTATAACGTTACTGCGATTAATGGCTACAGACCTAACAAAACCAAAACGAATACAGTTTTAAACTAAGTGCATTGCCGCCAACTTACAAAATATTCATTTGGTTGCATAGTAAAAATAATTACTTCATAAGTCAGAAACACGCATGTGACACCCGTAATATAGCAACATAGACTACGAAGACCTCAGCGTTGCTTGTTAGTCTCCGTAGGCTACGGTGGCCAAAATTGAGAAAAAACTGTCCAAAAATTTAATTTAGCAAGTAGCAAGTACCAGGGCCTCATGAGTTACGAGGAGGTGTCGCCGACCGGCCGGCCGCGGCCCGGGGCGGGCCGGGCGCGTAACAAGGAATGCTCGCGCGTCTTGGCTATATACTTTTGCTTTGTTTACCTAAATTAAGATTTTTTTTTGTTGACTCGTAGGAAAAATATTGTATGCAACGTTGTATAAGTAGGTCAAAAAATGCTCGTGGCCTTCGGCTCCGGCTCACATTGTAACTCACGCCACTCGGCTTTTTTGACCCTTCTTATACAACTGTTGCATAAAATACTATTATTTAACTCGCATGTACTGTACCGGCCAATAATACGAGTATATCACCTTTGGGTGTTTGTAGGAACTTGTAAATAATGTACTTGAGTTAACAATGTAGGTTAGTTTTAGAAATTGTGTCCTTTGTTAAAAAGCTTATTTTAATAATTGTAATTGCGCTATCCGTCTGGAGTTGCCTTACCCGAAAACCTCGGCCAGTGATCATTGTATTATATGGACTGACGTTTATCTGGCAGCTATTTGTACGTCACGTATACCATAAATTTGACGTGCTACTCCCCCGCAAAAATCGGCAGACTTTGTCGCAGAAAATCACAGACAAGGCATCTCCAGTTGTTAAATCCTCCAAGGCACTGACTGATGATGATTATTATTATAAGACGTAAAATTCCAGACAAACCCATTCAGTGCGATGGGCGGCCCCTCTGATTAGACTCCCGATGTGTGATACAAGCGACGCGGCACGGGCCCTGGCCATACTGGACCTTTTGCTGTCTGCACCCGTCTTGGAGACGGCTAAGGAATGTACTGAAGGTACGATGGTGTTGGTATGCATTTATGTTTGAGGGTATATAATCAGGGATCGGAACCGGTTTTTTGCAAAAACATCGAAATAACCATATATTTCGGTTTATTTTATACTCTAAATGTAGGACTCAGTTGTGTTTTCAGATAACGACTTCGTATTATTAGATTGCCTAATTAGAAATGAAGTAATTAACAAAGAACGAAAAAATACCGTTTTCGTTCCCATACAAAAAATACCGGTTTCCGATCCCTGTATATAATAATAAAAGTCACTTAGTATGACCTAAATCTTATACCCATAATTCATGTATATTTATGTATTTTGGGGATAGAAAAAACGGCTCTAATGATTTCGATGAATGTAATTTGGTGATTGGGGGCGAAAAATCGATCTAGCTAGGTCTTATCTCTGGGAAAACGCGCATTTACAGGGCTGTTTACCAGCTAAGGAGAACCGGTCCAATACGCCCCGTGTTTTCACCATCAAAAAAATTGTAGTTGTAATCACTTTATTGTACACAACACAGGTTCACATAATATTTACAGAAATAGAGGTACAAAGGCGAACTTATCCCTATAAGGGATCTCTTCCAGCTAATCTTCGGGAAAAAAATTGGTTGGCGCATTGCGCGCACCAAAAGGCAAGGCGCCAATCTCAATTTACACAATATTACAATATTTTCTCCTGCTTTTTATGTTTGTGCCGTCCCCAGTCTAGCTAAATGTATGGATCCTACCGTTTCCAGCAGAGAACGAGGAGATGTGGGAGGAGGTGGACCGGCACGGCGGCGCCGGGGCCGTCAGCGAGGGCGCCTTGCGGGAGCAGGACCTGCTGGCGTTGTTGAAGGCGTTCCCGCTGCGGGCGCTCGCGGCGCGCCTCGCGCTCCTACAGCGGACTGTGAGTAACTACCGTCTTTAGCAGAGAACAGATGTGGGAGGAGGTGGACTGGCACGGCGGCGCCGGGGCCGTCAGCGAGGGCGCCTTGCGGGAGCAGGACCTGCTGGCGTTGTGGAAGGCGTTCCCGCTGCGGGCGCTCGCGGCGCGCCTCGCGCTCCTACAGCGGACTGTGAGTAACTACCGTCTTTAGCAGAGAACAGATGTGGGAGGAGGTGGACTGGCACGGCGGCGCCGGGGCCGTCAGCGAGGGCGCCTTGCGGGAGCAGGACCTGCTGGCGTTGTTGAAGGCGTTCCCGCTGCGGGCGCTCGCGGTGCGCCTCGCGCTCCTACAGCGGACTGTGAGTAACTACCGTCTCTAGCAGAGAACAGATGTGGGAGGAGTTGGACCGGCACGGCGGCGCCGGGGCCGTCAGCGAGGGCGCCTTGCGGGAGCAGGACCTGCTGGCGTTGTTGAAGGCGTTCCCGCTGCGGGCGCTCGCGGTGCGCCTCGCGCTCCTACAGCGGACTGTGAGTAACTACCGTCTCTAGCAGAGAACAGATGTGGGAGGAGTTGGACCGGCACGGCGGCGCCGGGGCCGTCAGCGAAGGCGCCTTGCGGTAGCAGGACCTGGCTCATATTTTTAGCTTTTGTACATAAATTGTTACAGCTTTTTAAAGTGCGTTTTAGGTGGGTTAATGATTTTTTTCTATGAGTGTTTAAAAAAAAATCAATATTCGAATCGCTAAAGTCCGTAGAAAAAATCCTCAAGAATGCTAATACATTTTTTGACAACCGTAGGTATTGTTATCTCAACAAGCGGTACGGTTATAAAAACCCCGCTCTCTAAGTCTATGGCACCATAAGATAAGAGTGAAGAAAGGAATAGGGAGAATGAGATAGTGGTATCGTTCTCTGATATCGAGAAACTGTATCGTACTAACACAGGATCGTGAGTGGCTTTTATTTAATAAGAGTTGATACTATATAGTAGTTACGTTCTTCGGTTGCAAGAATTTGCAATCTTGCTTAAGACTACATTGATTGAGTTCTTTGATAGCTCGATTATAGAAGACCATGACCATACCTCGGCCTGTCTTTCAACTTGTACATTACATATACCTTTATTAACTTTTTTAGGACATAACCCAAACCCGTCCATACGAATGGGACCACGCAGCGCGAGACGTGCTCCGTGCGTGCTGCGGCGTGCGCACGCTGCTCGCCGTGCTCACGCGCGCTGTGCGCACGCACGCACAATACTCGCGCCTGCGCGCTGAGCTGCGCGCACTGGGACACCATGCTATGTGGGCGGTGGCTGACTTGCACAAACATAATAGGTGACTTACATTTTTTATTTAATAACTTAAGTTTCATTGTATATTTTGACAACACACATTTTAATATAGTTATTTACGATACAAGTGCGAAAAGTAGGAAATCTCGTGTCGATTTAAAACACTCCCTTCGGTCGTGTTTATCGCTACTTGTTGCGAATTACCGATTCGCACGTGTATTGTACAACGTTTTACAGTACATAATTATGATATGGCTCTTTAAAATTTCGACATATGCGGGAAAGTAGCACCATGTGTACTGTAATAGTTATTTACAGTACATATGGTGCTATTTTACTGCACTAGTGCGCAAATTAGCATATTACGTTCCTGTGTCAAACATTTAAAGGGCCATATGTACTATAAAACGTTGTACGATACATGTGCGAATAGATAATTAGTAACTCGTGTCGATTTAAAACATTCCCTTGAGTTGCGAATTACCTATTCGCACATGTATCGGTTTTACAGTACATTAAGGCTCTTTAAATTTTCTAAATAGTTACGTAATGTGCTAAATATCGCACTAGCGGCAAAATAGCACAATGTGTACTGCACATTATATTTACACGCGTGCGGAAGTAAACGTAGGGTCAGCATCAAAAGTAGCGGGTGAAACAACGCACCAAAATTATCTGACATCCCTGATAATTTTTCCAAATATAGATAAATTTTTAAAATTCACGTTCAAAAGTGATATCTTTATAGTCCCAGTTGTTCTATATTAAAAACATCCATTTTTGTTAAGCTGTTACACAATGAATTATGAAGCATTGTTTGTACCGCTACTTTTGATGCTGACTGTACGATACACGCGCGAATAGGTAATTTTCTATATTCTGCATACAACTATCGTAATTATTTTTTTTTTATTGCAAAGTGAAACAAACAGCATATCATTACACATACAGTTTAACAAATTAAGTTAATACAACAGCCAGAACAGTTTCCACTTATAGGTTACACAATTATTGCTCTGAGAAAAACAACATGCACGTATTAAACAATTAACTAGGCAATTAAAAGCTAAAATGAAGATTATAAATAAGTTAGGTACTTAATTAATGATAACATTTAAGAAATATGAAGTTTATATAATTATTGATAAAATTTATGAACAATTTAATAAATTTCAAGAAAGAGAAAGAAGATTTTAGACAGAATTACTATACAAAAAGTTAAAAAATAACTACATATTTTAAAATGTTTATGATCATATTACCTTTTGTCAACAGAGCCTCGTACCCCAAAGAACTATCAACCCAAATCTCGGGCGAGCTGGAAGCCATATTCACGGACGGCTGGGTGCTGGCGAGCACGGAGCCCCCGGGCTGCCGGGCGCCGCCCGCGGCTCTGCTGCGGCGCGCCGCCCGGCCCGCCTACTGCGTGGCCCTGATGACCCACTTACACGGTTCGTAGTAAAACAACTATAAACTACTAATACTATATACAGGGTGATTTCGGGGTCGTGGAGCAGGAGAACAAGACATCACACAGAATTCAAAGATGAGTCTAATGATGTTGCTCATTATTTATTATCACCAATAATTATGATTATTTTTCAGATGACAAGTAGAAAAAAAACATGTTTGCGTACAATTTGGTCACCCTACTCAATGTGACGTCTTGTCGCTTTCCATACAGCGTATGTCAAAAGTCATAGGGTGACCATGATTACTTCGTATAAGACTAATTTTACTTGAAAAATAATAAAAATCAAACTAATTATCTTTCAATCAAATACTACCGTATGATAATGTAAATCATTTATAGATTCAGAAAAAGTGGTTTCTGGATCACGACCCAGAAATCACCCTGTAATATATGGAGCTACAACAATCTTTTAGAAACCAAAACAGATGTCGAGGCGTCTTCAGACTCTTCAACTCAGCTCCATATTAATTTAAATTGTATTTTAGTTATAAATACATAAAAATAAAATAAAAATTATTTATTATCAGACAAATTTAGGAGGTGCAAAAGACTAGATCGGAAACTAGTAAACTAAAGAAAAAACTTATAAATACTAAATCTACAACAATATAACAATACAAAGATATGTTTATATTACAGAAAAACAACCATTAGTGATAGACTGTTTATCGCTATCGCTGTCTCTTTCCTGCGGGCAGTGCGTGCACGTCGCGACGCAAGTCGCAAGTTGCGAGGACAATGCAGAGATACCGGCCATGGTCGTCGATTTCCTTGTACAGGTATTAAATAAATATAAGATTATATATATATTTATTTATTTTATTTAAACTTTATTGCACAAAATATATACAATAATGTACAAATGGCGGACTTAATGGCATTCTCTACCAGTCAACCATAGGGCCAAACAGAGACACTTACAATTGGTGCAGACAGTGAGAAAAAAAAGTCAATTAATTAAAAAGAAAAGCAAACTAATATACTTATAAACTACATTTATATCATATAAATACATACATACTATAAATATAAGAAACACAAACATACATATACATACACATACATACTATAAATATAATATTGAACCCAAAATATATTATTATTGATATTGATTATTATTTGTTATTGATTTATATTTTTTTATTTGAACTCTCGTTTTAGCAAATGCTTACGTAACATCCGCTTGAAAGAAAACTTACTTGGAGCTTGTCTGATGTATTCTTTCTAGATATAATATATATATAAAGTTAGGTTCTATTGTGTATTTTTTGTATGAAAATGCTAAAAATATATAGAGCCCTATTAACTATTTAACTGCTTTCCAGGCCTTCTGTTGACATCTTGTGAGATTTGTCAACAGACAACTGTCCCACACATGAGAGATATGACTCAATTCCTCTAAACGTATCACGTAAATAATAAACCCCCTGTGCTTAAAGAAATGGGCATAATTTTGACACACACAGAAATAACACCCAAGTTCCATTATCCGTCACTTACGGCACTAGAGACATTTTTCTGTATGTTGTATTTCGCTTCGCTGACTTGAAATTTTTGATTCATATCTTTCGCTCGTGGAGATATATAGCACTCATTTCGCTCAGTGGATCTGTAGAGTGAGTAAAAGAGATGGTTATAATTATAATACACGCACAGTCATAAGTGCGACCAAGATGGCGAACGCGATACGAACCCGCCATGTGTTCTCACCCTCCGAACCGGTCGTTTCGCATATTCGCGTCGTCTCCCTCGTCTGGCTCGGCCGGCTCATTCGGATCATGAGTGGGAAAGGGCGAGCAAGTAACACTGAGATAGATGAGTTACTGAGCGAGTTAAATCTCGAGTGAGTTGAGTGAGTGAGTTCAATCAAAAGATATAGTTTATTTAAATCACTCACTCGTGAACGACATGTCTAGTATGTTGATTGTGCTACCTATATTAAATTTAAATTGTTTTTAGTTTATGAAATGTCGCCTTTGGCAGGTGGCATTAAAACCAAAGAGGCGCTGCAACGGCTCGTGCATGGAGGCGGCTCGAGAATGTCTCCCCAAACTGCTGTCGCGACACGACTATTTATACGCCAGGGCGGTACATAGCATAGCTTACGTTCATCAGTGTAAGTTACTATTCGTTCCTATTCTACCAAAGATTTTACTTTTGCCTTTCGACGCAAATTTGTCAGGTTGAGTAGGTGAGCCAGCAGTCAACAGATAGACAATTACTACATTGTGCAACGAGGGGGGTAAGTGAAATTTTGGATACGAGGGACTTAAAGACCCGAGTTTGCAATATTCTTACCCCCGGAGTTACACACAATGTTTTCATCACATTTGCGAAGAAAAAACTAAATTTTAAGCAAAATAATTCCTAAATACGGTGACATATCAAACATTCGTCCGCCATTATGTAATTTATTTCTTTCACGATTGGAATTTAGTTTGAAATATATTAAACTGCTGTTAAATTAATCAAATTAAATAACTTTAAACAACAAAAAAAAATTAAATTATAAACGTCAGTCTTTTAAAAGTAAAATTATTTTATGCTACTTGGTTTCTATGAATAAGTTTCATAATAAAAAAAAGCTGTAACTCCCTAGGGAGTTATAGCTTTTTTCACAATCCAGAACTCCCGCGGGAAGAATATAGGCCTTTGTCCTTCAGTGCACCTGCATGAAATAAGATCTTTTTGGAGTAAGTGTGATGAAAAGGAAGTTTAGTAATAAGGGTTCTTGTGGGATCTTGTGGCAGTGGTGGCACTCTACGGGCGTGAGATGTTTAAATACTAGTGTATGAAATCTATCAATAAAGTCTTCAACGAATCAAAGTATCTATATCTGGAATGGTTTATTCTAGCATTTTGTTTTAATCTTCCACTGAAATATCACGTAGATTGTTCATGTTGTTTATCTTCCAGTGGAACCACTGCAGCCAACAGCGGCCATTTTGAAACCGTTCTGCCTTCAAAGATGGCGGCCGTCGACGGGCGAGATACGCGCCGTGCTCGACGACTGGTCGCAACGCAGCCCGCAACTGTTGCCGTGTCTATTACAAGAACTTAGTTATACACCTTATGAGTGAGTTTAAATAATAAATATGCCAATGGTGGTTATTTTGAAGTGACTTTAAAGATGGCGGCCGTCTACGGGAGAGATACGCATCGTGCTCGACGTCTGGTCGCAACGCAGCCCGCAACTGTTGCGGTGTCTATTACAAGAACTTAGTTATACACCTTACGAGTAAGTTTAAATACAATGGTAGTTATTTTGAAATGCCTTCAAAGATGGCGGCTGTCTACGGGAGAGGTACACGCCTGCTGTAGCTATATTTGAGTATCTTTCTAGTCACACTATCTTGTTATATAAATAAGAACCACCAGGTCACCGGCTTTCGTTATACAAAGCGCAGGTTCGACCACATATGGAGTACTGTTCTCACCTCTGGTCTGGAGCACTGAAATACCAACTTCTTCCACTTGACTTCATCCAACGTCGGGCAGTTCGTATTGTTGGTGACCCCGATCTCACAGTCGGTTTGGGACCTCTAAGTCTTCGGAGAGACGTTGGCTCTCTGTGCCTGTTCTACCGTCTGTACAATGGGGAATGTTCTGAAGAACTTTTTGAATTGGTGCCACCGTCGCGTTTTTATGACCGCACCTCCCGCCAAAGAAACAATGTTCATCCTCACATTCTCGACACGTGGCAAACCAAGAACAAGCGGGCATCTCGCTCGTTTTTGCCCAGAACGTGCAAGTTGTGGAATGAGCTACCTTCTGAGGTGTTTCCCTTGCGCTATGACATGGGGTTCTTGAAGAAGCAGGTATTTAGGGATCTCAAAGGTTGGCAACGCATAAGTGGCTCCTCCGATGTTGCTTATGTCCATGGGCGGCGATGACTGCTTCCCATCAGGCGGTTCGTCTGCTCGTCGGCCTATTACATAAAAAAAAGAAACGAATGTCACTATAATATGAACAACTTCCAACCCCTCTTACCGTTCTGTCTGCATTCTAAGAGCGATCCGATCTCCGTCATCCGATTTCTTTCGGATTTAGTGCGTAACTTACCATAGAAACAGTTCTACGGCTACTACGGACCATATTTTCGCGGGTTCGGATCGGATTCGGAACGGACGTAGTGCGAAACCGCTCTAATCCGTATTTTTCCCAGTGGGCTGTCACTGGAGTCGCAGCTGACGATCGGCTCGTGGCTGTGCGGCGTGGCGGCGCCGGCGCCGGACTGGGCCTGGGACGTGCTCGTACGGCTGCGCGTGCACAGGTGTGATCTAGATTATATATTATTAATTATTCTAACACTCAATATTTCTATTATTTTTCTTGTTTTGATGTCGAAAATCACAAAACTCCTCACCACAACTTCGGTTTTGACACGCGCGGCCACCGTCGACGGAAGACATTTTTACAAGCTTTTATTTAACTTAACATGTTCGTATGTAAGTCACTTTTTTTTCAACACTTGCAAGCCATTTTTATCCACTTCCTGATATCCGATTAAGCTGAAATTTTGTATACATATGTGAATCTGATGACAATGCAATATTATAGTAGGGTAGTCATTTTCGTAAACTTGAATCACTACTCTTGGCTTGGGACCCCAAGCTCCCTTAGCGAGCCATGGCAAAAAGACGGGGAAACTCTAGCAAGATACGATATTGGTTGTATTTGTACATCCACCATCAGATATATCGGCTGCTCTAATATCTGACTCCGACTGTACTATTGGTATATTGTTGGCAACCTTCGTTTAGCAATTTGGAATTTGAACGTTGCTTCTAATGTTCAGGTCCAGCTGGCGGCTGCCATTGGACGCGCCTCCGCCGGAGCAAACGCAAAATGTATTCGCGGAGGCCTACGCGGTCTTGTCTAGTTCCTGGGGACATTCCTTACCATTGGTGAGTCACTGACTATAATTTTCAAAGGCGTGCAAGGTTGAGACAGAATGGAATGTAAAACATACCATAACCGAAAAATGTCGCCGCCGATTCCAATTTGTTCATTATCGACTATAATTGCGTTCGAATTCATTTTTTTCTAAACATGTACATGAAAATTTTACCGATCTATATGAGCCTAACTTGAAGCCGGTAACTTAAAAAAGTACCTAACTAAACTAGTAAGTCGGACCCTATAGCGTTAAGTTTTTTTTGGGATGAAGCAGGATGTTTCGCGATCGGATCCCGGTAAGGGCATTTAAAGGGAAAATATTTGTTCCTAAGTTATGGGTGTTTTATACGTATCTAAAGTAATTGTTTATATATTTAAGTTTGTATATCGTGAGGAACACAGAGGTTCGCTCCAAAACCCGTGTCGTCGATGTTGGGATGAAGACCGCCAGGCTTAAGTGGGACTGGGCTGGACATGTCTGCCGGATGAATGATGACAGATGGGCTAAAATAGCCACTAGCTGGCATCCCCGGTGTAGTCGTGGCAGAGGCAGACCGAGAAAGAGATGGCGGGACGACTTGGATGCGTTTCAGCGGGACTGGCGGGACCTTGCTCAGCACAGGGAGGATTGGAAAGCTAGAGGGGAGGCCTTTGCCCAGCAGTGGGACACACAAATAGGCTAATAAAAAAAATATCGTCGCCTAGTATCCATAGTACAAGTTTAGGATTAGGGTCGATCTGTGCAAGATCGTCCCTAAATATTTATTTATTTATAATTCAGACCCCAAAAGAAGTAGAAAATGTTTTATTCTATGTTTTTAATCTTTATAGATTGAAGATAAATTGTTGTTAATATTATGTTTAGTTATTATGAATTGTTTTTATGTTGGTTCTGTTTACTTGTCTTGTTTATTTGTAAAATATTATTTTGTGTTTATTGACATGTTTTTACCATGTTTAACGTTTGGCCTCCACTGTAAGCCGGACATGTGCTTGGAACAATATATATATATTTCTGTTTACCGTGCGGAAAGCGTGAACTTTCGGCACGCTGCGCCAAACGAAGTTGCCGCTTTCCGGCTCCGTCGAACAGAAAATAGTAACAAATGTGATATACTTTGACGACCGGTCTGACCTAGTGGGTAGTGACCCTGCCTGTGAAGCCGATGTCCTGGGTTAAAATCCCAGTAAGGGCACTAGTTTGTGTGATGAACACAGATATTTGTTCCTGAATATTGGGAGTTTTCTATGTATTTATACATTATATGTATCGGTCTGGGTGCCTACAACACAAGCCTTTTTGAGCTTACTGCGGGACTTAGTCTCACACAATCTGTGTAAGAATATTTATTATCAATGCTATTGATTACAGCTAGTCCCATCGCTTTGAAAACGGCCGCCATTTTAAATCTTCCATTTACTATAGATTTGCGAGTACGGCGCCCCCGCGCTGGTTCGCGTTGCAACAGCGCGCGCGCCGGTGGCGGCGCACGCGCTGCCGCTCCTGATGGCCGCCATGATGCACTCGCCCGCGTCCGTCTCGCTCACACCACTGTGAGTACACAGCCCATCTCACTCTAACGCTATGCCAGAGACACCTGTATTTATCTTTATTCGTTTGTGAAATCGACAACTGATTCTTAATTGGTTGTGATGGATTAGCTTTACTGTGTCCACGTTCGGTTGCAGGTTCTCATCGCTGACGAGCACATTGCTAGCGCCGCCGCAGTCCCTGGTGCAGTGGGCGCGCGGTGAAAAGGCAGCTACCCCCGAAATCCTGCTGAGGAGAATGCTGGCTCACGTGGAAAATCAGCCGTAAGTGCCATGTCTAAAATCGTCATTAGAGTTCCTTAAAATAAATATGAGACGAATTAAAAAAGATCATCGAATTGTCAAACCTGATTATTTTGAGATCCAAACCGTAAACGACACAGAAATACAAAGCTATTAACATTATTTTATCTTGGAATAGGTTGTTCCTGATAATTAAAAGGAGGTGTTACTTCATACATTGTAACCTTAGAGCATATAAAAATGAAAAAAAAAAAAAAATGAAAAATGTTTTATTTGTTATAACCAACTGGATACGCCGTCTGTAATTTCCTGTGCAAAACATTCTGCCGATTTTTGCGGGGGAGGGGCACGTCAAATGTGTACGTTACGTACAAATAGCCATATCAGATAAACGTCGGTCTATACCAGGGGTCGCCAATTAGTATTTTCAGCGGTCCAGTTTTTAAAATAAAATGACCATCACGGTCCGTTACTATTAAATAATCAAGTGTAATGTACAGCATAAAATAGGTCCATTTGAGCCCTAGTCTATACAATAAATATGACGTGACTATGGCCATTGGTTTTCGAAGATTGTAACCATACACCGTAAACCAGCAACAGATTTTCATGGCCCAATCTCTCTCGGACATTATTAGGTATGAATCCTCGTGAACATCTCTGCTGCTCCTTTGGTGGATTTATTAGTCCAAATTAAACACATTTTTGGCAAACGCCTGTGTCATCTTTGTTGGAAAGTTTAAAATTTAAATGTTCGCAATGTAAAAGACTGTACTTTTTTGAAACATATGTTGTGTTAAAGAGAATTTGAAATAGAGGTGTATTGTCAAAGAAAACTTTGTGGTGACGTTAATTTACTGCCATCTTTCGACACATCATTGAAACTTTTAGAACGCCATTTGAATTAGATCCTTATGCTTTCACTGATATGTGTTTTTAAATATCAAAAAGTGGCGCCAACTTATAGATCAAAGGTCAAAGCATCGTATTGAGCGATGACGCCATAACCTTTAGGTTGTGCCCGGTAAGATGGCGCCACTTTTTGATATTTAACAAATTGAACACATATCATTGAAATGGCTTTCTAAAAGTTTTAATTATGTGTCGAAAGATGGCAGTAAATTTATGTCGCTACAAAGTTTTCTTTGACAATAAACCTCTATTTCAAATTCTCTTTGCTTTTGCTTACGATAAGCAATGGACCCAAAGCTACAGTTTACGATACCTCGTAATCTGCTTTCTGAAGCATTTGTACTCTGGCTTCTGGACCCTTTTACAAATAATCGGAACCCTTTGTTTAACTCATTTTAATTATTGAAAGTGAAAGTCATAAATTCATAATGTAATGCATGATTGTCAGATTATCATTCTGAAACCGTTAGCTTCTCAGGATTTTCGTAAGGTTATCCTACAGATAGGTTAGGTTAGGTTTGTTTTATGGAAATCCTGAATAGTTACTCGTTTCTGAGAAAAACAAATTATGACTAACGAAAAATTTTTTACGGAAAAACGATACATTACGACTTAAAACTATGATAAAAGATAAAGATAGTTTATTATTCAAGTAGGCATATTACAGTGCGCTTATGAGCGTCAAATAAAGCTACACCGGCTCTAACCCTACACCTCTGACCCGAGAAGATTTAAATCTCCCCTCAATTGGAGGGTATCCCAATATGAACCGGCAAGAAACTCGAAACAATACGAAACAATACTCGTAAAGACCCATAAATAATAAATGTTGTAGTTCCCCAGCGGACCGCGACGCGGCAGTGTCCACGTGGCTACAGGCGCTGCGCCCCGCGGGGCTGGCGGGCGCTGCGCTGGCGGCCGCGGACGCTCTGCTGCTCACCGCGCCCACCTACAATATCCAGGTCTGTACTCCTATAAATACAATATATACAATAAAATATACAGTAAGTTTATTAACTAAAACCATTTACTCAAACCCGTAAATGTTTAGGTCATACTCAGTAACTTTTACTATGAGACTAACCCCGAAATCACGAAATAAAATTGGCGATGGCGGGATAACTTAGACTCCTTTTTGAGGGACTGGCCGGTCGTAGCTCAAAACCGGGATGAGTGGAAGTAGAGGGGGGAGCCCTTTGCCCAGCAGTGGGACTCAATAGGCTCGTTATAATATAATATATAATAATATTTCGTACAGTTGAAATTTTCTATGAGAGTAAAATTTTTTTTCGTGATTTCGGTGTTGGCCCCATAAGAAAAGTTGCTCAGTATAACCTAAATATTAACTGGTTTTGGTAAATGGTTTTAGTTAATAAACATACTGTATATACAACAAATACTAGATTTTTTATACTACCTACGTCGGCGGCAAACAAGCATACGGCCCGCCTGATGGTAAGCAGTCTCCGTAGCCTATGGACGCCTGCAACTCCAGAGGTATTAGCGTTGCCGACCTTTAAACTCCGCACCCTCGTTAACACTACTAATACTCCTACTTGATTCCCAAACGTCCATAGGCTAAGATCGACTACCATAAGATAAGATAAGATATTTATTTGTAAAGTCATGTACATAAGATGTTATTACAGTTATACAGTAAGCTTCCATGACACCCTGTCAGGGCACACAAATTGTCTTATATCTAGCTTAATACTAAATTACAGGCTATGCATGCTATTATAATGTAGTATTTGAATTAATGTAGGTATAATTAAAAATGAGTCAAAGCAAAAGTTAAATTGAATGGCAATGTTTGGTTAATGACAAATTTTGATAGTGACCTTCTCTTATAATGCGACTAGGTTTCATCATTTAGAAAGTCCTCCACTGAGTAGTAGCATTTATGTATGAGAAAAGTTTTTAATTTTTTGTGACTCATGCGGACTAAGTGCTATCTTTCAATGAAATAGTCTAAAGAAGATCATATTGTCAGGAGGCGCTCAAGCCCGAAGTTGTTTCCCATTTGGTCTACAACGCTGCTCACGCGCCGCTGACGTGCGCAAGCGCGTTACTTGCGACGCACGCGCACCATGAACTGCCCATTCTGTTCCCACGACTGCTGCAGCTCCTCGCGGAACAGCGCGCCCACGGGCAGAAGATACACGTGGACAATGCTCTGAAGGTGGGTATACAGGGTGCCGCTTTGGATGCGACATACAGGGTGGCAATAAGCAGAGGAAATATAATAAGTTTTAGACAAAAATTTCATTTTTGGGACAGGGTTTTATAGCTCACTGTACTTTTCTTTCCACAGGCAACTAATACTCATCGAGACACTTCTAAAAACCCCAAACACAATTAGGTTGCGTTGTTTTATCACGGAGTTCCTATGGTCGCCTCCTGTCTCCATCATCAGATCAGCTCGATGGTACCATAATATTGCATTGTCACCCGACTTACATATGTATGGAAATTTTCATCTTCGTCGGAAACCGGGAAGTTGGTCAAATTTAACTTTTAGTTTTGATTACAGACCGACAGACAGACAACGGGACAGGTAAAACTACGAGTAAATAAAAGCTTTAAAAATGTGCCTTTTTTACGTACAATTCTTTTTCAAATGAATCTGTTCATACAAAAATAAAAGCCGTAGGGCATTTTCTAGCAGCTGTTTTTCATCAAGGATCATTCCTACATCCGACATCGGATTGGACAAAGTGATCCATACAGGGTGGATGCTTCTCTTAAGGTCTGGGTGGTATACTCTGAAGGTGGAGCACGGCACACCATGAACTACCCATGACCAGCATATAGCTGTAATCTTAAGCTGGAGTAATCTAGCAGTGTTATTTACGAAACTAATAGCCACAGTCTTAATGCCTCCGCTATAGCAAAGCTCCAAATCCTGCACATTTGTATGCACGGGTGTTAAGCTAATAGTTTTGCTGACTGTACCATCGCGGCTGGTGAAATCCATCGCACACGCCCAAGCCAGTTAGCGTTGCTAATATTATTTTTCGAGCCTTCACCCGCGCAAGACATTGGAGGCACTAACCCACCATCGCTAGGCCTTTTTTTGCAATAAGGTTTAACATTTGTTATTTTGACAACAAATGGACGATACGACGACGTCATACGATGATAAATAAATAAATAATAAAAATGAAAAGCCTTTTTATTCCTTAACCACTTTGCAAACTATTTTTAAACTAAATACTATTCTATACTAATCTAATAAAGTGTTAGTTAGGATTCCTTTCGGGTATAGGCCTCCTCCAACCTCTCCCACCGTTCTCGGCCTTGTGCCTCTGTGAGCCAGTTGCTCGACACTCTCTATATCGTCTGCCCAGCGAGCGCGGGGGCGCCCAGATCCTCGTTTCCCACTTGGTCCCTTCCAGGTAGTTAATAGTTTTGTCCATTTTTCATCTGGCGTCCTCGCGATGTGACTTGCACCATCCACACTTGACAGACTGATAAACGACACCCGGCGCGCCGCGGCGAGTTTAATATGACACTTCACATACAATAAAATTTAGCGAATACTGTAACGGTGACAGACTGTTTGGTGCAACCGGCCCTTAGTCAGTGTTCGAGAGCGTCAATTACTTACTATTAACCTAACTTTTAAAAAATTTCTTTCGATTGCCCTTTGTCATGCTCTAATCTTGTGTTTTATGTAGCTTGTGTATTTCAAACGACAAGTCAAACGATGATACTAATCTTTACATAATGTGGTTGTAGCAAATCGGTTGCGGCCTCAGCTCGGACGAGCTGGTGATTCACCAAGCCGCCGCGGCGCTGCTGGCGCCGGCGGGGCACCCGGCCCTGCCGCTGTGGCGGCTACTGATGCACTTGTACCTGCACTCCTCCAATATCTCGTAAGTACAACAATTGGCTACTTGACAGGCACAGAAACAAATAAATATATGTGCTAATCACACAAATAAATGCTCTTACCGGGATTCGAACCCAGGACCATTGGCTTCATAGGCAGGGTCACTATCCACTACGCTAGGACAGGTCGTTAAACACAAGTTAACACAACCACAACCACGGTCGGTAGGACAACCGAAAAACCCACGATTTTTGACCACCACCCACATATGTTTGGTTTAGAGTGTTGAGACAATTCGAAATACATTACAATCTCACTAATCTGGCACTAATTCTTAAACAAGAGAGACGGATTACTGGAAAATTCGGATTACTGGAAGTTAGAGCAAATCTGCATATTATTTAAATGTTTTTTAGTTTGTCGTAGAAACACATTTTACAAAAATACTAAATTTAAAAAAGCCTACTGTTATCTGGAACTTAGCCATTTATAAAGAGATTTATTAAGTACTGTAGGGCTAAGATGGTCCGCTCTTTATCATTTGTCACCATGCCTGTCACGTTCTAACAAGTATGTAAGTGCGAAAGTGACGGGCATAGTGACAAGCGATAAAAATGGAACCATGCTGCCACTGCTGAATATATAAAATTACTTACATTTCACATTCTTTACAGTTCAGACCCAGCACCAATCGGACCTCTATTCTTCTCCGGTCTCATCAAATCCAGGACCCTGGCTCAACTAAAGAAACGTCTGCACGAAACCATCCTCTACCACCACAACCAATCAGAAACCTTCAGAACCTTACTGAACAGACCTGAACCTAAAGAATCTAAGTCTAAGTCTAGCTCGCCGGAGACGCTGTTACCGACGACCTCTCTTGGTGACTTGACGGAGGAAAGTGAGAGTGAGACGGACAGTGAGATAGATGATGTGTCGGAGAGTGAGGAGAGGAGGAGGGTCAATGTGAACATGTTGGCGTACCACGAGGGCGCTGAAAAGTAAGTGTGGATTGACTTTTTTTTTTATGATTAGTTCAGTCACATTAAAACTTATTTTATAATTTTAAAATTCATTGTAAACTATCATTACCATTTAAACTTAACGTACTATTTAAATTTTTAGATATTTACGTCTTCATATGTTGTTTTAATTTCGAGAAACTTTATTGCAATAATAGTAATAGCCAAGGCTTCTAGGGACTTTTTCGGTTGAGTTAACAAACATCTATACAAGCGAAAGTTCCAAAAATATATTTACACGACCTTATTGTCAGTATAAATATATTTAAATGCGTGTAAACAAGCCTCGAAAGCCGATTAATTTTACAAATAATTATCATGTACTTGGCGCAAAACCTTTTAATTTCGGTTTCGTTCGAAAAACCGCTATTTTTAAACCAGATTTAAGAGAACATTTCCATAAAGTTCTCGTCAGATTAACCGGTTTAGAACAATAAAAACCGGTTTCTTCCTACATCGGTGTCTATGTTAACGCGGCACACCAGCAGGCTGGCCGGTCGTCTCCTCGCTCGTCGAATAAACCGGTTTATTTAGGTTACAATAAAGTTCTTAAATCGTTCGCGTTCTTATGAAAGTTCAGAGTCAAACCGAAATAAATCGGGCTTTACCGCTATTTTTAAACCGGTCCGAGCCTTGCGTGTATATTTTTGGGATGTCGGCGTGTAATGTTTGTGAATTCGACTGTACATAATACCAAAGAGAATTTGAAAAAGAGATAAATTGTCAAAGTTAACTTTGTAGCCACAGTAAATTTACTGCCATCTTTCGACACATGATTAAAACTTTTAGAACGCCATTTGACTTTGACCTTTATTATTTCACTATCTGTTAAATAAATATCAAAAAGAGGCGCGATCTAATAGAGCATAGGGGTATGGCACCATCGCTTGAAACGGTGCCGGCGTTCCTTTGGCGTTCTAAAAGTTTTAATCATGTGTTGAAAGATGGCAGTAAATTTACTGTGGCTACAAAGTTTACTTTGACAATCTACCTCTATTTCAAAATATCTTTGATAGTACTAGTACCTAATGACATTTGTTTCGTAGGATGCTACGAGAGTACAGTTGCTGGCTGGAGGCGGGCGACAGGTTGCGGGCCACGCCGCACCATGCGGACATGGCACGGTTCATACCACCAGCTGTAAGTACGGAATTGTGCATCGGAGCCTAGACAAGTGATAAACGTTTACAGAAAACGTTAATCCAAACTTATAATTATTTATTTTAAACTTTATTGCACAATAAAAATAAGTACAAACCAGTCAACCATAGGGCAAAACAGAAATTCTCGAATGTGGGTGTAGTGAGAAAAATAATTCAAAAGAAATGACAACTATAAAAGTAATTTTAAAAATCTATTTACAATTTGGACATTAATATAGTATTTTATGCAACAGTTGTATAAGAAGGGTCAAAAAAGGCGGGTGGCGTGAGTTACAATGTGAGCCGGAGCCAAAGGCGTAGGCGAACATTGTAAAGGAATACGCCACGAGCATTTTTTGACCTACTTATACAACGTTGCATACAATATTTTTCCTACGAGTCAACAAAAATAAATCTTAATTTAGGTAAACAAAGCAAAAGTATATAGCCAAGACGCGCGAGCATACCTTGTTACGCGCCCGGCCCGCCCCGGGCCGCGGCCGGCCGGTCAGCGACACCTCGTAACTCATGAGGCCCTGGTACTTGCTACTTGCTAAATTAAATTTTTGGACAGTTTTTTCTCAATTTTGGCCACCGTAGCCTACGGAGACTAACAAGCAACGCTAAGCGGTCTTCGTAGTCTATGGGTGTTGCTATATTACGGGTGTCACATGCGTGTTTCTGACTTATGAAGTAATTATTTTTACTATGCAACCAAATGAATATTTTGTAAGTTGGAAGCAATGCACTTAGTTTAAAACTGTATTCGTTTTGGTTTTGTTAGGTTGGTAGCCATTAATCGCAGTAACGTTATAGCGATTAAAAGCACAAGAGCTTTTATGAGGAATAGACAATATAGACTTTTCTTGAAACCTTTTATGTATGTTGACGACCAGTTTGGCCTAGTGGGTAGTGACCCTGCTTACGAAGTCGATGGTCCCGGGTTCAAATCCTGGTAAGGGCATTTATTCGTGTGATGAGCATGGATATTTGTTCCTGAGTCATGGGTGTTTTCTATGTATTTAAGTATTTATAAATATTTATATATTATATATATCGTTGTCTAAGTACCCTCAATACAAGCCTTATTGAGCTTACTATGGGACTTAGTCAATTTGTGTACTAGTGTCCTATAATATTTATTTATTTATTTATATTTATTTATTTATGTTCTTATATTCGTGTTAATGAATGCATAAATGACAGATAACAGTAGAGGAGTAGGAAAACATTATTTACAATGTTGCACAAATTATATTAGGTACTACATATATATAGACATATTGCTATACACGATGATTTTTAATCCGTGAACAGGAGTGGAATAATATTAAAATTTAGCCCAAATTAAACTTATTCGGCGAGGTCTCGCGTTATTTCTTCACTGTTTAATTAATTAAAAGTGAAAACATAGTTAAAACAAGTAACTATTGAATACATGGTCATCCTACAGTATAATAAAGTTTAACTACGATACGTCAAGTGCCATCAGTATGGCGGGAAATTTGATGGATCTTATGTCAATAAATACTTCTATGTACTTGTAATCTTATCAGTGCTGCACTGATAACGACGAAAATAATTGGTACTTAGGTGATTAACATAAAGTGCATTTCCTACACTTTTATTTGCAAGCTACTTAACAAGTTAAATTTTGAACAAGTAAAACGATTTGTTTTTAAACTGTACAATTTAATAAATAAATACAAAACAATAAAAGCAACTGCATACCTGACCAACTAAAACATAAAAAAGATTATTATAAACATAATTTAACAGGTGTTCAAAATGACCACCGTGTTGTTCTTGACACAGCTCCGCTCGACGCCTGTGATTATTTTTAATTCTGCGAAGAGAATTGCTAGCCCTTATTTCGTCAAATGCGTAGCATATTCTTTGGCGGAGTTCTAGTACAGTATTGGACTCTTGTTCATAAACAATTCGTTTTACGTCACTCCAAAGGTAAAAATCCAATGGAGTGAGATCTGGACTGCGTGGAGGCCATGCGATAGGGCCGCCGCGGCCGATCCACCGCCCAGGGAATTCCGCGTTCAGGTAGTCGCGAACCCTATGTTCAAAATGTGCAGGGGCACCATCATGCTGGAAATGCAAGTTATTCAAATTCCTCAGTGGCACTTCATCCAACAACTCTGTTACCATATGCCTTAGCAAATTTAGGTAGTTTCCTCCATTTAATCTCTCTTCTATGAATATGGGTCCAATTAATGTCTCATTAATTATCCCTGCCCACACATTTACCGAGAAACGCACTTGAAACGCGTTTCTTCGGGTGAGCCGAGGATTTTCGGCAGCCCAAAAGTGTTCATTATGGACATTAAATTGACCGACACGCGTGAAGGTCGATTCATCCGACCACAAGATATTGGTTTCGATGTTTCTCTCGAACCACTGACAGAAAGCAACCCTCCCTGCAAAATCTGTTGGTAGAATATCTTGCACAGGTCGAAAATGAAAGGGATGTAAATCGGACAAGTTAAGCAACCGCCACACGAAGGATTGACTCACTCGAAATCTTCTCGCTGCTTGCCTAGTGTTCCTTCGAGGATCCCGAGCAAAGAATCTTAAGATTCGTCGATCCAGATCGTCAGGATGACGACGAGGTCGTCCGGGTGCTTGACCATGTTGCGGCACTGTAAACTGCCCGAAGTCACGCAGGTTTTGGTGCATGCAGGTTTATCAAATTGTGTCTGGGAATCGGGACGTTTGGATGAAGTTCGTGAAATAACTGTTGGGTTCGTCTTGTGCTGTTCGTTTGTATCGACAAACGTACAATGTCGTAACGCTCGATATTTTAGTACGGATATGGCGGAGGCATGATTTTTGGAAAATTAGTTATAATTTTCTCATTCAATATTCACGACTCTGACTTTGTTTATGCGTATGACAAAAGTGATTGACAATGTCAAGGATGGGGTTTACTCATAAATTGTCAATTGCTAATAAGTTTGTAAAGAGGTTACAAACTCATTAAAACCGATAAGGTAGTAGAGTGACAAGGATTTTAGGATAAAATTTAACTCAAATTTAAAATTATGATTAAAAACAAACAAATTTGTTTCCACGTAATTACTACTTTAACGTAATCTCCATCAATTACTGAGTTAGAAAAGATGGTTCCTGTTCACGGATTAAGAATCATCGTGTATAAATACCAATATATATATATATATATATATACATAAATATAACATATAATATCAATATACAACATATAATAACAATATATTATAAAAACTATGCATATGCGCGGAGGAGGACTAACTTACTTGTGTTGCACTCAGCAGCAACTTAAGGGTATTTAAACTTTTAGAACACTGATTTCGTGTCCTAGGGACTCCCTATTTTTCAAAAACCATGTTGTTTTTTTTTACTTTTTTTTTACACGGGCATTATTAGATCCATAAATGAGATTGATCAGATAAAAGTTACATTTTGTACGGTAACGCAGCAGAAGAAAGTTTACTCCTATACAAAAATCAGGGACACACAATTTTTCGAAAATTGATTCACCCTTAAATAATGCATGAAAATGATCACACGACTTTTCGTTCGCATCTATCATCCTGTTACATCTTTAATTTTAGTTTGAAGTTTGGTAAATCATTAGAAACACTTTATATTTTCATGAACCACAGGCCTTGAATACAGCATGGGCGGAGCATCTAAACTCTATCCGTCCCGCTCGCTCCAATGACGATGACGATTTGCGAGCCCCGAGACAACCGCCTTCGCCCGACCCTCCTCTAACACCACTTCAGAGCGCCGTGCAGCGGATTTTTAGGATTGAAGACCGATCTGAAATGAGGCAAGTAAAAATTGCGCTTTAAACACAGCATGAGTGGATTATCTAAACTCTATCCGTCCCGCTCGTTCCAATGAGGATGACGATTTGCGAGCCCCGAGACGACCGCCTTCACCCGAAGCTCTTCTAATACCACTATAGAGCGCCATACAGCAGATTTTTACAATCAAAGATCGCTCTGATAACAGGTTAGCTTGAATTTCCCGTAAAAAAAATAAGCATGGCATGGACAGGAGCATCTAAACTCTATTCGTCCCGCTCGCTCCTATGAGGATCACGATTTGCAAGCCTTCACCCTACGCTCCTCTAATACCACTTCAAAGCGCCGTGCAGCGGATTTTTTAGGATCAAAGATCACTCCGAGAAAAGGTTTGCTTAGATTTTCTGTTTAGAAATTACGCTTTAAACACATCATGGGCGGAGCATCTAAACTCTTTCCGTCCTGGTCGCTCCAATGGGACGAGGATTTGCGAGCGCCAAGACGATCGGCTTCGCACGAGAAAAAATTAGTTTGATTTTCTGTAAGTAATTAATACACTTTAAACGTGATGCAAGAATTTTGAGAAATTCAAAGAACTCTATAAGCTTTTGTGTGTGTCATTAACATTTAAGTTGACCACACTGTATTATTATTCCAAAGTAAATGAAATTACAACACTTTTTGAAACATAATTAAGGTTTTAAAAAAAAAGGTTAGGTTATTTTGGTCTAAAAACCTCCTTGGCGCTGCATTCAGTGATTGAAATTATTGTTTCATAGCATATTAACAAATTAAAATTATCAAATAAAATAAATTAACCTCTCAAATCCCAGAGTTGTCAAAAATCGACTTTGCTAATCAGAATTAAGGTCGAATTTCGTGTAAAGTAAAATATGTGTTTACAGGGCGAAGGTACTTCCAATCACGTCGCCGGTGGGCAACGTCGACTTCGACCACCCGCGGCAGCTGTATATGCTGGTCGACAAGCATCTGGCTGACGTGGAAACCTTTGCCAGGTAACACAATATCAATAGTTGGAGTTTCCTAAGTGTCTACCAGTACAACCAAAGCACCAGTAGTCAGTGGGTGACGTCGACTTCGACCACCCACGGCAGCTGTATATGCTCGTCGACAAGTATCTCCGAGACAACCGCCAGATAACGCAATATCAATAGTTGAAGTATCCTAAGCGTCTGCCGTGTTACCCACAGCCAGGTATTCATAGGTACAATCATGTCGCCAGTGGGTGACGTCGACTTCGACCACTCGCGTCAACTTTAATAGCCCAGATGGACCCATCTGTAGGCTTAGCACAGGAGCGGCACGAGAGTATCTCGCCCGCGAGAAAGACTACCCGTCGTTTTCTCACTGTATGAATTAAAGATGGACAGGTAGTCTATCTCGCGGGCTAAATACTGTCGCGCGGCTTCTGTGCTAGGGCTACTGGGCTGTTATAATATAAAAAAAAAATTGCAATGTAACGATGTTGTGCTGCTCGAATAGTAGCAATTTATAAGTGAAATGCACCTCGTGATCTCTGCAAATGGTTCATAATGCGGAGTCTGTGTAGTCTTCGTTAATATATAATATAAGAGGTATATGAAGCGAATTTTTTTACAATAGAATCCCGTACGTTGCAATGCGTCTGTTAGGCACAACAATGCGGAAACATCCGCAGATTATGCACCTGCGCTATTTTATTTATTTATTTAAACTTTATTGCACAAATTTACAAAAAAAGAGCACAAATGGCGGACTAAACGCCTTGAGGCATTCTCTACCAGTCAAAATATTATATTTTCATCTTTTAAAGGACTAATTAACCTAGTTTCGTTCCAGACAATGGTCGTCAGACGTGAATAGAGTCGGCACATTGGATACAAAGTTATGGCCACTAGTTTGTACCCTGCGTTACCGAAAAAAACTACCTTCCTTGCGCAAGATGTGCCCTAACAATTGCGGGGTCGTCGTGATAGACCTACAGGTAAGGAGATTATTTTATTTATTTATTTATTTAATGCAGCGGTTCCTAACCTGGGGGTAACTACCTCCGAAAAAATTAAAAATGTAAAACCCATATACATACGCTTGTTTGACTCAAATAAACCATTCATTCATTCATTACGTAGGTGTAAAACTGGTATTTTACGGGGTTATTAAGCTCAATTAAATATAACAGAAATTAGACCTAAAAGAAAGAATATTGATATTTATTGGGAGTCGGGGTAAAATCGGGTTCCCTAGTTAGTCATAGGAGTGGCAGAACTGAAAAGGTTAGGAACGACTGATTTAATCTTGTTTGCACATAAGAAAACACACTGTACAATAGGCGAACTTAATGCCGTAAGGCATTCTCTTCCAGTCAACCTTTAGGCAAAGCGGATAAGTTGCAGGCGGTGCAAAAACATGAGGTATAGATACAATTAGGTACATGTACGAATACAAGCATTATTTATTTTTCTCTGACTGCTGTTTTGTGTGCGTTCCAGACAGTTGTCTACAGAGTAATTTATCGGAACAGCAAAGCAATAGGCTGAAGTAATTTCTAAGGGATTCTTCATTTGTTTCAGGGACATTGTGAGTGGCCCATTTCAGAAAACGCGACTCGCGGACTGGCGGAAAACAGGTGATATATACTGAAACACATCGAACTTGTCAGTAGAGGAAGGCGAGAAATTAAAATGTCCTGTGAGAAGTCAACTCTTCGCGCCAATTTTTTTGAATTTGCCGCCTTTTTCTACTGTCAAGGTCGATGTGCCAGAGTATAACTGTTTTATCCCTGAATAAATCCACGGGGTGCTTTATGAACGTTTAACTCGTCTTGTCGTGACGACCGGTCTGGCTTAGTGGGTAGTGGCCCTGCCTATGAAGCCGATGGTTCCGGGTTCAAATCCTGGTAAGGGCATTTATTTGTGAGATATTTGTTCCTGAGTGTTGGGTGTTTTCTATGTATTTAGGTATTTATAAATATTTATATATTATATATATCGTTGTCTAAGTACCCACAACACAAGCCTTAATGAGCTTACTGTGGGACTTAGTCAATTTGTGTAATAATGTCATATAATATTTATTTATTTTCTTTAATTCATGTACGTAATTTTCAACACGTATGGGACCAACTTCAAAAACATGAAAAAAATGTGATTTTATATTTCCTGATTTCGGGATTTAAGTATGATTCAAAGCTGAAATAATGCCTTGTTTAAACGTGTTTGAGCGTATAGGCAGTATTAAATAAACCTTATTCATGTAGCCTTATTCATTTACGACCTAACGGCAGTCGCTGGCCCAAACTGGATAGCGACAGCTTCAGACAGAGAGCTCTGGAAAACCTTGGAGGAGGCCTATACCCTATAGAGGGGTTCTCGTACACCCTTTTTGAGAAATGAAAGGCTTTTTTTTTGTTTTTTTTTTGTTTCATGTAGCATTATGATACAGGTCAAGTGCAAAGGCAGCGCTTCGCGAGTTGCTACGTGCACGTCCCAATGACGCTAAGACGGTCGCGGCTTTAAACACCATTGCCAGGTACAGAACCGTTCATATTACTATGTCATGTTCTATATGTTTTGCAATTTAGGGAGAACCGAATGGAAATAAACCATGAATGATTAGCAATCTTCTGATCCGATATATCTAATAGCCTCCTGAGACCCAGAAGCAATTGTTTTGTTTTTGAATTTGGAACCCTTGGTTACATAATAAAAGTTCAAAATAGATTTTGGAATATGTATAAAAATTTGTACTCATAGGAGGATAGTGTTATTTGTCAGTTGTTAGATTTTCTTACATAGTGGACTTAGGGGGAGAGAGGGCTAAGGGGCTCAAGGCGCCCCCCTCCCTCAAATAATTTGAAACCTTCGATAAAAATTGTTTGGTTATCCCCTATAGGGAGCGTGCATGAACTGTAGGAGGCAGCACAGGAGCTGTCAGATTTTTGTCGCGAAGCGTAAATGTGATGTTTATTGTTCCGATGTAGCCCACAAGATGGCAGGACCTACTATGCACAAGAAAACACTTGACGTGTAAATGTGCATGTTTATGGTTTCGATTCAGACCACAAGATGGCAGACCCTCCAACGCGCACGGTCCCTATTCTCTCCCAACTTCAAGCCCCTACCAAACCAAAAAAATGTGTTACTACCACTGTTTGGAAACATGTTAAACACTTCTTACTTTCTCCCGACCTAGACGCATCAGCACCCGCGAGACAGCCGTGAACGTGGCGCAGCGCGTGTGGGCCTGCGCGGGCGCCGTGGCCGACTGCTGCGCGGCGCACGCGGCGCTCACGGCCGTACTAGAACTGCTGGCCGATGTAAACCTGTTTTGTACTTTTTTTAATCTTTTTCAGACCGCACCAATCTACAAGGTTTTCCCAAAAATCCAAATATTTTCCGATGAATCCAGCTTCAATGATTAATTTGAAGATAAGTCATATTTCCTGAAAGTGCAATGTAATTTGAACCTTAAATCGGAATGCTAAAGTTGAAATTCTAATGGCGCTTATGTGTTCGATAAATCGTACTAAGTCTGGAAAAGGGTCAATTTATTTTCGTTGCGGCTTATTAGCTATTTTTGAATAACTACACAGTATTCTGTGTAGTTATTCAAAAATAGCTATACACGTCATTTAGCCGGCCAGATGCATGTAAAAAGGTCTCGCATTCCATTCTGTTTTGAATTTTTACTTTGACAAATCAAAATTGTGTTGACATCAGATCAAAAATCAAATAAAAAGTTTTTAATTTGTGGGTGGCCAGATGATTTTTTTTTGTTAATTTCTGAACTCACAGAACATTGAAACGTTTAAAAACTTATAAAGCTCTAACTGTGTTGGGTGTTTATGATATATTTTGTATTTATTTAATCGAATGGCATAACAAAAAAATCACAAGTAAATCGAAAATATATCAGGTATGTCACAAGTTTGTATCCAAGGTTTTCAGCCATTGGGCTACGTCAGGAGTAAGTGAGAACAGGTCATCGCGGCTTCCAGGATAGGCTCTGAGGGGGCACTCCTGTACCACGTGTTGGACAGTTTGAGATTCAGCGCCACAATCGCATCTGGGCGAGTCGATCCATCCACAAAGATGTTTAAAATGTGCGGTACGGCCGAACCCTGTCCGCAATCTGTTAAGCTTGCACCATTCATGTCGCGGGAGGCTGAACCCCTTCACTTTCACGCCGGGGGATGAATGTTGCTCACGTCCGCAGGAAGAATACCCTTAGTCGCCCTGCACGTGTCCCCTGGGTGGTGCCAAACGAGCAACAACTCTTGGCCGCTGCACATTGTTCTCTCTAGAAGGACCTCGCAGCGCTTCACACGAATCGAAGATATACATACAATCGGAATGTTACCATATGCGAACGGCTCTTTACAGAGCCACTCGACAAAAGACATCGGCCCATCAATCCGGATATATTTTGTATGATTATGTATGACTCGAATTCGCGACTGGGAGTTAAACTAGACAATTCCAAATTCGATAAAAAACAGAAGCGGAAGACTATTATCTAATAACCCATAGTTCCTTGTGATCTTTGCTCAGTTTTCTAATAGTAGAGGTAAATTTCGTTATTCCAGAGATGGATCTGCTCCGACACCGGCGCGCTAACAGCGCTAGTCCCGCAATGGTGCGCGCACGCGTCGTCGCCGGCGCAGCAGGCGCTGTGCCGCGCGTTACTGAGCCGCGCGGGGGCGGGGGCGGGGGCGGGGGCGGGAGCGGGCGCGCACACGCTGTACGCGGCGCTGCTGCGGGCGCTGTGCGGCGCGCGGCCGTGCGAGCCGCAGCGAGCGTTCAGCTACCTGTCCAAGGTGCACTATAAACTACAACCATTTATTGTGACATTCTGCTCACTATATTATATAAATAAAAAATGGCCAAGAGCATTTCGGACCACGCTCAGTGTAGGGTTCCGTAGTTACTCTTTCGTCACAATAAGCTAAACTGGAGCTTAAAGTAAACCTTTCACCCAAGTTAAACAAATAGGCAAATTTGCATAATCAGTACCTAATTAAAGTAAGTCTTTTTACTATGAAGGGAAAACTTTTTGCGATAACTCAAAAACAGCTAAACTGATCATGTCCGCTATAGTTTTCATTTAATGTCTTTCTTAAGCTCTACTTCCACGATTTTTTTCATATTTTTTGGACCTATGGTTCAAAAGTTAGAGGGGGGGGGGGACACATTTTTTTTTCTTTCGGATCGATTATCTCCGAATATATTCACTTTATCAAAAAATGTTTCTTGAAAACCCCTATTAGTTTTGAAAGACCTTTCCAACGATACCCCACACTCTAGGGTTGAAGCGAAAAAAAAATTCACCCCCACTTTACGTGTAGAGGAGGTACCCTAAAAAAAATTAAATTTTTAGATTTTATTGTACGACTTTGTCGGCTTTATTGATTTATATATCTGTTGTATATGTAATATATGTATACATGTAGCTATAGCGGGTTCGGTGCCTCGACCCCTACTTAAGGTAACACTTCGCATGAATATAACCAGTGTGATTTCAACCGCCGTTAGTTTCACTTGTCCCCTGTCACATACGGAACAGTGGCGACGAATCTACCCGCGTTTTAAAAAAGTGAATAGTACAATGTCTCATTTTGGGATATTAACCAGCTTTGATCATAATACGGGAACGTGGCGGGTGTACAAAAATCGGTTGTCACAATGGTTTATCGCGAATGATATAACCAAGGAAGCCGACACTACCGGAGTGAAGCGGCGCGCGATATTGTTGAGCGCACTCGGCGAGGCTACCTACAAGTTAGCGGCAGATTTAGCCTTGCCTAAATTACTACATGATTTGCCCTATGAAGATATTCTTTGTATTTTGGATGCACACTTTTTCCCCAAACGCTGTATTTTTGGTGAAAGATTTACGTTTTATTCAGCCGTGCAAAAGGAGGGTGAAAGTTACACGGAGTGGGCTGCAAGATTGCGTGGACTGACGGAGCATTGCAGTTTTTCAAACCTCGAAGAAACATTAAGGGACCGTTTTATAATGGGAATGCTTTCTGGGAAGGAGCGAGAGAAGCTGTTTGCCTTAGAACCTGGCAACGTGACCTTGGCAAAAGCAGTCGAGTTGGCGGAGACCTTGCGCAGCGCACGCGCAGGAGCTACCCCGGCCCAGGCCTCGTCAGCGCCCGAACAACTGTTTAAGATCGCTACGAAACCTAGTGCTAGTGCTAACGCTAAAGTGAAGTGCGCGGTATGTGGTTTTAAAAACCACACCACAGAGCAGTGTCGGTTCGCTAACTATACTTGCAGGAAGTGTAACAAAAAGGGTCATCTGAATAGGATGTGCAAAAAAATTAATTATGTGGGAAACGAGAGTGTCGATGAGAACGGCGATGATGGTGAGTTACTTAATATTCGTACTGTTAATGGCGAGCCAATGACAGAAATAATTGACGTTCACGGGGTAAGAATGAAGTTTCAATATGACTGCGGCTCAGCGGTTACCGCAATTTCGGAACAAGTGTATTTACAATATTTCAAACACGGGCCGTTATCCCAACCAAATAAGCGGTTACATACTTATATAGGCGGTAATATTTCTTGTGTCGGCATCGCCCCATTACTTTTTTCTTTTTGGGGTAAACCTCATACGTTTGATGTTCATGTCATCCGTAATGGGGGGCCACCAATTTTAGGTAGGGACTTTATGGCTCACTACGGTCTAGAAATTACCACACCCGTTAATTTTTGTGAAACTTCAAATACCTTTTTAGATATATTACAAAAACAATATCCCGCGGTTTTCTCTGACGAACTAGGAACTTTCAATAAATATAAAATAAAATTATTTTTAAAAAGTGATTCAAAGCCCATATTTTTTAAAGCGCGTCCTATGGCCTTCGCTTTGCGCCAAAAAGTTGAAAACGAATTAAAGCGCTTAGTACGAGTAGGTATATTAAAACCGGTCGAGTACTCGGAGTACGCTTCGCCGGTAGTGCCGGTCTTAAAACGCGATGGCTCTTTACGTCTCTGTGCAGATTATTCTGTCTCAATTAATAAACAGCTGTTAGTTGAACAGTACCCGTTACCCACTGCACAAAAATTGTTTACCAAATTGCATAGCGGACAGCAATTTAGTAAACTAGATCTCTCACAAGCATACGCGCAGTGTGTCCTTGACGATGAATCTCAAAAACTCACTTGTATCAACACGCACAAAGGGCTATTTCTATATACCAGATTAGTATATGGCTTAGCAAGCGCGCCGGCCATTTTCCAGCGCGTTATGGAGTGCGTGTTGGCAGGTATGGACGGAGTTTTATGTATGTTAGACGACGTGTTGGTGACAGGAGCTAACAGGGAGGAGCATTTAACGAGGTTGCGGGCAGTACTTCAAAGACTGCAAGATGCCGGTCTGACCTTACAAAAAGCTAAGTGTGACTTTTTCAAGGACGAGTTAGAGTATTTAGGATACACTATAAACAAACACGGCTTGAAAAAGTCACCCAAAAAGGTTGAAGCTATTGTAAATGCGCCTACCCCGACTAATGTTGCCAGCTTACAGTCATTTCTGGGCTTGGTAAACTACTATAGAAATTTCGTACCCGGTGCATCGTCACTACTTAGTCCGTTATACCAAAGTTACAGAAGGGAAGCAAATGGGTTTGGAATTCCGTACATAACGATGCCTTTATGGCCATAAAAAAACATTTGAGTTCAGATCAGGTGTTGGCCCACTTTAATCCAAACGCGACTATAATTTTGACTACGGATGCATCCCCGTACGGCCTTGGTGCTCTTTTATCACTTATCGATGCTGATGGCGTCGAACGTCCAGTGTCTTATGCTTCACGAACGTTAAATGCCGCCGAGAAACGTTATTCCCAACTACAGAAAGAGGCTACGTCAATCATTTTCGGAGTCCGTCGTTTTCATCAATATTTATATGGTAGGACGATTCCTTTTGTTTTGCGCACTGATCATAAACCCCTTATATCAATATTCGGTCCATACAAAGGAATTCCAGAGGTGTCAGCAAACAGATTACAACGCTACGCTATGTTTCTAAGTGCATATAATTATACAATAGAATACATACGTAGTGCTGATAACAGCGCTGATTACCTTTCCCGCGCAACCCTGCCCGATGACTCATGCACCGGCTCGCAGTCGGGCCACGAAACCAGCGCAGGGGAAGAGTTTATTGACGATCGGGCTTCATACATTAATTTTGTAGTTGATGAAACATTGCCAATCACATTCAATACATTGCGTGAGGAATGTATTAGTGACCTAACTTTAAGGAAAGTGATAAAATATGTTCAAGACGGGTGGCCTAGGAAAGTGTCTGATTCAGATATCCGGCCCTATTTTTTATGTAGGAACCAACTTTCAGTTGAGAACGGATGTCTTATGCGAGGCCATAAAATAGTGATACCGACAAGATTGCAGACAAAAGTATTAGCTGAACTTCATAAATCACATTTAGGTATCGTAAAGTGCAAAGCGGAAGCACGGAGTAGATTATGGTTTCCGGGCATAGATAAGGCAATTGAAAGTACTATTGGGAGTTGCCTAATCTGTTCGCAGCTCCGACCAACACCTCCCCGTGCGCCGTTGGCTGTATGGCCCTACCCTCCGCAGGTATTCTACAGAATACACATAGATATACTCGGACCGGTAAATAATAAGTCGTACTTAGTTGTCGTAGACGCCTATTCTAAATGGGTAGAAGTATATTTTTTGAATAATACAACTTCGAATGCAGTTATAGCTAAATTGTATGAGTTCATGTCAAGATTCGGTCTTATGCATACTTTGGTTAGTGATAACGGCACTTGTTTCTCTTCAAATGAGTTCGCGCGTTTTTTGTGCGGTAAATGGGATTTCCCATATAACTTCTCCCGCTTATACCCCGGCCAGTAATGGGCAGTCGGAAAGCTTCGTAAAGGTGGTAAAAAAAGGTATACGAGCATCATTGCTAAGTAGTAGTGCAAAGGAAGTCGATCAAAACTTATTAAAATACCTATTCGACTATAGAAACTCGGTTCACTCCACTACGGGCGTTTCGCCTGCCCAGTTGGTATTCGGGCGGAAACTTCGTTCGCGCCTGGATTTACTTGTACCTAATGTACTTGCCGCCGCGCCGTCCTCACCGGACACTCTCACTGAGGTTGTAAATTATAAACAGTGTTTGCAGACTAAAGCATATGGTGGCACCAACAAGCAATGTTTTAAGCCAGGTGATAAAGTTCTGTTTAAAAAATATTTCAGTAACGGTAAATTTACATGGAATAGAGGTGTAGTAATGAAGAGATTGGGTGAAACTGTATATATTGTGAAAGACAGTGTAACTGCATTGCAATTTAAAAAACACAAAAATCAATTGATAGCTTTTAGAGGGACAGTGACAAACAACAATCTTAGTGGCACTAGAGACATTGATACTTCTATTGAATCGACATCGGGTGACGAAATTGACCTCTCTCCATCTGAGTTATGCGGTGAGGAACCTGAAATAACTCGTCCAGTGTCAGCGGAGTCTTCACAGTCCCCCACTGTGGAGGGGAGTGGAACCACGCCGACATCTACTGCGACGACTTTACCAGACCTGCAGACATCGAAGGCCTCACCGCCGGCCGCGTCAGCTGATGACGGGGGTCACGACGAGTTCTTCGAAGCACGAGAACAGAGCCACGACACAGAAGGTGTACAAGATGCAGAGACTCAACTCGAAGCCGTAAGTCCGAGTCGAACGGCTGGACAAATGTCGTTGCGTCCTGTCCCTAGGGTTGATTATAAACCGTTTTTTTGTCTTATGTAATTTAGGTGGTAGTTTCTTAATTGTTTAATCAACGATGGATTGTAAAACTATTAGGGGGAGATGTTGTATATGTAATATATGTATACATGTAGCTATAGCGGGTTCGGTGCCTCGACCCCTACTTAAGGTAACACTTCGCATGAATATAACCAGTGTGATTTCAACCGCCGTTAGTTTCACTTGTCCCCTGTCACATACGGAACAATATCCATGCCAAAATTCAGCTTTCTAGCACTAACGACCACGGAGCAAAGCCTCGGACAGACAGACAGACAGACAGACAGACAGACAGACGGATATGGCGAAACTATAAGGGTTTGGCTACGGAACCCTAAAAAGAAATGTTTTTTATGCAAGTACTGCATCTGCAATAACCAGTGCAGAAATGAACTGTTTGTGGAGACCGGTCTGTTTAAGGTTACACGGGGTACATGTTATGTTAAAGTATGTAACTTTACTTTTGAGTGGCATTAACGTGAGACACTTCATTCGGTTCTTGTCTGATTTAATTATTTTATTTTTTGTCTTTTAATTATTTATATAAGAATTCAAGCCTTGGCGACCCTCTACATCTCTAAGGATAATTTAATATCTTTTTTTTATAATTTATCTCTGACACTTAGAGACTTATACATCTCTAAAGAATTTTAGTATTTTATGTTTTTTTTTTTCTCATAGTTTTTTTGTGTAATTTGACATTTAGAGACAGTATACATCTCTAATAAAGTATTTATTATTTCATCGATTCCATATTTGTAATTGTTTTTTTTTTTTTTATTGTTTGTAAAAATGGACATGTAAAACTGCCCCTGTGGCCTATTTGCTGAATTAATGTTTGATATTGATATTTGAACTTATGGAAACGTTATCTAAACGTTTCTGCTTATTTTAAAAATTCTACTCAAGGGATTTAAAACCAGAACTAGACTTTCTATTGACAACCATTTTAAGACAAAATTGAAACGAATGATAATGAACAGAATCACATACACAGATAAAAATATGGAGATTAAAATTCTTAAAGTCAAATTGCACTGACAGATTAATGCCACTATACGACGTATTGTTGAATACTAGTATTACTAATTAATGTACTAGGTATTTGCTAAACGAATGCTACGCATTTACAAAACTAATTTATTTTCCCAAGTCCATAATAATATCATTTTTTGCAGTTCGACTTGACACGATCAGTAGACGAGTCAGCGCGCACTGAGATGTTGGAAGCGCTGATGAGTGCTGCGCAGCGCTGGGGCCGTGATCCCGATCCTGACTTACACGTACTTTTAGAGGTTAATGATTCAAGGGTTTTACTTTGTTTTAGTTTCCCTGGCACCTGTAGACTACTCACTCAAAGACCTCGATACGGCAAACTTAGATTATAATTGGTGCCGTGACCAGGATTTTATGTTAAAATATGATATTGATTAATTAGTTTACACGCTTTAGTATTCTTTTGTGAGATGTCCGAGTGTCCGACATATTAATGGACAATATATTTTTTTTATACTACATCGGTGGCAAACAAGCATACGGCCCGCCTGATGGTAAGCAGTATCCGTAGCCTATGTACGCCTGCAACTGCAGAGGAGTTACATGCGCGTTGCCGACCCTAACCCCCTCCCGCCCCTCGTTGAGCTCTGGCAACCTTACTCACCGGCAGGAACACAACATAATTAACACCCGATTGTCACATATTATCTATTACAAGTATAGCCTGTTCTTTTTCTAAGATCAAGTTCGCCATACATTTACTTATTAATTATTTACTATGGCATGGCGTACTTGATTTTAGAATAACGGACAGACTATACTCGTTAATGAATTATATATGTTTAAGAGTAGTTTAGTTCGAACGGTTATTTATATTCCAGCTGATCGGCGTCCACATCATAAACCTCACAACGGCAGGACAGCTCCCTACAGTGGCCCTGAATGCAGCGCGCGCGGCCGCAGCGGGTCATTTGCCGCCTATGAGCTTTGGGCATGTAGCGCGCGCCGCTACCGTGGCCAAACATGTGCCCTTTGACAAAGTATGGGTTTTTCATGGGATCCCTTTGTTTTACATAATTATTGAAAGTCATAATGTAACAATTGTAAAAAGCGCTGGTGGCCTAGCGGTAAGAGCGTGCGACTTGCAATCCGGAGGTCGCGGGTTCAAACCCCGGCTCGTACCAATGAGTTTTTCGGAACTTAAGTACGAAATATCATTTGATATTTACCAGTCGCTTTTCGGTGAAGGAAAACATCGTGAGGAAACCGGAGTAATCCTAACAAGGCCTTGTTTACCCTCTGGGTTGGAAGGTCAGATGGCAGTCGCTTTCGTAAAAATTACGTAAAAAAAAAAATTGTGCCTACGCCAAATCTTGGGCTTAGTTGTCAAGCGAACCCCAGGCTCCCATGAGCCGTGGCAAAATGCCGGGACAACGCGAGGAAGAAGATAATGTAACAATTGTCAGATTATCATTAGTCATAATTCTGCCGTAACCGTTAACTTCTCAGGATTTTCGTAAGGTTAGGTTTTATGGCAATTCTGAAAAGTTACGTGTTTCTGAGAAAAACCAAATTATGCGGATAAAGAATACATTATGACTTAAAACTTTATGGGAAGCAATAGAGACCCGTTTTTTATTTGTGCATCCTGTTTTATTTAGACGATTACCAACTATACAAATACAATGTTTGGTACAGTCAAAAGATTTAATTTGTGACCCATTTCGTCACAGTGACAATAGTATGAGGATTCTGGCGACTTTCATGTTGTTTGAAACTGTGAAAAGGTACTAAATGAGATCACAAATTAAATCTGTTGACTGTACCTCATCTCTGCATAAAGCTAAGGTCTGTTTTTTATTCCGTAAACTAAAAAGACGTTTCATATGTAAGACATGACATTTCTTAGTACCACATGAAATGTCATTTTAGTCTACGGAATAAAAAAACAGAATATACGTCTTTGATGATTGGTGTGCTGTGCTTTACCAGTACATTTCTTAAAAGGTCGTCTAAGCAATAAAGGACACGATGAAAATATTCAGGTTTGAGTAAAGTTGTTTTTTTTTTAATATTACGTCGGTGGCAAACAAGCATACGGCCAGGCTGATGGTAAGCAGTCTCCGTAGCCTATGGACGCCTGCAACTCTAGACGAGTTACACACGTTCGTTGAACTCTGGCAACCTTACTCACCCGCAGAAACACAACACTATGAGTAGGGTCTAGTGTTATTTGGCTGCTGTTTTCTGTAAGGTGGAGGTACTTTCCCAGTTTGGCTCTCCTCTAGTTCTGGAATGACATCCGCTGCGCTGTGCCGTGCCACACTAAGCGAGATGACATTCATAGTGCCCATATATCTCTTTTGGACGTAGTTTAAGGACATACCCGGTTGCTTTATTTCAATAAAATGAAATTTAATGTAAACTCTAATTATTCTGATACTTTTCATGCTATTACAGTTTTTTTTTTCTACATAGCTGGGTCATCTACTCCGTGAGCTGGGCGTGCTATGGTGGCGCGCGCGCGCCGAAGTCCCGACCTCAGGTGCAACGCAGCACGCGCCGCACGCCGAGCACGTGGCGCTGCTGCAGCACGCGTTGCAGCGCGCGTTCGTCACGCAAGCTGTAGCGCTCAGCTATGCTCCCGAGAGAGGTATGTGGTACTATACATACGAGTATGTTTACTGTACTGCAAAGAGCATAGGCCAAAGGTTATGGCGCCATCGCTCAAAAAGATGGCGCAACTTTTTAATATTTAACAAATTTAACACATATCAGTGAAATAATAAGGATCGAAGTCAAATAGCGTTCTAAAACTTTTAATCATATGTCGAAAGATGGCAGTAAACTTACTGTGGCTACAAAGTTTCAATCCGCCTCTATTTCAAATTCTCTTTGGTATTATTAATCAATAACACATCTATCTAAACAGTTTTTTGATCATTTTGCCTTGGCAATAGGAACTCCTGGTTTTGTTTGTTGTACGAGACACATGGTAAACGATTCTGCGGATTGCTCCAATTTTTGGTTCAATAATATAGTCTTATAATTATTATTTATTTATTGTCCAACAGTGGCGGTCTACGCATGGTCGGCATTACAGGAGTCCTGGTCGGCGTGGGTGTCCCCGCACCCGTCCCTGCCGCCGCTGCTGTCGGGCGAGCCTTACGCGACCATGCTCAAACAGTTCGTCGACAACGTCCACCAGTGCATGTTAGACTGCCCAGGTCTGTACTGCACTAACAGTGATATAAAATAAACATAATTTATAAAAGGGAGAATCAACTTTTTAGCGTCACTCGTTGCCATGGTTACGATTAGTTGTCCAGGGGACAAAAGTTCATTGAAATACAGATTTTATGGTACTTAAATGTATCAAACTTGCGTTTTTGTGGTCGTTATAACCAATGTCCATAATGGGCCTCCTACTAAGCATGTTAATAGAACGGCATACAACGTCTCTTCAAACAAACTGTGCCACTGTTGTCCCTTGGACAACGGGACAGGATAACAAAACAAAAAAAGTTGATTCACCCAAAAAACAAAGACTTAAAATAGTGGTGGTTTACATGTGCTTAAACTAGGATTCTCTGTGTTTCAGGAGAAAAATTAGGCAAACATTGTTCATGCAAATTAATTTTCACTTACAAAATACACAATTTAATTCACAGTCCTAATGTTATCATGGAAACACATACGATTTGCCAGTTTGTAGACTAATAATTTTAGTCTAATACCGTTCGAGAAATGGGCCCCGAGAGTGTCCCCGCGAATGAATTTAGG
Source organism: Cydia pomonella (assembly GCF_033807575.1). Taxonomy (NCBI): domain Eukaryota; kingdom Metazoa; phylum Arthropoda; class Insecta; order Lepidoptera; family Tortricidae; genus Cydia; species Cydia pomonella. The sequence goes on along the minus strand of NC_084705.1, from coordinate 2,997,664 downwards.
ACCAGGCGCGCCAACCACAGTTGACGGATTGATCAACGTCAGACAGCAGTGAACTATGAAACTTCCCATACAAAAATATTTAGCGACCGCTTTAACGACGACATATAGTTTGGCGCAACTGAACCTTAGGGTCGGTTGCACCAAACCGTGTGTCATCGTTAAAGCGTTTGCTCATTTTTATTGTATGGGAGTGACGGTAATCAGTCCACTAAATGGCTAAAAGTCAAGTAGATTTAACATTGTTTCAAATTCAAGCCGCTCTAAGAATTTCATTATTATCCCAGGTTGTGAAGAGCACCTCCTAAGTCAAGTGTGGGAGTGGACGATCCAGGTCTACCTGAATGTGACCAGCGCACCGGCGGCTGCCAGAGATAGCCGAGTCCAGGTCAGTTTCTGATTGACTTAACTGTTAAACTTTCAGAGTGTATTCTTTGGAATATAAATTTAATGATTGCTACCCAAAATGACACGTTCTCTTTCTGGCTCCTTAGACTGTTTCACCTACTGCTCAAAGCAGGTGGCGTGCCGAGCACACCCGCTTCATTTAAACTTTAGAAAAGCTAATTTCTTTTCTAGAATTCACATTACACAGTTAATTTGTCGCTCGCAAACATTATTGCAACAAGATAGGGGCAACCAATCGTCCGTTAAGTGTTGTTGGAACAGTGTCTGTGTTGCAGTTGTCGGAGTTCCTGGCGCAGCTGGGCAAGTTGCCCTGGAGTGAGCACCAGTGGCCTGGCGCTCACTGTATTCCCGCTGCGCTGCAGGTTAGTATTATAAGTATAAGTACTAGCTTAGTTATACTTGTGCGAGTTGTCAGTAGGTATCTATATAAAATTCCTGCGAGATTTTCGCCGGCCGCTTGTCAAAGCTTAAACTAAAAATGTGTCGACATGTTGAAACTTTGGTAGATAGAACGTTTGTAAAAAATAAGGCTTATTTTATCCCGGAAATAATCTCCTAATAAGTACAAGTCCAGTGGAAGTTTTTTCTACTTTTACAGAAAAGAATAATGGCTATCCACGGTCGTTTATTGTCTAGCAAAACTGTTTATAATAAATAAATAAATATTATAGGACATTATTACACAAATTGACTAAGTCCCACAGTAAGCCCATTAGGGCTTGTGTTGAGGGTACTTAGACAACGATATATATAATATATAAATATTTATAAATACTTAAATACATAGAAAACATCCATGACTCAGGAACAAATATCCATGCTCATCACACGAATAAATGCCCTTACCAGGATTTGAACCCGGGACCATCAGCTTCGTAGGCAGGGTCACTACCCACTAGGCCAAACCGGTCGTCAAAAGATCGTTTATAGAACTCAGTTGAGAGGTAATACGTAAAACGCCCAAAGAAAATTAAATAAAGAATGAATTCGCAGATAAGCACAAGCACTGATTTGGAGATCCAGACCTGGCTCGCCGACACACTTCGCGGCGTCGAAGCCGGCACCTGGTTACGCGGCGCTCAAGACTGCGATATCGCGCCTCGATTAGCCGCATTGCTGCAGCTGTTCGCAGGACCGTTCCGGCTACGAACTGAGGTACTGTATATATAATAGCTTGCTAAACTTTGCAGCATATAGAAGCCATCACCTGGTTACGAAGCGATCCGAGATATTCCGCCGCGCCTGGCCGCGTTGCTGCAACTGTTCGCAGGACGTTGCGGCTACGAACTGAGGTACTGCATGCGATACTTCGCGTCGAAGCCAGCACCTGGTTACTGCAACCGTTCGCAGGACCGTAACGGCTTCTTACTAAGGTACTGTATACATAATAGTTTGCTAAACTTCGCGGCGTTGAAGCCAGCACCTGGTTACGCGGCGCCCAAGACTGCGATATTACGCCGCGCCTGGCCGCGTTGCTGCAACTGTTCGCAGGACCGTTGCGGCTACGGACTGAGGTGTGTTCAGAACAGTTACACATCGCGTTGTGGAAGCCGCCACCTGGTTACACAGAGCTCAAGACTACGCATTGCTGCAACTGTTTGTCGGACCGTTGCGCCCACAGACTGAGGTATGCTGAGTATGCCGATCATCAAAACGGTTAGCTACTTCTTTAAGTCCTAGAATACTAAAATTTGTTATGCCAGCTGGGATTTTTTTATTATTGGAAATGTTTTTGACTACTAACCGAAATGTATCCTAGAGAAAACCGATAAACAGGCTACCTTTCTACGGTGTTCGAGGCTCTGCAGTCTAGGGCAAGGGAGAAATTAAGAAACCTGTAACATTTAACTTCTAATTTCATTTAAAATATTTAAATTATCTTATGTGTAGTTTTTCCGAAACTAATACTCCTTGTATTGTGTATGTAACAATGAATGCTGTGTCGTAATGGTCCTTTGAACTGGATTTGTGTTTATCTAACATTCAACTATGAAAGATAGGCCTACCGATATTATCAAGGGTTAAACTTTATTATTTACAGACGCTAGAGCAAGCAGTACACCTGCCGTGGCAGCGGCTGCCAGAAATAGCGCTGGACCAGGCGCTCCAGAGGTTCTTCGTCGATCACCACAACCCCCAGCATCCGTACCACGACACGCCACAGTTTAGGTAATTATTACCTAATTAAGTACAGTTTATTTTTAGTGATAATGTTTTATTTTTATTCATTAAGTTCTACGCCAGCGATAAAGAGACCGTGCACAAACTGTAGGGGGTCCAGGAATCCCCTTTTATTGTTAAAAAGTTCAAGTCAGGTTTAAGGTTGAGCGAATGAGTGGCATAATTCATTACATACAATCGTACGTTTCTATGCGGTTTTTTCTGAGTAGCGGACTATTTGTTTGTACAAAATAGATAAAGCAGTGAATTGGCCATTTTGACATTTGTTATTGTTAAAAAGGAACAAAATTGTACAGTTTTGGTAAGTTTTATGAATAAGGGTGTAAAGTATGTTATTTTGGCAGGGTAATATTAGCGGCTAGCGGTCTTGAGCCAGCTTGCGCGTACGCAAGGCCACGGCGCGCGTGCGCCGTCTCCCAGTGGACGCGCGCCGCGAGCGCGCCCGCGCTCGTCGGCCATGTCGGCTCGCAGGCGCAAGAGCTGCTGCTCCTGCTCGCCGCACTCGGTACAGTACACTCTATGTACAGAATACCATCACTGATAAGACTAGCTTTTCAAGATGAGCGTCGTACGATGTATTCAACGCAAGGGGTCATATATGGATCCAATTAAGCTGTTGTGCTTATATGTTTGCTTTTACTTAATGTATTTTTTTCTATCATTTAGAACCATACGTGGAGGAAGGCAGTGACGAATTAGAAGAACTTTTGTCCCGCGCCATTGTCATAATGTGCATGGAACCTGCAGCTGCCGAGGCTCTGCCGGTAATATATAAAAATAAAGATGTACTTTTGTATACTACGCTACCATATTTTGTACTGCTGCATTTCGAGGTAACTTCAAATATAAAGCAACAAAATGCTGGAATAATATACCTCCACCCATCAAAAACTTAAATACAGTAAGTAGTTTTAAATTGCGGATTAAACAACATCTTATAGCAATACAAATCACGCTACCTCCAGGTACTAGAGCCACGCTGTCAAATTTATAATGATGATATTTATGCACCTTATGTCTTTATTTATTTATTTTTAACTTTACTAAGTATACTCACACTCATATACATATATCTTACATATCTTACATACTTCCTTCAATATATAACTATTCATTTCAGCTCACACCATACTAGTATTTGTTTTGTCCAAATTCTAATACATATAGTTTAAATTCTAGTACATAATAACATAACTCTAAGCCATTTAGTTTCCGACTAACAGCGAGTAAGGGATAATATATCAAGGGTCTGCCTGAAAACCAGTGTCGTAGTAAACACATTGCAACATTATGCTGAGGCAAGCTCCTATTTAACATCCGTGAATATTTCTGCATTAGATTTACAACTGAATCTCTTAGTTTTTCAGTTTAAATGTAAGGCTTATTTATATTAAATGTCACTATCTGTTATAAATGTATTAAATGTATCTATCACTCTGCCATTTCATGTGATCAGTGGCGGGGCAAGACCAAAATGTTATGTGGGCAAATACTATGGCAAGGTACATTTAGCGAGGCCCTCTGGTGGCACAAGAAATAACAAACATTTTTACGTTGTGTCCGAGATATACTTTGTGGTGCGAGGCCACTCGGAACGCGAGCCCGTAGGCGGTGGTCCACGTCGTCCACGCCTAACGCCGCCTCTGCATGTGATGTTGAATAGGAATGTTCTATATCTATGTTTATTTTAACTCAAGCTTCTTCTCAGCTATACACGGTGTTACATGAGGAAACCGAAAGATTTTGACAGTTACATTACTGATCACATTTAGAGACTAAAATGTCGTATAAACTTTTCTGGATTTCGCCTAGTTTCAGAGTTAATATCAATGTAAAAAAAAAACATCTTTTTATCGTAACTTAGTGCAAAACGCCTTTTTGATCGCGATGATGCCATTATGGGGCGTAGTCTAAATATCCTTATTGATAGATGTCAAAAAGTGACAAGTAACCTTTGCAAGAACTAGTTTTAAAAAAAAAATCGTAAAAAATTATTTTCAGTTCCAGTTTTACCAGAACATTAACTTTTTATATACAAATACGATCAAAATTTGAAAAAAAAAAAAACAAAAAAAGAAACGCGAAATTTATTGAAACTCATATAACATTTTCTCCTTCTTTTAGCCTCAGAAGTACGTGGTTAAAATCTTTCGGGTTCCTCGTGAGCACCGTGTATATTTTCCTTGTATTTATCCTACATCTATGATTGCACGCAGGTGTGGGTAGGATGGCTGGGCGGCGCCACGCCGCGGCTGCTGCGAGCCAGCCTGTGGGCGGCGCGCGCGCTCACCGCGCTGGACTACTTCGGGGCGGTCGCCGACGCCGCCGCCGCGGCCTTCATGAATGGTTCGTTCTTTCATCATATGGCGAAGGCAGATGTCATTCTATATTACCAAAGAGTTCATACTAACAACTACATAAGTATTATGACAATGAATGGTTTGATGTAAGTGGTCTTTAATTAAGAGAATAAATTAAAACGTTATTTTTGTCACATTGTAGGCTACGTATGTTTTTGACACTTTGACACAATCGCAGGTTATGCTCATGGACGTAGGCGGGATTACATACAATGTATGCCCCTCTGCAGCTCCCCCCCCCCCCCCCCCCCTATATCTATATCAACTTGCCGCCCTCCCCCCTAGTTTACTGGCTCAGGCAAAAAACAGATAAGGTATTGTTTTTCCACATTTTTGACACACGATTTTATGACAGCTTATAATAACTAAATTGTCTATTAGGAAACAAGCCTATTATGTATTTATAAAATTACTGAAAAATATTTTTTACAGTACATATGGTGCTACTTTACCGCACTAGTGCGAAAATTAGCATATTACGTTACTGTGTCGAACATTTAAAGGGCCATATGTACTGTAAAACGTTGTACGATACATGTGCGAATAGATAATTCGCAACTCGTGTCAATTTAAAACACTCCCTTTGGTCGTGTTTTAATATATCGCCACTCGTTTCGAATTTCCTATTTTTCGCACTTGTATCGTAATGTACTATTTTATAAAGATCTTTCTTATAAGAATCTTAGATATGAACCGTGGGTTCTTATAACGTTGTATTGCAGCGGGTGGCACATGGGGCGAGGTCTCAGCCCGCTGGGGCGGCTGCGCGTGGGCGGCGCCCGGCCCGCTGCTGCGGCGCGGCCGGCTGCACGCCGCCTACGCGCTCGCGCAGGCGCAGCCCTTTAGCGCGACCGACCTGGCCTCTGTCGGCTATTTGTATGTACTATTCAGAATTTTTACTACTTCTACTCTTCAACTGGGCGATGCGAGATTTTAGAGTTACGTAATTAGGGGTGCATTTTTATGTTTTTAAGTGTTAAATTATATTATAATCTAATAACTATGAAATTTGGCAGAGATATCAACTTAGTTCAGGCAAATGCAATTTTTAACGAATAGGTATAGCGATTATACAGTGAATTATCCTAACGTGCATATATTGTATGGGGAGGTCTTTGACGGGGACGGGACAAATAATGAGTAGGTACCTACTATTATTTCCTCTAGAATTTAATTATAACTGGATCAACAATATTCATGATATCGCGTAACAAACATTTGGAACATATAAACATCCCTGTATTATTCTTCGATACTAAAACCTCGCTACGCTTAAAAAAATAAGTAAAATATAGACAGAAACACTACAAGGAAAATGTATGCGTTTATATAAAATTAATTTACACGAGCCCTATCGCTGTAAGATTTTTTTTTGCGTTCTTAACGGTGAACCTTTTTCAGTGCAAACAAAGAACTGATAATATCAGTATGGATCTGCGCACTGTGCCGGGCGGCGCTGAGTTCTAGCGGGGAGACTGAAGCAGCGCGCGCGCAACTCTCGCGCTGGGCGGAGCCGCCGCGCATGGCCCTCCTGCGGGTCCTGTCCAACGCCGACGAACCTACCGACAAGTATACGATATCACCTTAATTAAATTTACTTAACAATTAGGGTTTCTGGTTTCTCGAGGCACGGAAATTCTCGAGTTTCTCGAGTATCTCGAGATATTATGTAAGTTTCAAAAGACCATGTTATTTTTTTTTTTTTGGTTTATTACAAATAAAACTTATAGGAGTCGTAGGTGAGATCAATAATCAAACAAATGGTTAATTTTTAGTTGCCATAAATTGCACTTCATAATCAAAATTTCAACAACAAACAAAAAAAAAAAAAACTATACAGGCAAACGTGCGCGTCGGTGATTTGATATGCTATAGTGTATTTCTTTAGGTGTTTAGACAAACTTACAGAAGTTTTACGACGTAATATTAATTTAAACTTAACAATGACGCTGCTAAAATTGTGCTAATATGAATGGAGATTATTTCATTTATCGATAGTAATTTAGTTTTGTAATATTTGGTATTACATGGCCCTATAATTAGTTTTTTTAGCATTAGAAAAAGATAAACGATCTTCCTTTCCTAGAGAGTCCTTTTATAGAGAAACACTTTTGAAAAATAAGTCACGGCAAATATGTAACAATTATAAATCATATACGATCATTTACATTATTTTCCGTTCATAAGTAATAGTTACTAATTGTATAAAACCGTTTTGCAATAAAAAAGACACGTCAAGATTGTTTACTTTTTTTTAATGCTAAAAAAACGTAGTACAGTAAAGAACCTAAAAATGAGACGAATTTCTGGACATTTGAGTGTAGTACTTCAAAAGTTCCAAACATGTAAATCGGTTGAAGCCAGCACGATAGGGGACGGATTAAGGCAGTTTTTTTACTTGGTTGGTTAACTAATATTTTTTTTAAGTAAGGACCTGAAAGAATAATTGTTCTACATTTATTTAACTACCCAATGACATACACTATAGACACATCACGTGTTATTATTTTTACTTATCACAAGAGATTTATTTCTCGAGTTCTCGAGGCATTGAGCTTTTTTTCCTGCCTCGCCGAGCGACAAATTTCTCGAGATTTCTCGCTTCGAGAATTCTCGAGCAGAAACCCTATTAACAATGCTTATTTCCTTTACTTTTTATAATTTTTTAAATAACAATAGGGAGTATTTATTCAATGTTCTGCCGCCAGAGTGCAGCACTAGCACCTTTCGTAAACCATAGAGTAACTTATACATACTGTGCCTTAAACTGTTATTTGACAAGTTTTCACAGATAATAAAATATGACATTGATGCATCAAGGCGGTTTGCTTACAAAGGGCCTACCGGGAAACGCGAAAATCGAAATGTCGTTATTTGCCTCTTTATCGCTTCGCTTCATGCAAGAGTGAGAGAGGTTACATAAAGAAATTTGATTTTCTTGTTTCGCGGTAGACCCTCAGATTGTGATGGATTGTGTTAGTGGCACCCCCTACCCAGAGTTACGCGTAATATTTCCTATGAATATATCACAGTCGCGTACTGGTGCAAAGTGGAGAAAATTCACGTGATGACAACGCAGGGCGTACGAAAAATGTAAATTTTCGTGGGACATCAGAGCCAGCAGAGTTTTCAAAAAATCGTAGTGGTTTTTTAGATAATAATACATAGTAAAGTTTCACTCAATGAAAAAAAAAATAAGAACATAGGTCTCAAACGCACCGTTAAAAATCTATAAATATTTATACACGAAAATTGCTTCTAGTGATGCGTAATGGTAATATTTATTCCTTTTATTTGTTTAAAATAATAATTCATAACAATGATATCCGCAATCCTGGGCACGCACGGCCGTCCGCTCAGTGCTCAGCGGGCTGCGTTCGGAGAAGGACCTGAACTCACAGCACCTTAATACTATTTGACAAATGTCACTTGACAGACAACTAATGTGTTCCACTCTCTCCAAGGCGGCGGCACTGTCAAATTTATATAAACCAAACCTATCTCGATTTCATTAATAAACGTTTCTGAGACAAGAATATCCCACTTCTGATACACATTTATAAACCACCCCCAACTCTTCCAGACACCGCCTCCTCTGCCGCCTAGCGCTCTGCCTCGTCACCCCCAACTCGGACCCCGCGAGCCTCCTCCGCGCTCAAGAAGCCTGCCCCGCCGTCCCTCAAGCAGACCTGGTGTCCTGGACCAAGTCACCTAGCGTAAAACATTTGGCGAAGTGTGCTGTTGCACTGTTCCCAGGGTCAGATAATTATTTTGCTGAAGAATTGAGACTCGCAGGTGATTTGTAACATATCAGTACCTAGATTTAAAAGAAAATCTCTAGGGTATTCTAAATTTTGACGTTTGCTATTTCTTTTTCCTTAGCAACCTAAATTCAAGAACTTGCATAGAAATTGATTTTTATATTCTGCCGGCTGTACGCACTCGTCGAGAGACTACGAGTCAGACCGAGAACGAGTGTGACCATACTGCTCCGGTCTGGTCTCGTCTCGCCCTTCTCCGATTGGATCGGAGCGATGCTGAGATTCTCGGTGAGAGGCTTTCGACGAGTGTGTACAGCCGGCATAAGGTTGGCATCTGTCCAATATCTTTGTCCAATATGCACTTGATCAAAGGAATTTGGTGAGTTCATCAAATTTGAGATACAAGAAACACTGACATTTGGTCAAATATTACGACTGACATTTAATTCAAAATGGCTACGCAAATAGTATAAAAACTTAACCAAGATATTGGATAAGTGGAACTTCTTCTTCCGGAACTCGTTCGAAGAAATTTGTTCAAATATTGGATATAGAAATTGGACAGATGAAACACCACCCTAAGGATGGTATTTCACCTGTCCAATTCCTTGGTCCAATGTATATTTGCATCTTACATTTTGCTTAATAAGAGAGTGAGACGCTATGCACATTGGACACAGAAATTGGACAGGTGGAATACCATCCTAAGCAACTACCTTCTGATTTTCCAAAAACTCCAACCCAGCCGGGAAAGTAGGTTTTTAGGGTTCCGTAGCCAAATGGCAAAAAACGGAACTCTTATAGATTCGTCATGTCCGTCTGTCTGTCCGATTATGTCACGGCCACTTTTTTTATTATATTATACAGACTTAATGACATTTGACAAGAATATTGTCACAAAAATTTGCGTCAATATACATATATATAATATATATGTACGTACAATACACATATATATGTATATATATATATATATATATATATATATGTACGTACGTACGTGGGTATGTATGTATGTATGTCGTATGACTGCAGCTGTATAATAGAAAAGGACATAGTTACGAACTTACTTAACTTTCAAGTAGGAAATTATAATTTCTCGAACGCGTTGAAATGCCTCTAGGGATTTCGTAATTAATTCCGTAGTTTTAATTTTACATTTTGTATTTTTATAGTGTATATATCCTATATGTTGATATTGTACTGTAATTTTGATATATTTTATAAGTCAAAAGCTTTATTATTGTTATTTTGACAGAAATTGTAACCCACAGGTAATGTAATTGCTGCTTAGTATGACAATCTGTGTACGTATAAGAACCAAAAAGTCGTATAAAATAAAATGATCATTAATATCCAAAATAATGATAGCTGAAATTATTCGTTATGTGAATTCAGGCATATTGATAAAAAAAACCCTCTGATGTTGCGTATTGTCAACAAAAACGTAGTACATTATCCATTTTTTGACCTACACCTCCGTCACTCCAGAAAAACAACATCTAAATGAAAAATACGATTCAAATTCCAATGGTTTGATAAATGCGTTAAATATTGTCTATCTCTTTCTAATTGTAACATTATGAGGAAGATAGACGATAGCGTGTCATATTATATAAGGTGCTAACAAATTAGCTACCAATATTTTTACAGCTGTTACTACTCGCCTCCTGGAGCATACTTAAGTATGAAACATTATATGTTATATGATGTTTTTTTGGAGAAAAATATAAAACAAATTTACTAAGTAAAACGCCCTGTTAATGAGATAATTAAATGAGATCTAATTGAACAGATTCTAGAACCTCTTTTACCTAACACTTAACTGGCCACTTCACATTAATAAATCAAATGACACGTTGATTATGACATTTATGACAAACAATTGTTGACATGACAGAAAGTGTTAAACTATGGAAGGTAGAGGCAAAGATTGAATCTCCATATGCAGAACTGTTGCAAAAGTGTCCAGCTGTCAGCTATAAATAATAGTTCCAAATCTCTCCAGAGTAGCGCTAGAGTAGCTAAGAACCTAGGCGTTATTGACGGAGTGAAGTGCGCTGTCTATGATTATATTTTTTTCTCAAGTATTATAGGTATTGTAGCGCCACCTATTTATGGTTTTTATGTCGGACACTTTTTGGTATATGGAGATTCTGTTCCTTAAATCTATCTACCTTCCATATGTTAAACATATTATCAGTTAAATGCACATGATGAATATTTTTAGATACTTAAATAGATTATTTATTTTTTCGTATGGTGAATGAAAACAAAGAAAATCAGATGAAAAGTTTTCTTAATTTCTATTGAAAGTTAATTGTTTTAATGTCAAGTTCCGTCTCTTAAAATATTGGTAGCAAATTTTTAACACCTTATATAAATACCTTATGTGCCAGGCCTTCTGCGTGTATAACGCGTATATTTAAGTAGAAGGTTTCATAACCAAAGTTTAGTTAAAAACCTTTTATATTTAATATAACGTAATTTGATTTGGATCTCTTTAAATGTAACTTTCGGACAAAAGCATACACGTTATGAAAATAAAAGATTATGTTACTACTATGACTTATTTTATTTTAACTTAAATTTAAATGATTACATCATAACGAAACCATTAAAATATCTGACATACATAATACTTGAAAACATCAAAAACTTGTATTATTGGCGCTAGATTGAATTGGTTTCATATAACTAAGTAGGTACCTGGACATATGTATTTATTCCAAAAATGTACAGGTAGGTAATACACCCTGTAATTAAAGCACCATTTGGCAATTAATTCAAAGAGTGCAACACAACAAGGACATTTTGGCAACATGTCGAATATTCAGCAATATAATCTCAGCGTCGAAGTTCAAACAAATGTTAACTATCGTGATGCGAGCCTCTTGCCATGGTAATGCGCCACCAACCCCAACACAGCTGAAGCCGTAGCTATGCCACTACCATGTTCCAATGACAGCCGCCCGCCCCACAGCCAGCCAATCGGCAGCCAGGACCCGAAGTGGACTACATCGAGGAACAACTTTGTAGACAGTATTGAAGCTTGGGTGAAGCGAGCGGGTGCGCATTTGCGGGGGTGGGGGGATTTTAGCTCGTTTGCGGCGATGTGCAGAGCTTTTGTAGACCTGGAAGAAATTTTAAGGATATTTAGGTAAAAATTAAAACTGGTCAGTTTGGTCTCACTTATATGTAAGTTAGCTCGGAAACTTCTAATTTAGTATTGTACCTTGAGATATATTCCACAAAAAAAAACAGTTGTCTTCGGGGTAAGTATATCATAATCATAATGAATCGAAATTAGATGCTGCGTCTGTACAGTTCAATTTAACTGTGACAGTAGCGAGTCTTAGACAAGAGCGCCTAGCCAAGATGACAATTCGTTGATATTGAAAACGCCAATAAAGGCAAAGAATGTTTGGCAATAGTCACGTGACTTTTCGTAGATCTGTCATCCCAATTCATTTTTACTTTTCGGTTAACGTTTGTCGATTTATGATGTTCATCTTGGCTAGACCCCGGATCCCCCAGGAGATTAGTAATCTTACCTAATAAACCCAACTGCAGAGATTAGAAACCATAACGTCTTGTGCGCCGTCCGCAGCTTGTAGTCCAGGTCTTGGGATAAAGTGAGGAGTCCTGTATCAAGCAGCCAGACTAGTTTCTCAGCCTGGAGAAAAGCCAGGGTGACAGCGCTGCTGGCCACGCCTAGCGAGCCCCAGAATGGACCTTCCTGGATGACAAAGAAAATATTAGGAGTACTGTAAGTTACGGTAGCAGTCTCAGTACCTAGTCGCGAAGATTAGTTTTCTGAAAACCTCATTGGTAATAAGTGTCTTTCATCGTCATGCCATTTCAAGGAATGGACAGGAAAAGGACTAGAAGCCGTTAATGAGTGGCGATTGAACATGCATATAACCACATCAAATACTTTTACAGTACACATGATGATACTTTCCCGCACACGTGCGGGAATGAGCACTTTCCGTGCGTATGTCAAAACTTTAAAGAGCCATATGTACTGTAAAACGTTGTACGATACACGTGTGAATAGGTAATTCGCAACGAGTGGTGATAAATTAAAACACGACCGAAGGGAGTGTTTTAAATCGACACGAGTTGAGTTGAGTATGCGAATTTCCTATTTTCTGCAATGAAACAATTGTAACATGCACTTTATTGCATTCTAGCGCAATAAAGTGCATGTTAGCATATAGGTAATCGAACGGTGATATATAAGTCGGATATACACATAAGTATAAATCGTGTCATTCACGGTTACGCGTGCCTTGACTCGTAATGTCATGTGATTAAAGGTTAGATATGACAGATCTGCGCGTCATCGTGGAAGACACGAACTATACCTATTTTTTTACCTACATTAGCTTAAATATAAGGGGACACGCTATCAGTCACCCCGAAGTCAGTTTATTAGTTCTCACCTGTTTTCCCAAACCATAGTTAATCGCAACACGCAGCGCGGCGGCATCATCGAACAGACGCAATGTGGCGCGCGCGCCGGCCAGCCGCGCACTAGCTCCTAGTAGAGGTTTGCTCTGCGTTCGAGCACCCCATAGTTTGAGGGCGTAGCTTGCTAGGGATACTACCTGAAAAGATGTATTTAGGTAAGTCAACTGCGTAAATAACGCATCTACTACTACTACTAACTCTTCTCGCGGAGCGACACAAAGTGTGCCTTGACCACGACTGCTCGCCACCGATCCCGGTCTTGTGCAGTTTCTCGCCAGTCTTCAACTTGGAGCTCGCGCAGATTCGCGTCCACCACACCCGACATTGATACCTAGGTTGACCGGCCGGGTGGCGTGCTGTCGGTTTTCCCACAAAAGCTATTTTCACCGCTCAATCGCTTCCCATTCGCTCTAGATGGCCGAGCCAAGCCTTTGCGCCTTTGTCACACCAATGATGTTTCTGTTTGGTTCAGCCACTATATCGCCTACTTAGTATCCAAGCCATGCAATAGGAAATTTATGAAAAAAAAACCTTAGCGCTCATAGTTTATCTTATAACTCGACTTATAGAAGTAGCGTTTGTAAATTCCGCCATGTGCTCAAATGTTTTACATCGTATATGTACAGTGCATATGTAACATTTTTCTTATGTCATACTCACAGTGCAAGGACAATAATCGATATCATTTTGGTTCACAAAATACTGTATGTACCGTAACCGTATCTACATTAAGCAAAATTAGCATCAGAATATGTACTCTTTCTATTCTAATCAACGATAGACTTTTAGATAAGTTAGAGATAAATATCATAGAATTAGAATACGCACATAGCGAGATGTCTAACTTTGATAAAATGTATCAATTCGTAAAGTATGCAGATAAACAGACACATAGGTACCTAACGTAACAATCTGGCCGATGCACAATTTAATCAATGCAATAGTTATTTGTTTTACAAGGCGCATAGTTGTTAACTAATATTGATATATGAGCAAGCGAAAAATTCCAAAATAGAACCACGAGCATGGAGAATAGTTCAAAAAGTGAAATCTTGAGATTCTAGAGCGTTGCGAGCGTTTCAAGGCACGAGGGTTAAACAAACTTTGCTACCGAGTGAAACAGAAAAACTTTCACCTTACAAATCAAATCCAAATGAACGCTATTAAATATTTAACATTCAAAATCATCACTTAAAAGTCAATTTTACCAGCCAACATGGTTTTTTTTTAAATACTACGTCGGTGGCATACAAGCATACGGCCCGCCTGATGGTAAGCAGTCTCCGTAGCCTATGTACGTCTGCAACTACAAAGGAAGTTGCCGACCCCCCCCTTGAGCTCTGGCAACCTTACTCACCGGCAGGAACACAACACTATGAGCACTATTTGCAAGAGATCACAGACCACTTTGCCAGACATGTGGATAAAAATGCAACTTTCTTATCACTTTTTGAAGTACGAAGAAAGCCTTTTCGAGCTTATGTGGTGAATACTAACTTACCTTATCCCGATTAGCATGGACCTGCAGAAGTTCACAAAACTCGTCCACCACTTCGCGCATCTTATCCAAATTGTACTATCAGTAAATAAAATAACTGTATCTCTGACGTTTATCATCGCTGATAAGATGCCCTTTTGCTATTACTACTGTTCTTTGAGATTAGGATTATCTGCCGATAATGATGTAATGGTATTTGTAACACTTGTGAACTAGGAAGGTGCCATTGGAGATTGGAATGCTAGTTCCAAGGTCGTATAGGGGCATTTTCAGAAAAAAGTGTACACTGTACTTTTTTTAACCTAAATTATGGGTCATTTCTACTCAGAATCATGAAACTATCGATTTAAGTAATAAAAAGTGTGTCACTTTTAATTGTCCGTTTTGTAACGCAGTTAACTATACATTGTATGGACCGTTACAAAACTGACTAATAGATTTTGTATGGAAAATTAAGGATATTTAAGGAAAAACGGGTACATTTCTTTCTGAAAACCCCCATAGTAAAGACAAATTATCGTCTCATCCTTGTTGATATTACATGTAAATAAATAAACCATTAATATTTAAAATTACGCGTTTATTGCTCTTTCAAGTATCAGGTACTACATAATTATTTATCATTTCATATATTAGGTATTATCAGAATATAAAATTTACTATATTTACAGTAAAAAAATTGTTTAAAGATTTGTTAGTGCATTAATTATAGGTATATATATAAGTAAAAAGTATAGGTACAGTCAGCGTCAAATACTTTGTAGCAACCAAAGTAGCCAAATAGTGTGGTACACCATATATTTAGTATACACCATATACTGCTACGAAATTTTTTATTTTTATTTATTTATTAAGTACAACCACATCGTATATATTACATATGTTACATCATAATAATCTTAAAGTACTTCACCTGATATAATTCGACAATTATGGAGTACATAGCGTTATCCAAGTATAATATTACGCATGTAGCATTAAGTATGTAGTATTTGACGCTGACTGTACGTAAATACCATAGGTAAATACGTTACGCTCAGATGCGAAATACACATCGGGCAAATAACCCAGTGCTTCGAGCAACACCGGGATGGGAGTCAGCATTCACAATATTTCCCCTCTGCAGAAGCACATGCCCAACTGGGCATAGCGCGGTGCCTGTGGTGACTCGTCCGTACACAAAAAAGAGATCGAGGTGTGCAAGATTTGTCTTTGACGTGTGTCATTTTTAATTTTTTTGGGTCGTCATTACATGGAATTTTGTATGTAGTAAGTAAGAAGTGCGACTGTGTGCACGTTCCCCCAAAATATGGCAGAACAATTTATACGGTAAGATATCGCTTGGGCTCCTCCCTTTTTTTTCTTTATGGTAGAGGAGGCAAACGAGCAGACGGATCACCTGATGTTAAGCGATTACCACCGCCCATGGACACCTGCAACACCAGAGGGTTCGAAGTGCGTTGCTGGCCTTTAAGATGGGAGTACGCTCTTTTCTTGAAAGTTTGAAGGTCGTATCGGTCCGGAAATATCGTAGGCGACAGTTCATTCCACAGTTTAGCAGTGCGAGGCAGAAAGTTCCTAGAGAAACGCACAGTTGAGGACTGCCAACCATCTAAGTGGTGAGGATGGAAATGTTGTCGCGTAGGGCGATGGCGAAAAGAAGCCTTCCGACGTGTCGGACGCCGTACTCGAAGTTCACAAAACGCTTTGTAAATACATATTACTTATACCCTTCTATAAGTCCAACGAGAAAATAAACATTATATAGATATTAAAGTAGCCATAATTACTTGCTGAATTGTATGTAGGTTCGTCAGCAAAGTTATCAGCGTAGCACTGCATACAAATATAGGTGTGCTAAGCTAATCGTTTTGCTGACTACATGAACTCCTTTTCATTCTACCATAAATAACTGCTGGGTCAACCCAACATAACTGAACACTTAACCATTAAATGGACACAAAATATAAAAGATTGTAAGTTCCGAATTCCTGCGCGCTCAATAATTGATTGGTAGTAATGATTTTGATTACGAAAAAACTTAAAAAGGGGGTCAAAGGAGTCCAGTGTACTGGACGTTGTCGAATTAAAGGTTAAAACTTAACAATTTGTGCATTTGACTTTCAGACAATTTGCGCGTTTTTAATTAAAATAAAAAATACAAATACTTCGAATTAATATAACACGTATAAAGTAAAAAAATTGAGGTGTAACTTTAGGATATTTTTATTTCTACTTAGTTTAATATCAGTGTACTAATGTACAAGTGTACGTGTTGCCTGAAAGTAAAACTTTTTATTTATTTATCATCGGTCCACATATCTATTTTATAAGGAAAAATAGATATGTGGGCCGATGCTTAGTTGAATAAAGATTGAGACGATTTATGTAGGTACAGTCAGCGGCAGGACTAGGAGTAATCTAATGAGTTTATTGTAAAGAAAAAGAGCACGTAAAGGTCATTTCAAAGACCTTTTCCCTTTAGCACTTCTGCTGCTAACCGTACGAGTACAAATTGGGTCATTACCTATGAAATTGGCATTTTTGTTCATAAGTATTAGTCATGTCATAGTTTATTTATTTTAATAGTAATATCGAAGTATTTTTTAATTTTATTAGTGCGCTACATAACAACGATTTTACATACAATTATTTGCTACTTTTATTGTTTTATGTATTCAGAATACCGCCCTGAAAACAGCCCTTTTCATGTGCTGCCGGCTCGAGTATTTAAATGACTTATATTTTTCTGACGGGACAGATTTAAAAAAAATATGAGATAGAAAATGTGCCTTAACAATGTCTCAGATTACTGGCAAAAATTTGTTTGGTTTGAAAATGCCTTCACAAAATAATCCTCAAAATTCATTGTATGAAAAATCGAATTTCGTTAAAGTTCTCCATACAAAACGCCAATTTCATAGGCAATGACCTAATACATATACCTAACATATACTTATACCTATATATACCTATAGGCCTTCTAAGATTACTTTTCTAGGGAAAACTTCTCTTCTCTCTTTAACTCTTTTTTTATTAGAAATTAACTAAGTACCAAGGTTGTTTTACAAATTTTTACAGCCGGTCTAGCAGGCTAAGCGAACTAGAGGTGCCCCGAACGACGGATTTGGTCATTCTTTCAGGTGGTGTACTGGCAAGTCCTAAGAACATTCTATGCTTAATATCAGTCCTCGATCTTCTTTTGTTTTCGAGTTATTCAGGATAATGTAAAATAATCAGCGTATCATTGAAAGTGGCATATTTTGTAAACTGTTCAAGTTAGATTAACGAAACAAAATTATATTTGACAATAATAAAATAGGCTACAAAATACACATTTTTAACCCACGTCATGTACTTATACTTCATTGTGTAAAAAAACATTTTATTTTTCTTCAGATTTATTTTTTTACTTTTCGCGGAGGTACACCTCCAGAAAAAATATGCATGGATAGCCACTAGTACCCGCTACATACACATATAAAAATATTTGCGTAAATCTTCGTGCGTCATGTCAAAAAAAATCGAATAAGTAGTTAGGAGCATATGTAAACAAAGTACTAGTGCAGGGTGTAGATAAGTTAGTATGTAGGTGTGTAACCTTTATAGACTTGCCAGTACACCACCTGAAAGAATGACCAAATCTGTCGTTGGGGGCACCTCTAGTTCACTTAGCCTGCTAGACCCTTACAATCTTTTGTGAGAAATGCCCCCGTTACATATAATATTATTTAAGTATATCTTAAATAGGCAAATAATAAATCAATAAAAAAATGAATCATGTTTTCCTACCCCAAGCTTTTATATTGTATATTATAGATTTTAAGTAGCAAACGAGACACCTACTTAATTTACGGTGGAAATTTCACAACTGTAAATTACGTAGGTAACGAGGTCCCGGCCAATATTTTGATTAGTCTAGGAGAGAAATTGTTTTACAATATTTGTATAGCCCTATTATTACTTCCTCCCTAACCCAGTCAATCTTCAATTATAAATTCCATATCGTAATATTGTATAAAGATATTTACATGATATACTTTAAAAATCTTATTATAACCCAGGACACTCCTAATTTTATCGTCTTAAGGCTCAATGCACATTATAATCTAATTCGAATTTCTTTCATTTAATTGTATTTTCAAACAAAATTCGTACGAATTTAGTTATACAACAAGGTTTAAATTAAAAATGTTGTATCGTGCGCCTTACGACGTTAATCTTAGGCCGTCTAAACCCAGTCAAAGTTCATTTCAACAACCGTTTTTTGGCGAAGTACATAAGGATTCCGATGACGGAGCTGGTGGTGGCTATGGCGGCGACCTTGGTGCCGCCGATGCGCTCGCCCCACAGCCAGCCTTCCGGCAGGCAGCTCACCGCGTGCGTTATGTCTAGGAGGAGTTTGCCTGAAACACACAGTACACAAGTTCAATCAAGGGCGTAGCCAGTCAGTGAACTAGGGGTGGGGGGGGAGTTGATTTCGCGGGAGGTCTAGGGGGGTTCTGCCCCACTGCATACGCCCATCAAACTCCACCAAAAAAAAGCAAACTCACGCGAGCTATAGACCAATAGCAACCTTCGTGCATTCCTATAAGGTTCAAGATGACGCACACACGATAGGCGTGGTGTTTCAAGGGCATAATACCCATAGATAATCGTCTACTAGACATGTCTCAGATCTCGGCACTTTGAGTGCTTGAAAATGGTCTAGGCTAAAATTACGTGTAAATACCTAAAGACGTACAATAATTATAGGGTAATACGCATAATATCAGAAATCAGAAATCGTTTATTGCGAGCCATGGTACATAGTTATTACATTTAAATTATTGAAACACATGGCACCCTGAAAGGGGTATTGCAAGTATTCTTATAGCTAGCTAGGACTAAAGTTATTAAATATGTCAACTACTTAAGAACTACTTAAAGCGCTCGAAACGTAACGTAGGTAAAAAACGATTGATTGAAGTTAACTTAAAGTATTCATTATACGCGATATAATCCGTTTAAATAGTTTTATTTTATGAATAACTATCGCGGTAACGGAAGACAAGATTATATATATATATATATGCTCTCCTGACCGTTTTCGGCCACGGCGACTGCTTCAACTCCTTTTTTGGCGTTCATGTGCTCTCGTGTGGCTGACGTAGCCGATCTTGTTGGCAAAGACCCGTGCGCACAACGGGCACGAGAGGACACCATCAATATAATTATAGCTGATCACCGCTGGTGGTCGGGCTTTCAGCTCATCCCTCTTGTCGTCCAGATCTGTTTGACGACGGGATTCAAAAATATCCGTATGTTTCCTAATCAAAGATCACAGGGCGGTTGGCGGCCTGCTTTTCCTACTGTAGGGGCTCAATGTCGCAGTTCTTCATATGGCGTTTAAGCACGTCCTTGTACCTGAGGAGTTGTCCGCCTTGCTTTCGCTTGCCTTCCTCCAACTCGGAATAAAAGACGCGCTTAGCCACTCGACCCTCCACCATTCTTGAAACGTGGCCGCTCCAACGTAACTGTCGTCGCATGAGGTAGACTTCGATTCCACCCACGCTGGCTCTCCGTAGGACTTCGGTGTTCCGCACTCGGTCGGACCAGCTGATCTTTAGGATCTTACGGAGGCATTTAAGATGGAATCGGTCTAGTGTGCGGATGTGACGACGATATACGGTCCACGTTTCAGAGGAGTACAGTATACAGAGTAAGATTAACATGATTAACTTCAAACTTGTTTTAAAATCCTCAAACGTGACGGTGTCGGGTAAAAAACATCTAATTTGTACTTTTTGCCCAAAAATAAATTCACCTGTGGTAACAGCCTGCAAATAGTCGCACATCGAGATTCCGACGCGCCTCGGAGCCCGAACCCGCACAATAATTCCTCGGACAGTCGACTCCACCAAGTCTACCATAGCTGACGAATGGCCTGGACGATTCTAAAACGTGCACGAGTACTCTATAACTGCATTTACCTGCTGTGACGGCCTGTAGAGTGAGCCGCACGTCGAGGTTCCGGCGCGCCTCGGAGCCCCCGCCTTCGCAAGAATTCCTCGGACAGTCGACTCCACCGAGTCCACCATAGCTGACGAATGGCCCAGATGGTTTTGAAACGTACACGAGTACTTTATAACTGCATTTACCTGCTGTGACAGCCTGTAAAGTGAGCCGCACATCGAGGTTCCGGCGCGCCTCGGAGCCCCCACCCGCACAATAATTCCTCGGACAGTCGACTCCACCGAGTCCACCATAGCTGACGAATGGCCCAGATGGTTTTGAAACGTACACGAGTACTTTATAACTGCATTTACCTGCTGTGACAGCCTGTAAAGTGAGCCGCACGTCGAGGTTCCGGCGCGCCTCGGAGCCCCCACCCGCACAATAATTCCTCGGACAGTCGACTCCACCGAGTCCACCATAGCTGACGAATGGCCCAGATGGTTTTGAAACGTACACGAGTACTTTATAACTGCATTTACCTGCTGTGACAGCCTGTAAAGTGAGCCGCACGTCGAGGTTCCGGCGCGCCTCGGAGCCCCCACCCGCACAATAATTCCTCGGACAGTCGACTCCACCGAGTCCACCATAGCTGACGAATGGCCCAGATGGTTTTGAAACGTACACGAGTACTTTATAACTGCATTTACCTGCTGTGACAGCCTGTAAAGTGAGCCGCACGTCGAGGTTCCGGCGCGCCTCGGAGCCCCCACCCGCACAATAATTCCTCGGACAGTCGACTCCACCGAGTCCACCATAGCTGACGAATGGCCCAGATGGTTTTGAAACGTACACGAGTACTTTATAACTGCATTTACCTGCTGTGACAGCCTGTAAAGTGAGCCGCACATCGAGGTTCCGGCGCGCCTCGGAGCCCCCACCCGCACAATAATTCCTCGGACAGTCGACTCCACCAAGTCCAACATAGCTGACGAATGGCCTGGACGATTCTAAAACGTGCACGAGTACTTTATAACTGCATTTACCTGCTGTGACGGCCTGTAGAGTGAGCCGCACGTCGAGATTCCGACGCGCCTCGGAGCCCCCACTCTCACAAGAATTCCTCGAACAGTCGACTCCACCAAGTCCACCATAGCTGACAAATAGCCCGAACGGTTCTAAAACGTGCACGACTACTTTATAATTCCATTTACCTGCTGTGACGGCCTGTAGAGTGAGCCGCACGTCGAGGTTCCGGCGCGCCTCGGAGCCCCCGCCCACACAATAATTCCTCGGACAATCGACTCCACCGAGTCCACCACGGCTGACGAATAGCCCGAACGGTTCTAAAACATGTACGACTACTTTATAACTCCATTTACCTGCTGTGACAGCCTGTAGAGTGAGCCGCACGTCGAGGTTCCGGCGCGCCTCCGAGCCCCCGCCTTCGCAAGAGTGCCGCAGGCAGTCGCGACTCCACCACAGCTGACGAATGCCGCGGACGGTTCTGAGAACAAGCACGAATACTTCATTAGATCATGAAACGGCGATGAACAAACAGTCAAAGACATTCGTTCGTCTTCGTTGTTTGGAAGACCACAATACTGGATACTTGGTGTAGGGTTAGAGCCGGTGTAGCTTTATTTAACGTTCATAGGCGCATTGTTATGTGCCTACTTGAATAAAATAGTATTTTATACAACAGTTGTATAAGAAGGGTCAAAAAAGGCGAGTGGCGTGAGTTACAATGTGAGCCGGAGCCGAAGGCGTAGGCGAACATTGTAAAGGAATACGCCACGAGAATTTTTTGACCTACTTATACAACGTTGCATACAATATTTTTCCTATGAGTCAACAAAAATAAATCTTAATTTAGGTAAACAAATTACAGCAAAAGTATATAGCCATGACGCGCGAGCATACCTTGTTACGCGCCCGGCCCGCCCCGGGCCGCGGCCGGCCGGTCGGCGACACCTCCTCGTAACTCATGAGGCCCTGGTACTTGCTACTTGCTAAATTAATTTTTTGGACAGTTTTTTCTCAATTTTGGCCACCGTAGCCTACGGAGACTAATAAGCAACGCTAAGCGGTCTTCGTAGTCTATGGGTGTTGCTATATTACGGGTCTCACATGCGTGTTTCTGACTTATGAAGTAATTATTTTTACTATGCAACCAAATGAATATTTTGTAAGTTGGCATCAATGCACTTAGTTTAAAACTGTATTCGTTTTGGTTTTGTTAGGTTGGTAGCCATTAATCGCAGTAACATTATAGCTTATAAAAGCACAAGAGCTTTTATGAGGAATAGACAATATAGACTTTTCTTGAAATCTTTTATGTGTATTCTTATATTCGTGTTAATGAATGCATAAATGACAGATAACAGTAGAGGAGTAGGAAAAACTATATATCTTTATCTTGTAATAGCACACATTGAACACTTTCAAGTGCAAGGGTCCCAATACAAAATCGACACACGTAGCGTATTCTTGGCAGTAAGTGTGTCACAAAGGAAGTATTTTTGCAAACAAGAACCAACCCCACAGTAAAACTTTTTTAATAGAACCTTATCGGATCTAGTGTTAAAGATGAAGCGAAACTTTGAATGGTGAATTACTTAGTCTGAGTTGGTTCCCGTTTGCAGAAATACGTACATCATAATTATTGATCATGAGTTGCAAAAGAACTGATAATAAGCAGGTATGAGATAATGAGTTGTTTAATTAAAATGTATTTTGACATTATCGCGCATAATGGCGCAAGGTTGTGATTATTAACCTTTTGACCGCCAAAAACGTCATATGACGCGCGCAGCCACAGCCCAATATCAACCTTCATGCGTACCGACAAGGTTCACGATTACGCGCCGCGTACGATAGGCGTGGCGTTCAAAAGGTTAAGAGCTGATTAACTAATAGTATAATCTCAATATACATTACGTACGTTAAGAACATAACAAGTACGGTTGCATAACCATTAATTAATATAGCTATTTTACACTCGGCTATTCTAAATAAGTTTTCGGCAAACAAATACTTTTTGGTACAAGCTTTGTTCGCTGACTGTACTTTTCTTTTCACAGGCAACTAATACTCATGGAGACAATACTAAAAACCCCAAACATAATTAGGTTGCGTTGTTTCATCACAGAGCTCCTATAGCCATTTCCTGTCTCTGATGATGCGGTCTCGGTATTTGATGAATTGATGTTGGCATCAGATTAGCTCGATGATACCATTAATATACCATTATATTGCATTGTCACTCGATTTAAATATGTATGCAAATTTTCAGCTCAATAGGAAATTGGTAAGTGGGTCAAATTTAGCTTCCAAAATTTGACCCACACTAACTAACAAATCAAACTTAAAGCCTGACCAGTAATATATATATGATCAAGAGCCATATTGCGGAATTTCATTGAAACTAAATTTTTCATACTAAACTGAACGGTCACCCTATATATGAGAATAACAACGCCCGTTTGACAAATATTACATACTAACAGGGCAAGTTAAATAAAAGCTTGTAACAATCACAAGTAGATTGATTAGGGTTCCGTACCCAAGGGTCAAACGGGACCCTATTACTGAGACTCCGCTGTCCGTCCGTCCGTTCGTCTGTCACCAGGCTGTATCTCATGAACCGTGATAGTTAGCCAGTTGAAATTTCTAAAGATTATGTATTTCTGTTGCCGCTATAACAACAAATACTAAAAACAGAATAAAATAAATATTTCTTTCCAATCTCGAGGTTCTCATCCAATCACCGAAGTTAAGCAACGTCGGGCGGAGTCATTACTTGAATGGGTGACCGTTTTTATAGATAATGGTACGGAACGGAACCCTTCCTGACTCGCACTTGGCCGATTTTTAATTTATTACTCACTAATTTACTTCTATTTTTTTCCCGCATAAAGTGTCTGACTAAAACCACATTACGCTTAGGTATTTCTGCGAAGTTCTTTTTAATCAAAAGAAACAAGGAGGATGAACCTCGACGACTAGCGTGGATGTTCTACGAGTAGGTAGGGTGTATTGGCTAATTTCGAAAATCACCCATAATTCCATAACATTAGAGCTCATTTTTTAGTACCCTGGTATCAACTAGTAGTTAGTATATCTTAGATGTCCTAATGTTATGAATAACTATTAAGTACCATTAAGACCTGTTATAAAAATCTGATGAGGTATACCTATTGTTTATTTTCATACGTTGCAATGTCTTGGTTATGATGACAGATCAAGAGGGCACGTTCTTTTAGGTAACGAGATATTTGTACTTAATTCAATTCAATTCAATAATTTTAATTCAGAAAATAAATTCCATAAATTAAAATACAATATAAATTAAGATAAAAATTAAAATTAAATATGTTAGTAACTATGGGTAAATCCTTAAGAAACTATGTTAGTAATAAATTGGCTTAAAAAATTATTATTTCGCCGCTGTGGTATGGAGCTGCATCCATCGCCTCAGTATCGGGGAGTCCCACCTCTCGGCCAGCGTTTGTAGGATGGTGTTCGTGGAGCCGCGCACACGTTTCATCATCGAGGCGGCCCGCTTCCTGATTACGGCGTAAAAGCCATCAATTTGCCGCTCCGCAAATTATAACTCCGTAATATTAAATTGCTTTTATCATCATACTAAAATATTCTTTGTTATAACTGTTATTCATTATTCGACCTTGACAAGAATTTGCAAGTCATTTTTTATTACGTAGGAAAATTAGAGTAAGTCTGGAGAGTGAAACAGAACGTGTCATGCGATAGAGGAGGACGACATGACTACAGACAGTTATCACATACCGGTTTTGTTAAGAGTCTATTCTATGCCATATCCTATGCTACCCGCTAACATCCTTGCGCAATGAACTTAACTTCCTGTAGCCTTCTCCACAGACAAGAACGCCTGATCCATCATGTTGGATCCTTCTGCAGGACACCTGGTACCGTGTACATTGTTAACTGACAGTTCGTAAGATTACGGTCTAGCGATGGTCGGTTTAGAGTGTTGTTTTTAGAACAGATAACGCTTAGCCACCTCTGGAGGTAACTTCATAATTCAGCCTATCAGTGGCGGATTTGCAGTCTTGGCCGCCTAGCCCCAGGCCCTGTAGTGCCTAAATACTTGCCGCCCCTTTCGCAACGCGCATCATATAAACTGCCGCCTTGCTGCCGCCCCTAATGTCTTGCAAATCCGCCACTGGAGCCTACCTCTTGTAATCAGAAGATTTACTGGTAAAGCCTAGTCTACAGCGCCGTACTGACGACATCCAGTCGCTTTGCCGACTGTAGATTTCAGAACCCAGACAGACACAGAGAGAATGTAGATTATAAAGCGTGGTGTAGCGCTTTCAGGGCACCTGATATGTACTCACTGCAGTAAGGATATGTAAAGACTTGCAGCCCACAGCGCCGTACTGAAGATGTCTAGTCGCTCCGCCGTTTTTTCTGACAACTTCAGGACGCCTACTTCTTGCAGCCAGCAGGCCTTTTCCACGGGCAAAAAGGCTTGGTCAACCATGTTAGCGAGAACGCCGAGCGCCGCAGCCATTGTGGAAGACTCCTGGATAATAAAGGGGTGTCTTTAGACAAATAGCAAGGAGTGTGTAATATGATATATTGGGGTGGAATCGGAACTGCAAACAAAATCAAAAGGAAAGTAATTCTGTATTTATTTATATTTATTCAAACAAAATGTATACATTCTGACAGTCTAAACCAAATCACTGTACAATTTAGAGACAACTTATTTAACCCTCGGTGCGCGAGTAAATCGAACTCGCACTTGCCCGTTTTTTATTTGTATACTTGCACTTTACTTTCTAGAAATACCAAGATTATATATTAATAATTATTCTGTAAAGTGTTAGAGGGTCTGCATTGTCAACTAAATCCACTTAAACTAAACCTGCCAATCCTGCCATTGACACTTTACGCCAATATGATGCTGCCCCCTACAGTTCACGCACGCTCCTTTACGTACTGCGTGCACTGAAAACTTTAACTTGATATTCACCTACACTTCGTGCTAATAAACAGGAGGCTCCTGTGCTGCCCTCTACAGTTTATGTCCACTCCCTACAGAATACTGCACTGCGTTTATAATGTACCTCGAGCTTTTAAAAGACGCAACGCTCTACGAAGTAAATTGTAATCAGTGTGAAACTATTTACTACTCGAAAACTACTCACATGGCGGCCCAGCCCGTAGCTGTAGGTGTGTCGTATCATGGGTATATCGTCGAAGAGCCGCAGCATCATGCGCGCGTTGGACAGCCGCGAGCCTGCCGTCTGCCATGGCTTCTCGCCCTTTATACAGCCGTATAGCTTCAGTGTGTAGCAGGCTAGTCTGACCACCTGTGAATAGAATAAAAAACATCATTCATCATCATTTTGTAGTTTTTGTACACTCTGAATATTGTGAGGGGACAGATGGGATGTAGCCTCACTCAACGGGGTTTTTAATGAAAAGCAGGTACCAGCGACGCCGATATTTTTTATTTGAAATAGATGTAGGTATTGTAGGTAGTCTGGCGGTGCGCTGGATTACTACTGTGAATGTGCACTATACATTGCACTAATTTATATTATTTAATTACATGTTTTGATCACTTTTCCGCTGTAGGCAATATAGTATGTTGAAAAATAAAGATGTTTATATTAATCGAACTTTTGGATGAAACTTAAAATCAACTCACTGATATTCCAATAAAAATATTTGAATTTTGAAATATTTCAGGTTAAAAATTTAAAACATGGTGAGCAATAATTATGCTACTTGAGATTAAGTACTTATTTAATTATGTATATCACATTAAAGTACCCAATACATACACTAAGGAGCAAAACTGTCCCAATAGTAGCATATTAGTAGAATGTGGAGAAGTTGATGTCGATCAAGGGGAGGGGCACATGGTTAATACATAACAGTACTCCTTGAAATTTTCTACAAATCGGCCTAACATATGATGTACTTGGCATTTATGATTATTTTGTAATTTCGAATCGAAAAGTAGAAAAAAACACATTTTTATTTTTTACAATATTTCTAGTTCCTCCTATGTAAACTCCAAATAGGGAATTGTATTAATCATGTGCAATCCCTTGATCGACATCAACTTCTCCACATTCTACTAATATGCTACTGCATCTGTTTGGCTTTCCAAGAGTGAAAGGAAAATCAATGCCTTTTTATGATTGATCAATTACCCTGAATATGTTTTATTTAAATTATCCTCTACTAAGGTGTGATTAGTAAATATCAAATCTGTTCATTGGAAGCTTCTTATACTCAAGTAAAATGTGGAAAAATATTTTCTGTAAATAAAGAATATAATATCTAGTATATTAAAAAAAAATATATATATATAATTTTCCATATCATGAAATATTAGCACATTTATTACAATATTTGACTTGTATAAAGTACTTTGTCTCTAATTTACTAAAAAATTTCAAAGTTTGATACTTTGCATATAAACCATTTTTTACATTTAAAATATTGTTAATGATGTGCTGATATTCAGTGAAATAGAAATCAATTATCAGGCCCATCATCAGGCCTGACTTTGGGCCCGATATCGGGTGGCGTGGATGTAATTTGGCCATTTGTAATTAGTCTAAGATCCATACACTCAATGTTGTAGTGATTATATTCTATTTACATTTGTTGCCATAAATGTACAGAAAAACAGACACACTTACTATACTAGGTGATTTCCTTACATAGTTTTATGATGGCTGAAGCCTGTACCTAAATCTAAAATTTCAATAAAAAAAAGCAATAGAAGCAGTTTGGTGCCTTGTAATGTTCTATATTTTGACTCCTGGTGACAGGCTAAGCCAGTCATTGGTGCAGCAAGATACAAATTTGCACGGATACAGTATGAGAATTTATTCATAAAGTGGCCTTGCAATGCCGCGAGGCTGTGAACATTTGTTTACTTTTCTTTCATAGAGTATTTTAGCATACAAAAGAATACTTCCTTATAAGAGGATGAAAAATGTTTCTGTGCTTTAGTGACATTTCGCAAATTTATAATTGATCAGGTTATTGACTGACCAACCGGTTGAGCAAATATCAAGGTCTGACCAATTCCGCATTCTTGAACCAATTGTCCACCACCCATTGTCGCCGTACCTAATCAAAAGGTGCGAATATATTGTTTTTGCAATTTACTCCTAGATTATCTTGGCAGATTAGAGCAGTGCGATGCTCAGAAATGATCTCGAAAATAGCCCTTACCTTGTCCCGTCCATTATAACTGTCTAAAAGTTCACAAATATCTTCAACAACAGAAGACATTGTGCCACACTTGATACACTTAATATTTTCTAATCCTAACACGAAGCGAAAGTCTCGCGCGACACGTTATCAATATACTCGCGGAGCCGATCACCGCGCTGCCGATAGCACAGATTTATCGTGATAACTGGATTCATTTCTCCATTCACCGCCTGCGTAAGCCTTGATTTCGAAAGGTTACGATACAGCTGATTTTGACGTACGTTGACAAGACAACACACGTTGCCATTGACGTCATCATTAAAATGATGCGGTCGCGAAACTAAATGTTATACTAAAACCAGCTTTATTACAAGGTTATAATGATTCTGTTTCTAGTTTTTGTAGTTCGGTACTGCAAGTATAATGATGTAAGGATTTTGGTAACGTTCTGTTTTTGCACTAGCATATTGTTGACAACTAAGTTTTCAATTATGAGAAAAATCAAATTTAACTTTTTTACCAATAAGTTATAATATCAACTTAATTTTTACCTTTTGAAGTAATTATATAAGTAATTATATAATTATACCTTGCTTATACCTGTTAGTTCTCTTTGGCTAAATTTGCATTTGCAAAACGTTTTAGTGTAGGCCTGTGTGTCATTTGACGTATTTTCAATTTTGTAAACATTTCACTCGCGTTTGTACTCTTCGGAAAAAGCGATATTCATATGAATAATGGCCAAAATGAAGAACTTTTCGCTAGCAGACATACCGGAGTTCTCTAAAAAAGAGCGCATAGTAGTAGTTGGGATAATAGGCAAGTCCCCATATCGGTACCCAAATAAAACAACACCACTTTTTTCTTCATCGGCCACTGAAGAGGTAATATTAGATCTTTAAACTCTAATGCTCTATTACTGGTTCTAAATTATGAGTATGAATCAATAATGAATTAATTTCGTTACCGATGTTTGCAACATAACCTATAATTCACAACACAATCCGTGTCAATAAATTCTGACTTGTTCAACTCTCATCATTTGAAAAGACAATTATTCCTTCCTTTATACCTTTTTCTACATTGTTTAGAAATCTTCTTTTTTTAGGCATGCTATTCTGAAAACAGAAATGACAGTATTTGAAATGGTTACTTAACTATTTAATTGTTATAGAATGGCATTGAATGCCATTGGGATGAGCGCCACAATACACTTTTCCTCCACGCCATCACATACCTGGACACCAAGCAACTGACTACTCTCGCAGCCAGCCTCGATGAGAACTCAAACTCAACGGAAAAAGTAATGAATTTTTCACTGAAAACCTTTACTGATTATTATAGTATTATTTATAAGTTGAAAATGCGATAGTAAACAAATACGTGTTGTTATTATTTTATACTTTTTTGACATACATTCTGTTTCTGAATTTTAATTGAATGCATGGTGCATGCTCATTGTTATATGCAATTAAACATAATTAGCCAATTATTTACCATCACATGCAATATTATTGTGTATACCTATGACCGACTAATAAAGTATTTTTGTTTGTATTTGTAAGGACGCCGATGCCTCCCACTGGCTGGTGGCGGCCGGAGAGCTGGCTGCGGAAGCCTGCAAGGCCATGGCGCTGATATTCCATTTGTGCCATATTGTGGTTCTGTCGTCACCTACTCCAGTGTTTGATCTTGGATATCTGCAGTTGTTTAAAGCTATTGATGCTTATAGGTAATTAGATTATGATTATTAATTCTTTTACGTTAAATTAATGAGTGAAACATTTAAAAACACGTAAAATTTATGTATGACTCTCGATAATTCAAACCTCTTTATAATTCGAAGTTATCACAAGTTCCCGAGGACATCTCTTGATATTTAAAAAAAACAGTACATTTGTAACCACTTGGTAATTCAAAAACAAAAAAATTCATGACTATGTAACAAAACAATGCCTTAATTCGAACTTATAGGCGTCAAACACTCGACAATTCAAAGTTGTGAGATTGCAGAGGTAAGCACATTTTGAGAAAAGTTCAAACTTGTATCTTGCATAATCAATGCATGAGCATTTATTACTGTAATTATTAGTTTGCCACACACTTCCGCACTAATTTGTTTGTTTAGTTTAGTTTCAGTTACTCTTTCATTGGTTATGTATACAGATTAAATGTTTGTGTTAGTTATGAGTCCTAGTTAATCGGTAAAAGTATAAATGCTTGACTTTTACCGACTGACAAGGCATGGAGAGCTGTATCTAATACACAAATAATGATTCACAACTGCTTAAAAAAATCCGGTTTCATAAAAGAAGACCAGTAAAATCAGCCTATAATTACGGAAGATGAAGAACTAGCAACAGCACCACTGGTTGACATCAGCAGCATTAATAACAAATAGTCAATATTACTCAATAATTCGATCTTTTATATTTTTTCTTTTAAAAAATTCAAACCATTTGATATTTTAAACTCTCAATGATTCGTTATATTTTAAAAGTCCTTCGAGTATCGAATTAACGAGAGTCGACTGTAGCATTAAATGTATGTATATTTAATGTTAACATTTTCTGGTAATTAATAAAAATTTCTTATACATATATTAAGTATTAGGTTGCTCTAAGACATTCTGGGGGTGCAAAGGGTTTTCCTAATAAGATTATCTATTCAAAGGTGCTAAAATACACTATTAACTATAATTCCTTATTGTAATTATAAATTACGGTAATAACACAACACCATTAAAATTCAAGACAATAAACCAAAACCTTTTCAACTAGGACCGAGCTGGCCCCTCGCACCTCTGCCGCGGTATCCTCTCTCGGCGGCGCCTGGGAGGCGCACGGGCGCTCGTGTTGCCCGCGTCTCCTCTTCCACTTCCGTAGGGCTCCACGGGCCTTGGCAAGGAACCCTGCCGGCTTGAAGCGGCTGGAACACGCGGTGGAAGACCAGTTGTATTTCATACTGAGAAAAGCACGCATTATCACGAATGTTTGGTAAGTAGATCAAGAAAAACTTCCATATATTGATGACTAGCTTCTGTCCGCGATTTCGTCTGCATAGACACAAACTATCTCCATATCAAACTTCATCTAAATTGATTCAGCGGTTAAAGCGCGAAGTAGTATCAGACAAACAGACAGTTACTTTGGCATTTATGATATTATAAAACTATTTAACAAAAAATATAACCGACTTCAGAAATTACCAAAAGCGCCATACATGTACCCATAACATTTGAAGTGCGCCTCCAGGT
Source organism: Cydia pomonella (assembly GCF_033807575.1). Taxonomy (NCBI): domain Eukaryota; kingdom Metazoa; phylum Arthropoda; class Insecta; order Lepidoptera; family Tortricidae; genus Cydia; species Cydia pomonella. The sequence continues at coordinate 2,965,561 of NC_084705.1, read as the reverse complement.
GGTACGTGGGCGGCCTTGCCCCCTTTTGCCGGGAATTTTCCAAGTCAGCCCTTGCTTGAATAGGTAGTGGCCTTTGTAAAACATGTCCTACCCAGCGCCATTTCCGCATAAGTATCTCTTTAACTAAAGGGTTTTGTGTCACTTCCCATAATTTAGTATTAGAGATGCCTGGTCCTAGTCCGTATGATTCGCCGCAAACACTTGTTAACGACACCTGGAGGAAATTCAATAAGCTAAATAGAGCGGTGGTGGTGGTGGCCTAGAGGATATGACGTCCGACTTTCAATCCGGAGGTTGCGGGTTCTAATCCTGGCCCGTACCAATGAGTTTTTTTCGGAACTTAAGTACGGAATATCATTTGTTATTCACCACTAGCTTTCCGGTGAAGGAAAGCATCGTAAGGGAACCCACATTGGGCCAGCGTGAGGACTACAGCCCAAGCCCTCTCGCGCATGAGAGGAGGCCTGTGCCCAGCAGTGGGACGTATATAGGCTGAATTATTATTTATATTATATTTTAGCCAACTTGCCGCAGCGTATACGCAGTAACAGTAACTGCGCAACGGTGCATCAACGCTTTTTGAGAGCAGCTGGCGGCGTGGCCGATCGTGGAAACTATTCTTGTTTGGACTTTCTAGGTTGATCCTTATGTTGAAGTTGTTCAGTAGGAACTTACTTCGCAAAGTATCATTAAACATCTGAAATTATTATCGACCTCTTTCATCATCAGTGCCAAATCCCTCTTCGCCATCCCGAAGAACGAAGAGTTCGTATACATGAGCGCGGACGAAGCACCATGCGCGCGCGACGTCAGCGCGCTAGTTCGCGGTCTCGTGCGGCGCTGCGCTGGCGTCGAACCTGTCGACAACCGACCTGAGAGAGGAGGGCTGCGGCAGTTTATCCAGGGACATGTGGACTTGGCGTTCGGAGAGGGGTTTGATGATAACGTTGGCAAATATGCGATGAGCACTTCTTTCTTTGAGGTAAGTTGAGTTTTTTGATATGGTGTGTTTAAGCAGGGCAAGTAGGCGGTGAACCATACATAGCAGGCCTGAGGGGGGGTTACGGTAGTTTCTACAGAGACATGTAGATTTGCTTAGAGGAATTTGATTATAACATTTTCACGGTAGTGTCAAAATCTTTTTTTTTTAATCTTTTAGCTCATCGTCTTTAAGATGTAATGTTTTTATTATTATATTTGTGGATTCAAATATGCAATTCCAACTGCTTATGTTGATTTAGTCAAGAACTTTACCCATATTATTAGGTACAAAGTAAATAAATGTATTATATGCTCAGCTGCCGGCGGCATCAGCGTGGCGCTCCGCGGCGCAGGCGTTAGCGCCGCTGTACCTGGAGTCCCCGGCTGCCGAGGGCGGAGCCCTACACGACTCCCTCGCTACGGATGTGCGGTTCTCGCACGCTCGATGTGCTAAGGTATGTAAACTACACAGCAATGTTTTAAATATAAAGCTTCTGAAACTGACAAAATAAACAGTATTTTTGTATCCCACATACCAACATGATAGTTCTATTGGCCAATGTACAATTCAATCATCCTGCTTTTTGTTATTCTATGTTGGCTAATTATTGTGTTCGTTTAGGTTCTGCCCATCGCGCAAGCATCATACGCCGAGGGTCTACCAGCGCATTACTCCAGTCAACACCACGCGCACAAGGCATGTTTTTGTCATATTCCTTTTCTTTTATTTCTTGATTACATTTCCTCTTTTTAGATATATCTTTAAAACTCAGATCTGTTAACCCTTTAGTCCGTAGCGGCAACATATTTGCCATCATACTTAAAACGAAAACGCATCTTTACTCTAAGAATTACGGTTCGAAATCGAATGACTAGTAGGTAATGTCAAATGGTTTAAATCGGCTTAAATAGTAATTTTTTTTTTTTTTAAACTTCAAGTTTTGATATGTGGAGGGTCGCAATTCGTCAGGAACTTTAGTTTTATTTTATGTTATGTTCCCCGATTCTTCGAAGAGGTATGGATCGGTTTGAAACTTCTTTTTTTGTTTTGTAAGGGTATGCTTTACTATTAGCCCCATTGTCATTAAGTAGGGAATGCAAACCGGTTTTAACCGAAACCGAAAAAACCGGTTAAAACCGGTTTTTTGACGGAAACCCAAGACCGGGTTTTTAGAATTTGAAAAAACCGGTTTCGGTTTTATTCGGTTTTTTTTATTTACCTAAATTGCATGTTTTATTCATTATAAGGGTATAAATCGGTCCTAAACCGGTTGAATCGACATCAAATCAAATAATGTGATGTTGTGTTAGTTTGATCATTTGTAACGCTAAATGAATTTTTACGATACAAAATACACAAATACGAAAGATTTAAATAATATAAAGTACTGGCAGTGGCAGGACATCCGTGCTGGTGTACGAATTGGTATAAAAGGTCTTACTTATAATTTTATTATGCGATGCGCTGTAGAAAAATTATACGTAATCAATTATATCAATGGCAGCTTTAGAGTCTTTTGTTGGTTCGGTGATAACGACTTACCGACAACCTTTTTTGTCTCTTTCGCACTAATAGGAAAGGATAGTTCAAACCCTAAAGAATAGAATTACTTGACTACCTGTGTTTGCCCAGTTTAAGCTAACACCATCAGTTTCTAATTGACTTTTCGAGAAGAAACACGTTGTATTAGCTTATTTCATTTATTTCCTACTTTACAAATCCATAATAACTTAGCAAATATTTTATAAAGGAAGTTAGTAACAGTAAACGAATTAACTACTTGAATACTAGAAGACAGCGAAAAACTTAGAGCAAGATTTCGGATTGGGCCATTTGATTTAAGACAAATAAAATTAAATTATAAATTGATATCGTCATATATTTAAGAAAAAAATAATTTAATAAAATTGGTTTGTTCCTATTCCTAGTTACAAATAACATTAAGTCATTTGACAATTCCCATACAATACAATACAATAAAATAGTCAGATATTCTGTCTTTAATTTCGTGAATAAATCGTGTATATACTATACTAGCATTTGTTTTTACACGTGAAGCAATCTTTTCTTTATTCCATGGCGATGAATTTAAGAATTTTTGATTCTAAAAACCGAAACCGGTTTTAACCGGTTTCGGTTTTTTTTTTTGTAAAACCGAAGAAAAAACCGGTTTTGAAAAACCTCCGGTTTTTGCATTCCCTATCATTAAGTGAGGATCTGACCATAGTATCGTAGAAAAGTTTGTTATACAAAGAATACAAAAATAGTAGGTATCCGTTTAAGGGCATACTCGGTACCATGAAAGATAAACAATTTTTTTATTTTATAAATTAGGAATAAATAGCAGAATTTTTTTTTCTTCAACTTTTTCCTAATCAAAATATACCGAATGTGGTATGGGTATTTTATAGTAATTTATGGGTTTGATCTCGGAATTATGCTTTCATTTGGTGAAGTGAAGAGATGAAATAATTCATATCTATACTTATGTATAATATTATAAATGTGAAAGTGTGTCTGTCTGGCTATCTATTACCTCTTCACTCTAAAACTGCTGAACCGATTTTGTTACAATTTGGTGTAACATAGTTCCAGGGGACAGGATAGTTTTCGTCCCATAAATCTTCTTTTTAGAGGGTGAAAAACGGGGTGGAAGTAAGATATTTGAGATAATTGCGATGCTTGGCCTCATAACTGATATAAGCGTATACTCAAATTGAATTATTGCTGTATTTTATTATATATTATATCAAAATATACTACCCAAGTTACTAGTTCCACGTAAACGAAGTCATGGGCAAAAGCTAGAGGCATAAACCATTTTGGAAATTGGCCTTTTTTTGTTAAAAGTTATTCATATTGGATTTATTATGGATTCGCTTTTCTTAGAATTTTATTTTGTTTACGCAGGTGAGTGTGGCGTTAGGCGTGCTACACACCATGGCCCGCGGTCCCGTAGCAGGGGCGGCCGAGGCGCGCCTGCGGGCCGCCTGCACGGCCGCCTGGCGCTCCCGGTCCCTGTGCGAGGCACCCTCGCTCACCGCGCACCCCTGCATACACCCCGAGCAGTGAGTACATGTGCTAGTGGTGCTACACCCCATGGCCCGCGGTCCCGTAGCAGGGGCGGCCGAGGCGCGCCTGCGGGCCGCCTGCACGGCCGCCTGGCGCTCCCGGTCCCTGTGCGAGGCACCCTCGCTCACCGCGCACCCCTGCATACACCCCGAGCAGTGAGTACATGTGCTAGCGGTGCTACACCCCATGGCCCGCGGTCCCGTAGCAGGGGCGGCCGAGGCGCGCCTGCGGGCCGCCTGCACGGCCGCCTGGCGCTCCCGGTCCCTGTGCGAGGCACCCTCGCTCACCGCGCACCCCTGCATACACCCCGAGCAGTGAGTACATGTGCTAGCGGTGCTACACCCCATGGCCCGCGGTCCCGTAGCAGGGGCGGCCGAGGCGCGCCTGCGGGCCGCCTGCACGGCCGCCTGGCGCTCCCGGTCCCTGTGCGAGGCACCCTCGCTCACCGCGCACCCCTGCATACACCCCGAGCAGTGAGTACATGTGCTAGCGGTGCTACACCCCATGGCCCGCGGTCCCGTAGCAGGGGCGGCCGAGGCGCGCCTGCGGGCCGCCTGCACGGCCGCCTGGCGCTCCCGGTCCCTGTGCGAGGCACCCTCGCTCACCGCGCACCCCTGCATACACCCCGAGCAGTGAGTACATGTGCTAGCGGTGCTACACCCCATGGCCCGCGGTCCCGTAGCAGGGGCGGCCGAGGCGCGCCTGCGGGCCGCCTGCACGGCCGCCTGGCGCTCCCGGTCCCTGTGCGAGGCACCCTCGCTCACCGCGCACCCCTGCATACACCCCGAGCAGTGAGTACATGTGCTAGCGGTGCTACACCCCATGGCCCGCGGTCCCGCAGCAGGGGCGGCCGAGGCGCGCCTGCGGGCCGCCTGCACGGCCGCCTGGCGCTCCCGGTCCCTGTGCGAGGCACCCTCGCTCACCGCGCACCCCTGCATACACCCCGAGCAGTGAGTACATGTGCTAGCGGTGCTACACCCCATGGCCCGCGGTCCCGCAGCAGGGGCGGCCGAGGCGCGCCTGCGGGCCGCCTGCACGGCCGCCTGGCGCTCCCGGTCCCTGTGCGAGGCACCCTCGCTCACCGCGCACCCCTGCATACACCCCGAGCAGTGAGTACATGTGCTAGCGGTGCTACACACCAAAGTCCGCGATTTAAACGTAAAATGTAACATTTCCAAAAGTACCAAAAGAGTAGCGTTAAGTTACCGATTTGGTTTAATGCTCCATCTAGACATTTATGCCTCTTAGGAGCTTTTGTCCTAAATTTTTCAAATATTTACAGTGACAACACAAAAGAGCACTCATCAGGCGTCCGTTACATCAGCGCGTGCAACTGCGGCCGCAGCAAGTGCTCCCGCGACGACCCGTACACAGTGAAAGCGGCCAACTGCACGTTCTACACCACCGCCGCGGCCGAGTGCGGAGTCTGTAACACTCTCACGTCTGTGGCGTTCCCCGTGTTCACCCCCTCCACGCCCACCTACAGGTACAGTTGTAGCAAGTGCCTCCGCGACGACCCGTACACAGTGAAAGCGGCCAACTGCACGTTCTCCACCACCACCGCAGCCGAGTGCGGAGTCTGTAACACTGACGTCTGTGGCGTTCCCCGTGTTCACCCCCTCCACGCCCACCTACAGGTACAGTTGTATACAGTGAAAGCGGCCAATTGCACGGTCTACACCACCGCCGCGGCCGAGTGCGGAGTCTGTAGCACTCTGACATCTGTGGCGTTCCCCGTTCTCACCCCCACCATGCCCACCTACAGGTATAGTTGTACACAGTGAAAGCGGCCAATTGCACGGTCTACACCACCGCCGCGGCCGAGTGCAGAGACTATAGCACTCTGACATCTGTGGCGTTCCCCGTGTTCATCCCCGCCACGCCCACCTACAGGTACAGTGGTAGCAAGTGCTCCCGCGACGACCCGTACACAGTGAGAGTGACACCACCGCCGCGGGCGAGTGCGGAGTCTGTAGCACTCTGACGTCTGTGGCGTTCTCCGTGTTGTGTTCAATCCGCACTTTCTCTTTATACCATTGTTTATATAATAACTTTTATAAAAAAAAGAAAACTACTTAGATCCTATTTAAATATACATAAATAAGAAAATATTTTATTTTATTATTTTTAAATAGTTTGAATTGTTCCATTTGTAGTTTTAATGTACGTAGGTATTGTTAAGAGCTTAAAAGTGACGCGTGAGGCATAAATAAAGAACAATTATATTCAACACTGAATTCGGAAACTTTCCTAAATATTCAGGATTTTCCATGAGGTCCTTATGTATAACCATTGCTATCACTAAATCCATTCTCCGTCCCACCGCTTGTCCAATCCCTCAACCATCTATTCCCTCTACCACTTGTCATTGAACCCCTCGACCCTGAACCCCCGGCCCCTCAACCGGAAAGGCCCGATCCCTCAAACCCTGATCCGTAACTCCTAACCCCCGAACCCTTAACTCCCAATCCCCGACACCTTAACTCCCACCCCGACCCCTCATCTCGCAAGCCACCCTTCCAACCCCGCCCCAGGTCCCTTCAACCCTGCCCCTAACCTCAGATCCCTCAAACCCTCTAACATCTACCTTTGCTTTCACGTTAGGCATTTCCACTAGTACATCTAAAGTCTTCATCATCAGGTCCACTTCATCAAATTGGTGGTTTTCGAGAGGAAATTCTCGAGTTGCTTAAGAAAATACCCAATTAGACTTTAAGAGCTATGCAAGATGTTCTGCGTGCAAGCACAATGACATTTTTTTTTCTCAGGGCTGCATCAGTGAAAGCGGGTTCTCAAGAGGCGGAGCCTGAACCTCGGGCCTCCGACGGCAACTCGGGCTGTTCAGGCTGGTCGGCGGGCGACGCGCTGTCCCCTGGCTCCGGAGACGAGGACCCCGGGCCGCAGTACCTCGTGCCCGTCCGGGACAACGGTGAGGGTGTCACACGAGGGCTGCTCGGGCTGGTCGGCGGGCGACGCGCTGTCCCCTGGCTCCGGAGACGAGGACCCCGGGCCGCAGTACCTCGTGCCCGTCCGGGACAACGGTGAGGGTGTCACACGAGGGCTGCTCGGGCTGGTCGGCGGGCGACGCGCTGTCCCCTGGCTCCGGAGACGAGGACCCCGGGCCGCAGTACCTCGTGCCCGTCCGGGACAACGGTGAGGGTGTCACACGAGGGCTGCTCGGGCTGGTCGGCGGGCGACGCGCTGTCCCCTGGCTCCGGAGACGAGGACCCCGGGCCGCAGTACCTCGTGCCCGTCCGGGACAACGGTGAGGGTGTCACACGAGGGCTGCTCGGGCTGGTCGGCGGGCGACGCGCTGTCCCCTGGCTCCGGAGACGAGGACCCCGGGCCGCAGTACCTTGTGCCCGTCCGGGACAACGGTGAGGGTGTCACACGAGGGCTGCTCGGGCTGGTCGGCGGGCGACGCGCTGTCCCCTGGCTCCGGAGACGAGGACCCCGGGCCGCAGTACCTTGTGCCCGTCCGGGACAACGGTGAGGGTGTCACACGAGGGCTGCTCGGGCTGGTCGGCGGGCGACGCGCTGTCCCCTGGCTCCGGAGACGAGGACCCCGGGCCGCAGTACCTCGTGCCCGTCCGGGACAACGGTGAGGGTGTCACACGAGGGCTGCTCGGGCTGGTCGGCGGGCGACGCGCTGTCCCCTGGCTCCGGAGACGAGGACCCCGGGCCGCAGTACCTTGTGCCCGTCCGAGACAACGGTGAGGGTGTCACACGAGGGCTGCTCGGGCTGGTCGGCGGGCGACGCGCTGTCCCCTGGCTCCGGAGACGAGGACCCCGGGCCGCAGTACCTTGTGCCCGTCCGGGACAACGGTGAGGGTGTCACACGAGGGCTGCTCGGGCTGGTCGGCGGGCAACGCGCTGTCCCCTGGCTCCGGAGACGAGGACCCCGGGCCGCAGTACCTCGTGCCCGTCCGGGACAACGGTGAGGGTGTCACACGAGGGCTGCTCGGGCTGGTCGGCGGGCGACGCGCTGTCCCCTGGCTCCGGAGACGAGGACCCCGGGCCGCAGTACCTTGTGCCCGTCCGGGACAGCGGTGAGGGTGTCACACGAGGGCTGCTCGGGCTGGTCGGCGGGCGACGCCCTGTCCCCTGGCTCCGGAGACGAGGACCCCGGGCCGCAGTACCTCGTGCCCGTCCGGGACAACGGTGAGGGTGTCACACGAGGGCTGCTCGGGCTGGTCGGCGGGCGACGCGCTGTCCCCTGGCTCCGGAGACGAGGAGCCCGGCCCGCAGTACCTCGTGCCCGTCCGGGACAACGGTGAGGGTGTCACACGAGGGCTGCTCGGGCTGGTCGGCGGGCGACGCGCTGTCCCCTGGCTCCGGGGACGAGGTGCCCGGCCCGCAGTCCCTCGTGCCCGTCCGGGACAACGGTGAGGGTGTCACACGAGGGCTGCTCGGGCTGGTCGGCGGGAGACGCGCTGTCCCCTGGCTCCGGGGACGAGGAGCCCGGCCCGCAGTACCTCGTGCCCGTCCGGGACAACGGTGAGGGTGTCACACGAGGGCTGCTCGGGCTGGTCGGCGGGCGACGCGCTGTCCCCTGGCTCCGGGGACGAGGACCCCGGGCCGCAGTACCTCGTGCCCGTCCGGGATCCGCCGACTTTATAATGTTATCTTCTGAGTTTAAGAGGAAAGAGGACGGCCGATCCATTCAAACGCAGTCCCCATTTCCCTTTCTGGGTAGTGACATTTTGGAAAATATTTTTACATCATTTGATTTAGACGTTTGACTTTTTTAGATTTGAGGATAAAGATCTTATTCCCAAAAATGTAACATAAAGCTGATAAATTTAATTTTGTAATTTGATTTCTACAATTTTACGTAGTACTTTGTGTCACTTTCTCCGTGTCGATTAGACACGGAGAAAGTGACACAAGACCTTGACTATACACTGCATTGTGAAATGGTCTATACTTTTTAAAATATAAATTCTTTTTATAGAAAAAGTAATAACTCGCCAGCCCTCAACCACGGAGTACCTGCCCGGAATGCTGCATACGGCCTCCCCCCCAGGCCTGTTACCAGCCTTCTCCTCCTGGTCCCTGGTCTGCCTCGGAGCCTCCTCGTTGTACTCGCACAGCCTGGGCCTGCCCGAGCACCTGCAGCCGGGGCTGCTGCCGCACACCAACTACCTGCTGCCGTGGGACGCCAGAGTGCGGTCAGTCAACATACAGTCCTTGTACTGCCTCCTGCCCCTGGTCTCCTCGGAGCCTCTTCGCTGTACTCGCACAGCCTGGGCCTGCCCGAGCACCTGCAGCCGGGGCTGCTGCCGCACACCAACTACCTGCTGCCGTGGGACGCCAGAGTGCGGTCAGTCAACATACAGTCCTTGTACTGCCTCCTGCCCCTGGTCTCCTCGGAGCCTCTTCGCTGTACTCGCACAGCTTGGGCCTGCCCGAGCACCTGCAGCCGGGGCTGCTGCCGCACACCAACTACCTGCTGCCGTGGGACGCCAGAGTGCGGTCAGTCAACATACAGTCCTTGTACTGCCTCCTGCCCCTGGTCTCCTCGGAGCCTCTTCGCTGTACTCGCACAGCCTGGGCCTGCCCGAGCACCTGCAGCCGGGGCTGCTGCCGCACACCAACTACCTGCTGCCGTGGGACGCCAGAGTGCGGTCAGTCATCATCTCCTACCCCTACATGTGTAACACACACACACACACTTGTCTAACAAGGTGCCTGAGTGAATAGGGGTATCCACAAAGGACAAGTCGCCTTATGAGGAAACAGTTTGAAGCAACTTGGTTTGTTGTCCTTGCCAGTCATCTTAGTCGCACGTGCATTTGCAAAGACCAAGCTGCTTCGCGTGCCAATTTCAATTTAATTGTAAGGCAGCTTGCTCTATGTGGACCTATAGATCCACAGATGACATGAGCGAGAACGTTAGACGTAAAAATCGACGCTGTCGAAATTGCATGGAGAAATTATGAATGAATTCCTTGATAAAGTCGCCATGCAGTATTACGGCTGATGGGATATTGCGTACAACGTAACCTTCTGTAACAGTGATCTGCTTGTGCTCCAATATAACGTCAGGAGACCAAGGCCTAGTGGCGTTTTGAATCAGCTCGATATGTTGTATGTTCTAGTATGGAGCAAGTAAGCGCATGGCGAGCTGCACAAGCGTCCGCACGCGGGCGCGGAAAAGGCACCGCACCGCACCACCTCACCGTCAAGATATTTCTGGGTTTTGAATATGAGTGTCCACGTGGGCACAGGTAAGTGTTTGTTCTTAATATAATTAATTGGAACTATAGAAAAAAACGGATAACTCAGAGACGCAGCCGCAGTGAAGAACGTAATATGTCTTGTGTGTCATTGTTCCTTCCTTTCTTGTTCGTTCCTTGTTTGTGCTCCGGCGAAGCCAGAGAGAGCGGTCCTCGCTAGAACATTTCAGACTTTCGGCCCAACGCGGATTATAACCTGCGAGTTTAGTACGAGTATCTTATCGTTGCGCCTTCTATCCCTAATATTGAGTCCAGTCCCGGGGCTCATTTCTCGAACTATTAATTAAATAATATTATTAGTGTGTTACCATGGTAACCCATACGTCTAACTGTCAAGACGATAGACGGGGACTGATATTATTATTAGTCTAATACCGTTCGAGAAATGGGCGCAAGAATTCGGACTCGACTCAATATTAGGCATCTTCTGCAGCCCGGCTTCGGCTTCGCACCGAAGTAAATTTTGTAAAAAAAAAATATTTTTTTAAGTGACCCTGACACATTTTTTGAGATTTTTACTTATTTGGATATTTCGCTTTTAAAAAATTCCTTTCATGTTGATGCAATCAATATTTCAATTCGAATATAAATCGGATTTCTCTATCCTATTGCCTAATAAAATAGTTAAATGTATTGGATCTCCCACCATGTCAGGTTCATGATGTCCTCCCCCGACACGGTGGTGAGCGGCGGCGGCGGCGCGTGCGGGCGCGACGCCGGCGCCGCGGGCGCGCGCCTGGCCGCCTCCGACATGCCGCTGCACGCGCCCTGCCTGTGCAGGGGCTCCAGCGCCATGCTGGCCCAGCTGATGAGGGTGCACGTGGTCACTCCCAAGGCACCCGTTCATGTCACTTTGGACCCTAAGGTTAGTGGATTTAGGTTCGTTTTCAATTGGTAGCTAGTGCAAATACTAAGGAGAAGATACATTTCGCACGAACTGGTATCTGTGCACGTGACTTTGGACCCTAAGGTTTGGGTTACAGTTCATTTAACACGTCTATGCCGTGTCTATGCCGAGGCACTAATAATACTGTGCCAGCTCAGCTAATGAGGTGTTATGCGTGTGTGTGTGTGTCCTTCGGAGGAAGGCAGCCGTTCATGTGACTTTAGACCACCTTGTGATGTGGGGTGTTAAAGGAGAACTACTTCGTTCTAAATTTAGGTTTATTCTGGTTAAAGTTAAAAAGTACACTACTTATATACTGTTATGTGTAATAGTGTGTGTGGCGCTAACACTACACCTTCAGATTAGTGGATTTAAATTGGTTTGGTTTGAGATTGGTAGTAGTGCTAATAATTATGGTGAAGATACATTTACGAACTGGCACCGGGACACGTGACTTTAGACCCTAAGGTTGGTGATGTTAAAGTGGCTAATAGCATGCTGCTACACGAGGATCTAATGCTCGCGCAGAGATGAGAGATCATGTGATCACGCTGAAGGCACCTGTTCATGTGACTTTAGATCCTTAGGCTATTGTTTATTATGTTTATTTCAGTTTAGTAGCTGCGACAGACATTTTCAGTAAATTTTAATCCTTTTTTTTTTCCAGGTCCAACCAGTGACGGGCGGGCCGATCTTCGTCCCCGAACCAGCCGGCTCCGAGCCCATCGAACTCTCGGGCTCCGCCTACTGGGTGCTCCGCCTCCCCTACATATACGCTGACGAGCGCGGTCCTCTGCCCCGGCCTCGGCAGGCCTCGGGGCTGCTGCTGGCGCCGCTGCTGGGCCTGAGAGAGTAGACACAGGTGACAACATGCCGGGTGCTCCTCCCCTACATATACGCTGACGAGCGCGGTCCTCTGCCTCGGCCTCGGCAGGCCTCGGGGCTGCTGCTAGCGCCGCTGCTAGGCCTGAGAGAGTTTTATTTAATCGTATGGCTTATACAAAAAATAGGTAGTTACATAAATATCACAGAATAAAAATTACATTACAATTAAAATTAAATGTCAATATCCAGAGCGTTCAGCCACGCAATTGCGTCGGGTGTTAGGCGCAGCAGGTCCTCTGGTGGTCCCGAGTATGAGTGCAGAGGGCATCGCTGAATTATATGCTCCATAGTCTGGACTTCTTCGTCACACTCGCACATTGCAGAGTCCTTCCACCCCCATTTATGCAGAAAGTAATTGCAGCGACCGTGACCCGTTCTCAGTCTATTAAAGCGGCACCACAATCTCCGGGGGAGGTTGAATCCTAATGGTTTAGAAGTCGGGTCTATGGTTTCTACGTGAGAGCCAGCAGAAGCAGTGGTCCATTCAGTTTTCCAGGCTTCAGTCACATTGAAACCATTTAGAGTTTGAGCAGCAGCATACGCAGGACTTCGGGACTTTAGGCGTTGGGGTGGTGGGTAGAAAAACTCATTGTGGATAGGCAATGCTGGTTTGGAGCTGATCTTCTCAGCTTCTCTCCTGAGTGCATGTTTTCTCCTCAAGTGTGGAGGTGCTATGTGGCATAGTATTGGTAGCCAATGGGAAGGAGTGGACTTAATCGTTCCTGATATACACCGCATAGTCTCATTCAGTTTGGTATCCACCTTGCCCACGTGAGCGCTTTCTGACCACACTGGGGCACAGTATTCCGCTGCTGAATAAACTAGTGCGATACCAGTGGTGCGCAGGCAATCGGCAGATGCTCCCCACGAGGTTCCACATAGCCTATGCAGGATATTATTTCGCGTTGATAATTTCTGGGAGAGCTTCACAAGATGTTCCTTGTATGTGAGAGATCTATCCAGAGTAATTCCAAGATATTTTGGGTGCTGGTTGTAGTTGAGCTTTTTCCCATTGAAATAGACCGTTGGTTCATAGGTAGCCATTTGGTTGCACAGATGGAAGCACGACACTTCAGTCTTACTTGCACTGGGTATTAGGCGCCAATGTTGAAAGTATTTTGTTAGCCTTTCTAGGTCGTTGGTAAGGATTGTTTCTCCAGACGTGAAAGTTTTGCTCTGGGCTACTAGTGCAATGTCATCAGCGTATATGAATTTTGTAGCGTCTGTAGATGGGAGGTCGTGGATATATAAATTGAAGAGCTGAGGAGCCAGAACAGACCCTTGTGGCAAGCCATTATTAAGTTTCTTTCTTTTGCTTTTAGCGTCTCCCAAGAACACTTCGAACTCCCGCTCGCTCAACATACCAGTTATGAGATCCGCTATCTCCTTGCTTGGAATCACCGATAATATTTTGTAAAGTAAACCTTGTTTCCACACCGTATCATAAGCAGCTGTCAGGTCTATAAACACTGCTGTGGACTTCAAGGCTTTTTGGTATCCAGCTTCAATGTGAGTAGTAAGGGCCAGTACTTGGTCCGTGCAGCTTCTTCCACTTCGGAACCCAGCTTGTTCAGGTGGAGTCACAGCTTCTATGTACGGTTCAACTCTAGCCAAGATTAAACGTTCAAGCAGTTTAAATGTGCAGCTTAGGAGGGCAATTGGTCTATAGCTTTCAGGTTGATCCTCGGGCTTTCCCGGTTTTAGTACTGCGACTATTTTAGATAACTTGAACTGTTTTGGCAGTTTATTGTTCCGGAGTATATAGGTAAACAGTGCAGATAGCCAGCTTACAGCAAGCGGGCCCATGTGACGGATAAACTCGTTGAAAATTTTGTCAGGACCAGCAGCTTTATTTGTTTTGAGTGTTTTAATGGCATTATCTATTTCACTAAGTTCAAAAGGTTTAGCGAGATTATGGTTCCTTGGCGCGCTATTTTTGAGTGCTTTGAGGTCCTTCTTTATTTTCTTAGTAAAAAGTTTATCACGTTTGGCTCTGGTTACTTCAACCATACGATCGGCGATAGCGTCTGGTTTAACACTGCCAGTCTGCTTTTTTTGGTGTTGTTTACCTGTCAGGCTATCTAGAACTCTCCATGCCTTGCGGCTGGACTTCTTGAAGTCCATATCCTCAACAGTTGACCTCCATTTGTTGTGCCGTGTAGCATCTAAAGATTTCAGAAGCTCAGACCCTATGCTGTGGTCACCAGACCTTTGATATTGCTTGTACAAATCCTCGCTTTCTGGATTCCAGCCGGGTATATACTCCTTTCTGTAGCCTCTAGGGATGTTTGACTTCGCTGATTTCAGTACAAACTCTACGAATTTTCCATAGTTTGTAGCGATTGGTTCTAAGTGAGCTGCTGCAAGTTCGGTGTCCAACTGTTTTTGGAAATCTTCCCAGTTTCCTCGATTGAAATTCCAACGAGGTAGTGGCATCGAGTTCATAAGTGGCAGTTTGAGACCAATATGTAAGACAATTGATCTATGTTGGCTATTAGGGAAGACTGCTAGCAGGGTGCGGTGACACGGTAAAGGTTGCTGGAGATGGTCTTTAGAGACGAACGTTAGATCCGGGTTGTATTCTTTACCCCATCTGGCGGAGCGGAAGGTACCTTTGTCTTTGGCACAGTAGACTAGATGGAGGTCGCAGCATTCTGCCCACCTAGCTAGAGCCTCTCCGTTTTCATCAGATTGACGATAGCGCCAGTTAGTGTGATGGCTGTTGTAATCTCCAGTATACACGCACGGGTGAGGTTGTTTCATCGGTAAATCTTCTCCCCAGTTTACCCTTGGGGGCTTATAGATATTCGTAACTGTCAGGTCTCCTATACGCATAACTATGGAGAAAATCATATTTTGATTACTGGAGTTCACTAGATGTACATCAGTAAGACTGGATTTCACGTAACTGGCTACGCCATATTTGGGATGGTGGACTGCTTTCACTAACGTATACCCAGGAAGTTGGCCTCTTTTCTCGAGATCTGCGTCATCTCTGCTGTGTGTTTCCTGAATATTGACTACGTCTATTTTGTTTTCATGCAATAGTTTAAGCAGGTAGTCGCTTTTAGCGGCACTTATCCCTTCTATATTTATCTGCAAGATGCGGACTGAAGGTCCGACATCTCTAGTCATAGTGCTCTGTGAGCTAATCGCATTTGTGTTCGCATTCATCGTGATATTTGCCTATTTTATTCGCCTCTGTGTTTGCTACTCTTTAGCACCACCCAGGGGACACGTGCAGGGTTGTGGTAGGTTATTCCTGCGGACGCGAGTAACAATTGTCCCCCTGAGAGAGTAGACACAGGTGACAAGGTGCTCCAAAATTATGCTTATGCTACAGGAATTAAGGAACACGTGAGGTAAAAACACCAAATGCGGCTGAGAAAATTTAATCACAGCTCGGCTAGAGACAACTTAAGAGCAATTCTTAAAAGAAAACCATCTCTTTTCTTCCATACATAAATTACTGTTTCTTCAATATCTCCCGTCCACGTCAGCGCGTTACAAATATTAATTTAACATGTCACCTGGTACTGGGTAATACCGATGTATTTATTGTAGTTTCTTTTTCAGGGTTGAGGAGTTGGAAAAGAAGAAACAACCAAGCGAAGCAGACGTTGACGCCTTTTATGGATCTAGGCGATACGGGCAGTCTAAGTAGAGGTTAGGCTGTTGTCATCGTCATGAATACGTCAACCACGGAGGAGAAACCACTGGTGTTGGCGGTCAGTAGGAACAGAGTGGCGCTGCCCGATTTCTCTATAATAACCTTTAACAAAAAATAATTAACCTGTTCTCTTGATTGCCTTAAGATCCAAGCAACCGGACAAAAAAAAATTGAATCGGTATAGCATCACGAGGGAGAGTGATTGGAGAATATACATAAATAACTATTAAACATTCAAAAAACCCCCCTTCGCTATACGCGAAATATTCTAAAATGCATCATTTTGGAAACGAGCTGATATTTTTCAAACTGCTGGATCGGTTCATATCTAAGTAACTCCGCAAGAAAACTCTTTCACGTAAAAATCGCATCGATATCGGTCCATCCGTTGGAGAGCTACAGTGCCACAGGCAGACATTGGCGTCAAACATAACACCCCTCTTTTAATGTCAGGGGATAAAAAGCAGCAAAGATCCCGATGAATTGAGACATTCGTCTTTTTTGAAGTCGGTTATACTCGTGAATGCTCATTCGCTACTTGCTTAACGCCGCTGGTCACTTACCTGCCTCGCTACGGCAAGTAAAATGAATTTGAAATAGAGGTGTGTATTGTCAAAGAAAACTTTGTAGTGACGTAAATTTACTGCCATCTTTCGACACATACTTATAACTTTAACTTTTAGAACGCCATTTGACATTGATCCTTATTCTTTCATTGATAATGTGTTCAATTTGTTAAATATCAAAAAGTGGCGCCATCTAATAGAGCAAAGGCCAAAAGTGTAGCAGCATCGTTTCGAGTGATGGCGCCATAACCTTTAGGTAGTGCCCAGTAAGATGGCGCCACTTTTTGATATTAAGGCGTATTCGGGTATTATCGAAAGGAAATAACGCTAAAAAAGTGCCGGATGACTAATTTTGAAATGATAACTCAATAACTGAAATTACCCGAATACACCTTATTTCCTTTTAATTCTAACGCCTATATGCGATCTATGTCTGGGCCATAATAATTGATTGTAAAAAGAGTAGAATTCAAAAAAATAAACGACTTTATATAATGTAGATACGAGTTATTGCACCTAGACGAAATTAGACCTTATTAATATCTTTAAAATAGAAGTTGAGGCAATGACTTCGTGAAATGCTGGAACTATTCCTACTTTATAGAGTCAACATCAAATATAGTGACGGAAAAACTCAAGTCAGTTTTCAAAACTCGCCAAATATATCGTAAATCTGAACACACCACATAGAAATAAGAATTTGTTCCGATATATTTGTCCACTTTGGCCGTTACTGTTAGCTGACTGTACCTAACATTTATCTACATATGCCTTATAAATAAAAATGAATAAAATATGTATAAAATTGCCTTATGTATAAAATATGAAATAAAACAATGTTCTGTTCATTTGTAGTTTTATTGTCCTTATTTTTTGTTTTTGATATTAAAAATGTTAAGCTTAGGTCTAAAGCGCCGATATGTTGATATCATATAGCAAAATTAGCTAAGTCACTAGTTCGGAACAATCGTTCTTATCAATACTTGACGTAGTGAAACTATGACAGTTCATTTTTAGGGTTCCGTAGCCAAATGGCAAAAAACGGAACCCTTATAGATTCGTCATGTCCGTCTGTCTGTCCGATTATTGTATGGAGTAACTATCAATTTCAAATGTTTCTAGACTTTTTTTGTGACTTACTTGACTTATCGTGCTATGTCCCCTAGATGGGGCAGAGGGCGTCCACTGTGCGCCGCCATCTGGATCGGTCTTGAGCTTCCTGCTTAAGTTCGCTACAAGTCTTCCCAATAGCTTTAGACTCCAGTTTTTTTGTACTTTAGCACATTTTTTATTTTGAACTGTAACAATCATTTACTAAAATATGGTAAAACCCTATTTCTTCAATTATTTTTTAAATTAGGTATATCCGAAAGATATTTGGAGAAACTTTCATACTGCCCATCATTCGCCACGTTAGGTAAAGCAACATTGCTACGAACTACAGCATTAATACCTGTCGCCTCGAATGATGGTCCCTGTGACCATAAAGAAGTAAGCATAGAATGCTCACTCCACACCAGCGGCGTAGCGTGTGCACTTGCCGCCCGGGGCCCATCAGAAATTTGCCGCCCCGTTTATGATTAACATTAGTTAATATAAGGAAAAGTTCCGTAAAAATGGTAAAATACAAAAAATAAGTTCAAAAACTAAAACTTGACTACTGAAAATCGGCTTATAAAAATTATGAAAAAAAAATCTCATCTGAAATAATCACACAGAAAATGCTTTATATTTATCATCTTTTAGATCAGTGGTGGGCAAACTTTCTTCATGGGGGGCCAGAATTTTTTACGAAATTTAAGAGGAGGGCCAGAATTGCAGCAAAACTGAATTTTGATTTGCGATTAGGATAGGCCAATGCCATTTACTAAATATTTCATAGGAGCGTCGGCGGACGGGATAAAATCCTTTCTCGGGCCGGAGCTGGCCCGCGGGCCATACTTGGCCCACCACTGTTTTAGATAAAGAAATACAACAAAACATATTTTACCCACTAAATTTTGTATACAATGTGGGAACAAGCAACCCGACAGATTTAACCTCGCATTCCAGAGGTCATAAGAAGCAAAAAATGTTGGATGACTTTTCGATAAATTTGGCAAAAAAAGTGTGGGTATATGTTTTGTGCATACGACATGTCATTTATTTTTATTTGCGAGTTTCCTTTAAAACTTTAATGTCTGTCAGTAGGTATATATGTCTAAACCAAGTCACATAGTACCAGCGTCGCAACCATAAAGGCGTTTTTTACTGAGTTATTTTATTACCTAATACAAAAACATATCCCATCAAAAACATTTTCATATAAAATGTTGCCAAGACGAAACAATAAGGCTCGCACTGTCAAAAAGTTATCGAATCTCTTGTAGAGCCAAGCTTCTAACTCTACAAGCCCGAATTTTATGTAAATTGGTTATGACAATATCTTCCATGATCCATCCCCTAATTTAAAGGGTTGGGGGTGATTGCCTCCAGACTTTCACAACAATTGCCATTATCTGTATAACAAGACTGATTTTAGAAAACTGTGTATGAGATTGTAGTCTCTAAATGCGGCCAAGAATACACCTTTAAAATCTGTCAGGTTACTCATTCCCACGGTGTATATTCAATATTCACAAACATATTTAAAGGACAGCCGTGGTATGCTACGGTCATAAGCTTTAAGGTAAAAATTAATGTTTTTTTTTAATACCACGACGGTGGCAAACAAGCATACGGCCCGCCTGATGGTAAGCAGTCACCGTAGCCTATGGACGCCTGCAACACCAGAGGTATTCCATGCGCGTTGCCGACCCTTTAAAAACCTGTACATGATTAGTTCAGATACGATTTTTTTCTTGTTTCATACGTTTAGAGCTCTATTTTCAGTAGTTTGGTTTGAGTTTTTGAACTTATTTTTTATTTAATTCATTTTGGGGTTATCATTTCTTGATTAATTATTTACATTATTTTTGTGCGAGGGCGCCTAAAGCAGCAGCGCACCCAAAGCACCCAATACCTACGTCAGGCTACGCCCGATGCTTTTACCATGGTCGTGACAAATACTACGAGCATTAAATACATATTAAGTTAATCGGGCTACGCCCGACTGTTTTGGCATGAGGGCGCTGAGAGCGCCCGATACGCGAACGCGCGCGGCACGCCACGTACGGGCTATGTCCGACTTTTTTAGTATGAAGGCGCCGACGGCACCCGGAATTAGATGGCGCGCAGAGGATGCTGTGTTTAATTTGATGTGACGTCATATAACATATAACCAGCGGACAATCGTGTAAGCTCGGTGGTGGCTCCGAACGCCGCACTCCGACAGCGTTGGACCGCCCCTGGGCTATAATCGCGAAAATCAAAGTTCATCACTTGCGGACATTTTTCTCTGTCACTCTAATTACGTCTTAGTGAGAGTAAAAGAGAAAGAACCCCGCAATTTGCGAATTTCGTTTTTTGCGGTAGGCCCCCGAGCCTACCGCCGTTCGTTCCCGCGGTGCATTGGTGCGTTTCGTGGCGTGATTTGAAAAATGTTGAATTCTTTTTTTTATGCCGTGTTTGCCGCCCCCTTTCATGTGCCGCCCGGGGCCATGGCCCCCCTAGCCCCCCCCTCGCTACGCCACTGCTCCACACTTTCGTAGTCGACATCTAGCGTCTTCTGATTATCACGTAGTGGTACTGATAATTCGCTACTTGACGCTACGCTAGATGTCGACTACGAAAATAATAAGCATTTTGGTAAGAGAACTGATGTAGTGAGTGAACACTTTATGCTTACTGATTTATCTAGGCTGTGACAGTTCCTTCAAATCTCTTTTGCATGGCATTAACCTTTTGAACGCCACGCCTATCCTACGCGGCGCGTAATCGTGAACCTTGTCGGTACGCATGAAGGTTCATATTGAGCTGTAGCTGCGCGCGTCATATGACGGCTTTGGCGGTCAAAAGGTTAATATAATAATTGAATTTGGTTTTTATCGTATTTTTATTAGTAAGACGTCATAGGGGTAATCATTCCATACGACAGGTACAATTAAAATTTGCTGGACCCCACCTATTTATAACTTTACAAGCCTCAGTTAGTTAATTTATGTTTTATACCGTTCGTAGTACATAAGTCAATTTGACAGATTAAGACAAATTATTGATATTTAATTTAGGCTTGTAGCGCGCTTATAAATAAAGCAGTATGTCAGTCAAATGTAATCAAAATTCAATTCTAAATTGTATATCTCTTGGTTGGAATTTACCTTAACCACTTGAGTCCCTCGGACCTAAATTTGCCAGCCAAAAATTAGCCAAGAGTTCTTAAATTTAGAATTGAATTTTGTTTAGTTCAGGGACTTCTAAAACATAATTTAGATGCTTTTAAAACACTTACTGAAACAATCTTGCTGCAATGTCTGCAATTTGACTATGAAGAAAAGTTCTGAACTTTTTATTTGATAAAACAGATGTTCAAATTCAAGAATAATAATTATGATTTAAATAATAATTGTACATAAAATTAATATTTCCACTATTACAAATAAACAAAAGAAATAGGAAACATAAAACAGCGGTAAAAAGTTTTCAAATTGACTTTTCTAATACGCATGCGCCATCTATCAGACACCGCTGTCTGTTGATTGGTTGCCGCCATCTTGCGCGGGAAATTGAATTGCAAATTTAGCTTTCTAAATTCTTGTTTCTGATAATAAACGTGCCAATTTTTGTTTAAATATGTGAAAACATATTCTAAAATAATAAATTGATTTACTAAATGGAGATTTTATGGTTTGTTGGGTTATTTTTGTTAAAAAGTGTTGATATTTTTGCTCGTCAACCCTCTTTGCTAGGGGCGGGGTGGGGAGATGGTGGGGGACAGTCACTACCTGGTTCGCGGCGAGTCTGCTCGCCGTCAGTCGTGATTGCGCCGCCGCCGCGCGAATATCCTAGCAGGCCACGCTGCTCGAATCACGATAGAATTTACTTATTTGAACTTTTCTGCAACTTTTTGCGGCGATGCCGCTGTTACATCAGGTGAGTTTTATAACTTTAAGGGGTAACGTTTTGCGTGATAGTTCTGTACAGGTCCGCGCGAAGCTTAAAAAAAATTCAACCGTCGTTTCTACCCTCGGAATATATATTTTTTCTTTTAACCAATTGGATAGATTATTCATTGAAATTATATTACTATTAACTGATTTAATGGTAAAAAAAGTGAATGTCTATATTGCACTGATGCCAGAAAGATGATGACGTGGTAGGCTTTGTTTAATTTCTAAGGCGTCCGTAATTTGCACGTGGTTTTAGTATGGAAATAAATTGTAACGGTTCTATTGTACTCTTTGGAGAACATATTCAACTTGCAACTTTTGAGACTTGCTGTTACCTCTAGATATTAGGGTTCGTTTGGTTCTTATACTATAGAACGGATGTTTCTTCAAAATAGGCGTTAAATAAACAAAATAAACTTTCCCGTTTCAATAAATGCAACTTTCAGTAGTTCTACAAAATATATCTAAGCTTAAGTACTGCTAACATTCACAAGTGGTCATTCGCAGGTTAAATTCAGATCAGGTTTTTTTCTAATCGTGTGGATAAACTGCCTATAAGAGACTAGCCATTCGAATTTCTAATTCTCTTTATTAGATCTTGCTCTAGTTTTTTCTCTTTTTAGTTTTTTTTGCTGCAAACTAACCGAAAAGTTTTGTTAAAGGATAATACCCGCGGAGGCGGGGGCCCGGCAGAGAAACGGCGCTCCCTGGCAGAGATCCTGGAGCTGAACACTACGCATCTCTCGGAACCGGCTTCTGCGCCCGCTAGGGCCCGGAGCGTAAGTATCTACTCGTAACTAGCAATCATAAGCTTTCAGGACAGTCTCTGGGAGCTGTAAGCCCGATGAGTTCCGAGCTCAACACTACGGATCTCTACGGAACTTTCGAGCCACGTGGTCTTGTGTAGCCTCAATAATTCTGGAGTTCAACGCTACGCATCTCTAAGCTCTGATTTCCTAGGATAGCGGTGCCTTACAGTGGCTGTAATACAGCGGTTGAATCACGCCACCATGTAAACAAATTGGCGCGGTGATTGAAGCAACATTTTTGAGTTCGTAATATTAAGGCCGCTATATGGCGGCACCGCTTTCCTAGGAAACCAGAGCTTAGTAGTCTAGTGGAGGGTTATGGAGCCACGTGGTCCTGTACACGAACGCATATCTGCATCCGCTTGGACTCTTCTTACTCAAAATAGCCACGTGGAACTGAACACCTCGTCTCTAGCCTTGTCTTTGTGCCCGCTAGAACCCGGAGCGTAAGTACTAACAGATTTTTGAAATCCCAGGCCCAGATAAAACTACTATTTGGTTTCCATAATGTAGGTTTCAGAGATCCACTCGGCTCGCTAAGGCCCGTTCCGTAAGTACCCCCAACAAGAACATTTGGTGAAGCAACTATATACTCATCGCTCAAGTAGCCGTCTACGTCTACCGTGCCCGTAGCATAAGTAACTACTTGCACTCTAGGGTCAACCAAGCGGATAGTTTCCGTAGTTGCTAGGACTTGAACACTAATATTGAATGAAACTCGTAATATCGTTTCTATCCGGTCCCACGTTTGGGCGCCAATTTATTTCCTAAAATGTTTTGATCGTGAATTCAGGTTTACTTGATCAGATTTAATGATTTACTAGATAACATTTAACTATGAATTCATGTGACAAATTTATCTACTTATTCTCCTTTTTCTAATACACTTATTTTTAAATATGTAAAAACTGATGTAGTTAATCGTATTTTATTACCGTTCTAACCATTAAATTAAATGAAACGTAGTCATCCAGTACTATCCATCATCTTTTATCAATAATATACCAACATTATATTGCCAAGAGCGTATAAAATCTCCACGCGGCCCCACGTTTGGGCGCCAATTTTTTCCCTTACGATTTATACTGCTTCATCCTAAGCCAAAACCCACTCGAAGGCTTTATTGTCCGTTCATAATGTTCCATACGACATCCGCTCTGATGTCAGTTAATGGCAGTGCAAGATTGTGCCAAGTGGCCTCTAGTAATGGGTAGACTGTGCCAAATAATGCAACTGCGTTCGCCCTATACAGTTAACTTTGGATTGGATGTTATGCAATTTAATATCGGCTTTCACTTTAAAATGTGATGCATGAATTTTCAGTCTGGTTGGTTATATTAGGTTTATTTACATTTTTACGCGATCGTTTTACGTTTTTGACTCCCTATTAGGATAAATGGGGGAGGGCGTTGTTTTTTTTAAATATATGTATATAGATATAGGACTGGATTGTGTACTTAAGAGGGTTCTTATTTCATTTAACTTTAATTATGCAAGTGGGTATTCATATAAAGTTTTTGCCAGATCCTTCGTTCGCGTAGATCTTTTCTATCTCGTGTAACGATTTAGCCTAAAAATACCAGTTTTTACTATTTAAAGTATTGCTAATCTTTCCACTATCATTTATAAATCTACTTAAAACTACTTTATTTCATGCTCTACATATACTTTCCCGTACGTTTCATCGAACTTAATCAAAATTCAAGCGACGGAAGTTCGGCATTGCTTTGGTAACTTGGGAATTTCCTTATTGAATTGCATATAAATCCCATTGCAACGTCAGTTTTGATTTAAAATTACCTTCAATATTTTTTCTTTGTATATACTTATTTGGAGCTTTTATCATTAAAATTTAGACCCCACTTCTATCTCGGTCATGTTTTCAAATTTATCACTATTTTTAATATACTTTTATTTAATAGACTGTGCAAAAATACAGCTGTTTCAGAGTAGAAACAACATTAAATTTTCCTACACATAACCAATAGTGCTAAGGTTGGTCGTAAAATGACCCGTGGTTCAATTTTGATGATCAACTTGCAATAAAAAAACTTGGGTGTAAGCAAGAAATTAAGCAATGTAGACACGACGGAGATACAAATCTGTACAATCCTTAACTATATCACAGGGCATGCAACGCCTGTTGGCAGCGCTATTGGCATGGCACTGGCAATTTAATATTATTTGTGTAGGCCTGCCAAGGGGCGCGTAATCGGTCGACTTTCTATTCCCATTCTAGTTTTTACTGTCCAGTATATCCTGACCTGTAGACCGGTAACAGATTGTGCAAATATATACTTCATTTACACTGGTTGCTACCCTTGAGGTTCTAGTTCTATTGGAATC
This sequence comes from Cydia pomonella, assembly GCF_033807575.1. Taxonomy (NCBI): domain Eukaryota; kingdom Metazoa; phylum Arthropoda; class Insecta; order Lepidoptera; family Tortricidae; genus Cydia; species Cydia pomonella. The sequence goes on along the minus strand of NC_084705.1, from coordinate 2,941,079 downwards.
TGATCTCTAGGCGCTCGGCCCGCCGCTTATCTGATACAAGTTTTGAGATTTGCGTTTGATATTGAGATTATAGCTGGTTTAGAGATCATAGTGCATGAAATGGGGTACTTAACCGCTTTGCTTTTGCGTTGGTATGTATTCAATCTCTTTGGGTGTAATCTTGTATGAGATACGGTAAAGCCAGCAATAAGTTCTTCAGAAACTTTCTGAAATTCTAAATAAAACTACCTTTTAAGATTTTGTTCTAATTTCGTTCTGCCTTTGTACCCTTGTCTGTAGTAGGTACACATATCTTGATTAACCTTTGTGCCTTTAATTACGCCCCTTCGACCTTGCGAGAAAAGGTTGAAGAGAACTTTTTCTAGCGAATAACCTTGACACAGTAACAGAATAAATTTTGCTTCAGTTTGTGCAGGACAGCGACAATGAGTGGCGCTGGGAGGAGCCCGGCAGCCCCGAGGTCGCGCAGACCCCGCGGGCCCTCGTCCCGCCCGGCTGCTTCCCGCCGCGACACTCTACCAGCTTCGGCAGCTACAGGTATGTGTATTGTACCTAATAACACGCTGGGAGCCTTTTCCGACAATTCGGCAGCTACAATCTCAAATCCTTGCTATTTAAGAGAATTCAAATCTTAACGTAACAAAAGAGTATCGTATATAGTTTCAAATTTAATATAAGTTTAGTTACATTAAAACTCGCAAAATACTTGGTCCCAATTTCAGTGTGAGGGGTTCTTTACGAAAGTCCCATTATACCTTTCCCAGCTAACACAATTTGTTTTAAAATGGCGTTCTAATGTACTAATTGCTTCCATTGCAGCGAGCGCGCCCGGCCCGGCGGCTGGGACGACGGGCAGGGCATTACGGACCTCGTGGCTTCTTTGGTAAGTGCAGTTTTAGCTTGGCTGGTAGTCGTTCAAATTTAGGTGGGATCTTAAGGCTCCTTTTACCTTAGGTTTTTAGTACAAGTTTAGTTAAAATTCCTTTTCTAATTATATCATAGTTTCAATATTGCTATTACGTGTAATTTAATTAATTCGTCGCCCTTAGGGATGAGTAAAAATGTTAATAGAGCACTTTTTACTTTAAAATTCTGGATAAGAGGTCGGCAGTGATATAACTATACCAAGTGAGACCAGGGGGTAGTGGGGCCTGTGCTCACGGCCTCTTGGTCTAGGGGCTCATAATATACTCGATTATTTAGTACACAATGAAAACTAGTTTTATAGGTTTTCCTTTTTTATTTTTTTTTCCTCCTAAATGGAATTTCATAGAAAAAGTACGTTATTTCGTTCGATCGTAAAGCTATTCTTCTCTCTTAAACTGTAGTGAGTGGCGGTTAGTGTAGTGTACATTGTTCCAGAAGGCCCTGGCGGTGCCGGCGAGCTCACGCGGGCAAACTTCGCAACAGCCGCGCCTTTCCTACGACGGCATCGAAAAAATGGTGAGTGAAAAAAACTTGTTATATTTCCAAAATTGATTGATGTGCCGCGTACGACAGGCGTGACGTTTAAAGGTTTTATTTAAGCGATTTTTTTTGTGAATTTCTTTCCCATTTTAGGCGCGTACGTGTTCTGAATTATACTCGAATCCCGCCGCTTAAATGTTAAAAAATAAATTATAAATGGCGATTTCTTTCGTTGTCGTTGTGATGAATTTTTCGTCTGCACTCCTTCAGATTTAAAATGCTGTAGCATCTTTGATACAGTGGAACTTTATAAAGGTATATTTGCAAAAGTATATTTGTTCACGCTGGTGTTGCAGGTGGAGCCCCCGTGGCCGCCGGAGCAGCCCCGCGAGGCGCCGTCGAGGGCAGACTTCAGCCTGCTGCCGCGCCGGGCTTCGTTTTGTAAGTATTAATCTACGAAACGAAAAATTACATCTAACACTTTATACGTTTTCGGAAGGCGTGGCAATTAGCGTGCATTAAAAGTACGATACACTACGATACAGTACGATACACTTGCCTTTGAATGCATCTTTAGTAATATGCTAAACGAATTACCTGTATCCAGTTATCTGTCGGTTTCGGTACGTTTTCACAAGTTTTTGTTTAGCTCGCCCTGTTAGTATGTTTAGTTAGTGTGGGTCAAATCTCGGAAGTTACATTTGAGCCACTTGTTACAGGTGGCGTAGTGGAGCCCCACGGCGTGGTGTCCGGCGACGGCGACTCGCTGTGCTGGAGCGGCACGCTGCCGCCGCGCGCGGCCGACCCGCCGGGCGGGTGGTCGCCCAAGGTGTTCGTGGGCGGGCTGCCGTGGGACATCACGGAGCACGCGCTGCTGCAGGCGCTGCGCCCCTTCGCACCCGTGCGGTGAGTACCGGAACTATGGACCCGACTCATGGTCCTGTTTGTTAAATGTCTCCTATGAGTAAATTCAATTTGATTGTCATTTGGGACGTCACGATTTTCTCGCCTGTCAAAGTTATTTCTTTATTGAAAAGAATGTAAATTCTTAAAACATTTCGACCATTTTTAAAGATTTCTTTCAGCATTATGGGAACTTGATTGGCGGGCTTAATTAAAATTAATATTCTTCAGCGCTGACAATTTTCTGAAAGTTAAAAATCACTCAATTTTGTTTCGATAATTCATGGATTTAAAACTGTTACACGATTTTTTTTATCCTAACATGAATAAAAGCAGTTTCTTGTAAAGCACCTAAAGCAGTGCATTAATAACGCTTTTCTCCCACAGTGTGGAGTGGCCGGGTCGCGAGGCGGGGACCCCGCTACGCGGGTTCGGTTACGTGACGTTCGAGTCGGAGCGCCGCGTGCGGGCGCTACTAGCGGCCAGCCGCCGCGACCGCAATGACTGGTACTTCCGCATCGCCTGCCGCAAGCGGACCACCAAGGACGTATGTACTTAATGCTGAAGGATACGGTCTAATGTTCTCACATTCTAGCGATCAGCCGCAGCAACTGGTACCCCTGCATCGCCTGCCGCAAGCAGACCACTAAGGACGTATCTACTTATTGCGGAAGGATACGGTCTATAATGGTCTGTTCTCACATTCTAGCGATCAGCCGCAGCAATGGTACCTCCGCATCGCCTGCCGCAAGCAGACCACCAAGGACGTACCTACTTATTGCGGAAGGATACGGTCTATAATGGTCTGTTCTCACATTCTAGCGATCAGCCGCAGCAATGGTACCCCCGCATCGCCTGCCGCAAGCAGACCACCAAGGACGTACCTACTTATTGCGGAAGGATACGGTCTATAATGGTCTGTTCTCACATTCTAGCGATCAGCCGCAGCAATGGTACCCCCGCATCGCCTGCCGCAAGCAGACCACCAAGGACGTACCTACTTATTGCGGAAGGATACGGTCTATAATGGTCTGTTCTCACATTCTAGCGATCAGCCGCAGCAATGGTACCTCCGCATCGCCTGCCGCAAGCAGACCACCAAGGACGTACCTACTTATTGCGGAAGGATACGGTCTATAATGGTCTGTTCTCACATTCTAGCGATCAGCCGCAGCAATGGTACCCCCGCATCGCCTGCCGCAAGCAGACTACCAAGGACGTACCTACTTATTGCGGAAGGATACGGTCCATAATGGTCTGTTCTGACATTCTTGCGATCAGCCGCAGAAACTGGTACCCCCGCATCGCCTGCCGCAAGCAGACCACCAAGGAAATGCCTACTTAATGCTGAAGGATACGGTCTATAATGGTCTGTTCTCACACTCTACTGGTGTTTCCGCATCATTTTGTCAGATGACAACCAAAACTCGTTACTTAAAAGAAAATAAGACAAAAATGAAGCTTGCTTTGGCACCACTATCATCATGGTAGTACTTAGATTTGTCCAAAGTAATATCAGAGGGAAAACTTGTTTTTTTTTTTCTGATTTCTTTCTGTCCGTATTTAGACCAGGACGAGATTGATGTCATTGAAAAGTACCTGAAATTGCGAAACTTCTATACTGCAAAACTTCGGAACTTCTCATATTTTGTATGAAGATCGAATTTTAGTTTTCAAATAGTAGATTGATGTGCCGTCGAAAAGTACCTGAAATTGCTAAATTTCAGCACTGATAAACTTCGAGAATCTCATGTTTTTCATAATGATCAAAATTTGGTTTTCGATTTTTTTATTTTTTAGAGCCTTTTTTCAACTTTTTTGAAACTTTTCGCAATTCGCACATCTGTATTCTTTCGCATCAATACTTTAGTTTATTTCAAAATGGGCTACTGCCTTGCCCATAAATTGTTCTCCTGATGAGTAGTTCCTGTCCACAGGCGCAAGTGATCCCTTGGGCCGTGGCGGACTCGTCGTGGGTGGCGGGCGGCGCGGCGCGGCTGGAGCAGTCTCGCACCGTGTTCGTGGGCGCGCTGCACGGCATGCTCAGCGCGAGGGCCCTGGCCATCATCATGAACGACCTGTTCTCCGGCGTGGTGTATGCAGGTACAGTGTTCCAGGAAGTGGAGCAGTCTCGCACCGTGTTCGTGGGCGCGCTGCACGGCATGCTCAGCGCGAGGGCCCTGGCCATCATCATGAACGACCTGTTCTCCGGCGTGGTGTATGCAGGTACAGTGTTCCAGGAAGTGGAGCAGTCTCGCACCGTGTTCGTGGGCGCGCTGCACGGCATGCTCAGCGCGAGGGCCCTGGCCATCATCATGAACGACCTGTTCTCCGGCGTGGTGTATGCAGGTACAGTGTTCCAGGAAGTGGAGCAGTCTCGCACCGTGTTCGTGGGCGCGCTGCACGGCATGCTCAGCGCGAGGGCCCTGGCCATCATCATGAACGACCTGTTCTCCGGCGTGGTGTATGCAGGTACAGTGTTCCAGGAAGTGGAGCAGTCTCGCACCGTGTTCGTGGGCGCGCTGCACGGCATGCTCAGCGCGAGGGCCCTGGCCATCATCATGAACGACCTGTTCTCCGGCGTGGTGTATGCAGGTACAGTGTTCCAGGAAGTGGAGCAGTCTCGCACCGTGTTCGTGGGCGCGCTGCACGGCATGCTCAGCGCGAGGGCCCTGGCCATCATCATGAACGACCTGTTCTCCGGCGTGGTGTATGCAGGTACAGTGTTCCAGGAAGTGGAGCAGTCTCGCACCGTGTTCGTGGGCGCGCTGCACGGCATGCTCAGCGCGAGGGCCCTGGCAATCATCATGAACGACCTGTTCTCCGGCGTGGTGTATGCAGGTACAGTGTTCCAGGAAGTGGAGCAGTCTCGCACCGTGTTCGTGGGCGCGCTGCACGGCATGCTCAGCGCGAGGGCCCTGGCCATCATCATGAACGACCTGTTCTCCGGCGTGGTGTATGCAGGTACAGTGTTCCAGGAAGTGGAGCAGTCTCGCACCGTGTTCGTGGGCGCGCTGCACGGCATGCTCAGCGCGAGGGCCCTGGCCATCATCATGAACGACCTGTTCTCCGGCGTGGTGTATGCAGGTACAGTGTTCCAGGAAGTGGAGCAGTCTCGCACCGTGTTCGTGGGCGCGCTGCACGGCATGCTCAGCGCGAGGGCCCTGGCCATCATCATGAACGACCTGTTCTCCGGCGTGGTGTATGCAGGTACAGTGTTCCAGGAAGTGGAGCAGTCTCGCACCGTGTTCGTGGGCGCGCTGCACGGCATGCTCAGCGCGAGGGCCCTGGCCATCATCATGAACGACCTGTTCTCCGGCGTGGTGTATGCAGGTACAGTGTTCCAGGAAGTGGAGCAGTCTCGCACCGTGTTCGTGGGCGCGCTGCACGGCATGCTCAGCGCGAGGGCCCTGGCCATCATCATGAACGACCTGTTCTCCGGCGTGGTGTATGCAGGTACAGTGTTCCAGGAAGTGGAGCAGTCTCGCACCGTGTTCGTGGGCGCGCTGCACGGCATGCTCAGCGCGAGGGCCCTGGCAATCATCATGAACGACCTGTTCTCCGGCGTGGTGTATGCAGGTACAGTGTTCCAGGAAGTGGAGCAGTCTCGCACCGTGTTCGTGGGCGCGCTGCACGGCATGCTCAGCGCGAGGGCCCTGGCCATCATCATGAACGACCTGTTCTCCGGCGTGGTGTATGCAGGTACAGTGTTCCAGGAAGTGGAGCAGTCTCGCACCGTGTTCGTGGGCGCGCTGCACGGCATGCTCAGCGCGAGGGCCCTGGCCATCATCATGAACGACCTGTTCTCCGGCGTGGTGTATGCAGGTACAGTGTTCCAGGAAGTGGAGCAGTCTCGCACCGTGTTCGTGGGCGCGCTGCACGGCATGCTCAGCGCGAGGGCCCTGGCCATCATCATGAACGACCTGTTCTCCGGCGTGGTGTATGCAGGTACAGTGTTCCAGGAAGTGGAGCAGTCTCGCACCGTGTTCGTGGGCGCGCATGCACGGCATGCTCAGCGTGAGGGCCCTGGCCATCATCATGAACGACCTGTTCTCCGGCGTGGTGTATGCAGGTACAGTGTTCCAGGAAGTGGAGCAGTCTCGCACCGTGTTCGTGGGCGCGCTGCACGGCATGCTCAGCGCGAGGGCCCTGGCCATCATCATGAACGACCTGTTCTCCGGCGTGGTGTATGCAGGTACAGTGTTCCAGGAAGTGGAGCAGTCTCGCACCGTGTTCGTGGGCGCGCTGCACGGCATGCTCAGCGCGAGGGCCCTGGCCATCATCATGAACGACCTGTTCTCCGGCGTGGTGTATGCAGGTACAGTGTTCCAGGAAGTGGAGCAGTCTCGCACCGTGTTCGTGGGCGCGCATGCACGGCATGCTCAGCGCGAGGGCCCTGGCCATCATCATGAACGACCTGTTCTCCGGCGTGGTGTATGCAGGTACAGTGTTCCAGGAAGTGAAGCAGTCTCGCACCGTGTTCGTGGGCGCGCTGCACGGCATGCTCAGCGCGAGGGCCCTGGCCATCATCATGAACGACCTGTTCTCCGGCGTGGTGTATGCAGGTACAGTGTTCCAGGAAGTGGAGCAGTCTCGCACCGTGTTCGTGGGCGCGCTGCACGGCATGCTCAGCGCGAGGGCCCTGGCCATCATCATGAACGACCTGTTCTCCGGCGTGGTGTATGCAGGTACAGTGTTCCAGGAAGTGGAGCAGTCTCGCACCGTGTTCGTGGGCGCGCTGCACGGCATGCTCAGCGCGAGGGCCCTGGCCATCATCATGAACGACCTGTTCTCCGGCGTGGTGTATGCAGGTACAGTGTTCCAGGAAGTGGAGCAGTCTCGCACCGTGTTCGTGGGCGCGCTGCACGGCATGCCCAGCGCGAGGGCCCTGGCCATCATCATGAACGACCTGTTCTCCGGCGTGGTGTATGCAGGTACAGTGTTCCAGGAAGTGGAGCAGTCTCGCACCGTGTTCGTGGGCGCGCTGCACGGCATGCTCAGCGCGAGGGCCCTGGCCATCATCATGAACGACCTGTTCTCCGGCGTGGTGTATGCAGGTACAGTGTTCCAGGAAGTGGAGCAGTCTCGCACAGTGTTCGTGGGCGCGCTGCACGGCATGCTCAGCGCGAGGGCCCTGGCCATCATCATGAACGACCTGTTCTCCGGCGTGGTGTATGCAGGTACAGTGTTCCAGGAAGTGGAGCAGTCTCGCACCGTGTTCGTGGGCGCGCTGCACGGCATGCCCAGCGCGAGGGCCCTGGCCATCATCATGAACGACCTGTTCTCCGGCGTGGTGTATGCAGGTACAGTGTTCCAGGAAGTGGAGCAGTCTCGCACCGTGTTCGTGGGCGCGCTGCACGGCATGCTCAGCGCGAGGGCCCTGGCCATCATCATGAACGACCTGTTCTCCGGCGTGGTGTATGCAGGTACAGTGTTCCAGGAAGTGGAGCAGTCTCGCACCGTGTTCGTGGGCGCGCTGCACGGCATGCTCAGCGCGAGGGCCCTGGCCATCATCATGAACGACCTGTTCTCCGGCGTGGTGTATGCAGGTACAGTGTTCCAGGAAGTGGAGCAGTCTCGCACCGTGTTCGTGGGCGCGCTGCACGGCATGCTCAGCGCGAGGGCCCTGGCCATCATCATGAACGACCTGTTCTCCGGCGTGGTGTATGCAGGTACAGTGTTCCAAGGGTTAAAGGAGGGATCGGCATTAGCAATTGACTATTTTAAGACTAAATCTGCCTATCCAATGAGGTGGAAACGAGCACTTGCGGTAACCTGCCATATTGCGTAAATTAGTCTTAATAAAAAATACTACAATCATTTCTATTTAGAATATGAAAGTTTTGATTTTGTTTTCCTTATCTAAATTTTCTTATTTTATGTGACAGGCATCGACACTGACAAGAATAAGTACCCGATCGGGTCAGGGCGCGTGTCGTTCGGCAACGCGCGCTCCTACGTGCGCGCCATCGCCGCCGCCTACGTCACCATACGCACGCCCAAGTTCTCCAAGAAGGTACGTTAGCCTACTGTAGTGTCCCCTAGAAGGGCCACTGGTCTACTGTAGTGTCCTACATGCTGTGGCATATACAGATTTGTTTGATATTGACAAGCCCTTATATATACTTAGGTTTACCTTCAATAGGTTTACCGGCATTTTGAACATCCGTCCTTGCGTTACAAATCGAACTAAAATTCTGAGATGAAGTAATTCAATTTGGGGTGGGGCGGAGTATAAAACTGTTATATGGTATAACATACTCGTTAAAAAAAATTGTATGATTTTGTACAATCAGGTGCAGGTGGACCCGTACCTGGAAGACTCGATGTGTTCGATGTGCAACCTGCAGCAGGGGCCTTACTTCTGCAAGGAGCCAGTTTGCTTCCGGTGAGTTTTTTTTTCAATTTTCTCTAGTCTCTAACTACTTCAGAGGAATATGAAAAAAATTACAGATCTTTAATGTGTTTTCAGTAATCGTCGGATTTTCTGGATTACAAATCTAAACTGATCTAATAGCTTATCCACGATATGTACTTGTTAAAAAATGCAATGGAACAGCTGAAAATAAATGTATTTTATAATTTTCAAACTGCTGCATTTGGTCAACTAAATTTTTTCTCAAGATAACCAGAAAAAATTACTATAACTTTAACTTGGAATTTACTAATAAGGATTATTTTTGTACAAAATTAGTGAATTATTTTTTGTGTGCAAGTTAAAGTATAAAGCGACGGTAACTTGCAGGTACTTCTGCCGCTCGTGCTGGGCGTGGCAGCACGCGGGCGAGGAGCACCGCCCGCTCATGCGCAGCTCCGCGCACAGGCCGCCGCGCGACGACTTCATGTACGGTGAGTAGCCGAGTACCGTGTCCAGTGTCGCTGGCCAGTAGGCGTAGCACAGGAGTGTGACAGTGAGGAGCACCGCCCGCTCATGCGCAGCTCCGCGCACAGGCCGCCGCGCGACGACTTCATGTACGGTGAGTAGCCGAGTACCGTGTCCAGTGTCGCTGGCCAGTAGGCGTAGCACAGGAGTGTGACAGTGAGGAGCACCGCCCGCTCATGCGCAGCTCCGCGCACAGGCCGCCGCGCGACGACTTCATGTACGGTGAGTAGCCGAGTACCGTGTCCAGTGTCGCTGGCCAGTAGGCGTAGCACAGGAGTGTGACAGTGAGGAGCACCGCCCGCTCATGCGCAGCTCCGCGCACAGGCCGCCGCGCGACGACTTCATGTACGGTGAGTAGCCGAGTACCGTGTCCAGTGTCGCTGGCCAGTAGGCGTAGCACAGGAGTGTGACAGTGAGGAGCACCGCCCGCTCATGCGCAGCTCCGCGCACAGGCCGCCGCGCGACGACTTCATGTACGGTGAGTAGCCGAGTACCGTGTCCCAGTGTCGCTGGCCAGTAGGCGTAGCACAGGAGTGTGACAGTGAGGAGCACCGCCCGCTCATGCGCAGCTCCGCGCACAGGCCGCCGCGCGACGACTTCATGTACGGTGAGTAGCCGAGTACCGTGTCCAGTGTCGCTGGCCAGTAGGCGTAGCACAGGAGTGTGACAGTGAGGAGCACCGCCCGCTCATGCGCAGCTCCGCGCACAGGCCGCCGCGCGACGACTTCATGTACGGTGAGTAGCCGAGTACCGTGTCCAGTGTCGCTGGCCAGTAGGCGTAGCACAGGAGTGTGACAGTGAGGAGCACCGCCCGCTCATGCGCAGCTCCGCGCACAGGCCGCCGCGCGACGACTTCATGTACGGTGAGTAGCCGAGTACCGTGTCCAGTGTCGCTGGCCAGTAGGCGTAGCACAGGAGTGTGACAGTGAGGAGCACCGCCCGCTCATGCGCAGCTCCGCGCACAGGCCGCCGCGCGACGACTTCATGTACGGTGAGTAGCCGAGTACCGTGTCCAGTGTCGCTGGCCAGTAGGCGTAGCACAGGAGTGTGACAGTGAGGAGCACCGCCCGCTCATGCGCAGCTCCGCGCACAGGCCGCCGCGCGACGACTTCATGTACGGTGAGTAGCCGAGTACCGTGTCCAGTGTCGCTGGCCAGTAGGCGTAGCACAGGAGTGTGACAGTGAGGAGCACCGCCCGCTCATGCGCAGCTCCGCGCACAGGCCGCCGCGCGACGACTTCATGTACGGTGAGTAGCCGAGTACCGTGTCCAGTGTCGCTGGCCAGTAGGCGTAGCACAGGAGTGTGACAGTGAGGAGCACCGCCCGCTCATGCGCAGCTCCGCGCACAGGCCGCCGCGCGACGACTTCATGTACGGTGAGTAGCCGAGTACCGTGTCCAGTGTCGCTGGCCAGTAGGCGTAGCACAGGAGTGTGACAGTGAGGAGCACCGCCCGCTCATGCGCAGCTCCGCGCACAGGCCGCCGCGCGACGACTTCATGTACGGTGAGTAGCCGAGTACCGTGTCCAGTGTCGCTGGCCAGTAGGCGTAGCACAGGAGTGTGACAGTGAGGAGCACCGCCCGCTCATGCGCAGCTCCGCGCACAGGCCGCCGCGCGACGACTTCATGTACGGTGAGTAGCCGAGTACCGTGTCCAGTGTCGCTGGCCAGTAGGCGTAGCACAGGAGTGTGACAGTGAGGAGCACCGCCCGCTCATGCGCAGCTCCGCGCACAGGCCGCCGCGCGACGACTTCATGTACGGTGAGTAGCCGAGTACCGTGTCCAGTGTCGCTGGCCAGTAGGCGTAGCACAGGAGTGTGACAGTGAGGAGCACCGCCCGCTCATGCGCAGCTCCGCGCACAGGCCGCCGCGCGACGACTTCATGTACGGTGAGTAGCCGAGTACCGTGTCCAGTGTCGCTGGCCAGTAGGCGTAGCACAGGAGTGTGACAGTGAGGAGCACCGCCCGCTCATGCGCAGCTCCGCGCACAGGCCGCCGCGCGACGACTTCATGTACGGTGAGTAGCCGAGTACCGTGTCCAGTGTCGCTGGCCAGTAGGCGTAGCACAGGAGTGTGACAGTGAGGAGCACCGCCCGCTCATGCGCAGCTCCGCGCACAGGCCGCCGCGCGACGACTTCATGTACGGTGAGTAGCCGAGTACCGTGTCCAGTGTCGCTGGCCAGTAGGCGTAGCACAGGAGTGTGACAGTGAGGAGCACCGCCCGCTCATGCGCAGCTCCGCGCACAGGCCGCCGCGCGACGACTTCATGTACGGTGAGTAGCCGAGTACCGTGTCCAGTGTCGCTGGCCAGTAGGCGTAGCACAGGAGTGTGACAGTGAGGAGCACCGCCCGCTCATGCGCAGCTCCGCGCACAGGCCGCCGCGCGACGACTTCATGTACGGTGAGTAGCCGAGTACCGTGTCCAGTGTCGCTGGCCAGTAGGCGTAGCACAGGAGTGTGACAGTGAGGAGCACCGCCCGCTCATGCGCAGCTCCGCGCACAGGCCGCCGCGCGACGACTTCATGTACGGTGAGTAGCCGAGTACCGTGTCCAGTGTCGCTGGCCAGTAGGCGTAGCACAGGAGTGTGACAGTGAGGAGCACCGCCCGCTCATGCGCAGCTCCGCGCACAGGCCGCCGCGCGACGACTTCATGTACGGTGAGTAGCCGAGTACCGTGTCCAGTGTCGCTGGCCAGTAGGCGTAGCACAGGAGTGTGACAGTGAGGAGCACCGCCCGCTCATGCGCAGCTCCGCGCACAGGCCGCCGCGCGACGACTTCATGTACGGTGAGTAGCCGAGTACCGTGTCCAGTGTCGCTGGCCAGTAGGCGTAGCACAGGAGTGTTCATTGAATACCGTAGATGCAGCAAAATTTGTATGGCAATGTTCAAAATCGTTCACACGTCTAGACAATTTCCCTACATAGACGCCGTGCGAACGAAATTGAAAGTTGCTTAAATTTAATGTCGCTATGATATTTAAACCTTATCATATTAATACAGCATTTTTTTTACTGTTTTTATATTTTAAAGTCGGTAATACCTTTTTTTTTTTGCAGCCGGCACACCGTCGCCGGCGACATCGGGCACGTCGGGCTCCGGCGCGTCGGGCGGCGACGAGCCCGCGGCGCCCGACGAGCGCCGCCGCCGCGACTAGCGCCGCCGACACGACACCCCTCCGACACTGGCGCAAACTGCACTCCAAGCGTTTACAAAGGGATAACTAGTTATTTTTTTATATCCCGCATTTAAGTTCGAATGACCAATTTACTAAGATTGTACTAAAATTTGTCCTAAAATAATAGGTTGGAATAACTGGCAAACGGACGGTTATCGGAGTGTCCGGGATATACGAGTGCTCGTTTTGCTCTACATCACGGCGTGTCTACACAGAACGAAGCCGCCTCGCGAGGAAATTGCATTGCATTGTATCGCTAAGCAACTCTGTCGGTGGAGACGTGCCTCGGCAGAGGCATTGCGGCCCAGGCACGTCTACACAGCGCAACTTGCTTCGCGCGGCAATTTCCCCGCGAGGCAACTCGTTCTGTGTGGACCCGTCTTATAAGCTAATCTACCATATAACGCTCGTTTTACTGTTATCCCTGTCTTTATTATCTCTACGTCAAGACCCACGCATGCCCCAAACTTATCCGACAACGGGATTATTTCACTGGTGTTCTTAGCGTGAAACGAGGCAAAAGGCGCAGTGTAACTAGTATGAAAACGAAACCCTTGCGATATAGTTGACAAACTTTACACGCTGCTAAAACCACAAGACTTCAAAAACATTGACCATATTTTAAAAGGTTTTGCAAAGTGTATAACCAACGCAACTGTGGAATCTTCGTTCGTTTTCATCCTAGTCGTCTGAATGGAAGTTTATGTATCCTAAATGACGAGAGAGAAGAGATCCACTGTCCTACAATTTTTCTCGAATATTTCATCGTTTTAAAATTTTATTTGTACCATAATAGCTTCGTAATCTTCACGAATACAAATCTTATTACAGTATTAAGTAAATTTTAAACGTTTGATAGATTTTAAAGATTTTTTGGTTACTTTTACTAGCCCATCAAATAAATTGTCTTAAATTTTATGATGTTCTAAAGTTTTTATCGTATTCGAGAGGGAGTGTGGGCCGTGTGGAGGTTGCGCGATGTTGTCGCGCTATTAAGTTAGGCGCTTCGCCAGCATTTACTGTTGATTTTTTTGATTCTTAATTATTTACGAATGTAGCCGATTGATATCCGTATTTCTTGAAATGTAAGGTTGAAATTTAACCGTCTAACCTTTTTGATACTTGATGGAAATACGGATACCGATGAATTGCAACCGAATGCACTTAATGCTTAGCACTTTAGTTAGTAATTATTCTTCTATTTTTAGTGTAGCATTTGCTTCAGGTTGCAATTTATGCTACAAAAAATCGACTATATTTATATTAATTTATATTTAGCTGAAGTTTCAACTGTTTTCTTAGCCAAATCGTTGAAAGTTCAGCCACACGGAAGTTACATATGTATAATTTATTTACCGTTGATTATTTTGTTAATTTTTCTATGTAATATGCCAAATACGCCTTTCGCGTAGAAATGTTCCTTAGACAATTTTACATACAGTGCCTAATTAGACGTAGGATTTTACGGTTTTTAATGTGCCTGTAGCCCAGTTTTAACGTTTTAAAGGGCCTTTAAATATTCGGTCGAATTTGGAATTTTTATAGTGTTTTAGATCGTCGAATCATGAAATGTTGATTTTAACTTTGCTTATTTGATTTTTAAAAAGTATACAATTAAACTGTTATTGCAAATAAACTATTTAAATAATGAATTTGATTTTAATTTAGTATCTTTGTTAACTACACCCCTTCACATCCTCAAGACAGAGTCGACCGTCCAGTGGCGCCCTCATTAGGGGAATTGTTTTCTCGTAAACAAATTAGTTTCTTGGTGGTAACATTTTTCCGTATAGTCGAAAGTAAGCTATAACCCCCTTATTCATAAACGTAAAGTTACGATGCCGCTAATCATCGTTTCTCCCTTTCCGACGTATTAGTATGATGGAAAGGGACAAACTATGATTAGCGGCATCGTAACTTTAGTACACGTTTATGAATAAGGGGGTAAAACTATATCGCATAGCTCAAGGGATTAATTTCTGTATAAATCTGTGTATTATTATAGTTGTCTGATTTATACAGAAATTGGTTTATTAGAAAATTCAATTCCCCTATTGAGGGCGCCACTGGACGATCGACTAAGTGTAACTAAAGTGGAGGACCCGCGTGAAATCGCCTTTTCATACAAACGTAGTCCTCATTTTCCTCTGGATATTAACAACAGCTATGCCCCAACGTTTGATTTTTTCGAATTTTTAATGGAAGCAATTGAAATTTTGTATGAAAACTGTTTTTCGCTTCAAATTTTAATCATAGCTATGGTTACTATACATCAAATTATGTAAAAATATTTTTCATACTGTCAATATCCAGAGGGGAAAGTGGGGACTACGTTTGTATGGGGAAGCGGCCGTCCCCTTTCCTCTTATTTAAGCAGCTTGAAAAAACTTCATGGATATAGTATAGCATGTGTATGTAGTGTAGTCTTGTCTTGGCGCCGTTCCGTGGAGCAAGAGTTGGGTGTATTGGGGATGGGGTGGGAGGAGGTTACCCAAGCTGCCCAGGACCGGAGTCAGTGGAAGAAAATGGTTCGAGCCCTACACCCCAGCAGGGGGTAACAGGATGAAAAGAAGATGTAGTGTAGTAGTGTATACTTAAGATTAATTAAGGGCGACTGACTTAACCACTGGGCCGATACAGACCGACTGCAATTTGTATAGGAACTGCACGCCAGCTGCGACATCGGCGTGCAGTTCCCATACACGTTGCAGTTTGTCTCTACCGGCCCACAACATTGGTCTTAGGGACGGGCTTATTTCAATTTCCATAGGAGTTCTAATTAAATAACCGGTTAAAGTTACCCGGCCTTTTTTTGCAGGCAACGCGGTTTTAGTTAACAATAGACAAAGGATAAGCCGTTGGGGGGCCAGCTACAATGCTAACAACTATAGGTATTGCCATCTCATTCTTGCAAGACTGCAAGTACAGTCGGGTGAAAGCCGTAACTATGCGTGTGAGGTGGTCTAAATTATATGTACTAGCTTCTTCACTTAATATTAAACCTAGTTCAAAATAACCTGAGCATAAGTTTCAGATCATTTTGGACACCTCTATACAATTAATATGCGGATGAATGAATATATAAACGCCAAGGTATGTTTTACAAGCTTTATTGTCTTGTAGGTATACTTATACAGTGTGTCCCTAGCCATTGGACAAAGACGAAATGTACATATGCATTAGGGTATTTAGAACAAGTGTACAAAGTATCATAACAACCGGTGTAGCGGTTTCGAAGAAAATAACAAATTAAGTACCATTTTTTACTTTGGAGCAGCCTGTATGTGTTAGTAGCTCCTAAGGTAATATCCTCGAAGAATAGTATGGAACCTTCTTCGACCTTTTTGATTATCTTTTTTATTTATGACACTAATAAGCTTCTGACTTTTGAATAATGTCATCATTATCAAATATTTCGAATATGGAGTGTGGAATTAAGAGGAGTGGCATCTCTTATGGTAGAACTGTTGCAAAAGTGTCCAGCTGTAAGCTATAAATAATAGTTCCAAAACTCTCCAGAATAGCGCTAGAGTAGCTAAGAACCTAGGCGTTATTGACGGAGTGACGTGCGCTGTCTATGATTTCATTTTTTTGTTCAAGTACTCTAGGTATTGTAGCGCCACCTATTTAAAGTTTTTTGATGACACTTTTTGGTACATGGAGATTTCGTTCCTTATTTCCACCTTCCGTAATTTCGAACAAATTGTCAAAAATACTGCCAAAGATTAACACAGTATGTTTCTTTTTGTTGTCGATTACTGCAAATAACTTTTGTTCGAAAAAAATATTGTTTTATCTTTTGTTCTAATTAAAAAAATATTAACGCAGAGCATTCCTGAGAAGTAACCCCACGTGGGATTTCAGGGTTTGTCCAATGGCTAAGGTCAACCTGTATGTATTATTTACACATAGTAAGTCCGATAAGAAGTTATGGTGCATTTCGTGTATTCAATCGAATTGTTTAAGTACAGCTGTCAAGGACATGATTTAAAATATTAAATATTAGCTTTTTATTATTTAGTTCACATGCATTCAGTTAAATCTTTTTTTACAATAATAAAAACTAAAAGATTCCAGAAAAGTAACATATCGTCAAGTGAAGTGACAGCCAAAACTCTGTAACTACTACCACAAATTCAGTCACAGTGAACCATACTGGTAACAAAACTAGGTTGATTTTTGTTTAATTATTTTTAAGCAGTTGGAGAGTTTTGGTTGTCATCTGGCGATATTGGAGCTGCATATTTGGTCTGGTTGTACCATATATACGATAGTTTTTTGAAGTGAAAACTTCTTTAGCGGCGCTGTGCATTTTTTGTGATGGGGAAAAAATGTTAAACTCGCGACAGGTCACGTGACCGGCAGATTCGACAGATTGAAAATTCGTAAGACGGACACGTGACCTGATTGAAAAACTGTTACAATGTCATTGAAGCCAGTAGAGTCTTTGAAATTATGGATGGAAGTTGATTTTTCTGAGAGATAAACTTTTTAATGTTAAATAATTGTAATAGTTTTGAATTGTTAAATTTTAGTGTAATATAAATTGTTATGTTTGTGTACGATAGCGCAATAAATTAATATTGTATTTTACCACATAAATAGTACTTTTATACTGATAATTTAAGCAATTCGTGCAAAATTATTCCTTAACCATTCGAAAATATAAAAAATGCATAACATTAATATTCAAGTTTTCACTTCTGCCGGCACTCCCGGAGTGCAGCTCGTTGGTTTTTTTCTTATAAGTAACCATAAGTATACTCGTGGCGTGCGGGTAAAGCTGTGTAACACATGGTGTTTATGTTGGTATGCTGTAGTTTTTTTGGATATGGAACATCTTTAAATTTTTTTTTAAACGATTGTAGTGTCATCTCTGCGCTTTTATACTCAATCGTAGGGATGTAAGGTTGTGGAGTTAACTCGGACCGATAATTGAAGTGCAGGTGTTCAGTCGTTCATGCTGAGCTCGAAGCTCATGCTCATGTCGGAGTGGTCGGTGCCGTCGCCGGCGCCGGCGTGGCCCGGCGTGGCCGGCGTGGCCGGCGTGGCCGGCGTGGCCGGCGTGGGCGGCAGGGAGATCTCCACGGGGCCGAACGGGAAGGCTGGAATTTCTTCTTCTGTAACAAAAGTGTTCATATTTATGTTTGAAATAGATTCTCTGCTGGTCAATAAAATAATAGGAATATCTTTTTGCAATGAAAATAATTACAATAAACCTTTTGGCAAAAATTAAAAAAGTTGGATAATAGGTGGGTCCACACAGATGTTCTCGCGCGCAGGTTTGTGCGCGAGAACATTGCCTCGCGCGTATGCTCGCTCTTGTGGACCCGCTTATTCGGTCTTTCTTTAACTTTCTTTAACGTGACTGTTAATTTTTTTGAAACTGTAAGTAGACGGGGTCTGCCCACTATAGATAGGTCTCGTTTGCATAGCATCAGGAAGCAATCCAATAAACTCTAGGGCGAAACATTAGTCCTATGCTAAGCAAAGCACAAAAAATCCATAAAGCACAGTAAGCTCGTTATCCAGCAGCGCCAGTCACATTATCCGGAATCCGGATCCTAAATAGGGAAGTATATAACCACGTGATAATGCATACAAAAAGAGAAATCGTTTTCTTCTATAAGTTTCAACTTCTATAGTAGATTATAGAACTAGGAGAGGCCGGAAATCCGCTCAAAGATGGACGAGTGAGCCTACCCCGAAAATCGTATATTGTGGGTATCTTTTTCTTTTACTCTTAAGGGCCCTCCACACTCGTGCGCGAATCGAGGCGTGAAGCCGCGAACGTGAGTGTGGATGGCCCTCGCGTCGATTTCGCAGATTGTTCACGCCTTCGCGCCTTATGCCCCGTTTGTTGTCGGTATTTGGCCCGCGTCAAAGGAGACGCGAAGAGCGAACTTGCAAGACTCCACACTCGCAATCGCTTCGCGCCGCGATTCGCTCACCAGTCGGTTAATCTGTGAACTGTTATAATCTTCTATGGCGGCTACTGGGACAGCGCGAGGCACAGGCCGCGCGCGGCGCACGTTACAACACCCACCCGTCAGCGCCGCGTCCAGCCGGTCCACTATAGCATCGAGCAGCGCCAGGGACACCACGTCGTCGGGGTCCTTGGAGAGCGCGGCGTGCAGCGCGCCGGCCGCGTCCCGCTCGCGGCCCAGCAGCGCGAGGCACAGGCCGCGCGCGGCGCACGTTACAACACCCACCCGTCAGCGCCGCGTCCAGCCGGTCCACTATAGCATCGAGCAGCGCCAGGGACACCACGTCGTCGGGGTCCTTGGAGAGCGCGGCGTGCAGCGCGCCGGCCGCGTCCCGCTCGCGGCCCAGCAGCGCGAGGCACAGGCCGCGCGCGGCGCACGTTACAACACCCACCCGTCAGCGCCGCGTCCAGCCGGTCCACTATAGCATCGAGCAGCGCCAGGGACACCACGTCGTCGGGGTCCTTGGAGAGCGCGGCGTGCAGCGCGGCGGCCGCGTCCCGCTCGCGGCCCAGCAGCGCGAGGCACAGGCCGCGCGCGGCGCACGTTACAACACCCACCCGTCAGCGCCGCGTCCAGCCGGTCCACTATAGCATCGAGCAGCGCCAGGGACACCACGTCGTCGGGGTCCTTGGAGAGCGCGGCGTGCAGCGCGCCGGCCGCGTCCCGCTCGCGGCCCAGCAGCGCGAGGCACAGGCCGCGCGCGGCGCACGTTACAACACCCACCCGTCAGCGCCGCGTCCAGCCGGTCCACTATAGCATCGAGCAGCGCCAGGGACACCACGTCGTCGGGGTCCTTGGAGAGCGCGGCGTGCAGCGCGGCGGCCGCGTCCCGCTCGCGGCCCAGCAGCGCGAGGCACAGGCCGCGCGCGGCGCACGTGGCGGCGCGCGCGGGCCGCAGCGCCAGCGCGCGCTCGTGCCAGGCGAGCGCCTCGCCCAGCTGGCCCAGCTTGCGGCACGCGTGCCCCAGCGCGTCCAGCGTCGCCGCCCAGCGCGGGTGCATGCTCTCGCTCTGGAACGACACATTTTTCGATTGACTCGTATGTAACCCAAGCTATGATTGCGTACTTTTCATGTATGGGCTCCCAACTCGACTATAATATTAATTTCGATACGCTTTAGTCAACTATTAAATAAAAACCTTACCCTACGTAACCTTAAACTTCGTCCAAAAGAGTGGTATGGGCACTGTGAACGTCATCCCGCTTAGTGTGGTAGGGCACAGCACAGCGGATGTCATTCCAGATCTAGAGCAGAGCCCAATTGGGGAAGTACTTACCTACCTTAGAGAAACCTTAGAGTACCTTACAGAAAACCGCATCCAAATAACACTAGACCCTACTCATAGTGTTGTGTTCCTGCCGGTGAGTAATGATGCCAGAGCTCAACGAGGGTGTGGTGTGTTAGGGTCGGCAACGCACATGTAACTCCTCTGGAGTTGCAGGCGTACATAAGCTACGGAGACTGCTTACCGTCAGGCGGGACATATGCTTGTTGGCCACAAACGTAGTATTTTTTTTTGTAACAATAATGAAAATAATGTATATCATACCCCTATAGTATCTCACATCTCTTTGTCCCATTCTTACCTCGCCTCTTATCTCGGGCGGAGCTTGTAACACTGTCAGTCACAACCCTTTAGCCGCTCGAGGTTGTTCCGTGCTTCCCGCCTCGTGAGGCAACATCATAACGTGAGTTATAGTATCTCACACCTGTTTGTCCCATTCTTACCTCGCCTCTTACCTCGGGCGCGACTTGTAACACTATCAGTCACAACCCTTTAGCCGCTCGAGGTTGTCCCGTGCTTCCCGCCTCGTGAGGTAACATCATGAGGCGAGTTATAGTATCTCACACCTGTTTGTCCCATTCTTACCTCGCCTCTTACCTCGGGCGCGGCTTGTAACGCCGCCAGCCACAACTCTTTAGCCGCTCGAGGATGTCCCGTGCTTCATGCCTCGTGAGGTAACATCAAAACGCGAGTTATAAATATTATAGGACGTTATTACACAAATTGGCTAAGTCCCACAGTAAGCTCCAGGTTGTCCCGTGCTTCCCGCCTCGTGAGGCAACATCATAACGCGAGTTATAGTATCTCACACCTGTTTGTCCCATTCTTATCTCGGACGCGTCTTGTAACGCCGCCAGCCACAGCTCTTTAGCCGCTCGAACTTGTTCCGTGGCAACATCATAACGCGAGTTATAGTATCTCACACCTGTTTGTCCCATTCTTACCTTGCCTCTTATCTCGGGCGCGGCTTGTAACGCCGCCAGCCACAGCTCTTTAGCCGCTCGAGGTTGTCCCGCGGCGAAGGCAGCAGCCCCCGCCTCATGAGCTACATGAGGTTCTTTGACTACGCGAGCTATGGTGTCCCAGCCCTCTTCCTCACCCGTCTGAAAAAAATACAAGAGATTGTAAAACACGTTTTTCCACTCGTTAACTTTAACCCTTTGAGTGTCGCGACTATGGCGCTTCGTGTGATTATGACGTAATGCACGAAGGTCGGGTTGTACCCGCACGCGTCAGTTGACGTCTTCTGACGTCAGTTGACGTCTCTGGCGATCAAACAGTTAATAAAATTAAACTAAAATTACTTTGTTTTGTCTATGGAGCTCCCAAATCAACTTTAAGTAATTATTTTACATTATTGTGAAGACATAACCTCCATTCATAGATGGTCAGTTAAAGTTTTGGTAATTAGTATGTCCTAAGGTATGTATGTATGTTTTAAATGTATAAAAGAATGTAATGAATTTTCGATTGTAGCAAGTTGGTTACTAAATTCTGTTACTGCAATAATCTTTATCTACATAAAATATACGAACGAAAGTTGAATAAACTATATATTAAAATGAAGTACACAAAATCAGGAATTACATATGACAATATCATTGAAAATGGCCTCCTCTGGCCTTGACACAGGCCCTCAAACGACGAGGCCAGTCATCAATAGCGGCACGCACGATTGTCATGTCTAATTCCGTCACTGTCTTAACTATGGCTCGCTTGAGGGAGTCAAGACTTGTGTGAGGTTTAGCACAGGCTTTCTCCTCAATAACCTGCCATATGGCATAATCCAGGGGGTTAAGGTCCGGGCAGGAGGACGGCCAGTCTTCGTGGGCAATAAAGTCAATTTTGTTCCTTCGAAACCAGGCTTGAGTTGTTTTTGCCTTATGTCCAGGAGCTGAGTCCTGTTGAAAGACCCATGGCTGGTTTTGAAATAGGGTGTGGCTTAAGGGCTTCACTATTGGTTCGAGAACGGTTTCCTGGTAAAGTTTGGCCCCATTTTTCACACCTTTTTCACAGAAATGAACGGTGGCAAAATTGTGGCGGTTACAACATTCTTCAATGGTAAAAAAAGTCATCTGTGAATAGTATTTTTTCGGTGGCTATTTTGTGCGTACCGCTTCAATAGCACGCGACTTCTCTCTAGCCTCATAGTCTTTAATCGTCCATTAAGCAAATGACCTTTTTGTCTGCGGTCAGCGTGTAGTCCAAGGTCTTCATTGATAACTTTTTTAGGGAGCTTCTCTTCACAGACATCTGTATCGCCAACAACTTTTGCTTCCGGACGGGGTTTCTTGCAATTCTCGCCTTCACTGCCTTTATTAGAGTTGGGGTCCGAACGGTGCGTGGTCTTCCAGACCTCTTGCGCGGTCATCGAAGCTCTGAGTACTATTGTATCTATTAATTGTGCGATAAACAAATTGTTGTTGATTTTTAGGTTTTCAAGCAATTTCAATTTAAAATCATGTTTCCACATTTGTGCAACGCAATTACTGCGATACGATTCTCTTTTAGGCCCCAATTAATTATAGATACGACGACATAAGCGTTATGTGTGGTATATAATTATAGCTCACAAATCCACCACATTATGTCATTTTTTATTTTTTCGGTAGCATTTCTTTTAACGGAAATAAAGGGGTTACAAATCGAGTAACAGAACTTAGTAACCAACTAGGTAAATATGTATAATTAAAAACAATGAACTTACCTTGTGTATGTTTAATATACTTAACATCGAGACGACCTGTAACTATTGTTATTAATAAATTTTCATTGAATTTTTATTCCTACCTCTATACACGAGTGCAGCGTGGCGGCGCGCAGCAGGAAGCGCTCGCACATGGTGAAGTTGTTCAGCAGCGCGCACTCCACGCCCACGTACAACGGCGGCAAGTGGCTGCCTGCCATTAGTTGACTAGCCTGAAACAATATCAATATTTAATCAATAAATAAATATTATAGGACATTGGGGCTTGTGCACGAATCACGCGAGGTTTTTTCGGCTACTTTTTGACCCCCCTCCCCCTTGGTGATATTTGGTGAAGTTCTTAGCTAACCCCCCCCTCCTCCACATAACCTCACGCGTATTTTTTTTTAATTTTCATTCGACCTAATTCTAAGATAAATAGTATTGTATAGAGTAAATCTTGTTTATAGACTTGCTAATTTGAAGTGCCCAGTGAAGGTTTATTTTTAATACTGGACTATCTTTATTTCTTATGAAATTTTCCACAATTTTAAGAGTTCCCAACTTTCCAGTAACTCTTCGCAACTTATACTTTTGTAATTCAGCCCTTCGCATCATCTTAAACTGCAACACCTTGAAGTATAAGGAGTCGGAGTTCTGGAGTGCGGAATTCGGAAGTCAGAGTTCGCGAGATAGATCGATGTCATTGTCAAAGTAAATAAATAAATATTATAGGACATTATTTTACAAATTGACCAAGTCCCACAGTAAGCTCAATAAGGCTTGTGTTGTAGGTACCTAGATAACGATGTATATAATTATAAATACTTAAATACACAGAAAACACCCATGACTCAGAAACAAATATCGTGTTCGTCACACAAATAAATACTTTTACCAGGATTTGAACCCGGGACCATCGGCTTCTTAGGCAGGGTCACTACCACTAGGCCAGACCGGTCGTCAAACAAGTATACAAGGAGCCCAAGACCGTGAAAAATGGCGTGTTGATGAGGAGATGTAGGTATACCCAACAGTGGGTGAAAAGTGCTTGAAGAGGAGATACCTTGAAATACGCCGCCATGGCCTGGTCGTGCTCGTTGTCGGCCGCGAAGCTGTGGCCCTGCGCCAGCCAGGCACAGCCTGCGCCGGGTTCTAAGCTCTTCGCTTTGCTCAGGTACCGCCGCGCTAACTCGTTCTTGCCTGTAAATAGTAGAAATCGTCAAAAACCGTTGGACATATATTCTCCTGAACAGTCGGAAAAACTTACAAATCTACAAGTCAAATAATTCGAATTTGCACTCACCACAGCGAAAATAAATGGACTTGAATAAAAAAAATGCGCTGGTGGCCTAGCGGTACGAGCGTGCGACTTGCAATCCGCGGGATTGGGATTAGTTGTCAAGCGGACTCTAGGCTCTCATGAGCCGTGGCAATTCGAATGAAACCTATTCATCATCATCATTCTGCCTTTTTCCTAACATCAATTGGGGTGGGGCCTTCTTGTGCGTCTACGCCAGGACAATCTATCCCGTGTTGTCAGTGGTGGGATGTTTTGCGTCTTCAGGTATCTTTTGACCCTGGACCACGAGGAAGCCGGTCTGCTGCCTGTTCTTTGCTTGGTGGTGATATTGAGCACGTTTTTCACGAAATAGTTGTCGCCCCGTCCCGTTTCGAACGTACCTATTAAGTAATAGTAGCATCCAACAGCGAACCAAGAAGTCCACGAGTTGGGATACGCATCCACCAGGGCATGAGCGAAGGCGAAGAGCTCAGCGCTCTTCTTCAGCTCCACTAAGCAGGCCGCTCTGATAGGGGTAGCTGATAGTCTGAGACGAGTCCAATGCATTGAGAGTCTTAAGTCCGGTTGTAGATGGCCGGTGTTTTCGCCGGAAATCGGACCGTGTTACGCGACTACGTCCGGTTTTGTACATGGCTACCGACAGCTACACCCAAGAAAACCAGACATCGTCGCCGAAACCGGACAATTGTCCGGCGAAAACACCGGCCATCTACAACCGGCCTTAGCCTACGTTTCAAAGGGTTCAACATACCTATTAAATAATAGTAGCATCCAACAGCGAACCAAGAAGTCCACGAGTTGGGATACGCATCCACCAGGGTATGAGCGAAGGCGAAGAGCTCGGCGCTCTTCTTCAGCTCCACTAAGCAGGCCGCGCGGACCGGGGCGGCGCACCACGGATCCACGGCGTCGAAAGTCTTTAGCCTACGTTTCAAAGGGTTCAAACATACCTATTAAATAATAGTAGCATCCAACAGCGAACCAAGAAGTCCACGAGTTGGGATACGCATCCACCAGGGTATGAGCGAAGGCGAAGAGCTCGGCGCTCTTCTTCAGCTCCACTAAGCAGGCCGCGCGGACCGGGGCGGCGCACCACGGATCCACGGCGTCGAAAGTCTTTAGCCTACGTTTCAAAGGGTTCAAACATACCTATTAAATAATAGTAGCATCCAACAGCGAACCAAGAAGTCCACGAGTTGGGATACGCATCCACCAGGGTATGAGCGAAGGCGAAGAGCTCGGCGCTCTTCTTCAGCTCCACTAAGCAGGCCGCGCGGACCGGGGCGGCGCACCACGGATCCACGGCGTCGAAAGTCTTTAGCCTACGTTTCAAAGGGTTCAAACATACCTATTAAATAATAGTAGCATCCAACAGCGAACCAAGAAGTCCACGAGTTGGGATACGCATCCACCAGGGTATGAGCGAAGGCGAAGAGCTCGGCGCTCTTCTTCAGCTCCACTAAGCAGGCCGCGCGGACCGGGGCGGCGCACCACGGATCCACGGCGTCGAAAGTCTTTAGCCTACGTTTCAAAGGGTTCAAACATACCTATTAAATAATAGTAGCATCCAACAGCGAACCAAGAAGTCCACGAGTTGGGATACGCATCCACCAGGGTATGAGCGAAGGCGAAGAGCTCGGCGCTCTTCTTCAGCTCCACTAAGCAGGCCGCGCGGACCGGGGCGGCGCACCACGGATCCACGGCGTCGAAAGTCTTTAGCCTACGTTTCAAAGGGTTCAAACATACCTATTAAATAATAGTAGCATCCAACAGCGAACCAAGAAGTCCACGAGTTGGGATACGCATCCACCAGGGTATGAGCGAAGGCGAAGAGCTCGGCGCTCTTCTTCAGCTCCACTAAGCAGGCCGCGCGGACCGGGGCGGCGCACCACGGATCCACGGCGTCGAAAGTCTTTAGCCTACGTTTCAAAGGGTTCAAACATACCTATTAAATAATAGTAGCATCCAACAGCGAACCAAGAAGTCCACGAGTTGGGATACGCATCCACCAGGGTATGAGCGAAGGCGAAGAGCTCGGCGCTCTTCTTCAGCTCCACTAAGCAGGCCGCGCGGACCGGGGCGGCGCACCACGGATCCACGGCGTCGAAAGTCTTTAGCCTACGTTTCAAAGGGTTCAAACATACCTATTAAATAATAGTAGCATCCAACAGCGAACCAAGAAGTCCACGAGTTGGGATACGCATCCACCAGGGTATGAGCGAAGGCGAAGAGCTCGGCGCTCTTCTTCAGCTCCACTAAGCAGGCCGCGCGGACCGGGGCGGCGCACCACGGATCCACGGCGTCGAAAGTCTTTAGCCTACGTTTCAAAGGGTTCAAACATACCTATTAAATAATAGTAGCATCCAACAGCGAACCAAGAAGTCCACGAGTTGGGATACGCATCCACCAGGGTATGAGCGAAGGCGAAGAGCTCGGCGCTCTTCTTCAGCTCCACTAAGCAGGCCGCGCGGACCGGGGCGGCGCACCACGGATCCACGGCGTCGAAAGTCTTTAGCCTACGTTTCAAAGGGTTCAACATACCTATTAAATAATAGTAGCATCCAACAGCGAACCAAGAAGTCCACGAGTTGGGATACGCATCCACCAGGGTATGAGCGAACGCGAAGAGCTCAGCGCTCTTCTTCAGCTCCACTAAGCAGGCCGCGCGGACGGGCGCGGCGCACCACGGGTCCACGGCGTCGAGCGCGCGCAGGGCGCCGGGCCAGTCGCAGGCCGCCGCCAGCCGCCGCGCGCGCGACGCGCCCGCCTCCGCCGTGCGCGCGCGGACCGCTTCCGTTGACGATGATATCTGGACACGTGGAACTATCATTCATATATATCTAAGGACGGGCATAAGCATGATGTTACTGCAGTGGTGTCACGACGCCGCAACGCGATTGGTTGATGAGTTCGCAACTACCGTACCGGATCACTTGTATCCTGTGGGGGCGTGGAATGCCGATAGATCCGGTCCCGGTACGCGGCCCGCAGCAGCGCGCCCTCCGCGGCGCCCAGCTGGCTGCTGATGGGCAGAGAGTCCAGCAACTCTATCTCTGCAGGCAAAATACAACTTCATTTCATTCTTCACAATAGGGAATAATACGCAATACTCTGCGTAGGGGGCGCCACTAGCACAACCTGTAAACAAATGCACCGAAAATCAAACTTGAAAATAGAAACACAGGTGACTTCTTCTGTTTCAAATACAAATAAATATGACATTGATTATTTATCAAAAAACTGTTTAACACATTGGGTGCCGGGAACGGCTCTGTTCGTAGTCGCTTTCCTCTACAAAGCGGGAAAACGCTAGAATCGGCTACGCACGATAACGTTGGCACTAAATGCGTTATGTCACTCTATGGTTTACGGTTTGTGCTATTGCTGCCTTTACATTCATTATTACTGTATTTGGTGAAACGGAAGAGGTTACCTGTGTATCTATTTTCAAATTCAATTTTCGGCGCATTTTTTTATTTATTTATTATTTATTGAGAAACAAACAGTCTTAAAATAAACATATGAGCAACTTAGCTAATAGCTATGGATTGATTTCGTTATAGACCTATAGTTTCCTAATTTTAAATTATTCGATGTACAATTGAAAAAATAATAATAGTGTAAACTTATAGCGTACATAACAAAAGCGTAAATTTATATATAAAATATATATACATATATATATAATATTATATTTTCGATATTTTTATATTGTATTTTCGATATTTAAAAGGCAATCATGTAATGTAGATCAGTGGTCTCACCCTGTTTGTGTGTGAGCGGGGTCTGCCGGTGCAACAGCGCGAGGGCCTCCATACACGCGCAGTCGGCTCGGAGCGCGCTGCATAAAGCGGCTGAGGCCGCGTCTCGCCGCTCAAGCGAGGAGAGAGCTCGAGCTTGGGATACTAGCACGCCTGCTAATGCACGCTATGGAAAAAAAAGTAAACCAAGCATGCAAATGTTGGTCTATGCAGTCACCATGGCCTTTATTAATAGCTACTGTGGCCTAGAAAGAATGAAAGAGTTCAGTTCAAATAACTTTTAAATAACATAAATACGAGTATTAAGGTACAAGTTACATCTTCTTCCTCGCGTTGTCCCGGCATTTTGCCACGGCTCATGGGAGCCTGGGGTCCGCTTGACAACTAATCCCAAGATTTGGCGTAGGCACTAGTTGTTACGAAAGCTGTAATCAACTTAGTAACGGAAGTAATGTCTAATCTTAATAATGGTTATAAATGTGGCGGAGTATTCTGTGATCTGACAAAAGCGTTCGACTGTGTCGATCATAGGATACTTCTCGACAAACTAGAATATTACGGAGTTCGTGGCTCTGCACTGAGTCTCTTTGAGTCATATTTAACTAATCGCATTCAATATGTGGAAATATCGTATGGAGATTCTGAAAGCATAGCTCGTTCTGAAGAAGCTGTAGTAAAATACGGGGTCCCTCAGGGCTCTGTTCTTGGCCCATTATTATTTCTAATTTTCATAAACGATTTACCTCAATCTCTAACCTATGGAACACCTTATCTATACGCTGATGATACCAGTATAATTTTGAATGCGACCACCACCCATGAGTTTAATGCAATGATTAGAAAATGCTGGGAACAAATAGAAAATTGGTTTCGTAACAATGGCCTTAAAATCAATCACGAGAAAAGTTATTACACTATATTTCGACGTAGCCCTTAAAGTACCGACTTCGACTGTGATGTACCAATACAGAAGGCCGAATGTATTAAATTCCTAGGGGTGGAACTCGATCCTTATCTGAGATGGACCAACCAGATAGAATCCGTATGCAAAAGGCTGGCTAGTGCATGCTACTCTTTAAAAAGTCTTTCTAAAATAGCTGACATAACTATACTAAAAACTGTGTACTTTTCGTACTTCGAGAGTATTATCAGATATTGTATAGAAGTATGGGGTAACGGAACGAACATAAACTCTATACTACTTTTGCAAAAAAAGGCGCTACGAATTATTACTGGATCTAAAAACATACCAGTTACTCATCGTAATATGTTTATAAATCACAAAATCTTTACCGTTTACTGCATTGTATTTATATCGAATATGTGTGTATATCTATGTCAATCAAAATAACTATAGGAAAGCTGAAGAAACTCATAATTTTAATCTCCGAAATAAATCGAAATTTGTTCAGACTAAATCTAACTTTATCCACTTCAATAACAGCCTTAACAATATCGCAATCAAAATTTTTAATAAATTAAGTACCGACATAAAACAATGCAGTAAACCTTTGACATAAAAGTAAGAGATTATTTTATAAATAGACCATTCTACACTATTGACGAATATTTTGCCAACGCACTTGATTAAACTGTTCTATGGATACATTGTAAGGTTCACTTTTTATTATAATAATATTTGACATTCATATACCACAAGATTGATGTAATATATTGTAAATAATTGTATATACCCGTATAACTGTATTTGCATGTACATGTACTTATCGCAAATAAAATAATCTGAATCTGAATCTGAAAGCAACTGCCATCTGACCTTCCAACCCAGAGGGGTAAACTAGGCCTTGTTGGGATTAGTCCGGTTTCCTCACGATGTTTTCCTTCACCGAAAAGCGACTGGTAAATATCAAATGATATTTCGTACGTAAGTTCCGAAAAACTCATTGGTACGAGCCAGGGTTTGAACCCGAGACCTCCGGATTGCAAGTCGCACGCTCTTACCGCTAGGCCACCAGCGCTTCATTAAGGTACAAGTTACATCATAAGCTTTATAAGGGTTGTACCTACTGTGGTTACTGGACAACGAAGGTTCCGTACTTTTTAGTATTAAATACTGCTATAACAACAAATTTTGTTGTTATAGCAGCAACAGACATATATCATCTGTGAAAATTTCACAGATGATATATGTATTTTCTGTGGACAGACGGACGGAAAGCAGAGTCTTAGTAATAGGGTCCCGTTTTACCCTTTGGGTATGGAACCCTAAAAATATATAAATAAGACTTATATACATAAAAATATCCAAAGCTCAGGAAAAAATACTATTGCACACAAATAAATTTAAAAATACCCTTAGGACTAAACTGAAAGTCTCGAAAGGAACCTGAGAAGTTGAAAAACAACTTAAAATGAGCTTACATTGTGTGTCTGGTCACTCCGGGGCTCCAAAAGCGCGGGATCGCTCTCTTCGAAGAGTGCCAGCGCAGTGGCGGCCTCTTGCGCCGCTAGATGGGCGCGCATTGCTACACCAAGGCATAGTAAATGTTGTCTGCCGTAGAAAAAATTACATTATGTTTAAAACTTTTACTTCAGCGACCCGAATAAGCATTTTTTCTGTGAGCTAGTAAAAATCGAGGTGAAAGTATTATCGTCTCCAGCCTTGGAAAGTCTAAGCTAAGCTAATTAATACTTAAAAACAGTATTATCAGCAAAACATAAATAAGTGAGTAAAGTAAGTAAATATTTTTTATTGTACAACAAAGAAAAATAAATCTGCATAAATCCTTTGAGTGTTGCATCTGGGACATGGCTTAAGTATTACAAATTGTATCTATGAAACAAATGCAGTTCAATTTTATTTACAACTAGTCAAAAGTACAGTATGAACTGTTACTAAAAGAATGTGAACAAACAAATACAAAGTTTAAAAATATGGCCAATGATATGATAACATATTTATACTTCATAGTTTTGTTCAGCCTCAGCAGTCAGCCTATTATCTAAGTAGCGTGACTATGAGTCTAAACTCTAAAGCAGGGATCGTTATGGTATAATTATAAAGTATGGGGTTCTTCAAAAAAGGAGTGTACCGGTTTTTAATGGGTCGGCAACGCATGTAACACCTATGGAGTTATAGGCGTCCATAGGCTGCGGTGACTGTTTACCATCAGGCGAGCCGTATGCTTGTTTGCTACCATCGTGGTATAAAAAAAAAAAAAAAAAAATCATGAAGTATTCCAAATATTTCTTTAATATTCTAGAATGGTATTTACGTAAAGACAATGAATTATCAGATTACCTAAGTGAAATGCAAAAATATAAATAAACAACGAGATACCAAGGTTAATTTGTATGAAAAATTTATTGGTATTCAATCTCTGCTCTGAAGTGTACATACTTTATAGTTTAGATTGCTTAGAATAAATTTTATAAAAGTGGAAAAATTACTGCCTTGGGTGAGACTTGAACTTGATCTCTCAAGTCTCAAGTGGAAGTCTCACCCAAGGCAGTAATTTTTCTATTTTTAAAATTTATATTTTATATCTGCCAAGATACTTTCAGTGCATTGTTTCATACTCTACTATTGATGCTGAATGTACATTAGCTATGATAGATAGATAGAATACTCTTTGTTGTCACACCTCAGTAAAAGATATAGTTTAAGAAAATCAATTGATTAATGATAGAGGCAGACAACAGGCGGTCACGCTAAAAAGTGATCTCTTCTAGATAACCTTTGGGTAGCGGCAACAAAGCAATTAATCAAAGAGGTGTTGGAAGCTATGTTTATTGAACAATTGCTTACTTGTGTAAGCCTCTAGATGTGACAGCATAAGCGGCTCGATGGTACTCCCCTCGGGCCAACATGGCACTAGCGAGTAACCACACATCATCCCCACTTGCTGCGCCCGACCCACTGCCAGCCGCCGCTGCTGCATCCGCCCAGAACAGCGCACTTGTCCATAGACCCTTAAATACAGTAGCCGTAGCCGGTGTGGCTTTATTTGACGTTCATAAGCGTGTTGTAATATGCCTACTTGAATAATAAACTATCTCTTTATCTCTCAGTCTATTTAAACTAACTTTACACCAATTTAAATAGAATAAAGTGAGAGGGGGTCAATATAATGATGACAATGCCACACTTTATCATTACAAATGCTATGTAGAGTTATCTCGCTCACACTCTATTAGCTATAGTGGTTTTATTTTACAAATATTGATTTCAAAAAATTATGTGGGATAATGTTAGAGGTAAAGTTTATATGGAAGTGCTTTGATACTCCTAACTTGCAATTCTTTAAAAACTATTCAAAATAGATAACATCCAGGTATCCAAATAGTATTGGTAGGCTGGTGTTATGAAGACTATAATGCTAGGTTTTATATTGCACCGCACATTGATGTGTTCGCATCCAAGTGGTCACAATTCATACAAAAATGTAAACGAATATTTGAATCGCAGTATTAAGTAGTCTAATGTAGTGATTTTACATATTAGGTTAAGTAATAATGGTTAATATTAAGATTGTAATGTATTGGCGAACACTGTAATTACAATGTTTTTTGAATAATAAACAATATTCACAAGTCAAACGTTTCGTTGCTGTGAAAATAAAGTCGAAGAAGAAAAGAGCAGAACAAACATTCAATTGAAAAGTAATTATTGTTATTAGTAACATACCCTCCCAATGTTATAAGCTTTGGTTCAAAATTACGCGAGTAAATTTGTAACGAAATTGTATATTTACCAGTTCAGAGTACTGTTTGACTAGTGAACGCATAAAATCCACGTTCAGGCCATCGGTGCCGCCTCGAGAAGTAGATTCCGCTTTCGACATTTCATAAGACAAATTAATGTTGAATATTAACTTAAAGTAACTATTCTTAGACTTTGACTAGTAGATATTTCTATTTTTTTCAACTTGTAAGAAACTTAGAGACAGATCAAGTTTATTTAAGCTTAAATTGAGAGAATAACGTAATGTTTTGGTTGGTTTTGGTGTTGACCCGCCGACATCTTTCAAATAGTTGACAGTAGACATGTAGTTGACATTTTGCTTCTTTTTTTACCTCTTGAGAAACCTACAGACATAGGAGATTAAGCACATACAGCCAATAATTCTTGTATATCAAGTTAGTCATTTTTCTTAGTCCTAAGCTGTTTTATTTAAATATAATTTATTTACAGAGCACACTTAACCCCCTAAGAAGATTCTATACTTTTATTGAGTAATTACTAATTACAGTATGGCTGGTTAAAACATTTTTTATTTTATTTGTCGCGTTTTTCTACTGACGGAAATGCCTTCACAGACTCCATACTGAATCACACCCAACTTGTAAGTACAGTAGAAAAAGGCGCGGAATATAAATGATTCATGAAAAGTCAACTCTTTACGGCATTATTTTTTCTAATTTGCTGCCTTTTCCTCCTGATAAGGTCGCTGTGTCAGAATATAAGTGTCTCTAATTAAAAAAAACTAAACAACTGTTTCTGGGTCTTAGGAGCATACCTACTTACTTTACTCTTTGTTCAGGATCAGGAGGCTACAGGGCTTGTTATCGTTACACCTTCCCAAATTTAGTAACTGACGAGAGGAACACTGCAATACGTGAGAAACGATAGGATATATCTCTTAACGTGTCTCACGTATTTCGGTGTCCCTCTTGTCACTCATTAAATTATGAAAGATGTAACAAGCCCTTAAGGCCACCCCACAGCAGCATCTTTCGAGCGTTGGCGTCTAGTTAACTCTAATGCTTCTGCTCGACGAAACGTTAGCGAAACTGCGCAGCGCAGCGATGCTATTTTAAGTAACGCTGCTAGACGCCGACGCTCAATAGACGCTAGTATGGAGTAACCTTGTGGGAAGACTCGTCAACGTATTAACATCTCAGCTGCCCCAACTCGTCGGCTCGCCGTCAACTATTAAAGACGTCATAAGCACGTGATGACGTGACGGAAGCGGCTCAACACCTCGGAGCACCACCAGCCAATATTAACTCAAAATTTGCATCGAATTTGCCACATTTGTGGATAAAATGCAACTTTATCATCAGATTTGAATAATAAAGAACGCCATCACGAGTTGGTGTGGTGAATATTATATTGTATTCTGGATAGGTAACAAAAGGACTTTTATCGCTGACGCTGTTGAGGAAGATCCTGAAGACTGGCAGCATCTAGGACCTTTTCAGATTTCGTGTCATCATCTCATGTATCTCTAAATATATGCATCACATTAGACTAGGATACAATAGCAGACCGTCCTTTCAACTCGATTCCCAACTTGTCTAATTTGAGCACTTGAGACAGTTGAGCACTATTCCTACCGCTTGTGAGGATAAAGATAGCTAGATTAGCTCCGACGTGCCTTTAAACAGTTTACGCATCGCCACTGCTAGGGTAAAATACAGGTTGCATACATAGTTACAGGTCAGATATCATTGTTGTATTATTTTATACACAATTTATTGATTTAAACATTATTTCAATTTAGCGCAACTGCGCAAGTGCGCATTCTCCATAGCGCCGAACGTCGACGCTTAAAAGACGTTAGTGTGGGGTGACTAACGCGTAATCACATATTAACTTTGATCGAATTCACAAGGGCCAGTGTGTTAAATTCCATACTGTCGAATTAGGATAGCCTGTAACGATGATTGTGTGTATGTAATAAAAAATAAATATATTATTAAGTATTGCGCGGCGCGTCATATTTTTGTTTCCTTCTTACTTCCTGGCTTTATTGCCAAAAAGGCAAAGTATACAAATACGCAACATTTACTTATGATTATTATGATATTAGGATAGGTACCTAATAGGTTAGCGAACATAGCTATAAAATAAGTGAGTCATGAGCTACATTTTAAATTTATTCTCATATATAAAGGCTGCGGTGGTAGTGGTCACCAAAAAAAAAATAGTTTATTTACCAAAAATTTTACAAGATTTCCTTAACCTATGACTGCCACACTAGGCTATGTTTTCTAATAGGTTACTAATACTAAAATATTTTTGATAATAATAACAGGCTTAAACTAAATAGGAACAATCACAATTTAGGTAGAGTAAAATTATTACAGGAATTTATATTATTAACCGTTGTAGACAGCAATTGTGTGTGTGGTGTGTTTGTGGTGTGTGTGTGTTTAAGTGTGTAATATTACTAAGCGAAATTGAAGGCAAACTTTACCGCAAAACCGCTTTAAATGTTGTCAAGTTAGGTCATAGACTTTACTCCGGCTTATTTTTACGACTACCGTGCGTCGAGACATTAACACTTACATCATTGTCATTTAATGATATAATGCTGATGTCTAAAACAAAGGCATATATAAACATATTGTCATTGTCACACCTATTCGGGCAAAAACGAAAATAGAAACAATTATGTACCTACTAATCAACAGCCTTACCTATACCTACTTACCGTCTTTGAACTTGTAAGGTGATTATCTCACCGCGTACCTCAAGAGGTACCTCAGATTCAACCACAGGTCTAGCATGACACTGCCTTCATGCCTTTCAATACGTTGACGGTCTATACACACAGGATGTTTATTTAGTCACCTGCAATAATTTATAGGCTTAATATATAGGTCATACTGAGCAATTTTTACTATGGAACCAACCCCGTAATGTCGAAAAAATATTTTACTCTCCCATAAAAATGGGCGGTCAGACAGCCAAAATGTATGATACAACCAAATATTTTTTCGCGATTTCGGGGTGGTCCATAGTAAAAGTGGCTCAGTATGACCTATATATTCACCCCGTAAATGATTGCAGCAGGTGACTAAATAAACACACTGTATACGTTACTCATGTAGACCGGGTGAAGAAGTCCCGCATTTTATACCCAAGTCCCGCAAAGGTACCGCAAATCTGTGCACTAAGATTGGCAATCGTAGGCATGGACCCCACGACCATACCTCTCTGTATCGCAACGCAAGGGAGATACGAGATACGAGTACGTTGACATAAACAATACTTTCTGAATGGTAATTTATCTGACATCCCATTAATTATTTTATGTTAATACAATCTTCCATTTTGAATTTATAAACAATTAATTAAAAAAAAAGCAGGACAACAATTGAGACAAGCGTTTTGGACTTGTTTTTAACTGACGCAACCTCTCGTTCAGCAATGCTCGAACGATCACGAGTTCGGTTCGTGGCGTGTTTACTGGGGGCCTACCGCAAAAACCGAAATTCGTAAATTGCGGGGATCTTCCTCTTTTAGTCTCACTAAGACGTAATTAGAGTGACAGAGAAAAATGCCCGTAATTGACTTCGATTTTGGTGGTTATAGCCCTGAATTGTAATTTTTTGTTGTAAAAAAGTGGACAACACGGTGTTATTCTATTTGGTTGACGAGTTCCGGAGAATCGAGTCGATCATTCAACTATACGCCTCGATACGTATGATGGACTGGGATAACTACTATGAAGCCAAGGCTAAGTACAAAAAAAGACTGCGGTATTGGAGATCCCTATCATGGAGGAACTTCTGCAGCAGCATCGAAACACTAGACCACGCCAATCGGGTAAGGAAAACTTTAGCGCACAAGCCCACATCACAACTGGGCTCACTGCGGAAACCCGACGGCACATACACATCCTCCCCTGCAGAGACCCAGCGCCTCCTCCTGGAAACCCATTTTCCGGGATGCGTAAGTCTCGCCGATGAAGGCCAGCAGGACGAGGAATACAGCACAACAGACAACAACTGGCAAATGGCGCACAGGATCGTCACCGCCGAGAAACTCAGGTGGGCCATAGACAGCTTCCATCCCTACAAGGCGGCTGGTCCGGATGGGATCTTCCCTGCTCTCCTACAGTGGGGTCTAGGACTCATCCAGGAAATCCTGACCGAAATCATGGCAGCCTGCCTAGCCTGGGGGTACGTGCCCAGGAGATGGAGGGAAGTGAACGTGATTTTCATACCAAAACCAGGTAAGAATGACTACACAGCTGCCAAATCCTTCAGGCCCATCAGTCTCACATCATTCCTACTGAAAACACTGGAAAAACTGTGTGACAGAGATCTGAGGGATCGAACGCTGAAGAACAGACCGATGCACAATAACCAGCACGCGTACAGCTCAGGTAAATCCACAGAGTCGGCTCTACACATGGTTGTAAGCCGCATTGAGAGAGCCATCCATGACAAGGAACTGTGCCTCGGCACTTTCATTGACATCGAGGGCGCTTTTGACAAGACCCACTTTACCAGTATAGGGAACGCCTTGGAAAGCCACGGTGCGGAACCCGGACTAACAAAGTGGATCATGAACATGCTCAACAAAAGGACTATAAGGTATGCAGGTCAACCGCAGGCCGTAGCGGCGGTGCGAGGATGCCCCCAAGGAGGAGTCCTGTCACCTCTGCTAAACTGAACGAGGAACACTTCTACACAATAGGCTACGCCGACGATCTGGCAATTTTAATATCAGGTAAATTCGCCAGTACAGTATGCGACCTCACCCAGTCAGCTCTTCGGATCGTAGAACGCTGGTGTAGGGAATTTGACCTATCAGTAAACCCCACCAAAACAGAAATGGTAATGTTCACCAATAAAAGGGCGCTTGGCAACTTTACCAGACCAACACTTTTCCAAACTGAGCTACAGCTGTCCGATGAAGTTAAGTACTTAGGACTAACTCTCGACAATAAACTCAATTGGAACAACCACATCAACAAACGGATAGACAAGGCGGGAGTTGTCTTCTGGCAGTGCAGAAGGATGATTGGTAAGAGGTGGGGACTCAACCCGAAAATTACGCTCTGGCTCTATAAGACGATAATCCGCCCCTTACTCTGTTACGGTGCTCTGGTTTGGTGGCCAAGAACAAACCTAGGCAACGTACGAGACAAACTACAAAGACTTCAAAGGCTCGCATGCGCGGCCACCACTGGCTGCACGAGGTCTACTCCGACTGCAGCCATGGAGGTCATGCTAAACCTTCCACCGCTGCACCTACACATACAGCAAGAGGCCAGTCTCTCAGCGGTAAGGTTGCGAACCCTCAAGATATGGTCTAACATCACAGGAGCTCTTCACACAAAATGCCTGGAAAAGGTGTATGACGAATTTCCAGTGCTTAGGTCAGGCACGGATCGGATTCACAAACAAGCTATCTTCGATAAAAGGTACAAAATACAGTTATATGAGGACGACAATCATGAAGGACTCAATCCCCGGGAGCTGAGAATCTTCACTGATGGGTCCAAAACAGACAGCGGATCGGGCTCTGGAACCTTCTCAGAAGACCTGAACATGTCAATCACCACTCCGCTAGGAGCCCATAACTCGGTATTCCAAGCTGAGTGCATGGGCATCATAAACGCGACGGCTGCCATCACTGCAAGGAAGGTAGTAGGATCCTCCATCCGCATACTCTCCGACAGTAGAGCAGTCTTAATGGCTCTAAACAGCCATATAGTTACATCCAAACTTATACATGAATGCCACGAACGACTAATAGAGGTATGTCATAATAACAAGATCACCCTACAATGGATCAAGGGACACAGTGGATCCCGAGGTAACGATGCTGCGGACGAGCTTGCCAGGCAAGGATCGTATGCGGGGGCGATTGGTCCGGAACCGATTCTTCCGATACCGTTTAGCAAGGTACGCTCAATGCTGCTGGCACGTACAGGGAAACTACACACAGAACACTGGCTGAACCAGGCTGGATGCAGACAGGCAAAAGAAGCCATGCCTGGCATCAACGGAAAACTCACAAGGGCGCTCCTGCAACTAGGGAAGGTCCGACTGAGTATGGTAACCAGTGTCATAACAGGTCATGGACTATTTAACAAACATCTTTTCACAACAGGTGTCACAGATAGTCCCCTGTGCCGAGGATGCATGGAGACAGAAGAAACAGCCTCTCACGTGGTGCTGGAATGCAGCGGAGTGACTCCATACAGGGCTAAACATCTCGGATCTCCGAGAGACCTCCCCGAGGTCCTACTCAACATTAAAGGTTTGATAGGATTCCTCGAGGAGCTGGGCTGGCAGGACTAGCCCACCCCCAACATATCACGCAAAATAGGCGCAAGTCGTCGAGTTGCGGAAAATCGCCCGAATACAATACAATACAATACGTATGATGGTCTCTATGACAGTTAATTTTTATATGCAGCAGCTTCCACGTAAAATGCTTATGAAGACATTCTTTGGAAGTTTAGCATATTAGTTTATTTAGAAATGTAACATTTAAGTAATAAAAAAAACATGCGTGTATGTCCTGGAACAATTGGTTGGAACGAAGTATATAAACGTAATTGTTTAACAAATACAAAAAAAATATATCATCAAACTAATAATGATCGAATCGGCTTACAAAATATCTGCATACACGTCCGAGGATCGAACGTGGATCGTCGCTGTTACCACCTCTTTCTAAGCGGCTGTTTATCAACTGCACCACTATAGGATATACCTGTGGCCCTAGTGAAAAAGGGTACAAGTCTCTGGCAGCGCAGGTGTAAAGGGGTGTAAGTTCCACGTAATACTTATGCCCTTATACACCTAAACTGCCAGAGACTTGTACCCTTTTTCACTAGGGCCACAGTCGTAAATTGGTGAAATTAAACCACTTATTCTCGAGATAGAATTAAAAAAAAAAATTTTTTTTTCATAATCCATATCTCCCACGGAAACAATATAGGCCTTCGTCCTACAGTACACCTGCATGAAATAAGATTTTTTTCTAATAAGTAGTTTGAATTTGTTCCTGTCAGGCTGTCAGTTCCTCCATCCATCTTCGGACAGTCACATCTGAAAATATCGGTACGAAAAATGTTTCAAAAATAAGTATAGGTACAGTACCTTAACATATGGGCAATAGGGTCGTGTATGCATATTTTTGGCACACTTTTCGTATCGATATTTTCAGACGTGACCGTATCACCTGCGCTGTGCTAGCGGTTGGAATGACTCCGAACATGCCAGTTGCCCCGACTGGATACGGTCACGTCTGAAAATATAGACACGGATGATAAATTGCCAAATAAATGTATACACCTTAATATATGGGCAATAAGGTCGTGTATACATATTTTTGGAACTTTGTTCGTATCAATATTTTCAGACGTGAATGTACAAGATCGCAGTTGCGTCAGTTGATTGGCTGTTGACCGCAGCTATTGTTTTGTACCCCTAGTGTACATTTATTCGATAGCGAGACGTGCGTTAAGTCTCATTTTGTATGGGATTTTGAGTTACCAAAACGCAATAAAACGCAAACGCGGACGTTAAATTTCGATATCTAATAAATTCACACTAGGAGTACTGAACTTTTTTGAAACTGTACGGTCGAGTTCAAACATCCTTAGAACGTTCCACGTTCCAAAAATATATTTACATGACGCTATATGTAAATATATTTTTGGTACATTACGTTGGCTTGTAATGATGTTAGTGAACTCGACTGTATATATACTATATATGTTAACGTCACCAATCATGGGACATTTAAGAGAAAATTTAGAGTGTTTTTGATATTTCACCGACATCTATAAAATTTCTCTGCATTGTTCCAATTCGCAATCGTCCATTATGTTTTCTATGTACGAGGGTGGATTGAAAAATTTGCGGCCTGAATATTAAAAACAAAACAGAGGTTTTTTAATTTATTTTTATATTTCTACATAGTCCCCGTCGAGTTGAATGCACTTGTTCCATCTGGATTCCAGAGCCATTACACCACTTTTGAAGAAGCTTTCCTCGAGACCTTCAAAATAGGCATCCACCTCAGCTTGGACCTCGGCGTTGCTTGAAAATTTCATACCACCCATATGTTTTTTTTTAATTGGGGAACAGATGAAAGTCCGATGGTGCTAAATCGGGTGAATAAGGTGGGTGGAGCAATAATTCAAACCCAATAATCAATAATTAATGGTATGTCAGATAAATTACTATTCAGAAAGTATTGTTTATGTCAACGTATCTCGTATCTCCCTTGCGTTGCGATACAGAGAGGTATGGTCGTGGGGTCCATGCCTACGATTGCCAATCTTAGTGCACAGATTTGCGGTACCTTTGCGGGACTTGGGTATTAAATGCGGGACTTCTTCACCCGGTCTACATGGGTAACGTATACAGAATGTTTATTTAGTCACCTGCAATCATTTACGGGATGAATATATAGGTCATACTCAGTAACTTTTACTATGGGACCACCCCGAAATCGCGAAAAAAATTGGCTGTTTCATACATTTTGGCTGTCTAAATTTGACATTTTCTATGGGAGAGTAAATTTTTTTTTCGCCATTTCGGGGTTGGTTCCATAGTAAAAATTGCTCAGTATGACCTATATATGTATTAACGTATTGAAAGGCATGAACCAATTTAACTTTTTTGTTGGACATAGCATATAACCTTTATAACAAACATTAAAAATATTGTGTTCTCGTGCATTACTCGCGTTGCGATATATGTATTCAAGTTAAAATCACGCGCTCGCACATTACCTCAGAATAATATAGTACGGTCACGTCTGAAAATATCGATACGAAAAAAGTGCCAAAAAAATGTATACACAACTTTATTGCCCACATATTAAGGTAGTGTATACATATTTTTGGCAATTTTTGCGTATCGATATTTTCAGACGTGACTATACTACCGCACTAATATAAACTTCCTATAAAACCGAAGTTTGATAGCGATTCAGGAACGAATCATGTTGTCCCTTTCTAATACACTATAACTTTCGGCTATATAGGGGGTTGTCGAAATTCAAGTCATTATCTTATCTGTGGTTGTGCATGCAAAAGGATGACAAGTGGTGCCAACCCTAATAATTGCTCGTAGCAATAATGCTAAGCCGAACGGAGCCGAAGATGCCCGAATGAATCAGTTTCGCCCCGCTTTACTCTAATTTATAACTGAACGTTCAGTTCAGTGCTTATCGGTAAATATATCTCCATATTTCTTTATATGTAATTTTATTTTTCGTTTTAACTGCATTTATTTTCCTTCCGGAATGATTTAAGAAAATATGTTTTTTTTCTAAAAATGGTTGTTTGATACGCCTATTCATTAT
Source organism: Cydia pomonella (assembly GCF_033807575.1). Taxonomy (NCBI): domain Eukaryota; kingdom Metazoa; phylum Arthropoda; class Insecta; order Lepidoptera; family Tortricidae; genus Cydia; species Cydia pomonella. Next base: position 2,899,659 of record NC_084705.1, on the reverse strand, counting down.
GAAAGACATATCCAACGACACCCCACACCATAGGGTTAAAGCGAAAAAATATCATCCCCAGTTTACGTGTAGGGGAGAGACCATAATTTGTTTTTGTAGCTTTTATTTAACCAATTTGTCGCCATGATTGATAACACCCTTGTAACGCAGCCCTAATACAGTGAATTTCTCAACTAGCAGCGCCATCTACCGCGCCACTCCAGTACCAATGTCACCCGGTTGCCAGCGATCGGTTGCTTTCTCCTCAGTACGCTTTTGTAACTCAGTTGTGTTTTTTTTTTTTTTTAGAAATTGTGTAATGTTTTAACATAAAATATAGGAGTGAAATGAATATAATTAAATATTTATTCAAAATCATTTAAAATTAAATTCCACCAGCAACTCAAATTTTGCATCTGATGACTTTGACCCACATGTTGTTGTTGTGGTTGGGGGGGTTATTTTAGGCTAAGCGTATAATTAATTATTTTTTTATTTTTTATTTATTATTTTTAAGTTTTTTTTTTTTTGTTTAATGTTTATTTAGTTTCCTTATAGTTTTTGTTGATAAAATGCAACTTTCTCATTAGTTTTTGAACAATAAAGTTGCATTTTATCCACAAGTGGGGCAAAGTAATCAGATGCAAATTTTAACATGTTAGCTGGTGGAATTTACTTTTGAATAATACATTTTTATTACGTTCATTTGGATTTGAATTAGTATGATTTTTTTGGTATTTCATAGTAAGTATTTTCCTCGCGTTGGTGTGGTGAATAAATTTCACTCGGAGGCAAAGTTTGTTTAACCTTTTTGCCTTGAAACCCTCGCAACGCTCAAGTTTCCACTTCTCGAACCACTCGCTACGCCCGTGGTTCAATTTTAGAATCTTTCGCTTGCTCGGGTATCAATATTAGCACGAGCGGTTAAACAACAATAACTATTATTTCGTGATTCTGTTTTACACAAAGTTACACTGTGCTGTGCCACTTTGCAATACGAAGTAAAAAGGTAAACATCAGATTGACGTATTTTATAATGCAAAGGCGTGAATTAAGCAGAAATCCATAAGAATATTCCATGATCCGATAAACAGCAGAGGACTCGCGACGTTTTCACACATTTTTGCTAATTATCCGGTGTTTCCTGGTTTGGTGATAATAAATAATAACCGAGGTATTTTGATTGCGTATTTAGGTAGCCGGTGTGACGTCGCAGATCACCGTTTGCCGAAATTTTTAGGTTTTTGTACAGTTATAAATAAAAAATAAATAAATTTGATTGGCAAAATGCAAGTATGTACATTTAGGTGTTGAAGCCCCTGACTTCTGAGCTAGGTAAAAACCTGTGTTACAGAAGTCAGTGTCCTCTCCCAAACAATAGAAACTCTTCTTCTTCCTCGCGTTGTCCCGGCATTTTGCCACAGTTCATTGGAGCCTGGGGTCCGCTTGACAACTAATCCCAAGATTTGGTGGTCGTTATTACGAAAGCGACTGCCATCTGACCTTCCAATCCTAGTTAACTAGGAGCCTTTTTAGGATTAGTCCGGTTTTCTCACGATGTTTTCCTTCACAGAAAAGCGACTGGTAAAAAAAATATCTAATGATATTTCGTACATAAGTTCCGAAAAACTATTTGGTACGAGCCGGGGTTTTAACCCGCGACCTCCGGATTGCAAGTCGCGTGCTCTTACCGCTAGACCACCAGCGTATATCCCAAACAATAGAAACTACTTATTATGACTTATTAACTAAGTTGCCATCAGATATATCGGAGTGGCCAAGGTGTTCACAAATATCTGAACACGCCTCTATAGTCAAGATGTTAGAGTGCGTGTTCAGATATTTTTGAGCATCACGGCCGCATGTCACGGTCACACTTGTGTTTACAATAGATAAAGGCTCTTACACATACCGCTATACCGTTACAGCGTTGCCGGCAGAACCTGGATACAGTCAGCATCAAAAGTAGCAGTAAAATTCTGTAACAGCTTAACAAAAAGTGATGTCTTTAATATAGAACCACTAAGACTGTAAAAGATATACTTTTGAGGGCGAATTTTAGAAATTTATCTATATTTCGAAAAGTTATCCGGAATGTCAGATACTTTTGGCGCGTTGTTTCATCCGCTACGTTTGATGCTGACTGTACGAAGTGACCGCTACGCTGCCGCTCATATGTTTGTGTTTTTTGAAGTGAAAACTTCTTTAGCAGCGCTGTGCACTTTTTGTGATGGGGAAAAAATGTTAAACTCGCGTCAGGTCACGTGACCGACAGATTCGTCAGATTGAAAATTCGTAAGACGGAGACGTGACCTGATCGAAAAACTCCATGACGGTTCTAGTAATGATGATGGTGTAGGAGTCGTTGAAATTATGGATGGAAGTTGATTTTTCTGAGAGATAAACTTTTTAATGTTAAATAATTGTAGTACTTCTGAAGTGTTAAATTTTTAATGCAATATAAATTGTCATGTTTGTGTACGATAGCGCGATAAATGAATTGTATTTTACCACATAAATGATAGTACTTTTATAGGTACCGATAATTAAAGCAATTCGTGCAAAATTATTCCCTATTCATTCCGAAATATCAAAAATGCACAACGTTAATATTCAAGTTTTCTGCCGGCACTCCCGATCCCGGAGTGTAGCCCCATTGTTTTTTTTATTTAGTTACTATGATGTGGCGTTAAATATATAAATGTACAGTAGAATCCGTATATAATGACAGCAAAGGGAAGTGATAAATACGTCATACTAAGCGGATGTCACATAAAACATTATCATCAACTTCTTAACTGTGTTAAGTTTTCCAAATTAATCTCAAATTCCTTTATGGGAGATGAGATTTAATAATTTTGTAGGTACCAATTATCATAATATGATCAAAACTAACGGCCCGATTCGAAGAATGAGTAAGACACGTTTAAGATCTTGGAAAGATCTCTAAAAGATCGATAACTAAACGACATGTCAAAATTGACGTTTTATTTCGATCCCGCTGTGATCCCAATAAGATTTATCTACGATATTTCTAACGTCAAAGTGACATTGCTTGCCCGAATCGAGCTGCTTCTCTCAATTATACGACATACAAGCGATATCTAAATGAGAAATTATCTAAATCTAAACCAGGCCGCGTAGCCAACGTGCAAATCGCTTACGCTCCGTACGTGTCGCACTAATATGGATGAAAGATAGAGAGACACAAAGCGATTCGTTGTCGAAGCGATAGCGATAGTCACCTTGGCTAGGCCGGCAGAACTTATCGTTATCGTATCTCATTCTTCGAATCGGGGCGTAAAACAACTTCCACGCCACGCACACATCAAACGTCCACGCAGAGAAAGACGTGGGGACGGCGACGAAAACTGACGAATGTGTCAGTATAACCGGTAATGATTTCATGAAAATACTATTCATTAGGTAAGCAATTTGTCACTATAAGCGAAGTCATCTTATCCGACTTTCTTACAAACAATTTTATATGAAAACCAAACTTCACACTGACATATATAATGTAAGGACGGGCCTTACGGCTGCTAAGAATGCTGCTAGTTCAGTGGTCTCACTCACAAATTCAAGCCAATGTGCAGTCTAACGCAACTAGTTGCGGCCAATCGCGCGCGTTTTGCGAGCTCATCAACCAATCGCGTTGGCTCGAATTCGTGTGCGTGACACCGCTGAACTGGCGCCATTCTTATTGGCCGTAACAGACCCGTCCTAGATATGAGTGACTGACTGTTTAGGTACCGATAATTTAAATAATTTATTTGTTATTGTAGTTTTTAATTGAATAATAATTATAGCCTTATGATATTTACTTGAAACTTCTGTACTTAAATATATAAAATGTTGTACTTTAGCGGGTAGCTGCGCTCTCTCGGAAAGGTTTCCACGGAAGACCAGCGTCGAGATCCTTAGGTGGTATCTTGACATTAAGCTGAGTGGAGACCTTTTCAGTGATGCTTAATAATAAATTGATTCTGTCGTCTCATGTATTACCTAAACTTAAGCGTTTTCTGAATAAATTTCTTCTATTCTATTCTATAGATATATATCAATGGGTATATAGCACAGTAATACTTACGTCATAGTAAGCGGTTGGTCAATATCAGCATAGCCATAATAAACGAATTCCACTGTACCTATTTTCTTCCTGTCTTTCTTTATTCAAGTTAGCCAGTTACTGTAACATCACTTTTTAATATATCTGCAAATATTAAGATAAATTAACAGTATATGTTATCCTGTTATTCACTATTGCAGTAAAACAAAAACAACTCTACGAACTATGTTAATTAATCGTACATATAAGCATTGTCTTGGAATCTCTGTTATTTCACTAAGTAGTTACGAGTACATGTAAACACTACGTCATAACAATAGATAAAAATATGCGCAAATTTATAACCATAAAACCATGATACTTGGCAAGGCCAAGTCGAATGACAGAATTTTCGGAGATAATTGTTAATAGTATGTACTTTATACAATCGTAATATATAAAGAGCTTTTCAATTGAGTATCGTGTTTATGCCACAAAGCTTGCTGAGTGGCCTAAGTAGGTACGAGATTGAAAAGAGATTATATCATCATTGTATACAATACTTTTCCTACGAGTCGACTAAAATAAGAATTGTTCTATTTTAAAAGATAGTACAAAAGACATCAACGCACTTCTTTTTCATTAAATAGTAGTGCGTTGATGTTCATTACAGTTGACTAAAGCGTTTCGTTAGAAGTCATTATAGTTGAGTTGGGAGCCCATAGTGAAACATATGCGATTACATTTTGGCATACGAAGTCTTAATTTAACCATTAAAGTCGACTAGTAGAAAAACAATATTCAGTAAGACCATGTACCGTACCTAACTGAAAGATATAAATTCCCTACTAAGTTAGCTTGGTTCGAATTGGAGCTGATTGTAGCCATCCGGTAGCACCAAGTATAGATATCTATGGATCTCTATTCCATCTACGTGGGATACGTTATAGACCCTCAAAATCTATATTAGTTTCCAAAAAAATGGAAAAGCTCTCGTACATTTTTGGGAAATTGCACAAGAAAGATACATTTTTAACATGGTATATTTCGAAAATTGTATCCTAAGGTCTCTTAAAAACAGGGTAACAAAGATTTAGCCTGATTAGTTATGTATGTGTGCAAAGTTGCAGAGTTGAGAGTCGAAGATGAGTCGCGCGAACGGGCCGGGTAGCCACTTCCGAGCCTCGGTGATAACCTGATACTTTCTGCCTATAGAAAACGAAGTGGTGGACTCCTCGGTCTGAACCCGGACCATTCTAGTGTGACGTATGAGGCACCCTTGGTGATGGGTGAAAGGTGGTTTTTGAGGTTTTTTATTCTTAAGCATGCGAAAAACTATGAAATATAAAATTTGCGCGTTTGGTACGCGTGCAAATACATAACTCAAAGCGTAATTTTTTTATTTCATTTTTACCTTGATAAAGTGTACATAAAGCACTCATAATTATTACCCAACTGTGTGAGATGGAGGGTAATGTTATTCGAGCGTATGTATGTATGTATTTTATGTATGTCCATTTTTTGGCACGCCTTGCATCAGCCCAAATGGCTGGACAGTTTTTGACATATGAGATTTAATGAGATGAGGTATCGTTGAATTCGAGACGGAAGTGACATAGGCGCATAATTGGAAAATGGCGCCCGCATATGAAAATAAGAGTAGGGGGGGGGGGGGGGGGGGGGGTTATTACCACAGCAGTCATAATGGAAAGCTAGCTAGTTGTCAAGCTAGTAAAAAGATCGAGTCGGATTTTTTTTTTCTAATTATTTTAAGGTAGAAGTACTAGTGCTCGACGCTGCACTAGTACTCGACATGGGCACTTTATGTCAAAGTGACAAGGATTAAGTTCGAATACAGAAAAATCTTCCTTGTTCAAATTTAACCTATATTTCCATGAAATAAAGTACCTATGTCGGTGACTAGTGCAGCGTCGAGCACTAGTACTTCTACCTTACTTGTTAATACTGAGTCAGAAAGTGACGTTAAGCTTTACTTTGTCGGAAATATTGCATATATATATATATCACAACGAAATCACATAGGTATCTGTATTTACAGTATGTCTCATTCAATAAAGTTGACATTTTGCGGTCTAGTAACACATTGGCCACATCATCTATGGCAACATCGCAGCCACATGGTATTAAACTAATTTGCATAGAGTAATCATAGTTATTCAGTGTTTGCCGTGAACTTTACAAGCTTCTGGTCTGTACAGTCAACAGTAGAAGTAGTGAAGCCGGTGAAGTTTTTATTAAAGTTATATCAAACGACGAATTAAGAACCAACATGTTAAGAGGAAAGAAGACGTAGTCCCCATTTTCCCCTCTGGATATTGACATTATGGAAAATATTTTTACACAGTTTGATGTATATTGACCATAGCTATTTATTTATCATTATAAAAAAAATAATAAACATAATCAAACTTTGGGGCATAACTGTGGTTAATATACAACAAATAATAAATGATAGATAGAGAGAGAAATAGAGAGAATAATAGATAAAATTTTAGATGTCGCGTAATCGTCTTTATTCGTCTGTTGTTTCCTGGATGTCTGGGTTAGTGGCATAGTAAAAAAATATATATATGCAAATTCATGATCAATAATTTCTTGCAAGCTGTTCCTAGAGTTGTTCCTTTCTCAAAAACGTTCTCCGTTTACTATGGGAAATAGTCTCGAGCGAGAAAGTTTCCCATTCAAATCGGAAACGTTCTCGAGAATGATACAAATCTAGTTTTGCCTTTTTGGGTAGCTATCGCATTGCAGCTACTGGTACCGCCACTGCGACAAAAACGTGTAGGTAAATATATATATATAATAAATAGAGAGCTAACTCCATACATCAGTTTTCTTACCACGACGCTTACTATTTTCATCGACATCTAGCGCCAAATAGCGGATTAATCAGTACTGCTACTAGACAACAGATGCCGCGACGAACGAAAAGTCAAATGCTTAACAATATTCAGTCAATATTATAACCGGATTAAGTGGAACTCTATTTACAACTTCTGTTGCTTGTAATGTGAGATGTAAATTGTTGAGCAATACACTTTTCATCGGTCGCGACACTCTTGACATCTAGTGTCAAGTAGCGGTACTGATAATTCCACTACTTGACGCTAGATGTCGACTACGAAAATGATAAGCGTTTTGGTAAGAAAACTGATGTATGGAATGAGCACACTGTAATTACTTATTTCAGTTATTTCTCTATGATATGACATTGTATACATATCATGTCATGATACTCAATCCGCATATCAAACAAGTAATGAGTGGTCCCTCACGACCGAAGAGTTCGTAGTACTAGTTCTGACTCAATTCGGTGACTCGCTGAATAAATGTAGATTTTAACATGTTATTGTCAAATAATTAGGTAGGCAAATGCAATGAGGAATTATAGTAAAACTAGTTAAATCAAATATTTAATCAATTTACTTCAGTGATTCCCCGTTTTTAGAAACGGAAATGATACTATTTAAACGACACATTAAGAGGGCATATTATCGCTTTGTGGTTTTTAGGGTTCCGTACCCAAAGAGTAAAAACGGGACCCTATTACTAAGACTCCACTCTCACCAGGCTGTATCTCATGAACCGTGATAGCTAACAGTTGAAATTTTCACAGATAATGTATTTCTGTTGCCGCTAGAACAACAAATACTAAAAACATGATAAAATATTTATTATATTTAAGTGGGGCTCCCATACAATAAACGTGTTTTTTTTTGCCATAATGCTACGGAACCCTTCGTGCGCGAGTCCAATTTGCACTGGGCCGGGTTTTTTATATTGATTTTTTACGCGTTTTATGGCAAATCTCATGAGAAAACTCTAAGCAAATCCGTTAATGGTTAAAGTTGTAGCGATAGAAAAAAATCAAGAAAACATGTCTAATTTTAATTTATTTTTAATTGTATATCGTTACCCTGCATCCCATAGCAGTATAATTTTAGTATAAAATAGCTTATAATATAATATAGCCGAGGGATTTGACTAGCAAGATTTTAAACAGAAGTAAAAAGAAAAGAAAGAGAGATAAAGAAGAGAGGTAAAGAGGATTTGTATTGTATTGTATACTTTCAGAGATATTGACGTAAAACACCATAGATACCTCGGCCCAGCCTCTTTCTATATCACAAAATGAAAAAAAAGTAATAGCCAAGTATTTTAAAATATACATTTTACGGTAAAATTGACAAGAATGTATGTATAACGAAAAGTAGAATGACTCAGGTACCTCACCGCGAAAGCAGATTAGCGGGCTAAGACGGTCGCATGGTTATCACCTGTCACCATGCCTGTCACGTTCAAGTATGTAAGTGCGAAAGTGACAGGCATAGTGACAGGTGATAAAAATGCAACTAAGTACGCTGTCACCGCAGGAACACAAAACGACACTGTAAGTAGTCATGTTATTGTATTTAAATTCTTCTGTAAGACAGAAATCACATACAAAGGTGTACATCCCCAAGTTAGACTGCTCTGAGGGCCTAGCCAATATGCTTGACATCTTAGCTAGGCACCCTGCTCTACTCCAGTTTAAAGTAAGATTGTGCCTGATTGAAATTAATAGCAATCCTCAAGAAAAGACTTTGGCATGACTTTACCCCAATAATTTTAGTGATGTGATTAGACTCTAAAATACTTATATTATAAATGAGATGGATGTATCTATGGCCGTTATCCTCTTGGGGTTCAATGTCCTTATTACAAATAACCTCAAACGAAATTGAAACCTTAATTCAATGGAACAGAGTTGCTTTTGGTTTGTTTCGTTTAAAACAAAACAAATTCAACTCAATTTTCTAAAACCATTAATACAAATTCGATTGTCAATTTTCTTCTATGATGGGTCGCTAGAGGTTATGGATGATTGTTCTTCGCTACCGTCATAGATGGCAGCATCACTCACGACACGAGTTTTTTTAAATATAGATAGACGCAGGAGAAGGCATGTACGTAGACAGTTTGGGTCTAATATTCAAAATGAAAGAAAAATGCGCAAAATATAATAGCAAAATGCAAATTTTAGCATATTGTTACTAAGTTTGAGAAAACTACGTCAATGGAAACACCAAAGCTAATGCTTTATGACTTTAGCTGTGTGACCCAGCATATGAACATTTGCATACTAGACAAAGAGATTTTTTATGACTATATTAAACAAACTGTTTATTAATATTTGGGGACAATCTTACACAGATCGACCGAGCCCCATACTAAGCGAAGCTTGTACTTTGTGTAAGTAAAAACATACTTATATACATAGAAAACCCCCATGACTCAAGATCAAATATCTGTTTTCATCACATAAATACCCTTACAGGGATTTGAACCCGGGACCATTGGCTTTATAAGCAGGGTCACTACCCACTAGGCCAGACCAGTCGTAAACGTAGGCAAAACTGTTTTTGGAGCGCGCTGTGCCCAATACTTATAATAATTTGATTTCTATGCTACCTAAAGATAAAGATAGTTTTATTACATATTATAATTGACATGCATTAAATATAAACAATATAGATACTTTATACTTTGTCACAAAGCAAACAGGTCACAAATAGCTTTGAAAAAACCCGGAAACGACTCGTTTCTTTCAAATTTCTTTCGAAAAAAACAATGCAAATTTCAGTTACAATACTTCCGAAAAAAAAGAATAAAGCCGAAAAAAAACAAGTTCTTTATAAACTTCTCTATTTTTTCATATGAATTTAAACAGGAAGGTTAAGGTTCATAAGGTTGCACGCCTAATGTGTTAGTTTCTGGCATTACACTGTCATTACTCATCAGTGGCATTGTGTAAGACATATTTTTTTTAAAATAAAACAGGAAAAACCGAAAAAACCGAAATTTGTTAAAATTCCCGAAAAAAACATTTGTTTTTCTCCGGAATTTTTATCCTTAGAACGGAACCCTTAAATCCAAAATTTGCGATAATATGCCTTCTTATTGAGTCGTTCAAATAGTATCATTTTCGTTTCTAAAAACGGGGAATCACTGAAGTAAATTTCTAAAATATTTGATTTAACTAGTTTACTAATTCCTCATTGCATTTGCCTACCTAAAACATTTTGGTTTTCTCCGTAATTTTCATCCCTAGTCACATATGTCAGTTTTACTATAGTATGAGTATGGATGACATCACTAGCGGCTCAAATTATAGACTGGAGCACAGTTAGTCTTTTCCTTGCATTGGTATGGTGAAACATTTTGTGTTTCACTCGAAAGCAAAGTTCGTTTAACCCTCGAGCCTTGAAACCCTCGAAACGCTCGCAATTTTCGTACCACTCGCTACGCTTGAGGATCAATTTTGGATTCTTTTGCGTGCCTTTGGTTACTATATTAGCACAAGGAATTAAACAACCACTTTGCCCCCTTGTAAAACAAATAACTGATTCGAAAGCCTCTAAATATTTATTATAGTAAAATTGTCAGAGTTGTTTCCGAATTTACAATCGAAGTGCCTCATGGAACCCGGTTCCGATTTTAATTTCGTGTTCTGATTTTTTTTGGATTCGATATGTCGGATTTGCCAGCCAGTTTCAAAACAAGGAATCAAAAACAGAATGGGGTCCTGTTTAATATTTCGACGGATATCAAAATGACAAAAATTTTTTAAGTAAATTGTACTTCTAATTATCTTCTACTATGTCGATTGTTACTTGGTAGGTACCTAGTTAAGATAATATAACAACTTAGCATTTCCTATACAATATTTGTGCCCTGTATGTAGGCATGATTTCCAGGAAGTTGACTCCGGGGATATAAAACTTGGGACTCCAAATACCTCCGAAATTTCATTTACCTAAATGTTGGGCGGTTCAAGCGTAGAGGCAACCGACAGACAGACAGAATTAATTACGCATTTACAATATTATGTATTACTCCACTCCAATATTATGTATTACGATATCTCTGGAGAGGATTAGGAGAGCCGACTCCAATTAGAAATGGGACTTGACTCCACTGACAAGAGTCCAATAGTCACTTAATTTATATATTTATAAAGGGCTATATATTTGCGCCGTTTGGCGTAGAAACTCTGGGACCGTGGGGGCCTAGCGCAAAAATAATATTCAAGGAAATTTCCCAGCGTCTAACAGACACCTCAGGTGACCGGAGGGCTGGCAGCTATCTCGGCCAGAGGATAAGCCTGGCCATCCAAAAAGGTAACGCTGCCAGCCTTCTGGGTACCATAATGCATGAAGGTGACCTGGGGAGCATTTTTTATTTATAAGTTTATTTTAAGTTCTATTATATTTTAGTTTTAATTTGAATATCTTAGTATATAATTTTTTATTATTATGATTTACAAATATTATTATTAAGTCTTAATTTGCAACTTATTAGGTTTATTACCTACTAATTTATTAGTCGAAAGACGTCAATCATGCAACATAAAAGTATATAGTATCTTATATAATAAAGGCGTAGTAAAGTCGACGTAGTCATAGGTATAAGAAATTTAATAAACAAAAAACAACAAATGTCATCATTGATTACTCATGTGACGCATCAACAATCATCACTCACAAAAATACCTATTAATTTTTTGTTACAAGTTACAAGCTACCCAAAAGGCTTTTTATATGCTGTCAACATTTATATCATGTACCTAAATAACAATGGCAAGCAAAAGGGAATTTAATTATTTGTCAACAGACCAACTGGGCTAAGATGGTTGGCTCTTTATCATTTGTCACCATGCCTGCCTGTTTGTGCCGGTCGATTTTCGGACAAAATAAAATAATAGTTATTTTCACGTCAGCACCTGGAACAAGGGTAATTTGCTGCTTAAAAACAGTGAGCAAAATCGCATTTTGCTCACTGAGTGAGACAAAATAACTTCAAGTGACCTTCATATTCGAATGTCATTTCAACGTGCGGGGCCTAATACAAGTTCGAAGTATTTGGATTCTATTGTCTTTGTCCCTTTCACGTCATTAGCAAAAAGAAAGAGACAAAAAGTGCATACGTAATTCAACGATATATTGACGGTTTATAAATAATAGACCCCCGAAATAAGTCAGACCGCATCGTTCCAAAACACCCTACGAGTTTTCATTCGTAATATTTAATTAATGAAATAAAAGTTTAAAATTTAATAAAAATACCATATTTTACGTATTTTAATATACCTACAATCAAAACAATATACTTATACAAATTTACGCAATTGTTACGCAGTAAATAATTCTACTTAACGACTTTTAACGATCTCTACTATAGTTGACAAATCCGCAATTCGGACCGTATCTTACAAAGTTTTTTTTAACAAAAAAAAGTTGACGATAGAACTGTCAATTGATGTTCGTTAATTCATTATTTTTGTATCATTTTATTGAAATTTCTTTCGTTTTGTTTTATTGCGGTTATTAAAGTTAATTGTTAGAATAACTTCAGAAAACATGAGTGAAATAGTAATGAAGACGGATTATATTTTTTCAGGTTGTATTTTTTGATGGCTGACTGACGTGAAAATTTTTGTGTACTACAGGAGATCAAAGTTATTTACATCTCGTGCGCTTTTGAGTCCCTTACTACACTCAAGATTCTAAATTAGATTCACTCGCTACGCTCGTGAATCTATTATATAATCTTTCGCTTGCACGGGACTCAAAACAAGCACTCGAAGAAATATCAAACTTTGCTCTCTTGTTGTACAAATAACTATTGTGCAACAAGAGAGGAAAGTTAGTTTTTCTTGCGAGTGTTGATTTTGAGTCCCGAGTAAGCGAAAGATTCTATAATTCTATGATTCTAAGTTAGAATCTTAAGCGTAGCGAGGGACTCAAAACACGAGATGTAAAATAACTTTGCTGTCGTGTGACACATACAACTTTTCACCTCACTAGTGAGAACATATTAAAGGTTAAAAAAATCAAGTAAAGTTTTTATTCCTGTGTTCGTGGCCTTCACTCAGTTTAAAAGCTACTCTGTCTCACTCCCTGGAGTGAGGAAAGTCGTACTTTCGTCATTCCCTGGAGTGAGAAAGTAGCCTTGTCTGAGCTGCTGAAGTGAAAAGTTTCTTTCTTACATTATACGTTTAAATTTAACTCGTAAATATTTTTTGTTGTTGTATGGCTTAGCCTTACAGCCTATAAATTTATTTATAGCCTATAAATAAATAAATATTGGAGACAATCTTACACACAAATCGACCTAGCCTTAAACTAAACAAAGCTTGTACTATGGGTACTAGGCGACAATATACATATTACATATCTACGTACGTAGATAAATACATCCTTATACATAGAAAATACCCATAACTCAGGAACAAATATCTGTGTTCATTACACAAGCAATTAGCCTTACCGGGATTCGAGCCAAGGGCCATGGGCTTCATAGGCAGGTTCACCCATCCATACCCACTAGGCCAGAAAAACCTTTAAAAAAAGATGATTTTTAATAGAAAAATCCAAGAATCTTATGCAGGCTCAAGTTTAATAATTTGATAAAGAACGTTTCTTCAAAGAAAGTACTGTTTGTAGGTTTGTAGACTTTGTAGTAATAGCTGAGTAATAGGTTTTAAAATTTGTGTGTTTGTGAACACTCCCGTCCCGTTGCTACCAAGGCTTGTTGTTATTATTAGAGTTTTAAATGTTTTTATGTGATTTTACTTAGTTTTGTGCACAAATTAATATATAAAGTTACTAAACCAGTGATATTTTCTGTGTATAATAGTATGGCAAAGGTGGTTATACAATAACTGCAAAAGGTCGCGCCCAAGGACACACCTAGCAAACGCTTATCTTTTATTATGAAAAAAAGTACATAATGGTAAGGTGTTTTTTTTGTTCCGAGTTGCCTAGCCAGAATTTTCACGCGCCGCTACTGCTATGTATGTATAATATGTAAGATAGAGTATGCACCGAACGGGCGAAGTCGGCGCGCATTTCACATTTGTACGGCCGCAAGCCGGTCGGCTCCTCGCGGACGCGACCGGCTCCGGACGGAAGCCATCGCTTCTGCCATACATAATGTATCGGCACATTGAAAATGCGCTCCGACGTGGCCCGACTCCAGCCAGTCAGTGGATCTCGTACATAAGCTATGTAGGTTTTTTGGCAGCGTTTTCCATAACGAGAAGCCTCAACAGGAGTACGAGTAGGCGGTTTAATAAATAACATATTTAATAAATGTCTGTTTCACGGAAGTTTGGTAATTAAAATTCGAAAAATTTCTTGTCTTATTTTTTGTGAATATTTCAACGTGAATATCAGGATTTAGTTGTCTGCAAATGGAAATTTGTCATACTTACTACCAGTGTGACTCCATTAAAACTGACGTGCTTTATGACCTCGATATGAACGACGTCAGACGTCAGACAAATTGGGTAGTATGAAGGCATAACTACGCCCTCTTTAGGGTTCCGTAGTCAACTACGCCACCCTTACCCTTATAGTTTCGCCATGTCCATCTGTCTGTCCGCACGCGGCTTTGCTCCGTGATCGTTAGTGCTAGAAAGCAATTTGGCATGGGTAAATAAATCTTCCATGGCTATAGACGCGTAAATTAAAGACTAAGTAATAAAAAAAATGGTACCTCACATACAAAATGTTTTACTTTTATTTTATTACCTTTAACCTTTTGAACGCCACGCCTATCGTACGCGGCGCGTACTCGTGAACCTTGTCGGTACGCATTAAGGTTGATATTGGGCTGTAGCTGCGCGCGTCATATGACGTCTTTGGCGGTCAAAAGGTTAACTCAATCGTTGTCGGTGTTGTTGGATATGTCCTTCACAATTCACAACAAGTAAGGGTCTCCTACATCTACAACAACGGCTGGATCTTAACCCATTATCTTCGGCAGCCGCAGTTGTCGCCCATTGAGGGGCGCACTTATCCCGAGTGTATTTAAAATTGTTCAAAAATATTACCGGGAAGTATAAAATTTTAAATACAAATTAAAAATTGTAAATTTGAATCACCAACTGCGTAAAGGTCAAGCACCTACCTGTGTATGGCAATGGCGCCGTGTTTTTGGCGAAAACTTCAGTCGTGTAATTTGAAAGAACGATGTTCACGAAGCCTATTTTTGGATGTGTTTGCGTCTTTTTACGTACGAAGAACAAATAATACGGAAAACAGGGTATTTTTTTGTTTGTTTTGGAGAACTTTATAAGAGGTTAAGGAGAAAACTTTAAGCGATCCGACAGGTGTGTACCTGGAAAATAGTGTACCCACTTCACTTTACGAAAACGAATATAATCACTTAAAATTATCTCTTTATAAAACAAAGTCCCCCGACGCGTCTGTCTGTCTGTATGTCTGTATGTGTGCGATAAACTCAAAAACTACTGAACAAACTTTCATGCGGTTTTCACCTGTCAATACCTAAAGTGATTCATGAGGATGTTTTAGGTGTTTATATAGTGTTTAACAGCTTTTTTGTGAATTGGTTGAACTAATATCCGTAGGCGGGGCGGCTTGCTAGTTCATTCATAAAGTGGGTATGCACTTTTCATCTTGTTCTACCTATGTTAACGGCACCAATCATAGGACATTTAAGAGAAAATTTGGAGTATTTTGATATTTCACTGACATCTGTAAAATTTCTACCGCTTTATGCTTTAAAAGTTGAATGTCCAATTCGTTCTTTATGCTTTCTATGTATTTAACGAAAGCTACTTCAATTGGTTTCAATATTATTAATCAATGAAAACTATGGTATGTTGCTCCAGTCATGGAATGTATGGCACCATTCATTTTCAAAATAACAAATCAATGAAAAATTAAACTTAAGCAGCTCTTCGGCTCTTGTTTACGGTAAAATGTTGCCAGCGATGACAAACTGATGGTAAATACTTGTTTTACAGGATTTGTTTATACCATCCCATTACTGGTGGCTGTTCCATTATAGGGGAGGCATCAGTATTTACTAGACTCGATATGTTGATTACTTGATGAGTAATAGCCAATAGGTACTCAGATTGAAGTTTTGATTCCGTGTAGCAATGTAAACATCTGCGTAGCGCAAAAGTACCTATACAAGTTCACAAATACACATTGTTACCTGTATGAGAGAAACATAGAGGAAATCTATGGCGGTAACAATACAGATCTACTCAATTAAGTTACCAGGTAAAATCAGCTAGTGAATGTATTGAAATGGAACCACAAGCCACACACCTTAAGAAGGAATGGGATTCTCTTCCGTCATCTATTCCCTGACAATTCTAACCCTGAGAGCTGCGTCGAACATCGATAATAGACATTTCGTTATCTGCCAGATAATGAACTAAAATGTTTGCTCCTCAGAAGGACAGTTCGCTCTTAGTGATGGGCTGGTGTTATTAAGGTGCAATGAGTTAGACCAGCAGAGTTTTTGAAAAATCGTTGCGTTTTTTTAAGATTTGGTTGACAAAAATTTAAATAGCAATCTTGAGGTCTGTCTCCAGTATTTGCATTATAAATTTGATACGTGATTAAATAACTTTCGCTCTATAGAAAAAAATGACAAAAATAGGCCTAAATCGCACCATTAAAAATTTGTTACTATAATTACACAAAGTTGCTTCTAAAATTGAGTAATGTTGTTTTTGATCGAACTCATAAATTACCTTTTTTGTTAAATCTAACTAAAAATAACAATGATATCCGCGAGCCCGGGCACGCGCGGCTGTCCGCCCAGTGCTCAGCGAGATACGCCCTGAACTCTGGCGCCTTAACTCATTAAAACAAAAGAAAATAAGCTGTTAGTGAAAAAGTGAGGCATATTCCTTTCATCACATTATTATGATGTAGGATTAGACTGCGTTTCCACCAGAGATGTGCGAGCAGGCGAAGCGAGAGATGTGTTTGTTAAAGGACCAATTGAAAATTGCCGACTATAGCTGCGCTGAGCGAGGATAGGTAAATGAAGTAGCGAACAAAAAAAGCATGTTTATTATCGTTGAAATGAAGTGAATCTCTTGGTTCTTAACAAACACTTTCCTCGCTACGCAACCTCGCACATCTCTGGTGCAAACGCAGCCTTAGAGCCAACAAATGATTGGTCAGTCTGTAATATATAAATAAAATACATGCACACGATTATTTCCAATCGGTAGGTCGGTACTTCCACACGTAGGTAAGTACGTACATGGGTGTGGTGTGTTTAAAATAAATATAATTGTGCCGTTTAAAGACCTCTATGTTGCCGTGATAAGGCGTCGATAAAAGAGCATTGAGCCAAGTCGTTTGTCGTAATTGATCGTATTTATACGATAAAATATTTTAATATTGTAACGGGATTCTAGGAAATATTTATACCTTTTGCTAGGTGAATATATACAAGGTGGCCAAAAAACATGTGCATTCCCGTTGCCAGGCAGGTTTTGTTGGGCTTATAAAAGAAAAATAAAATGATTTTATTTCGGATAAAAAATCCATAGTTGTTAGTTACATTTACATTTAACTTATAAAATAGTGTTAGTGGAATTACAAACAAATTTTAACCTACATATTTATTTTGCTACAGAGTGGAGTTCTGTCCACCGCTGCAGCAGAGGGGAGTCCCACTTGTCCAACAACGCCATCATTATACTGTTAGCGCTGCCCCGCCAGCGGCTAAGTCAAGAGGCGCACCGCTTCCGCATGATAGCCGCAAAGCCGTCGACTTGCGTTTCCGCAAACATCCCGACTTTACTAAGCAACTTATACTAAGGGACCAATCCCGAAATCGCGAAATTTTTTTTTGCCTGTTTCATACATTTTAGGTGAAAAATTTTTTTTTGCGAAATAGGGGTTGGACCCATAGTAAAAATTGCTCAGTATAATCCCAAAACCTCCCTGGCAACGGGTATGCAGATATTTTTTGACCACCTTGTATATATTCAACGATATTGGTGACGAGGATGGAATCAGTTCTGGAATAAACGCCGTATGAACAATGCTGTGTTCCGTTTCTTAACCCTCCTTTTTTGAAGAGCCCCGTAGTAAACTGTAGCCCCTCGAAAAAACCTCTGCACCTACATCTGCACAGCCGGGGGGTCCGCAGGAGGAAATTGCTCTTAAACTGCACAGTGCGTCACTTAGGTTGTAGGGTGTGACGATGAACAATTGAACACCCTTTTTATTTCGACGGATTGGGAATGCATTTACACACGGTGTGTGGGACTCGCCGCTCCTTTGCCCTCTCCTGGAAATAGGGGAGATTTGGCCCCACTAAACCCACACCTGCGTTTCACCCTCTTTGCCGTTCGTGATCGATGACATTCCACGGACAATTGAACATCCTGCCGACGGCGAGCAGTGCGGTGACAGAAAGCGGCCGTTGGCATCATGTCAAACAATTCTTCAGAGCACTCATTGTAAAACTAAGTGGAGTAAATAGAAATTGCCAATAATGTCAAACAAACCAATTCACCCTAAGCACTTCGTTATCTCGCACTTAGATTTCATCAACAGTTTATATATTTTTTTTATGTCAATTATTAGTTAAAATATGTGTTAATTAATGATATGACAATAAAAATAACTTAAACAAATATTAGAGGTCATATGTCAAATGCTAACAATGTCATTTTTGTTTACATTATATACCATTTATATAGAACTGTACAAGCGGCAGAACACACACAAGGAGCAAAGTCTCTCGAGACTTGAAGGTTCAATGTCGCTTCTGAGTTTGCGTAAATGCGTAAAACAGTTATCTCTTACATTTTGGCTAATTAGATGTCGTTGTTTTCTATTATTTTTTATTCAACGTAGGTGGCAAACAAGCATACGGCCCGCCTGATGGTAAGCAGTCTCCATTAGCCTATGTACGCCTGCAACTCCAGAGGAGTTACATGCGCGTTGCCGACCCTAACACTCAGCGCCCTCGTTGAGCTTTGGCAACCTTACTCACCGGCAGGAACACAACACTATGAGTAGGGTCTAGTGTTATTTGGCTGCGGTTTTCTGTAAGGTGGTTCAGTATTATGAGAGAGTCATAATTTTTTTCGCGCTTTCGGAGTGAGTGGGTCCCATCCCATCCCATAGGCAGTAAAAGTTAATCATGTTTTACCTATATATTCGCCTCGCAAAATTTGGCTAAGGATGTTTATAATTAGTGATAATAATTAAATTAATAAGTTTTTGGCAAAAGTTAAATTTTTGGTACAAGCTTTTATTGCTGACTGTACTTTTCTTTCCACAGACAACTAATACTCATTGAGGCAATTCTAAAAACCCCAAACACAATTAGGTTGCGTTGTTTTATCACAGAGTTCCTATGTCCACCTCTTGTCTCCATCATCATATCAGCTCGATGGTACCATAATATTGCATTGTCACCCGACTTACATATGTATGCAAATTTTCAGCTCAATCGGAAACCGGGAACTGGATCAAATTTAACTTGCAAGATTTGATTATAGACCGACAGACAACGGGCCAGGTGAAACTAAATAAAAGCTTGTAAAAAAACCCTTACGTACAACAATGCCTTACATCATTTCGGAAAAGAGCTGATACTCTTCAAACTGCTGAATTGATTTTTATCAAACATATCTAGATATCTAAAAACAACCGCAAGGAAACTCGCTTTCACGTAAACAAACCGCATGGCAATCGGTTCATCCGTTTGAGAGCTACGATGTCATTTTTTTATTTTTTTATTTTATTGATAAAAATGTTTACATGACATTACAATAATTGTAATGTCATGTAAACATTTTTATCAACATTTTTATGTAAACATTTTTATGACGCATTGGTTCAATTATTGAACCAATGCGTCACGAAACTTAAACTAACTAATAATTATAAGTATTAACAATTATAAAAACAATAATGGCACATTAACAAATTAAATTGGGACAGTTGAGCACCTAGCATCCATCGCCTCACAGAATCTCAAGCATTCACTATACACTGCCGCCCATCGCCAAGCAAATAGATTGCATTCAGGCGTCGATGCCAGGAGCGCATTGAGCAGTGAGAGGGCGCGGGGCAGCGGCGAGTTCCTGCGCGATACGGTGCGCGCCGGCGGCACGGCCAACAGGTCGCGTTGTCGTGGTCTGAGGGCCATTCTCGGTCATCTGTATGTCGGTGTGTCTTCACAGACAGGCATTGGTCAAACTTATGACATTCCTCTATTTTGCGTCGGGAGTTAAAAATAGCAGTCAGTAAAAATAATGTAAAATTCAGCATACGAGTAACTTAAGTTTTTAAAGATAAAGATAGATTATTTTTTCAGTAGGCATATTTTATTTTATTGTATTAATGCATGTGTATCTATAGTATAGTGTTTAAGTCTAGTGTTCCAAATTAATATGTATGAGTCATTATGATACTCGAAATAAACGAATTTTAATTTTTTTTTTAAATTACAATGCGCTTATGAGAGTCAATAAAGCTCTAACTCTACACCCCCATCCCGACCCGACATGATTTAAATCCCTCCTAGATTGTAGGAGGAGACGGCAAGAAATTTGGCGGGACACGACATCTTTTCAAAAATATACATCTGTACCCCTAGTGTAAATATTTTCGACAGCGAAACGTGACGTACGCGTTTGCGTTAAGTCTCATTTTGTATAGGATTTTGAGTTTCCAAAACGTCCCGCTTGGCGCGCTGTTCAAAAACCCATACAAAATGAGACTTAACGCAAACGCGTACGTCACGTTTCGCTATCGACTAAATTTACACTAGGGGTACTGTACCCCTAGTGTAAATTTTATCGACATCAGAACGTGACGAACGCGTTTGCGTTAAGTCTCATTTTGTATAGGATTTGGAGTTTCCAAAACGTCCCGCTTGGCGCGCTCTTTCTAAATCCAATACAAAATGAGACTAAACGCAAACGCGTACGTCACGTTTCAAAATCGAATTTATTTACACTAGGGGTACTGAAAACTAATTAAGAAAATACAATTATGCAGTAGGTATTTTCTATTCTTTCTAATAGAAATTTGATGCACTAGATTGCTGTACAGTTTTCAAACGTGAGATTCCATCGCAGGGACACAGGGAAGTAGATGTGACGTTAAGAGTGAGTTTGATAGTGTTAATCGCATGGCAAAGAGAAAATATTATACTTATATATTTTTACAGATATTAAGTAAGTTATTAAGTTCAAATTATATAACATTGATAGTTTGTCTCCCTGTTTTTGAGACAGACAAACAGATACACGACACATGTTAAACTCTCCTCACTTTTGATAATGGATTTATAAATCAACGTAGTTAATTATTTGTATTACTTATATATATATATATATTTTCTTATTTAATGCATGTTAATTATAAGATGTAATGTTTTGAAAAGATGTGTCCCGCCGAGTTTCTTGCCGGTCCATATTGGGATACCCTCCTCCAATTGTGGGGGGATTTAAATTTTCTCGGGTCAGAGGTGTAGGGTTAGAGCCGGTGTAGCTTTATTTGACGTTCATAAGCGCATTGTTAATTTGTTATATGCCTACTTGAATAATAAACTATCTTTATCTTTATCTTTATACGTCACTATGTCGTAATAAAAAGTAATAAATAATATAAATTCTGGTTTAACACCACACACGTTGATAAAAACGTGTTGTTTGTTTAAAACATACCAATTTGCTAAAATGACGAACGTAGCGTTCTTGAATTTGCAAAGTTCAAAATCAATGTCACTATTCATCACTAGCAAAATAGGTAAGTAAAATAACAATTATGTGTTAGGCCAGTTACACACTTAGTTTTCCAATCGTATGAAAAATTTTAGAGTCAGACCAAGATAGGGAGTGCAATCTTGCAGCACAATCATCAATCTCGGTATTTGCAAGATTTAAGAAGTGTAATCTCGCAAGCTCTCGGTATTTTGCGAGATCTCGCAAAACTACGAATTATTTGTAGTATTATTTTGAAACTGAGAAAAGTATTGTTCTAGGGACGAGATACTTACCTACTTACTTACTTATTCCGTGGGCTCAGCGACCCAAAATGAGACTTCACTTGGGGTTTTTTTTTATGAGGGACGAAATAATTAAATAATACATGTACTGGACCGTTTATTTCAAAAGAAAATGACGAAATAAAACTATTTACACGGATTGTATCACGTATAATAGATTTGAAATACATCTCGACGTTTCGAACCCTTTACAGCATTTGTGGTCAACGGGCCTATTTTAGATGTAAGTATAACTAGCCGTTAAATTCATAGTTTTGTTTTTGTTGCATTATTTTTTTATTTGGGTAGTTCTGCACACTGTAATTTTGATAGAGGTGAATCTTAATTATAACCAAGTAACATGCAATGGCTAGACTTCAAAATTTTAAATTAGAAAGTCAACATTCGCTTAAAAATAATAAAAGTTAACATTTGTACGCCGGCATGGTCGGCCTAAGAGGAGATGGCGGGACGACCTGGACGCATTTCTCAACAACTGGACGGATGCTGCAGTTCATCGGGAAAATTGGAAGTCTAGGGGGGATGCTTTTGTATTATTCTCGAATAAAACAACGTCTAGAGTCTTCAATGTCTCTCCAAGTGTCAAAAATTAAATTTTATTTTGACACTTGGAGAGACTTTACACCTCCAAATTTTATTAGTATTAGTACTCTGACATTGGGGACCTTTTACATCTCCAGATTTAATGTGTTTTTAACCATAGAGACTATACATCTCTATTGTATTGTAGTAATTATTTATTTTAAGATTATTATAATGTAATGTTTACCCAGGTATTGGCTGTTGTATTTATAAAATGTTGTTATGTATTTTTCATGTCACTATATGATGTTACTATAAATGTTGTATTGACTTGTAAAAGAGCCCTTGAGGCCTACTTGCAGAATAAATTTTTGAATTTTGAATTTGAATATAATAAATTTGAAATACATCTCGTCGTTTCGAACCCTTTACAGCATTTGTGGTCAACGCGCCTATTTTAGATGTAAGTATAACTAGCCGTTAAATTCATAGTTTTGTTTTTGTTGCATTATTTTGTATTTGGGTAGTTCCGCACACTGTAATTTTGATAGAGGTGAATCTTTTTTTCTTCGTCTCCCGTTGACCACGAATGCTGTAAAGAGTGCGATCGAAACGTTGGGTTGTATTTTAAATTCATTATACGCGATATAATCCGTTTAAAAAGTTTTATTTCATGAGTAAAGGCTTGTTCTGCCTCTACAGCTGTTGGCACCATAGAAGATAAGCATTATGCTGACAGCAGGTGCTGCCCTTTTCTATTAATCAAATCTTGCAAATCTTGCGAGATCGCGCACCTTTTAGCGTGCAAGATTAATCTTGCAAAGAATGGGCGAGATCTCGGAATACCGAGATAGCACACCCTAGACCAAGATAAGTTGGCAGCGGTTTTGACAGCTAAGACATTATGACGTTTACAGCACTTGCACAGGCTGGGCTATCAAAATCGTTGCTAACTTAGCTTGGTCTGACTTTATTGTGTTTCTTCACAAATGGCATGAATGGATGTAATTTTAGAGATTCGTTATTGAAAAATGTGTTAGGCCAGTCGCACACTTAGTTTACCAATCATATGAAGAATTGTGCTTCTTCAGAAATGGCATGAAGTGACGTAAGTTTAGATAAACGTTCTAGAAAATGTCTTTGGCTTAGGCCAGTCACACACTTATTTTCTCAATCGAATGAAGAATTGTGTTTCTTCAGAATTTATTTATTTTTATTTTATTTATTAAGTACAACCACATCGTATATATTACATATGTTACATCACAATAATCTTAAAGTACTTCACCTGATATAATACGACAATTATGGAGTACATAGCGTTGTCCAAGCATGATATTGGGAACGACATAAGAACTATGGGACATTACATTTTATAGCATTAAATTTGTAAGACTTATAAAATGGCATTAAATGACCTAATTTTAAAGATTCGTTCTTGAAAAACCCTATACCTAGTACAATAATAAGTACGAGCAGTAACCGCTGCGTCATTTGATACTAAGATAAGCACCTTGCTCATAAAAATGATGCTAAGTTTCGAAAAATCATTGGAAAAAAATAAATATTAGGATGAAACGACGTAGCGGATCTTAAGGTAAGGGCTCGTACTAGGTAAAAGACTTGTTTATTTAAAAATTGCCACCGTTTGCGCAATTCAGTTTTTATTAGATAACAGTTACAAATCCTTTTACCATCAGGCGGGCCGTAGGCTTGTTTGCTAGTTAATATCGCACGTTGAAATGACATTCGAATATAAAGGTCACTTGAATGTTATTTTGTCTCACTCAGTGAGCAAAATGCGATTCTGCTCACTGTTTTTAAACAGAAAATTACTCTTGTTCGAGCTGCTGACGTGAAAATAAATTATCTTTATCTTTATCTTCGTCGACAAGTTTATCAGATACAACAATTATGTCGTACTGCCATCTATCGGGGGTGATAAATTAAGGCGTTTGAAAATTGTTTAATTATTCAAATATGCGGCTGGTGGACCGGTTCTTATTGGCTGGCGTGTAGATTACCTCGTAGATAGTGCATAATCATAATTACGAGTATCTATTTATTGCATACATGTAGATACAACATAATAAGTAACTACGAAGTAAGATATATGTATACTAGTAGCTCTGTGAGCTGTAGACCTCGCGAGCATAGCTTATGGCTCCTCTACACGATGGCCCAGCGTAGGCAAGTCCTAGGGGCGCATTTATGCGTTAGAGCAGCGGTTCCTAACTTGGGGGTAATTACCCCCGTAGGGGTAAATCTGGTATTTTACGGAGGTAATAAGCTCAATTAAATATAACAGAAATTAGACCTGTAAGAAAGAATATTGATATTTATTGGGAGTAGGGGTAAAATCGGGTTCCCTAGTTAGTCATAAGGGTGGCAGAACTAACAAGGTTAGGAACCACTGCGTTAGAGGGAGTAAGGGATATTGCTATCTCATTTCCCCGCATAGCTGCGTCCCTTAGATTGGCCTACGCTGAGCCATCGTGTAGAGGAGCCCTTAAAACTGAATAAATGTAAGGCTCCGCTGTTTAGAAGAATTTATAAAAACTAAATTGACAAAAAACATAATTATCGAATACGATGGTCCAACTTTGTATGTAGAAAAAAGTTGAAAGGATTTTATCTTCACATGGCTCCCTTTATAGAACAGTAATCTATGTGCCAAATTTGAACTCATTTGCGAATGATTAGGTGGTCGCTATGATTATGTGATTTGCAATATCCTCATACAAATAAAAAAATGCAAAGTTACCTAAAACAAAAAAAACGATCGCCATCTTTTTTAGCATACTTATAAATAATAAATAAAATTAATAAAGAGCCCTTAAAGACATTTTCAAAGCAGAATTATTGATGGGTCAATTTATTTTCATACTATTTTGTATAGCAGTATTGTTTCATTTATAGCGACCTCTAAATAATGTTAATTGCTCTTAATTTTTTATAGATACTTTTTCGTATACCTATTAGAATTTAAAAAGCCCGCACGGAAAAGGAATTTTCGTTAATTATTAACTAAGAAAACTTTGTAGACACGTAAATTTACTGCCATCTTTGGACACATGATTAAAACTTTTGGAACGTTATGGTGCCATCGCTCGAAACGATGCTGTCAAACATTTGGCCTTTTATCTATTAGATGGCGCCACTTTAGGTCTTTAACAATTATAACATATATTAGTAAACGAATAAGGATCAAAAAGATCATCAAGGAAAGGAAAGTCAAATGGCGTTCTACAAATTTTTATCATGTGTCGAAAGATATAGCAGCAATTTTACTGTAGCAACAAAATTTTGTTTGACAATCCACCTCCATTTCAAATTCTCTTTGCCAACGCCTACAAAATGGGAAGAAAAGAGAAAATACTCCCTTTCCCGTTACCAAACGCCCACAGTTAGTCGGTCATCCCCTGAATGGTAAAAGTAGAACCACCTCCATCTTCGTCGGCAGAAGAAGGGCCATCAGAGCTTCACTCTGTAGTGTTTTATCTCTATAGGATTTGGCAATTTAATCCACTAAAACATCATTTTGCTACATCGAATACCTTGACTAAAATATCAACAGAAGATATATAATGTGTTCCTGAAAATTTGTGCCCTGAATTTTTGTAGACAAGATTATAGCAAGCATCGCTGGCTCTTAGTAATCTATATGCACCTAAATTTTCTAAAAGAATGCCACGAACCGTACCGAAACTTTCTGCGGCGACTGCACGCAGGAAATATGTTAGAAAACCGTTTCCCTCTTTTAGCTATGAATTATGATATATAATTTTTTTTTATTAAAGCAATGTAACATACATTTACGTTTAAACTTCTATTCCTAATATAATATCAATATTCCAATCTACAACTACGTCTCTATAGCAAAGCCAAAGTTGATAAATTAATCCAAATGCAAAAACTGCTCAGATTTTTATTAAACATGAACCCGTTTTCGCCTGCGCAACTGTCCGTCTCCTTGAACTTTAACGGCTGTAAAAAAAAGTTCAGACAATAAAACTGAAACGAATACGCTTTGCTCGCGCTTCGTGCTCGCTTGATCAACAATACGAAATTTAAATACAAAAAAAATACAAAATGTTACAATTCAGGGAATAGATCCAGGGTCCTCTTCTCTCTCCCTGTTACAAAGCTTAGTCAATAAAAAATAGGAAATTAAAGTGCAAAAAAAAAAACAAAAAAGATTCCATTGTTCGGGATTTGAGCCCGGAACATCATGATTGTTGAGCTAGTGTATTCCAATTGAGCCACGAATGGATATATGTGACACGCTGAAATTAGGCTACTTATTCTCGAGTAAAATCTAAATATCTAAATACCCCCTAAACCAGCGTTCTAAAATATCTGAATTTTTCGCAAATCACTCTGTAACCATGTCTCACAAGGAGGAAACTCTTATGATACCGATACGGCTATTTGTTTAGGCGCGACGTACCATGACTCCGCCATTTTGAAAAAAATCCAAAAACTGGATCGACAAAAAAATTCTATTTGATCATAGAATATGGTCGCAAAATTTCACGCGAATCGGTTGAGAATTGCGACCTGTAGAGGAGAACATCCGGACATACGAAAGCAGATTGCGCGAGTCAAAACGTAGACCTACGCTACGCTTCGGTCAATTAGACAACCTGTCCGGCCTATTTTAAATGTCAAACTTCTATGAAATTATGACGTTTACTTAACACTTGCACAGGCTGGGCTATCAAAATCACTGCCAACTTAGCTTGGTCTGACAATAGTGATTAGTGACACTGCCTATGAAGCCGATGGTCCCGGGTTCAAATCCTGATAACGGCATATATTCGTGTGATGAGCAAGTCGTTCATAGTTTATGACGCGGGTTGAAATTGATATATTTATTCACGTTTTGTTAAATACACATGTATTTGAACTATCGGACTGTATCTCGTCTCGTCAGGAATGGGTGCCTTTCAGCCCTTGGTTATCAATCTGTTATAAAAGCATTTGTAATTTTTTGTCATATTGTCTAATCGGCAATTAACTACATGCTTTGTTTAATAAGAATCATCAATCATATTCATCATATCAGCTGAAAGACATCTAACGGTCGAATCTTGAGTAGATTTTATCAGCTCGTTTGATGCGGAATCTAGTAGCAGGTCATCTCTGGGTGTGAGAGAATATGTGTCGTTACATTCCGCAAGTACGTCAGTCGAATTCATTATTTTCTAATCTAAATACTGCAGATCTCTTATCTCTTACCTAAGACGGAATATATAAAAAAACAAAACTAATAAAAAATCACGTGGACTCCAAAATGCCAGTTGTCTTGATTATTCACATGAATATAGTATTGAACTAGATTAGACGTGGGAGGTGGGGGAAATGATTTCAGTAGAAGTAGCAGAGAAAGCGCTATGATTTTTTATCTTTTTCATAGTCTCACTTTTCTTTTCTGCCTACTTCTAAAAAGTCCTAAGTGATGTAGTCTTTTTTTGTTGCTCGCCGGTTTTATGGTGGGGAACAATGAGCCCGCCCAAATTACGTAGGTAGGTATGTTGTCTGTCAGGAATCTTAGAAAATGTTTTTAATTTTTCATCACACTTGCTCGAAAAAGATCTTATTTCATGCAGGTGTCCTGAAGGACAAAGGCCTATTTTGTTCCCGCGGGAGTTTTGAACTGTGACAAAAAAAGTATAACTCCCTAGGGAGGTATAGCTTTTTTAAATTATTTCATCTATTCATACAAACCAAGTAGCATAAATGAGTTTTACTTTAAAAGTACTGACGTTTATAATTTAATATTTTCGATTATGTTTAAAAATAATAATAATTTGATTAATTTAACAGCCGTTTAATAGTTATACAATACAGTACATATAGTACAACATTTTACAGTACATATGACCCTTTAAATTTTTTACATAGTTACATAATGTGCTAATTTATGCACTAGTGCGGAAAAGTAGCACCATATGTACTAACCTGTGATTAACCGGTTAAAACCACTTCAACCATCCCACTAACCTGTGATTAACCGGTTAAACCGTTAACCTAGTGTCATTTTGTACTGGTAACAATGGTAATTCCAGGTTTAACCAATAACCCCAGGTTAGTGGTGCAAGTGGCCCTGAGTCTATGTTGTTTTATTAGGCGTTGACGGTTGTGAACTTCAAACCGAGTGAGTTATTTCTCAGTTATTTATCGAAATGCCGAATTCATTAGTCACCGTTGTAATAAACAAAACTAGCATGTTCATCGCAATACCCAAGGTAAACAATATTAGAAGGCAAACGGAAACGTCACACATGGCCGTTATTGTCGCGTCTGGTATGAAATATTGGTGGCAAGCAAACGCGCGGCCCAGTGTTGGTCTGAGTCCTCTGCTTTAAGACTCGACTCAGTTATTAAGTCGAAACTTGAGTCATGTCGAAACCAAAGTCTTTTGAAAAGATTTGAGCCCTTTGAGACGAAAGTGGTGGACCAGCGCAATTTGCCTCTACGTTTGATTTTTTTAAATTTTTAATTATTATCCCTTCGTGTGTCAGACGCCATTTTGTACAAGCCTGTACGTATGCCGTTCGCCCGCTGCTGCCAGGAAGAAATATTGGCTTATCTGCCGGTGTCCCGCTGCGGTCATTTATAGGTACTCTTTCTTGACGGAAAGTTGAGGCCAAAAGTTGGTACTGTACTGCTCTGACATATATCAATGCGGGATCATTAGACATGGATAGGCTACAGTTGGTCAGTATCGCCAACTAACTTTTACGCTTATAGAAACTTTATAATTCCGTGTTTAATTGGATAATGGCGTGTAGGCCCGCCCAGCCCCTGACAGAGGCGGCAAAATTAAAAAATGGAGGCCGGCTGACGTGACCATTTTATTTTCCTCCCCCTGCGGGAGTTCAGCACACGAAGGGTTATAAGATTAAGGAGCATTTAAAAATTTGGATGAAATCTGGTTTACGCTCCTAATTATTACAAAAAACAAAAAGATCGGAAAGTGGCAAACGTCATACAAAGGCAAAGGCAACGATTTTACATCAAATTATGTAAAAATATTTTTCATAATGTCAATATTCAGAGAGGAAAATGTGGACTACGTTTGTACGGAGAAACGGCCATCCCCTTTCCTGGTTGATGATATTTTTTTATTACGTTCATTTGGATTTGATTTATTGGTATATCATAGTTAGTATTTTCCTTGCGTTGGTGTAGTGAATTTTTTTGTGTTTCATTCGGACGCAAAGTTTGTTTGACCCACGTTCCTTGAAACTCGCAACGCTCAAGATTCTACGTCTCGAATCAACTTTAGAATCTTTCGCTTGCTCGGGTATCAATATTAGCACCAGCGGTTAAACAACAACTTTGTCCTCTTGAAAAACAAATAACTATTTTTATCTTTTGTTACAATTAAAAAATATTAACGTTAGAGCATTCCTATTTAGTAACCCTACGACGTAAGATTTCAGGGTTTGCCCAGTGGCTAAGGATATTACTTATCCAGGGCAGTAAAGTAAGCTCCGCCTTGGCCGAAAATTACGGTGAAGGCATTCTTATTTACTGTCTGAGATTTGTATACTATTTTTTTTGCGAAGAAGCCAGAAAGCAGCAACTTCGTTTAGCGCAACGTGCAGCGTGTCGAAAGTTGACGCTTTCCGGTCGCCACTGATACACTTTGTCAAAAGGTCGCATTTGCGAATCCTGCTCGCAGCGTTGTTTTTTTTTTTCCTTTTATTTAAAAACTTGTAGTATCATTTGCAGAATATATATATAATGTTTGATAAAAAAAATATGGCGGAGTGGCGAAGCTCCGAACGCAAAAAGAAAAAAAAGTGCGTTAAAAGTGACACTTATCTAGAAATAGATTATCGACATATTAACACTTAAATCTGTAAGGAAGTGGAACTTACATCGGTTGAAAAAAAACACAATATAATGGTAACTCGCGTTTTAATTTAAGGCTTTTTTTAACTTGCCCTATTAGTATGTTATGTTAGTTAGTGTGGGTCAAATATTGGAAGCTAAATTTGACCCACTTCCATATTTCTGATTGAGTTGAAATTCACCATCCCATTAATCCGGGGTTAAGTGGTTAAAATTAGTCTTTCACATTTTTTTGGCAAGAAAAGTGTGGACGTTCCCCGGTTAAATAATCTTGAAATATATTGAAAACTACCTTAGGCCGACTGGACTAAAATTGCACAATAACTCCAGGACCTAAACTAAAAGCACCTCTTCAAGGAATACGTTAATTTAAAAGTCATCCTGTGTATCTTTGACATAAACCTTGTCGTAGTCCCGAAGGTGAGATCTTACGTCATCAGAACACGCTGTAGATGAGATCGATACCTTTGGCGCCACCATGACTGCTGCAGCGGTTTCTTAGCGAACCAAATCCTGTGTTGAATCAAACGATTATATACCTTCTTCCTTGAGCTTAACGCACGCCGCGATGGTAAAAGTATCGTGGTTATTTTTTATATGACGTCAGTAACTGGTTCGGGGTCTGAACAAGCGAAAAAAAAAAAAAGCGAATGTTTGTACTTATTGTACCCCGTTTATACCCCTATGTTTTCGCGTCAGGTATCCTCGTAAGGTCCACGGTCCTACCCGTAGTACAGTCGCCATCAGATATACCGGAGCGGCCGGGGTGCTCAAAAATATCTGAACACGCACTCTAACGCTTTGACAATAGAGGCGTGTTCAGAAATTTGTGAGCACCCTGGCCGCTCCGATATATCTGATGGCGACTGTACTAATTCCGCAAATGTAATTTAAATCATTTTCAATTGGGACAGAGCTGCATTTCTTTAGTATCTTTAATTTTCAAAACAAATTCAACCATATTTCCTTCGCTATTGATTACAAATTCAACTGGGGTGGGCCTTATAACTGCATCGCATACCCTCCAGCTGCCTCAGACCATGAATCCACGGGTTCCGTGTTTGAACTATACTCGTAGATATCATGCGCTGGTTCAAAAATAAAGCCATTAGGAACTCCACCACATCATTGAACTTCTATGCAGATGTAGTCATGTTTTTCTTCATGGCTAAGCAACTTGAAATATCAAATGAGTGTGTTCTGATAAAGTCAAGTAGGAATAACATGAAACTATATTTTCAATCCTTCGTTCCATTTCAACGACTATGCTGCTAACAGTAATTTCTTTAGGTGCTGTCAAATATGTAAGTAAGTAAGTAAATATTCTTTATTGTGCACCATAGAGTTAAAAATAGACAGGAAATGAAAAAACACTTAAAAGTTAGGTAACAACAGGCGGTCTTATCGCTAAGAAGCGATCTCTTCCAGACAACCTTTGGTAACAGGAAACTATCAACTTACAACATTGAACGGGTAGTATGCAGGAATGCTAAGCTAATAGTTTTGCTGACTGTACTACTTATGGTGTTTGGCCCGCAATTAATAGTTATTTGATTTACAAGGGCAAAGTGGTTGTTCAATTTAATATTGATACCCGAGCAGGGGAAATATTCAAAAATTAAACCACGAGCGCAGCGAGCGGTTCGAAAAGTGGGATCTTGACCGTTGTGAGGGTTTCAAGACACGAGGGTTAGAAATAAATATAAATAAACTATACTACTGAATTGAACACAACAATTGTCACCACCCCACGCGAGAAAAATACTAATAGCTGTAAAACAGAATTAAAAAAATCCAAATGAACTTTATTACTTAAATATACATATTTCTCGTGTAAGTGAAATGTAATTTCTTATGAGAAATAAAATGTCTTTAAACCGAAATATTTATCATTCAAAATTGTCGCTTAAAAGTCAATCTACCAGCTAGAGATAAGTAACTACCCGGGATAATTAATTTGTTTACCACAAATTAGTCTTGAAGTGTTGTTTACCTCTCAGCCTACGGTAAAGGGTGCGTTAGCGCCGCGCCGTTCTAAGCAGCAGAAGAACCCTTTTCGATAAAAAGGTTCCACATGACGCATGACTCTTCTGATGAAAAGCCACATGCAAGTACAGATGCGTCCATCAATGACGAATATAGGGTAGGGCCATTGATATTTTTGAGCCCCACATTGCTAGGCTTAAGAAATGCTTGGTTGACATCCTTTTCTCCTCTCTCACTGACGGATGACATCAGCTTAGACTTAAGCTTGTCTCATTTTCGAGGTTTAATCTTAATAATGTAAAGTTTATTACTCTGTTATATTGTGATGGTTAGATAGTTATTTGTTCTCTGATATTTTTCACTGTAGCCATGATATGGTGTCAAATTAATTTGTAAAATTTGCGCTTACTTGTAAAGCATGCTGTGTACACTTGTTTAAGATCTCTTGCTAGTTTATGCCATGATATGCAATTGTATGTTTCATGATATTTTACCATTTCTGTTAAGTGTAAAATAAAAAAATGTTTGCGAACATATGTTCTCTTTATATATCTTTTTTATTTATATTTGTATATTATGATATATATTGTTTTGTTTTGTGTTTATTCTGTGCTAGACTTCTTTTATTGCATCTGGAACACCTACTGACATATTTTTTTTTAAATTCCGCTACCTAAATAAAGGTTGTCTGGAAGAGATCGCTTTTTAGCGATAAGACCGTCTGTTGTTTACCTCTTCTTTATGTGTTGTATTATTTGTACTGTTTCTGTATTGAGGTTTGCAATAAAGAGTATTTGTATTGTATATCTGTCAATGTATGGCGGGAAACGCAGTCTCAAAGTGTTATTTGCCTCTCAGCATAGGGTTGGCCGTTGGCGCCTTTTAAAATAGAACCCGCGGCGGCCCGCGGCTAGTGATACGCTGATAACGCGGCGGCACCGACGCCTCTAACGCACTAGTTTGCTCGGGTGTGATCGTGAAGTGTTTTTTGTTTGGATTTTTGTTAGATAGGTGAGTTTGAAGAAAATTTGGAGTTTTTATTTATTTATTTTTATACCTACCTAAATAATAACGTAATAAAATTTAACCTTCTGACGGATTTCAAAATTTGCCAGTTTACTTTTAACTGTAAATTGACAGACTCAAAATATAATTTGGGCCTGTGGAGGTCACCATGAGGATATTCTATTTTTATTATATTATTTGTTTCAACTCCATTGACATTTTGGAGTAATTTTTATGTGTTTTTATAAACAAAGAATAAAAACTAAAACTTGTTAGATATTCAATTTAAAACATACTTATTTTATGTTTTTTTTTTTCTTTTTTTAAACATATGTGGATATATTATTATTTAATAATTAATAAAAATGCTTAGACATTATTGGACTTAGATATTTAGGAGCTACAACTGTCTTATTTATAGCAATTATAATTCCGTAAATGTGGGTAGTACGATTTTTGGCGGGTGATAACATGCAGACTACAGACACATTCATATGGGAAGACTTTAGTTTGTCAATAACGTATGTTAAATGTACAATTCAATAAGTTTTTAGCGAAAAAATACTTTTTGGTTACAAACTTTTATCGCTGACTGTACTTTTCTTTCCACAGGCAACTAATACTCATTGATACAAATCTAACAAACACAAACTCAATTTGATCGAGTTGTTTTATCACAAAGTTGTTATGGCCACCTCCTGTCTCCATCATCAGATCAGCTCGATGGTGATATTGCATTTTCACCCGAATTACATACACTGTATGCAAATCCTCAGCTTCATTGGAAGTCGAGAAGTGGGTTAAATTGAACTTGGAAGACCGCTACAAACACTTACAGTCAAAGTATTAAATATCGATACGAACAAAGTGACAAAAATATGTACACACTACCTTAATATATAGGCAATAAGGTCGTGTATACATATTTTTGGCACTTTGTCCGTATCGATATTTAATACCTTGACTGTACATTGCAATTTAAATAAAAGCTTGTAAAAATAATATTAATTTAATAAAAATATTTATATTTATATATATTTTTTCTTCTAATAAAGAGAAGATTAATTTGTTTTTAATATTGTAGAAGGTAATCAACAAACGTGAAAATGTATCCAAATAACATGATTCATAAAAGTAAGTTTATACAATACATTGAAACTACATTTTAATTATTAAATACAAAATATTTAAACAAAAGTTAACGAAACGGTTACTGGATTTTTTTACAGTGTAAAAAAATATTTAAATTTTAAGAAACCGTTTGCCTGGTTATTTTATTAGATTATTTTGACATGTATATTTGTACATTACCGTAGGTACACGACGATAACGGTTATTTATTGTGCTAGTTTAAATTTCATTAAAATTTGTACGTTTACTTGTATGCTGAATACAAGGTTTGTTTATAAAAATTTAAGTCATTATGTTACTGTATTCTGAAAAAGAATTGCGAATGATTGCGAATTATTTTATGCAAACTGTGATAATGTCAGCACAATGCGGTAATATATAAAATAAATGAATAAAGGCTTCGTTTATACTTTGTGTATTTAGGTATTATAGTCTGTTAAGCCGTTTCCGTCAATAAAAAAAAAATGTAGGCGCGAAGGGTTATCGTCCCATAGAAAATATGAAATTCGCGCCTTTTTCTACTGACAAACTTGTTTGACCATACTTATGTGTTTTTATAGTCCCAGTCCTTAGGCAGTTAGGTAGTTTGTAATTTTACTGAAATTACAAACTACAACCCTAAATTTCATGAGAAATATTATTTACATATTTAATGTGGTTTTATTTATAAACACATAAATATTTCGATTATGGATTACATTTTTATTTACAATAACAATATACATAATGGATATATACAGATGATTACTATAACTAGCTTATATCTAAAATAGGCCCTTGAGGCATTGTACCAAGGATGCTGGCGGCATTTCCTCGTTGTATCGCAATACTGAACGAGTGTTGTGCGAGGAAGCCGCCAGCTCTTCGGTCACCAAGTTACGTCAACCAGACGTTTCGCGATTTCTCCAAAAAACTTGTGCGCGCTGGTACCCCATGGACCTAGAGTTTCAACGCCAAATGGTACAAAATGGTACTCTCTACCGAGGCTCTTATATTTATTACGTTTCAAAATTTCAGGGCTTTCCGCCGCTGCGCCCGCTTTTACATTAGTCCGTTGGAGGTGGGACGGTGCCAGTGTATCTACGCAGGTATCATCCTACACTAACATCCGTCCCAAGCTCCAAGGAACCAAGGACACCCCATCAGGCCTCTTGCCATCATCCCTGATAATGCCAGTCTGCTCAAGGAGAGCAGGAACATTGATGGTGGCAAGAGATCGACGGATTATGTCATTAAACGACGTATGTCTTGAAAAACGACCTGCACTTTTTTGACAAGATAATCCATGGTGTCCCAGTCGGTCCACGTCCGTGCCACAAGAACATATAAGTGGCGTATTTTATTTATAAGAAGCCAAGTCCTTGCATTTTAGGTATTTGTCGGTATATGTTTATTACGTGATATATTAGTTTTATTAATTAGTTAATTGATTGTGAAGGTTGTTTCCGCTTAAAGTAGCAAATACTAAAACAGTAATTGGTAAACAAATAAATTATTTATTTAAATTTTAAGGTAATATTAATATTAATTCACGCAGCTAGAGATTGTGGAACTAATTTTAAAAAGCAAAATTTTATTGGTAATTATTTTAATAAGTATTTATATTTAGTATTTATAATTTTTATATTTAGTATTTTTAATAATATCTTATTGTCACTACTACAAAGAATACGAGAATTTTGAAATTAAGGCTAAAGATGGATTTAATGGTGTGTTTTTTGTTTAATACAATCAAAATAACACAAAAATAATAACCGCAAATGAAAACAGCAGCCAAATAACACTAGACCCTACTCATAGTGTTGTGTTCCTACCGGCGAGTAAGGTTGCCAGAGCTCAACGAGGGGGGAGGGGTGTTAGGGTCGGCAACGCGCATGTAACTCCTCTGGAGTTGCAGGCGTACATAAGCTACGGAGACTGCTTACCATCAGGCGGGCCGTATGGTTGTTTGCCACCGACGTAGTATATAAAAAAAAATACAGTTACTATCTCTTTATTTACAACACAGGAATATAAGGTTGAAAATTGCATAGACAGATGCATTGTCATAGATACTTGCCTTTTCAAAATGCATTCAAAACTTCCAGGAGGTACAGCCATTGCTAAATACAAAAAACAATGTCTTATGAATAAGAGGTGAAGGCGCGGGACTTTTCGAAATGTTAAACGTACAAGTGTCAAATGTCATTATTAAACATTATTAATTTGTGTAATTGGGTACTTGACACATGTTGAATATTATAACAACATTTAGTTAAATGGATAGAAAATGAGCCATCAATTATAAAAAAGTGGAATTTAAAAAAATATATTGAGATTATAAAAAAATACAAGGCTCCGAAGTCTCAAAAAAAAAAATAGAAAAGAAAATGGTACCATTCGATTCCTTACATTTTATTGAAAAATAAATTGTATAACAACTATACACATAAACGCAATATTTCAGGGTCAAAATGGCAATTTCCTTGATCTTCCATACATTTAGTTAGGACAGACTTATATGATGTGACGTCACATCACCTTATCATTTTGTTAGAGGCGTTTCAATCATCGAGCGTTCGCAGCGTGTGACTTTAACTCTCATTTCTGATCTTTATGCTGCTTAAATGCCATGAGTCCATATAGACATCTGATCCTCGGGAAAATCAAGATCGTTTGACATTATTTACAAAAAACAGTCAAGTAGCCAATTGATGGAACTTTGTCGCAGTATTGTCACAATACCCACGGTATATTTTACGATTTTTTATATGAATCTTAAAATACAAAACATATTATAATACTATTTTTTGTGTCACTGTTTTAAACTCGGTCTTTCGAGTCCGGACATTTTGAAGAATTATATTAATGTGCTGTATTTGTACTGTTTCTGTATTGAGGTGTGCAATACAGAAACAATACAATTACAAATATTTGTATTGTATTGTATCGTACCTTCTCCGTATCCATAGGTGAAAATGCATTTGCCTCTCATACCTACATTGAATGTGGTATTATTTATACAAAAAGTGTTTCGGAAGTGACACGTCTCCGAAAACATGGGAATTTCCATTCGCCGTACGGGTAAAAAGGTTGAGTTCAAATTGCTGCGTGAACAATAGTACATTGTGCAACGAGGGGGTAAGTGAAATTTTGTATACGAGGGTGGTTATTATGGTGGGAATTAAAGACCCGAGTTTGCAATATTCTTACCCCCGGAGTTACACACAATGATTTTCAACACACTTGCGAAGAAAGAACTAAATTTTAAACGAAAAAATTCTTAAATACGGTGACATATCAAACATTCGTCCGCCATTTTGTAATTTCTTGACAGGTTAGCATCGAGGGCACAGATCTATTCGGCATTCAGCCAAGATTGAAAATTATGTAAAAATATTTTAAACTGCCGTTAAATTAATCAAATTATTTTAATTTTAAAGATAAACAAAAATATTAAATTGTAAACGTCAGTATTTTAAAAGTGAAACTCATTTATGCTACTTGGTTTGTATAAATAAGTGACATAATTAAAAAAAAAACATTTTTTCACAGTCCATAACTCCCGTGAGAACAAAATAGGCCTTTGTCCTTCAGTACACCTGTATGAAATAAGAACTTTTTCAAGCAAGTGTGATGAAAAGTTACAAATCATGGGAAGCTGACCTCTATGTTGCACAGAGTTTACCTATCCCCATTCAGCGAGGAAATACGGCGGCATCTGACACAATTTTTTTTAATCTATTAGTAGTTTGTTTGACAAACTACAATCTCACAGTTCTCACACCCCAGGACGCCAAAAGACCGGGCAAAGTGGACAAGATTGAGTAGGAAAGCGGACCCTGGCGCTAGGCCGGGAAAAGTTGAAGTGGCTAGGTTGAAGACGTAGATTAGTAGTACTCGTATATTTGTGCTTAGTATGTTTTATTATATTTGTTTATTTTTCTTTGTTATTAAATAAACAAAAAAGTTTCCATTTAATTAGCGAATGCAGACGGCCTAGCCCTAAACATTGACCTTACTTAAGGATAACGATCTGTATTAGTCAAAAGATTACATAACGAAAGCATTGACCCTGACCACGGTCGGTACCTTGGTTCGATTCCGTTGGTGCCTTAATCGCTTATGCAAGCGATTTTTTCCTTGTTTAGACGGAAACTAATGTTTATAAATATGTATCTGACAAAATATGAGTTATGCGCCGGTTGGGCCTTGTCTTAAGGCCAAATTTAGAAATACTTAGACGTAGACAAACTATGGAATGATTATCACTGAAAAAAAAGGTCTATCGAGCACACATTAAAGTGAACTGCTTTGTACAATATAAACAATGCCCGAATGAAAATGGAGACCTTCGCTGACGCTTCGGTCAATAATATAAATTTTGGATTTCATGGGCCTATAAATCCCGATCTTTTGATAGGCTTGCGTGGGGATATAGATCCAACAAGTAGAGGCCCTTTGGTGAGCTTTAATGTCATGTAGAAGTTCTAAGTGATTATAAAAAAAATGATTAATTATACATGTTTTTGGATCAGTGTTACACATAATCGAGCTAGGCTTTCAAAATGTAGGTTAGTATAGTATAGCTGTATTCAATATAATAGCTGTCAATAAGCAAATGAAAATTAACGGAAAACCATTAAATGAGACCAATCATATTGGAAGTTTTTATTATTCTTCGGTATATTTCACATTAATTCAAAATTAAAAACTTATGAATGCCATGGATAACAAATATTATAGTACGGGCGGCGACCGTATGATCTACAACATCATCAAATACAAGGATAAGCCCCATGGCACACGTTTATAAAAGTGCTGCTCAGTTTGAAAAAAAAAAGTAAAAAAAAAGAATTGGCTGAAAACGCGAAAAAAAGTACCACTTCTGGTTACAAAAAAAGGTGAAATTTACGTCATCTGATACAAAGATGAGACTGGTGGGAATTTATATGTATGTTCAGAAAACACTCGTCTGCCAGTTCCTTCCTATATGGCTGTAAGTGCGTCTGCCGGGCACTTTAAAGGTACCAAAAAAGAGTGGAATTTAAGACATTTGATACAAAGATTTTTAAGGTGGCAACAGATAGGAATTAATATGTAGGTTCAGAAAACACTCGTCTGCCAGCTCCCAAATGGCCGAAATTGCGTCTGCCGGTTACTTAAATGTATAAAAAAAGTGGAATTTACGTCATCTGATACAAAAATTACACTTGTGGCAATATATAACATTTTCATTTTGGTACTCTCTTTCGTGCTTTCGGGCAATAGATTTTACTATTTTTTCCAAAGTGAGCATCACTTTTATGAACGAGTGCCACGTGTGCATATCAGATGACGTAGTAGATCATACGGTCCCCGCCCGTACTATAATACATCCGTATACTTAAAACATACACCGTAAGTACAAATATATCTAGGAAACACAAAAGGCACACAATAGACCAGGAAGATTCAGGGTGCAAATATACTGTTTTAAAATAAATACGTCACTTCGTGTTTGTCACGCGATAAGTTTTATGACGTGTTTTGAACATATACAAATATCCGTTAGTTTTCGCAATAACTTGCTAATTTGCACTACGGCAGAAAAAAATCTTATCGTTATTATTTTCGTTATTGAGGTAATTTATGTATAACTAATTGACATAATTTTGGTACACCTATTTTACATAGGATAAAAAATTCGTCAAGAATAAAACTAAAGTAATGAGTAACTTCTTAGATTCAGTACCCCTAGTGTAAATAAATTCGATTTTGAAACGTGACGTACGCGTTTGCGTTTAGTCTCATTTTGTATTGGATTTAGAAAGAGCGCGCCAAGCGGGACGTTTTGGAAACTCAAAATCCTATACAAAATGAGACTTAACGCAAACGCGTTAGTCACGTTATGATGTCGATCAAATTTACACTAGGGGTACAGTACTCATTTTGTATGGGTTTTTAAACAGCGCGCCAAGCGGGACGTTTTGGAAAGTCATTTATCTCATACAAAATGACACTTAACGCAAACGCGTACGTCACGTTTCGCTGTCGAAAATATTTACACTAGGGGTACAGATTGGATTCATCTTTCATTTATTTGCAGAAAAAGTGTTAGTTACAGGTCTTAAAATTAGGTTAATAATTGATCCACCTTGATCCGCTATCTCAAGACAGCGTGCAAATTTTAAAATTATTCATAAACAATACAATACATCCATTTACACAATACAACAATTTTCATTATACAAACATCTACGACTAAACATCTGTAACTGTTTCAAGCAAATAAATGATTTATAAACATTACACAATTCATTTATATTTATGAGCCAAGTCAAGTTCAAATTATGCCGAATAAGAAAAGAAAAAAATAAAAATCAATGTATTTCATGCCACCAATGTCACCCTGTTCTTGTAATTAAATTCTTAAATGCGGTATAAACTATAATCTAGTAGCCAAATTATAAGGGTAGGTACCATAGAATTCTTTGCCTTCCTTATTTCTGCGAGTAGATTGTTGTAAAAACGAAAAAACACATATAATACGCATTCCGTTTGTAAATGTCAGTCCTTTTTTTATACTATGTCGGTGGCAAACAAGAATACAGCCCGCCTGGTGGTAAGCAGTCTCCGTAGCCTATGGACGCCTGCAACTCCAGAGGAGTTATATGCGCATTGCCGACCCTAACACTCTGCACCCTCGTTGAGCTCTGGCAACCTTACTCACCGGCAGGAACACAACACTATGAGTAGGGTCTAATGTTATTTGGCTGCGGTTTTCTGTAAGGTGGAGGTATAATACTCCCCAGTTGAGCTCTGCTCTAGATCTAGAATAACATATGCTGTGCTGTGCCTTACCACACAAAGCGAGATGACATTCACAGTGCCCATACTTCTCTTTTGGACGTAGTTTAAGGACGAACCCGGGTTCTACAGCGTGGTCTAAAAGATCTCTGTAAGGTGCCCTCATGGTGCTTACCTTATTTGCGCCAAAAAGTGTATTTTCTATTTCTTTCTAACAAGAACACGATACTGAATATGCCCTTAAACGGAACTCCACTGTTGTTGTTATGTCAATTAGAAGTAGACTAAGGCTGTTCAAGAATTCCTCACTCCTTGTGAATCCTTGTTAACGGTTTCAAGATTATTATCAAACCTTAATCTGTCAACGTAGGGCGTTGCTGATGTGTCGGACTCTGCAAACAATACACGTCTTCTCTGAAGTGCATCAGTGCAGCGGTGCCCTTTGCACGTCTCGGAGTAGCAGGATGCATGCGAAACGACATATTGAAACAGATAAGAGTCAAATTACTGTCCTATGAACTTATTATGAGAAAAGAAGGCCGTTCTCCATACAAACATAGTCCCCATTTTCCTCTCCGGATATTGACATAATAAAGCCATAACCCTTCGTTTCACTTTTTTAGATATGTTGATAATTATAAGAATGCCGTTTCTCTTGAGTGTACCTATAAGCCAATAACTCCTATAAGGAAAATTATTTTCGTGAAGATCTCATGTTTCCTTGAGGTAACCCTCGAAATATGCCGAATACCGAATAATTACCGACAATCACATATATATAACTTGTAGCTGTATGCGGGAGAAACTATGTACACGAGAAGATAGACGCGAAGAGTATTTACAAATATATTTACAGTATCATTTACATCGAATTATATTACAATTTATATCAACTATTATAGTTAACAAATCAAACGTGGTTTCTTCGTGGTGTGAGATTTTTTCCTTGCTTGCGACAGATCTGTTGTGCATATTCGTTGCTAAGCAATGGCGGCGGCGCATCGCGCAGGCGCGCGGACTTAGGCACGTAAGATTGTACACCGCTGGGGCTCATTTCTCGAACGGTATTGTCGATATTAGATTAATACCTATTATGAGTGTGTTATCATGGCAACCAATACGATTTGACAGTTCGTGGACTAATAATATTCTAAATACCGTTCGAGAAATGGGCCCCTGGTAGAGTGGCGAGCCGAGCAGGTATTAAATCATACAGATTAACGTAACATAATTTATGCAGCAATTTATTACCTATTATGAAATAAACAAATCGAAATCTGTACCGTAGGTATTTGTCAAGTTCATCGCTCGTGGCAAGAATCTAAAACATTTTAAGTTCTGGCAATTAATATTAAAACATACCTAATTAACAACTCAGCGCATGTTCACACTTTTTTATTAAGTCTGTCACGTGCTCACGTGATGATTTTCCCAGTTATTTATGCTTCTACTGTGCATGTTTAATAAGATATTCAGATACTTAAGAACAAGTTATAATATATGCAGAATTTAGGCGACAAAGTCATTTGTCTCTCATCGGGTGACTTACTGTCAGTTAAAATACCTACATTTTGTTTTTATATTTTAGACACCATATACCCGATTTCATATATATTTAGTATGTCTGAATAACATGGAAGTTTTGTTACAAATATTGCTACTCTGTGCATGGAGATAGGTACATATATGGCGAGACATAACATAGACCCGAAGATGATACGCATTGCAGAAATTTAGGCAAGAGTGCGCCAACTGGGTCAAATGAATCCGTATTTATTTTGATAACGATATTAGTTTAAAGTAGTACTTTCTTATAATAGCCGATAATAATGTTCTGTTGACCTAATTAGTAATTAGGTTTACCAATAAAATCATTTAACAGTGGACTTTATGTCAATGTTTTAAGAATTAATTTAACCCATGGGTTACCCAATAATATCGTAAATTCAAGCACGTAGATTTCGTCTAAGCCAGGGGGCAACAAAAATCAATCATGTGTGTAGAATTTTTAAGACATAGTTATTGATTTCACGTGTTTGTTTTGTTGTTACTATTTTATATTATAGACCCCAAGACCACAAAAACTTCGTATCCATTCAAATATT
Source organism: Cydia pomonella (assembly GCF_033807575.1). Taxonomy (NCBI): domain Eukaryota; kingdom Metazoa; phylum Arthropoda; class Insecta; order Lepidoptera; family Tortricidae; genus Cydia; species Cydia pomonella. The sequence continues at coordinate 2,856,369 of NC_084705.1, read as the reverse complement.
GCCAGAAAATGTATTTAAGTACAGTAGATGTTGGGTCTGTATTTGATTGTTCTGTTAGGTAACAATTTTGGCTTTGGCAAAAATCACTATTTATTTACCATGAACTCCACTAAATGCTAGGTGTTTATTGCTAAAATACCTATTGGTATACCTAATATACCAGTACCTCTAACCAAGTCAAAGCGGTCGACCTCAAACCTCAAATGTACTTAACACTTTTTAGCTAATAGATAATTATTCATTGAATGTAGCTATTGTTATTTTCTTAGTTGAGGCACTGAACTCGCTAAAGTATTATTTTGACATTAATAAGCGTCGTGCCGTTATATGAAGTGGTTAGTAAGTAAGTACAAGTTTTACGAACTTACAAACATTACCCCAATTGGTTGGTTTATATTTAATATTTTAAAAACGTATTGATTAGAAATGAAGTCGGCTAATCCATTTTACGATTTTCAGTAAGTATTTTTAATAATACCTATATATAATATTTAAAACTTTCGGGTTTTTTCGTTTTAAATGTTTTAAAATACCTATGTACTCGTATTATAAGGACGAAAAATCTTTTTTAAAGGAATATGTACCTGCCTAGGAATAATTTAAAATCGTATCCTGAAGTGTTACCACATTTCTAAGGTATGAAATAGGCAGAGTAATAATTACATAAATTAAATACGGATAAGTGTGGCTGGCCTGCACAATCTTCACAGTGGAACCTGTTTACACATTAAATAAATAAATAAATAAATATTATAGGACATTATTACACAAATTGACTAAGTCCCACAGTAAGCTCAATAAGGCTTGTGTTGAGGGTACTTAGACAACGATATATATAATATATAAATATTTATAAATACTTAAATACATAGAAAACACCCATGACTCAGGAACAAATATCCATGCTCATCGCACGAATAAATGCCCTTACCAGGATTTGAACCCGGGACCATCGGCTTCATAGGCAGGGTCACTACCCACGAGGCCAGACCAGTCGTCAACATTGTGTAGTGTTTGTTGCGAGTTCATACATTTGCAAGCCGTACTTATCCCAAAGCCTCACTTACCCGTACTGTCCGTAATTGTTGTACACAGATACTGTTATTTAGAGCGTGTAGTTTACCAACAAGTATAGTGTTTGTCAACATTTTAGTTAAATATCTTTTTAGGGTTCCGTACCTTAAAAGGGAAAAACGGAACCCTTATAGGATCACTTTGTTGTTCGTCCGTCCGTCTGTCTGGCAAGACCTTTTATCTCAGGAACGCATAGAGGTATCGAATTGAAATAAAAATCATATACTCAGGTCTACAGTCCCTTGAAGGTGTGAAAAAATCAAACTTCTAAATTGACGTAAAAAAAATATGGCCGTTTATGCCGCAAAAAACGTATATTTCGATTTCGACACTCTGGAGGAAATTAAAATTTATAAGGTATTTTTTGCTGACCTAAATGAAACTATGAAATTCGGCAAGTGGTATAGTTCTTATACTACAAGTGCAGGGAAAAATCTGAAAACGATATATTTGTAATTATAATTGTGTGGGTAACCAAATCATATTCTAGAATTTTTTAAACCTTTAGATATATAAATACTTTATTTGGTGTAAAAAAAATTAAACTTAACATATATCTACATCTTATTCTAGAACATTCTAACACCAAAATGGATGAAACTCAGCATGAGATAGTTAGCCATGGCGCTGGTTTTTAGGGCAACCAGGGAAAACACAATAAAATTAAATGAAACAAACCATGCTAACATCACTAACATGTGGGAGAAAGTGAATTCAAACTATTACTAGACAAAAAAACAGTACATAATCCGTGCTTTGAACATTTAGAGAACATACAATATGTACCTGCATATTTTTATGGAACCCTCGGTGGGCGAGTCCGACTCGCACTTGTCCAGTTTTTTTTTTAATTTGGTCTTGTATCGGTATTTTAGATGACCTAGCTGGCTGATCAAGCTGCTAAATACGTCACCAGAATCCAGTTTAATGACCCGATCCGTGTCTGATTATATCTAAAATATGCAATTTAAATTTTATAGCTTGTAGATTTAACAACACAAAATAGGTACAATTAGCGACACGTGTAAGCGAACCCACGTCATATATATTTTTTTTTCTTATTTAATTAATAAAAGCCGAAGAGAGGAAACGAGTTTCGGGCGATAAATAATAGTACATTACTATAGAGGCCGGGAAACGTAGGGTTGCAGGCCAAGTAGATATAGACTACGGATAGAGATACGCGGCCGGCAACCCCGTTTCTCGCCGAGATTTGTATAATGCTTTTCTCAAACTTGCAATTAAAACAAAAAATGTAGTCAATTTGTTTTGTGGCGACCTACTCGGCTCGCCACTCTACCAGCGGTGCACTGCGCGCGTAAGTCCTCGCGCCTGCGCGATGCGCCACCGACGTTGCTTAGCAACGAATATGCACAACAACTGTGATTTGTTGTGCATATTCGTTGCTAAGCAACGGTAGCGTACCTATATTTGTTGATGGTTGAATGCTAAGACGTTGTGTGACAATTTGACGTTAAAAAACAAAAGAAGGTTGCTTTACAGTCCTAGGTGTGTAAGGCAGTATGAAATTCCTTTACATATCATCTTCACTCATCGCACCTGATATGTAGTATTTCCGGACCTAATTTGACGTAAGTCATGTCATCATTTCATAGCAAGTTTGAGAAAATCGTATAATTAAGCCAGACATAGAATTTATCTGTGTAAATCATTTACGGCAATGTTCTACCAGAGTGCAGCACTAGCACCTTTCGTAAACCATAGAGTAACTTATACATATTGTGCCTTAAACTGTTGTTTTGTCAAGTTTTCACAGATAATAAAATATGACATTGATGCATCAAGGCGGTTTGTTTACAAAGGGCCTACCGGGAAACGCGAAAATCGTAATTTAGTTATCTGCCTCTTCATCGCTCGAATATGCAAGAGTGATAGAGAGGTTAGATAACGAAATTTCGATTTTCTTGTTCGCGGTAGACCCTCAGATTGTGATGGATTGTGGTAGTTGCGCCACCTACGCCGAGTTTCGCGTAATATTCAGAAGTTTTTTTAAGTTACAATTTATTATGACTCCGTAATTATTACGAGACATAACATGACGTGACATTACGAGATACGAACTTTGATTGTAGGTGTTATAAAAAGTTCGTATCTAGTAACTATGTGTAGGGTCAAGGTGGAAACAGTGGCTTAGTCGCCCAAATATCGCCTCTCTAGTGTTGATATTAAGTTGAGTGATCCACTACACCCGGCTTTTTTCTACTGAGCCACTGTTCCCTCCTTGACCCTAAGCAACACACATTAAGAGCCGATATATTTTGTATGGTTAATATTTTCAATGTATTTTTAAGCAAAATTTATCTTAATATACTTCTTAGGTCCTATACTAACCGTAGTTAGATTCGTCCGTTTTGAATTTACACATTGCATGCACTTACAGATACTTAAGCGTAGACTACAAAAACACATAAATCAAAATATTTAATAAAATTATTCTTTTGCTCCCAACTGCTGTTACTTTATAATACTTTATTGTTTTATATTACGTATAAATAGACAACCTCCAGTGTCAATTTATTCGATAACGTGACGTGACGTACGCGTTTGCGTTAAGTCTCATTTTGTATGAGATTTAGAAACAGCGCGCCAAGCGGGACGTTTTGGAAACTCAAGATCCCATACAAAATGAGACTTAACGCAAACGCGTACTTCACGTCACGCTATCGAATAAATTTACACTAGGGGTACAGAACTTGGAATTCCCAGCTAAGGTTACGGTGACAAAGTCAACCTCATTGAATCACGTAACCATTTCCTGATTAAAATGTATTTAGAAAAATATCGATTATTGTGTGTAGTATTGAATGTGCAAAAATATTATATGTTCGTTAAGAACAATGGGTTGTACCGTTTGGTGTAAATCTTGTTGACATGATTTGTTATTTTTTGTAGTTCGGCAAAATACGTCAAATGTACTTTTGACTGCGTAAACGTAAAGTTTCTGTACCCGTACCATGAGTCACTGACATACACGCTGACGTCTAGCGGCTAACTTAGGTACTTTCTATGCATCTTGTTCGTACTGACATGGTACTGACATATTAGTGCGAGCGACACTGCCAGTGACTCGTGGTAAAATTACTGATGTAAGTACAACTACCTATTGATAATATTATTGATTTTCTATAAATATTTTAACGCATATTTCATAATATGAATATACAATACGAATAGGTAATATACTGAAAAAAATATTACAAATAATATGGACCCAGGTACGTTCTTAAACTACGTCCGGACCCGGGTACGTTCTTAAACTACGTCCAAAAGAGAGGTATGAGTGTCGTGAGACATACTAACATTAAACTAATTCTACGGATTTCACTCACAGTACGAATGACGGCCGTCGTGAACACTGCTCGCACAAGGAGACCTAGGCTCTCCGAAATATGCCGCGCGAGTGACTAAAATGCGTGAGTGGAATCCGTAGAATTAGTTTAATTGTGAATGTCATCTCGCTTTGTTTGGTAGGGCACAGCACAGCGGATGTCATTCCAGATTTAGAGCAAAACTGGAGAAGTACCTCCAACTCACAGAAAACCGCAGCCAAATAATACTAGACCCTACTCATAGTGTTGTGTTCCTGCCGGTGAGTAAGGTTGCCAGAGCTCAACGCGGGTGTGGAGTGTTAGAGTCGGCAACGCGGCTACGGAGACTGCTTACCATCAGGCGGACCATATGCTTGTTTGCCACCAACGTAGTATTTAAAAAAAAAATATATATATATCTACAGTGGTGAAGTGTTATTAGAGAAGAGTGGTTTAAAAATGCCTGAACTAGATTTCATGTGTTTCAGACAGAAAGGGATGATATTATTTATGTTATTTAGCTAATTAAATCTCATGAAAATCTACACAATGTCGAGGTACCAAGTAGGCGATTATAGTGCACTAATGTATAAATTAATCTCACAAGTCTTTTGCTGAGCGGTGGTCTTGTCTCTGTCGCCAGTATAAATTACCTCTGGTGGCTCTTTGGGCTGTAGACGTCACGAGCATAGCTTAAAAAAAAAAAAAAAATTTAGGGCTCTGCCATTTTGAATACTTATAAACTGTTGAGAGGCAGACCGAGAAAGAGATTCCGGGAGCGGGACGACTTGGATGCGTTTTAGCGGCGGGATTGGCCGGGTCTTGCTCAGCACAGGGAGGATTGGAAAGAATGAGGGAGACGCCTTTGCCCAACAGTGGGATACACAAATAGACTAAAAAGAAACTGTTGATAAAATCATGGTTGTCCACAAAAAGTGCGAGATTACGGAGAAATGAAGGTGTATTGGTTTGTTTACATTATTTGCCAGTTCTATTGAACTTTATATTGAGGACCTGCTTTTAATTACCTATGTAGGAGCAGAAGTAAGTAATTATGAGCAGTTATTACGATATCTTCGTAGGTTATCAGTTAACCCGTACAATAAAAATGTTCTCTTTTCGTTTATCGCGTTGCGAATTGACCGTTTATGAATGAATTACGATGTTTATTGTGACTAACAACTTCCTTTTTTTTTAGTTACCAAGAACAATAATAACGTTAAGATACTTTTGCTTTAAATAGAAAATCTGTACCCCTAGTGTAAATTTATTCGATAGCGAAAAGTGACGTACGCGTTTGCGTTAAGTCTCATTTTGTATGCGATTTACAAACAGCGCGCCAAGCGGGATGTTTTGGAAACTCTAAATCCCATACAAAATGAGACTTAACGCAAACGCGTACGTCACGTTTCGCTATCGAATAAATTTACACTAGGAGTACTGAAATGATAGTTTTATTGCTAGTAAATGAGTTCAGTAAGAAATTGTTAACATGTTCGTTATTTATAAATAAAGGGATCTTCCTTATTTGGATGCCTTAAAAATCCAACTATATTCAGTGGAACCTCGATAAGGCGAAATCTTTGTTAACACGAAATGAAGCTTCCCTTTAAAGCACAAAACCTCAATAATTTAAAATATTTAACCTAATTAAGACGAAGTAACCAACGATTCCCTTCACTTTTATCTAGTAATATGTTCACCTTTATTACTAGGAAAAATTGGTGTATTGTTTTATTTAGCTCTATATATCTCGAAGTTATTTAGAAGCAAACAACGGCGATACGAAACAAATATGAAGACTGTACTTTACGCACTTGTATAATTACTTTACACATTTTTCAGGTGTTTTACCACAGTAACTCGAAACCTCTTAAGGGTATACAAAGATATATTTATGAACCTCCCTAAGCCGATGCCCTCTATAAGACGAAACCTCGTTAACACGAAGATTTTGGTGTTTTAATTGAGATTCACGCTATCGAGGTTCCACTGTATATAAACGATCTGTCTGGCCTAGTTAAAATTCGGGTAAGGGCATTTATTTGTGTGATGAGCACGGATATTTGTTCCTGAGTCATGGGTATTTTTTACGTATTTATGTATATATTGTATATATCGTTTTCTTAGCTCACAGAACACAAGCGTATCTTCCTATGGGACTTAGTCAATTTGTGTTATAATGTCAGATAATATTGATTTATTTATATACCAGACGATTTAGGTACTTATTTGTTGTTTCTAAAACACTGATCAACTGTCAATGTCCAGTATTTTTACTCGCTTATGGCCACTCGCACCATCCCACTAGCCCGGGGTTAACAGATTAAACCATTAAGGGCCACTTGCACCAAGCACTAAACCAGGGTTAACCGGTTAAACATGGAGTTAACATGGTTACCAGTCCACTTTAATACTGGGTTAACGGTTTAACCGATTAACCCCGAGTTAGTGGAATGGTGCAAGTGGCCCTAAGTCAGTGTTAAATTGTACTGGTGACCATGATAATTCCAGGTTTAACTAGTTAACCCCGGGTTAGTGAAATGGTGCAAGTGACACTTAGAGCACAAAAACAAATGAAAATACATTCGAAAAGCCTGTTATTAAATATATTAAAAACCGGTCACTCACGTATTGTTTTTCAACTTAAAATACGTGAGTGACCCGTTTTTAATATATTTAATGTCTGTGCCTGGAAGTTTTGTTATTAAAAAAACATGTTCTTTTCACCAGTAACAATACTTATACATAATATTCTAGAAATATCAAGAAGATCGACGATATTTGTCACTACGTCCCTCATTCGTAATAATATTGATTCGCAGACGGTCATTGCGATATTAATGGGTCATTTCTGATTAATATCTAGTGCAGGGCCTTTCTTGTTTACATATTCGTGAGTCAGTTTAAGTAAATAAGTAAAGAGCGTACTCTCGTCTCAAATTCCGGCAACGCACTTATAACCCCTCTGGTGTTGCGGATGTCTATGGACTACGTCAGGCGATTCGTCTGCTCGTTTGCCTCCTGTCATAAAAAATCAGACATTAATTTGACATCTCTCTCAGTGCAGGGCTACCAAAAAGAAAGTCATTTATAGAAAATGCTTAGCGAAAATGATCACGTTACTTTGAAATAGACGCCTTGTTTATAATTTTCTGTACAAAACAGTGTGCAGATTTTTGCGGAGCAGGGCACGTCAAATGTATGTCAGATAAACGTCAGTCAATACAGTACAGTACAATAAGTATGACGAGAGTATGACCATTGGGCGAGGTTTACGACACAGGGGTAAGCTCTTATATGCGACTCCGGTTGTAAATCCTCCAAGCCCATATATTTTAACTCCATCAGTCCACCTCGCTCGCTCTGATATATTGGTGCGAAACATAGGGAATGGGATCGAGTTCACGCAGACACTAATGTGAATGTCAAATGCCAACTCGTGGTACGGCTACAGTAGAAGAAATTATGAATCTATGTAAATAACATTTCAAGCAACCATGTAGTTAATAGAAATTGTTTTTCATACCTAATAAATAAGTTAATATTAATAATTGTTTTTTTATTTGTTTCAGATATCATAAGCAAAAATGACGATTCAAAATGTTCCAAGTAAAGGGAGGATGTCTATAATAAAATTTCAGAATTTCACCATACAAAGAAGACGTAAGTACTTCATTTAAATCTTTTTCCTCTTCTAAATATTTTCCATTTTCCATGATTTTTAGTATATTATTGACATACTTAATGCAAAACTAGGTTTATAGAGTCAGACCAAGATAAGTTCGCAGCGATTTTGATAGCCCAGACGGTGCAAGTGTCAAGTGAACGTCATAATTTCATAGAAGTTTGACGTTTAAAATAACACGTGCCCCGTCTGGGTTATCAAAATCACTGCTAACTTATCTAGGTTTGAGTCTAGGTACCTATTTGTAGTTTCTAAAACGCTGAGCGGCTGCCAAAATCCGTCCATTATTTTAACTCGCTTTAGTAGAGTATAAAAACAAATAAAAATACATTCGAAAAACATGTTAAATATATTAAAAACGGGTCATTCACGGGTTAGTATCGTGTTTCGACTTAAAATACGTGAGTGACCTCACGGAAGTTATTTTTTTTAATTAGCAAAACAATTTTTTAAGGCAAATTCTATAAACCTAGAATATATTATGCTGAAGCGATCGACATCAAAATTAAAGTGATTTGTTTAGATTTAGTTAGTCGAAACCGTTTTCTCCCGAAATGGATTTTAACCCTTAATCAAACGGACCACTTATTATGAGATTTTTGAAAACTAAGAATGGTTTTTAGGTAATTTGGGTGCGTAGATTACGAAAAAATATATTTAAAAAAATTAAGTGGGGGGGAAAGGGGGGTTTTGCGGTGGGAAATAATTTCCCGTTATCCGTTACGGAATAGCAAAATTTTGAATGAAGTGGTAAATAATTTCCCATTGTCCGATACGGTTACAAACTTTTTACAAGTTAGTAGCTCCCCCCGGCTTTGCTTGGAATTCAAGTATGATTTTTAGTAACAGTAAAAAAAATTAACATGCAGGCCTAAAATGAAGGATTTATTATCTTATTACAAGAAGTTGGGAATACAAATGAAAGATTATTATTATTATTTATTTATTATCTTATTACAAGAACTTGGAAGAAAATCTTTGGAATAGTATTAATTAAACAATGCGAAATGATCAATGCAATCAGCTTATCATCTAAAAATATGTGTGCATACAGTGCTTCTTCAGATGAAATAGTATGAAAAGTAGGTGGAGAACAAACATTGGGAAATAATTTCCCACTTGATAAAACCTACATTTTTTTTTTTTTAATCGTTAGTTCAGGAACAGACAATGGGAAATAATTTCCCACTTACTAAAACCTTAAAATCTTGGCTAAATCATATCGTTATCACAATTGTTTTACCAGTTTTTTTTTTTGCACTTAACCTCGAAACACTAAAAAAAACTGTTGTTATTGCAAAAAAATCACGACAACTGACATTGACTTTGACGTATGGTCACAAATGGCGGCCATTACAAAAGTGTTGCCATTTTTCAAATTCAAATTGTTACTAAGATTTTAAATCTGTATGGTTGGTATCGCTGAGTGCTGCCATTAAAAAGATAAAAAATATTTCGTAAATTAGAATGAAGTGGGAAATAATTTCCCGGTATTTGATTAAGGGTTAATAGAAAAAGTACCGTTATTGCGTTAGGATCGCAAAGCTATTCTTCCCTCTCAATACAACACGATGCATGTTTTGTTTTGTTTCAGAGCCTGTAATACGATTAGTGTATGGTTTCCTCCTAGTCGTCATAGCGATCATTATGGTGCTCATAGACCCCATACAAAAGTTTACAGAATGGGTAAGTTACCTTATATATTATAATGATTTACATATAAATAACTGAAAAAGAACTAGTGTAATTACAGTACCCCTAGTGTAAATTTATTCGATGGCTTAACGTGACGTACGCGTTTGCGGTAAGTCTCATTTTGTATGGGACTTTGAGGTTCATGAACGTTCCGCTTGGCGCGCTGTTTCTAAATCCCATACTAAATGAGACTAAACGCAAACGCGTACGTCACTTTACGAAATTGAATAAATTTAAACTAGGGGCTCAGGTGGGCCGCTTAAAAAACTCTTACTGCACGTTTTTATAAAATGTCATGAAAAATTTAAACTAAAATAAAATGCTGTCTTGATAAATCTTTAAAATATTCTCCTATATATAGGTTTATTGCGCAAGCGAAAATGTTTGTTAAAATAACGAGTATCTTCAATGCGTCGCAGTGAAAAAATGTCAAGTATTTTCGAGCCACCATGTAAAACGGCTGTCAGATTGATTATCTTAGCGTTGAGTTCCGTGCGTCGCGCCTCAGTTAGATTGGTCATCGCACTGTGAGGAAATGTAAAAATGTAAAGTTCGAGGAATTTTCAATTTCATCCAAAATTAGATTTTATAATTAGAACACTTATAAGCTTAGTTCCCAACCGGATGAAAGCATAAAACTTGGCAATTGGCATGCATGTTATGTCAAGGGGGTGTTGTTTTGACGATCAAAAAATAATTATCTAATAAGGGATTTTATTCTGCCATACAACACCGTATGAACATTCCTTATGCGAACTGCCAAGGAGTGGAATGCCCTGCCCGAGTCTGTGTTTCCGTATGAGTACAATCTGGGTCTCTTTAAGGCTAGAGTAAATAGGTATCTCATAGGTAAGCGTGCTCCACCGTAGACCGCATCATCACTTACCATCAGGTGAGATCGTGGTCAAACGCCTGCCTATCTTTATATAAAAAAATAGTGCTTTAATCAACCAACCAAGAAAAAATATTTCAAAAGACGGTTGTTGTTGTTGTGACGGCTGTATGAAAATTAGATATGTTTTTGTGTGTTTTTATCTATAGAGACCACGTTAACCTTTCAAGGTTTTGGTTGTTTGCCCTTGGGTGAATCGACTTTTTTTGTTTTGTTATCCTCTCCCGTTGTCCAAGGGACAACAGTGGCACAGTTTGTTTGAAGAGACGTTGTATGCCGTTCTATTAACATGCTTAGTAGGGGGCCCACTATGGACATTGGTTATAACGACCACAAAAACGCAAGTTTGATACATTTAAGTACCATAAAATCAGTATTTCAATGAACTTTTGTCCCCTGGACAACTAATCGTAACCATGGCAACGAGTGACGCTAAAAAGTTGATTCTCCCCCTTGCAAAATATTGTCTAGTTTCCATGTAAGTTATTTCATAACATTGGCCTTTATTACAACGTGTAAAAATTAAATATTAAATTAAAACCACACAACCTCTACGTAACTTACTTTCTATACCTCTCGCTTGCACTAATATGCCAGTACGAGCGAGATGCATAGAAAGTAAGTTACGTAGACGTGAGCTCATCATCATCATCATTTAAGAGCATGGCTCTTGTCGGTGGAGTAGACGCCAGTTTTCGCGGTCCTCGGCCAAGTTCTTTAGGTCCCTGTAAGACACGACATTTACTTTTCCTTTTAGTTGCTGCGTGACGTGAGCGAATATGTCAAAATCAAAACTAGCGGTAGCCGTACTTGTTGTGTGCAGTACCCCTAGTGTAAATAAATTCGATTTCCAAACGTGACGTACGCGTTTGCGTTTAGTCTCATTTTGTATTGGATTTCGAAAGAGCGCGCCAAGCGGGACGTTTTGGAAACTCAAAATCCTATACAAAATGAGACTTAACGCAAACGCGTTCGTCACGTTATGATGTCGATCAAAGTTACACTAGGGGTACTGAATTGACAAGTGTCACTCATCTCACGTTGACGTGCACGTTTTCCACATTAACATTATATCCTCTTAAACTGATCATAAATATACCTTAAGTCTTTTAAATAAGATTCACATTGTCATTTAACATTGTAGATACGTAGCCTTGACTCTTGTTTCGCCTATCCACGCAAACAATCCAGTTTTGCCAAATGCAATTAAAATCATACATTAAACGGTCGACCCCTCACACCGGTTTTATTGTGACGTCAACATAGCAATCTTTTTACTATATTTGTGACAAAAAGAATCTTATTTTTTTGCTCGTAAGTGCTGTTGCTTGATGACAAAGTTTGGGGTCATAAAGATAGTTTATTATTCAAGTAGGTATATTACATTGCGTATGAACATGAACGTAAAATTAAGCTACACCGGCTCTCACCCTTCACCTCTGACCTGAGAAGATTTAAATATCCCCCCCCCCCCCTCAATTAGAGAAGGGTATCACAATAAAGACCGGCAAGAAACTCGGCTGGACACGTCATTTCAAAACAGCACATTTTATAATTAACAAGCATTAAATAAGAAAAAATACATATATTTGCAAGATTAGGTATTTGTCGTGTTTGGTCTTTTTGGATATGGTTTGTTGGTGATATGTTTTTTTTTAATTTTGACTTACTGATTTTTTTTGTATATATAAACGGAACGGGCATCTTCAGATTATGCAGTAAACGAACACCCTGACCTCTTGGCCACCCGATCACAGCGATATCCGTCCGAAATTCTCTACTATAAAAAAATTCTGATCCAAACAAAAAGTTAGTTGAACGATATTTTTTAGGTAAGTTGATCGGTACTATTTTTTCGTGAGCCAGGCGTAGGGGCAATAGAAATTGCTCATAATGACATAATAATGGATAAATCAGAGCTCAACGAGGGTGCGGAGTGTTACGGTCGGCAATAATGCGCATGTAACACCTCTGGAGTTACAGGCGTCCATAGGCTACGGAGACTGCTCAGGCGGGCCGTATGCTTGTTTGCCATCAAGGTAGTATAAAAATAAATTGAATGATATTAACAAAACCTTTAAAAAATCCAGTTTTCATTGTAAGATATTTTAGATATTCCGCAACGCAGGCTTCGTCAGGTGGCCACAAATGGAAACCAGCAACATGCTCCGTTCCAAACATACCAGGCTTCGTAATTTTTCGTTATTTTTATACTTAATAAAATCTTATTGTAACTGGCTTGTTTGAAACTGGAAACATGTGGTTTTCGAGATCAAGAGCAAAGTGCAATGATGTTTTCCGTCTTATAACATGTAAAAAATTTTTAAATATAATTTTTTAGAATCATAAGTTAGGAAATACGAAAGGAGCCCCTACTCAAATTTGAGAATTTTAGGTAAATATCTCCGTGGCACTGACTGGGGCCGCTCCTGAAATTAGTGCAATAAAGAGACAGGAAATTTAATGTGTATATACCGTATTTTTTGACATTTAGATTTTATTCTAGAAAGTTTCTAGACTAGTATTTTTATACAATTTTGGTGTTTGACGATCCTTTTGTGAAATTCTTATTATTAAGTTTACCATATCTATAATAATTTAAAGTGTTTTTGAGAAAAATAATAACTGCATCAATAAATTGCTCTGTTATTTAGATTAAGATGATATTTGTAAAATTTGACGATTTAAAAGTGCTTGTTGCTAGGCCTATTTGAATAAACAATATATTGACTTGACTTGGAAAATGTCGAGAATGTATCTATGGAAATATGACCACTAATGTTTCCACATAACTTTTAGCTTGCGTGGCTTTCAATATACCTAATGCCCTGCGATAAAAAAACTTTACCCGGTAGCTTGACAAATACTCGTAACTGTTATTCCGAATTTACAATGCGACGAACGGATGCTTTGAGGTGATAATTAACTGTGTGATATTTTTTATTTTTTTGAGTTACTTTTCCTTATAGCACACTGAATAATGAATTTGAATCTTAAAATTTTAGAATCCTGCAGTGCTTGCTTGGCTTTTAAATACCTGTTTAAGGCCTTTCGATAAGAAACAACTTTACCCGGTAGCGTGACAACTAACTGTCGATGTTGTGATAGTTACAATATGATGAACGGAATCTTGAGGTGATAATTATACGATATTTTTTTATATTTTTTAAGCTACTTTTCCTTATAGCCCATGCCAACAATTAATAATAATAATGAGTACCGTAAAATTAAGACAAAATTATAATAATTGGGTAACGTAAAATTTAAATGTGCCTACTTTGCTCCCCACGGTGAATGGGATCCAACAGTTTTTATACAAGATGTTTATTTAGTCACCTGCAATAATATACGGGCTATATAGGTCATATGGAGCATCTTTCACTATATGTCAAACCAGCAATCGCGAAAAAAAATTACCTCCCATAGAAAATGTCAAGGTTAAACAGCCAAAATGTATGAATCGGCTAATTTTTTTCGCGATAACGTAGTGTGTACAGTCGCCATCAGATATATCGAAGCGGCCGAGGTGCTCAAAAATATCTGATCACGCACTCTAACGCTTTGACAATAGAGACGTGTTCAGACATTTGTGAGCACCTTGGCCGCTCCCATATATCTGATGGCGACTGTACCATAGTAAAAGTTGCTCAGTATGACCTATATATTCACCCCGTAAATGATTGCTGAGTATGACCTATATATTCACCCCGTAAATTATTGCTGAGTATGACCTATATATTCACCCTTAAATTATTGCTGAGTATGACCTATATATTCACCCCGTAAATTATTGCTGAGTATGACCTATATATACACCCCGTAAATTATTGCTGAGTATGACCTATATATTAACCTCGTAAATTATTGCTGAGTATGACCTATATATTCACCCCGTAAATTATTGCTGAGTATGACCTATATATTCACCCCGTAAATTATTGCTGAGTATGACCTATATATTCACCCCGTAAATTATTGCAGGTGACTAAATAAACATTGTATATGAAAACTATATCACAACCCCATTAAATTTTTTCAAGATGATAGTAGTACCCCAGTAAAATTAGATCAAATTTTGACCAAACTTGTACATTTAAAATTACTAAGCGGGACTTTTTGGAATATGTACGGACACCTTCCAGGATGACGCTCGCGAAAGTCCCAGGCTTTCCCTAGTGGGATAGCCGGGATATCCTGGAAAAACTGGAATTTCAAGAAAATTTCAGGAGCGGGCTTAAAATCGTTCCCTCTCGAACAGGTTCTCGTCTTGTCGTGGCGGGGGGGCTCAGTAACCGTGGATTGATGATTGGTGAAGCCAAGAGAAACCTACTGAGGGGTCGCGGAGGAAGAGGCGTGTGGGTATGAACAAGTGCAGAAAGTACCTCGCTCAACGGCCACGGACTTTGACTTCGAGCTCCATTGCTAATTCTGCGATCGATTTATAGATGTTCAACACCCAAACCGTATGCCTTTCTGCCAGGTGGAGACTTTAGAAATAATATGGAGCATTCGTGAGTATGCTGTCAAAAGAAATGACCAGTGGGGTGAGCAGGTCACCACAAAGTAAGGCACGGTTTCAGACTTAGTGGCAGCTGCGGGTAGATACCATAGGGAGTGCTACAATTATTTCAAGCGTGTTGGATCTTCCTTCCCAGGCGCATCTAGTGTAAAGGGCAAAAAAAAAGATGCAGATGAAAAGTGCAGCTTTCGATAAATTACGGCAAGAGCTTGAAGAGAATTATGATGACTGCCAGTATACTCTTGCAGAGCTAATATTAAAAATGAAGGAGTATGATCTTACCCACGATACTTATAGTAAATATAATCTTAGGAGAAAACTAAAAGAGAAGTTCGGGTAGGGAGTTATGTTCACTTAAGGACAGGGAAATTTATGTTGTATGTTTCACGGGCGTTGCTCATAAGATTTTAAGTGAGAACTGGTACAGTAACAGAAATGCGGACACTCAAAGTGAGAGGCTGAGAGTCATCCAGACAGCAGCTCGCCTTCTTCGTCAGGACATACTCTCTAAACCATATGACACTTATTGTTATCCATCTGCTTCAGACATGTCAAGAAGGGGAGGGGACTTAGTCCCCGACTCTCTTCAATTATTTCTAGAGGAGCTCATGCAAACTAAAAGCAACAAAGTGCATGCAGGTAAATAGACAAAGGCAGTAGCCATTGGCCAAGTGATAGTTTCTGCTCTTCGGCCGCGCTCTTTTCATACTCAGCTCTTATTTGGACTTGGCGTAACTTTGCACAGACTATTTGGTTTTAAACTACTCATTGACATGCTTCACAATTTAGGTTTTTGTTCTTCGTACAATGAAGCAGAGACGTATGAGAATTCAGTAGCTAAAAGCGCTCCCGCAACTATCAACCAAAGTGCATATGTCCAAAGCTGTCTTTGATAATGCAGACCATAATGTAAGAACCCTTGATGGCCACGGCACTTGGCATGGGTGGTATCTTGTGCGCAACGCCGAAGTCTGCTTTACATGCAGACTAACCTGTAACGCGGCCGTCTTCTGGCCGAGTTACTTCTGCAGAAAATGAACCAAACCATCTTCCTTATACAACATTACATCACCCCAGATCACGACGGATATTCTAAGCTACTTGCTGTGGATATGACAAATGTAGATATAGACTGCAACACGCAAGAGTTGGCACGTTCTCTTGACTTCCTGTGGGCGTCTTGACTGTGGAGTGGCGCTTCGCCTCATCCAGGTTGGAGTGGATACATGGTGATCGCTCACCAATCTCAGCCCTATCAAGTGTCAGCTGTGGTTCCGATGCCCTTCATTAACCTCAACCCCTCCAACAACTCCAACCAACCCACCGCCCATATTCACCGCTCTCTCTTATGCAGCTAACGTATGTGTGAAGCAAAATCAGACCTTCATTATGGTGTGTATATTCACTTCTTCATTCTCCATGAGAGTAACAATGTTTTGTAATAAATTCTTCTACTCTTTTGTCGTAGGTTACGTTTGATCAGCAACTCTACTGTAAGGCGGTTGCAATGGTCTTAGCAGAACCTTCCGACAGTCCTCTGTTAACCGTGTCATTGTTAGACTTGGCGGTTTTTAATATGAAAAGTTAATGAACATGACAAACAAGGATTTCCAGGAATCCTATACTGCAATAAGTATCCTGGGCCTGAATCTGAGTAGTATAGAGGCAATGGTTGCGTAGAGCGCAAAAAAATCATAAGAATTAATCAAAGTAGCTTATTTTTTAACTATTTTACGCTCGCTCCAAGGAAAATTCCAGGTGCCCTGGAATCCTGGAACTTAAAATATTTAACATCAACATCATTAAGAAAACTAGAAAGTCGTTTAGTATTAAAAAATCGGAGTCCTGCCATTGCTTAAATCAATCCTAGATATTTCCTCCTAGTTCCAGAAAAATTCCAGGTTTTCCAGGTTTTTTGACACTGGAATGTACTGGATAATAAATATAGAATTTCAGATGTCGTGTATGTAAAAAATGTGACCAAATGAAAAAATAAAATGCGCTATTTATAACGATTTTAGGCACGCTCCAGGAATTATCTTCAAATTCTAGTTTTTCCAGGATTTCCCGGCTATCCCACTAGGGAGGGCCTGGGACTTTCTTGAGCCTTATCCCAGAAGGTGTCCTAACATATTTCAAAAGGTCCCGTTTAGTAATTTTAAATGTACAAGTTAAAACCTAATTTGACTGTACTGTGAGGGTCTACTTTAAATTAGTTTAAACCGGTAGGTATATATATATATATATATTAACATAACTACCACAATATAAATTTTAAATTAAATGTCGTATTTTGGAGCAAAGTAGGCATATTTTACGGTGGGTACCTATCAAATCAAGTTTTTGTCAAGTGTTTTCATTAATAAAAGTTGTTCTTTACCTTATAGCGTTTAAGGAAATGACCTCCAAACATTTGCAAAAAAAATAAATTCATAGATAAATGTATACTCAAACAAATCATAATTTATAGGGTTTATGTTAATTTCTATCAATAAAGCCTTTTATAGGGTAGAGGGAATATATTTCCCACCTGATATTTAACTTTATTTCAAAACGGTAGACTTCGATTTTTTTAATATTATAAGAGTTAGGAGCATTTAAAAATTTGCTATAGAATCGATCTTTCGCTTGTAATTCTTATAATAATCAAAAAATCACACAACTGTCATTTTAATCTCATTCTAGAATATTGTTGAGTGCAGTCCTCTTTTGTACCGAAACTTACTTAAGTTTAATGAAGATTTTAATCCACGTATGAGCGTCAATTCAACACCTTAAACAGGAACGCTTATTTAGGTGTTAACTTTAAATCTGTTTGTTTCTCTGTCTAACGCTATCAATAATAGCTTCCTTGTTATCAGTCTGTCGAACTCAAACAAATCAAGGTCCACATAGGCCGCAAACAGCCAGAATGCATCGACTGTTTGGTCACAATGTATAATCAAGTGTGTGTGTACATTAGTATGCGTGTTAGCTAAATGTGACCACGCATTATTAATAGACCTCTAACAGTAAGGATTTTTGATAAAAAGTTAGTAATGTTATCTATGATTTGATGATTTTCAGCGGCTCAAAGATACTTTGCAAGAGACAAGAAAAGTAAGACACCCACATCTGACACATTTTTAATGCCTATTGCATATTTATGAATGAATTAATGAAAATCTTTATTTAATTAAGGCAACTAGTGGCCAATAGATACATTTAAATACCTTAAAACTAACATACATATTATAACGATATATATTAAACCAAAACACTACAAAGCAAAGCGAAAATGAATTATGTAAGTAAAGCTAATTTTATTTCTTTCTTTCCTTACTACCTACCTTTAAAGTGTAAACGCTACAATAAGGGCCAGTTGTTCCACCAACCACACTTAAGCGTACCGATCAACGTCACTCAGCAGTCGTCTGTGAAACTTCTATAAAATAAAATTTAGCGAACGCTTTAACGGTGACCAGGGGTCGTACAAAATGTGCGGATGACGTCAAACCACTTATAGGATGATTTCAAATAGTATTTTTGATTTTCATAAACAATTATCATTTATCAACCTCTTTATTAAACGATATCGCCACTGGAAATGAGTAACTACGTTTTTGACTGACACATTGTCAATCAGACGAACAATAAATTGACTTCGTTATTGTTTAGCTATTGTATCTTCACGATTAGCTAAAATTTATATTTACTAATGTATAAGAAAACGCTCTAAAATGTCATCTTTACTCGAATATTGTGGCAATCCCACAGACTTGTTCTAATTTCAAATAATTATACCTTATGGTAACAAGTTTCGTGAAATTTATTTTATTCACTACATCACCCTACCATCTGTATTATTAATTCCATGGATTTATTTACGATTATTACAAACTCAAACATCATCCTGTGTGCAAGATTACGTCATTTTTACGTCATCCGCACTTTTTGTCCGACCCCTGACGGTGACATAGGGTTTGGTGCTACCGACCTTACTTCTAGATGAGAGTCACTCGCTAGAATTCGATTTAATTACAGACAAACCGATCAGTGTCCATTAAGCCTCCTTACGTCATAAATACTTAGTGTACGTATTGTCTTGAGTACGGTCCCTGACCCTGCGCGGCGCTGCATTGAAAAGCTGCGCACGCGTCACTTAGCGCTCACGAGCTGATTAATGCCACTTTCCTTGATCCATCATAGGATCCACGACACCTTCAGATTGACAGAAAAATACGGAAGTTTCCGGCGCTGTTTTTTTTGGATGTATTCCAGAATCCTTGTATGTCTGATTTAAGGGTATTTCTTGTTGGCAACATCAACAAGTACCTACCTATTTATTTTCCTGTGTGAAGGAATTATAAAACGATATCTCTTTACTTTCACTAGACTTTATTATAATTGCACCATTTCTATCCCATAAATAACCTAATTATAACTAGTGATTTTTCTATTCAAGTTTCGTTCGTTCTAAGTTTTTCCTATACATATTATTGGTGCCTTTTCAACACGTTTCACATATGTAGTTAAAGTTGAAGATTTAACAGACAGAGAGACAGACCGAGCTGTCTCTTTCGCATTTATTTACTTACATATTAGGTAGGGATTACCCTATTTATGTACTGTATGCATATTGCCTATTAGGCACATATTAGCGTGTCAAATATTGATTGATAGAAGGAAGACTGTAAGGTTACAGCCTCGTCTCTGGCCTTCGTTGTATCTCAGGTCGAATACAAAACCACATTCGCGGAGTTATGTCACGAAAACATGTGAACTGGAAAAACACCAATGTCAGTAACGTATTTGTAGCTGTCAATAATTGTCTTAAGGTAATTTCTACTTTCGCTATTCTCATGATCCAGACGTATTTTTTTTACTATCCATGTTTTTGCACTTTTCTATGCAGGGTATTTATTTAGTCACCTGCAATAATTTACGGGGCTGAGCAACTTTTAGTATAGGATCAACCCCGAAATCGCCAACCTTGACATTTTCTATGGGAGAGAAAAAAAATTGTGATTTCTGGGTTGGTCCCATATTAAAAGTTGGTCAGTGTGACCTATATATTCAGCCCGTAAATTATTGCAGGTGACTAAATAAACACCCGATAGCGATATAGGTATAGGTATGGTCAAGTATGGGCACGAGAAGGGCACCAGAGTTGATGTCACGCCAGTGAACGGAATGTCACGCACATAATAACAAAATCATGTGAGATTTTGAAGTTAGCATTCTTTTTTCTACCGATAACAAGTTGAACCGCCAACTGCAAGGTGGACTAAAGTTTCTTCATGGTTTTTTTTTTAACCTTAATATCATGCTCTTAAGACATTCACTAAACCGCACTTCAACTCTCCTGGTGATACCTATAAGTAGGTATAAATAGTCCTTAGATCCTAGCTAAAATAATCATAACACCGCAACCATTCAATACTCATACCAGTCTTAAACTGCAATAAATTAACGTTGAAATATTGAATGAGTTCGTATTTTATTTAAGTATACATATATTTGCCAACTTACGGATTTTGTCGGCAAAAAAAGATTTTTAAAAGAACGACAGCAAAGCAAACAATTCCCCTTTTATAAGTTTAAATTGTACTTTGTAAAATAAGGTTTAAACAAATAATTTTAACTTACAATATAACGTCTTCGTCATACTTTATACTCAAATAAAGTCTGACAGGGAAAAGCTCTCATATGCGGTCTTTGCTCTTGTCACCATAGATTGAAGATAACGATATAACGAAACTTGTGTCAACTTAGTCTGAGCTGACTCTGGGTTAGCGGTATTTTCCCTGTTTGAGGACATCTGCAAACAACAAATACATTTTAAAGAATATCAAAAAGTCGGTCGGATAAATATGTCGGATAGTTTCAAACGTGGCTTTCAATATTACATTTTTAATTCCATGTATCAAAGCTTTCAATTTTACAAGGCCTTTTTGTCTTAAAAACTAAACCTTAACCAATTATTTTGACAAATTTATCTATAAACTTCTCAATAATATCCAGCAGTTTTGAAGATTTGAAGCATTACATAGATAACTTAAAATGCGTAAAAACGTAACCCGGTCTATATTGGTTAATCTAATGTTTGTCTAGTCATACCGATATTTTGGGTTTCATAATATAACAATTTTAATTTAGTTTTGTTTAATTTGAAGAAGTGCAAGGAGAAAAGTAAGATGGCGGATCCCATCACAGCACGGTACAAACTTTAGAAGGAATTTCGTAGATTTTTTTTATATAAGCAGCCTGATTTACTGTTATAGCTGGCAAGAATTAAAACCTTTAATGTTTACCTAACCTACTAAGTGATTGATTTACAACATATTTTTATTAAGTTAGGCCTATTGAACGTCCAAATCAAATACTTGGCTATAAATTATTAATTAGGTGATTAAAGCCCAATGTCACGTTGTTTAAACAAATTAATTCACAAATCATGATCAATCCATCTTGAGACAAACTCGTGAATCCTTCGTGAAATTAAAAAGTTGTCCGAGCACATTATTAACCGATATTTGTCCACTGCTTTGGAAAAGCGATTTAGAGCGTTTTCATACTGTCCAACCCGATATCGGATGTTGGATGACATTTGGAAAACAGCTGCTAGAAAATGCCTTATGACAAGTCCTTTTATTTTTGGATTAACGCTTTCTTTTGAAGGGAGTTTTCAGAAAATACTGTACCTAATTAGCGGGAAAAATTAAGAAAAAAAAATAATCGTCGTCAGTTTTGTGACGACATCACATTTCACAAATCACCTTTTCATATAAATTTTCCTCATTTTCCTCTCGGGATATAAATATTATTGAAAATATTTTCACACAACTTGTTGTATATCAACCACATCTATGCCCCTACGTTTGTTTTTTTTTTTCGAATTGAAAACGTACGTTTGATTTAATTATTATAGGAGTTGAACGCATTTAATATTTTGTATGAAATTTGTGTTTCGCTCCTAATTTTTATACTAATAAAAAAATTTGAAAAACCTCAAACGTCCCCTACTTTTGAGTTTTTATAGCTATGGTTAATATACATCAAATTATGTAAAAAGAGAGGAAAATGGGGACTACGTTTGTATCGAGAGTCGGCCGTCCTCTTTCCTCTTAAGCATTTAATCTTTATGGGAATCAACTTTTTGCCGTTATTTACATTGTAATATCTCTTCTAGTTTATGAAATGAACACAAAAATCAAGTTTTTATTGAAGTTTAATGCTTAATTATCATCACAAAACTGACACTGTGTAAACTTTCCTAAATTGCTCACGAATATTTGGTACACTATTTTCTAAAATTCCCTGCAAACAACAAATAATAAATCAATGTATAAAAAAGGCACTTTTTTAACTTTTTGCTTCTTTGTAGTCGTACCCCACACCCGATATCGGACAATGTGAACACGCTTTAAGGGTCATGCACTCGATATCGATATAGGTATTGGGGGTATTTTTGTAAACCATAGCCTCGCAGCAAGGAGTAGGTATATTTATATACTTAGACATCGACTTTTATTATGGGTAATAACTCTGAAATCGGAAAAAAAACATATCACAATTTATGTAAAATTGATTACTCGTAACATATCATAATTATGTCAAATGTAAGTGTACAGTCGGTGGATGATTTCTTTCGGACCTCTGAGACCACCTGATTGCTTGCCCAAGCTCCATGAAAATAGGAGTTATATTATATAGCATTAAATAATATTAATTGTAAGATAGTTATTTATTTATATATGTTAGATTTAATAATAAAGTCGTTATATATTACATGTTATAAAATAAGTTACTATTTATATTAGTCTTTTTATATTTATTTTTAAATGCAAGAATAAAATATAGTCGGTATAATTTGAATTAAAATAAATTAAATTTTTTGATTAGCTCAAGATAATGATGTACCCTAGATTTATAAGTAATGTTTTAATTAGATAAATAATAATATGTGTAATCCCATTAGCTGTAAAGTGTTGACATGTAAAATACTTATATTTTATCAATAAATATTTGATTGATTGATTGATTGATTACAGTCATGTCTGAAAATATCGATACGGTAAAAGTGCCAGTATGTATACACGACCTTATTGCCCATATGGTGTATACATATTTTTGGAACTTTGTCCGTATCGATATTTTCAGACGTGACCGTGTGAAACATGTGGCTAATTATAACACGAAATATACGAACAAAATCTCCTTACAAGGTTTTGGTGGATGAAAAATGAAATTAGCATTTATCGCTAGTAAGAAATTGAGGCGAATATAAAAAATACTTATTTTATTTTATAGGAACTTTAAAAAAATAGCTGTAAAAAGGTTACTTAATCTTTTAGTTACAAACATAAAGTTGTCTTATCGATTCATACAAATACGAGTATGTAACAAGTTCAACATTATGTAACAAGTCAAGGAGGAGTGGTTTTGATTAGACAAAATCTGGTTTTAGGCGAAAAGCGGATCCACCTATCAAATTGACATTGACTGTGTTGTCTGTGTTGCACTTGCACTTCCAGTTTATATTTTGTTTATCAACTTGTGAAGGTCATCGCGAATATTAGATTGTAACTCTAATTACTAGTCTAGTAGATCTTAACATTAATAATCATGATTGATGAAAAGAAGGTCGTGTTACTAGTTTAATACCTGAGCTTTGGGGCGTATATTGAATCTCTGGCTAAATCTGCAGCTAGACGATTAGGCGTCCTTTCTAAGATCAAGCGGCACTTCACACCGGGGCAGCTTCTTCAGCTTTACATAGCTCAAGTCCGGTCGTGTATGGAGTATTGCAGCCACCTTTGGGATGGGTCCGCCAAGTATCAGCTAGCCGCCTTAGATTCAATAGACAAACGCGCTAGGAAGCTTATTGGAGATGCGAGATTGGTAGAGGCTAGACTGCAGAGCCTAGAACACCGTAGAAAGGTAGCCTGTTTATCGGTATTCTACAGGATACATTTCGGGGAGTGTGTGATGGGATTACATAATCTTATCCCCCCATCTCCGTTCTGCCACCGTGGGACTAGTCGCGGACTTGCGTTTCGCCCGTTTTGACGTCGTTACTCTGCCGCTGATTCGCACTAAACGCTATGCATCCAGCTTTATCATGCGAACGGCTAAGGAGTGGAATTCACTTCCTGCAAATCTATTCCCAGTCCACTATAATTTGGATCTTTTTAAATCGAGAGTGAATAGACATCTTTTAGGTAAGCATGTTCCATCCTAGACTGCATCGGCACTTACCATCAGGTGAGATTGTGGCCAAATGCTTACCTTTTCCTAATAATTAAAAAAAAATATTTCTACTCGACGAGGACTGACCATTTTCAGCGAAGTTTACAGATTTTTGATTGAACACTCAATTATATAGGTATTTTACGTAATTACCTACTTGCATGAGTGTCGCTAAGGGGGGCAGCTGTACCCATTTCGTCCGTATATCGTCGCTTAGTTATATAGCTATACCCATAGTTCAAGCTTTGCTTAGTTTGGGGCATAGAGAAATAAGAAGTACATAGAATGCTCACTCCATACATCAGTTTTGGTACCAAAACGCTTATTATTTTCGTAGTCGACATCTAACATCGAGTAGCGGAATTATCAGTACTGCTACTTGACAATAGATGTTGCGATGAACGAAAAGTCTAATGCTCAAACATTTTCAGGTAAAATTATAACCAGAGTAAAGGGAACTCTATTTTTAACTCCTACGATTACTCTGGTTATAATATTAGCTGAAAATCGTTGAGCATTACTTTTCGTTTGCCGCAACATCTATTGTCGAGTAGCAGTACTGAGAGTTCCGCTACTTGACACTAGATGTAGACTACGAAAATAATAGTATTTTTAACGGACTTCAAAAAAGGAGGAGGTTCTCAATTCGACTGTTTTTTTTTGTATGTACAGTCAACCAATTTGAATCCTAGGCTACTATAGAACCTTGCCGCTTTAACTACTAGATATTTGACACGCATCACTCAATAAGCACTGTCGTAGAAGTCATTATGGCATGGTTCTATAGTGGCCTAGGAATCAAATTGGTTGACTGTATGTTACCCGATATCTCCGAGAATCATGAACCGATTTTCAATTTTTTTTTGTTTAATCGAACGGATATAACCCCGAGATGGTCCCGTTGGCACCAAGTCGGGGTCTGATGATGGGATCTTGGAGAAATCGAGGGAACTCTTCAAATGTTATAGGTAGGTACATGTATGGCGCTTTTTGTAATATTTGAAGTCGGTTTTATTTTTTGTTAATTGATAACAAAACCGTTGTATGGAGTGAGCACTCTTGGTCTTCTTAATTCTCTTTGGTTTGGGGTTAGCTGGATCGGTGGAAGATTGTCCGCAAATATTTATTCCTTTTTAAGAAGTTATAGATCGTGTCATTTACGAAGACGCGTGCCTTGTCTCATATTTTCATGTCATTAAAGGTTAGATTTGATAAATCTGCGCGTAATCGTGAATGACATGAACCATACGCTCTCATGCATTTTAAAACAACATGCTTATTGCTTAAAAAATACCTACATTGTACTTAAGTTTGTTCTATTTTCTTTACATTACAATTTTACGTACACATAGTTATAGTTATTGTATTTTACACACAATTTAAATTAAGCATGTCGTTTTTAAATGAGAGCGTAAAAAAATATATACTAGGTCTAAAAATGGGAAAGGAGTGCCAGGTCAAATTGTGGCCTTTGCTAAAGCTTGAGGTTGTTTAGTTGCTATGGTTTATTTTCGCCTAATAGGACACTTAGTCAACACAGAGTCAAGGATAGCAGGATATCCAGTAATTGCTATGAAGTTCCGAGCAAAACACAAACAACCGTGCAGAGAAGTTTTTTATTTATTTACTAAAAGTACAGTCACCAACATTACCAACATAAGCAATATATACAAGAGAAAATTTGGAATATTTTTGATATTTCACCGACACCTGTAAAATTTCTACCGCTTTATGCTTTAAAAGTTGAATGTCCAATTCGTCCTTTATGTTTTCTATGCATTTAATGAAAGTAACTGCAATTGGGTTCAATATTATTAACCAATTAAAACTATGGTTTTTTGCTCCATTTATGGGATGTATGGCGCCAGTAAATTTCAAACTAACAAATATCAATGAAAAATTAAACTTAAGCAGCTCTTGTTTATAGCATAATGTTGCTAGCGATTAAAAACTGATGGTAAATACTTGTTTTACAGGATTTGTCTATACCATCCCATTACTGGTGGCTGTTTCATTATAGGGGTTACTATGTATATGCTACGCGTTAAAATTATCAACCATTCAATTTGAACAGATACTTTGCACAGCGAACTGTAGAAATGTATCTTTTGAATATTATTCTAGGGTGGCACTATTCGCGTTTCGTCATCTTCATTCATCTGTTGCTGCTGACTGTGCACAGAATGCACAAAATTATCTGAACCACTAACATTAACAATAGAGGTGTACCTATACCTTACAGAAAACCGCAGCTAAATAACACTAGACCCCACTCATAGTGTTGTGTTCCTGCCGGTGAGTAAGGTTGCCAGAGCTCTACGAGGGTGCGGAGTATTAGGGTCGGCGCGCATGTAACTCCTCGGGAGTTGCAGGCGTACATAGGCTACGGAGACTGCTTACCATCAGGCGGGCCGTATGCTTGTTTGCCACTGACGTAGAATAAAAATATATATTTGTGAGTACCTTGGTTCAAACGAACTTTTATTTCGGAGTAAGGTTAGTCATAATGCAGTCCGGTTTTAGATCTGATCTTAGACAGTATAATTTTCATTCTCTGGACCAAATTACGTAAATACCGAGTGCTGCACATACAAAATGTCTGTTTATATTGTCTATCTATCGTATGATAGTAGGGTTACTATATAAAAATGGAATACCTGGACTAGTCCGGACATCATCCTTAAAATCTTCACTTTTCTTGGACGGTTAGTTCACTCACATATCCCAAAATATTTCGTCAGACAAATAATCAAAAAAGATTTAAAAAATATTTTAAATTTTATTCTTACTACGGAATGGTGGCAATGTGATACCAGAAATGAATTAGGCACTCCCGATTTAATACGAAAACGATACCAAATATGGCCTACAAGCTTTACTAATGTAGATATCGAGATAAAATTGAGAGCCCTAAAATAAACTTTCAAGAGATATCTCGACAACTATTCAAGATATCGAAAAACTTGATAAATTAACCTTATAGCTAATGAAATCAGCTTTCGTTATGTGCATATGGTCATGTCGCTAAGACGCAAAGTTTCCAAGATATAAGTGAAAAACCGAAAAATGGGACCTTCAGACCCCCCTCTCTCCCCCGGTTCACTTTTGATATATTCACCTCCTAACTAGTCCAAACAAACTTACGGAGTTAAAAGTCATCCTAACCAGCATAACCTTTTCTAACTCCATACTTTTAGCTGACCTTTAGTAGTTAGCAATTCTAATAACGGAAGGACGATAAATCCAGGACATGTCCGAAGAAATCCATGGCCACTCTAACAATGCGTCTCTTACACTAGCGGCTATCTTATATATAAGATAAAATTTGTAAGTCCTCCGCTGACGTGACGTAACTTTGTGACGTCAATGGTGCATCGGTCCCCTTGACAAATGGCAGGGCGGCCTCTACGCTTCAAGTTTGTCTACCCGTCGATATAAATCAATTAAAGCACGTGCACACAAGTTCAATAACGTGTTATTGAAGTTTATAAGCAGGTTTCGTTTCATAATTTAGGTTTTTTTTGTACTTTGCACGCATATAAATTAGTCTAGATAATTATTAAGCTCTATTGCATAAACTGGTTCGATTTGGTTTAATGTAGGTAATATTCGTAACTCAATCAATCATAAACTGGGATGACCTTAAGAAAAAAAGAATACAGACTCGAAAAAGGATAAAATAAGATGTAATCCTTTTTATATGCGCTACTGGCCGCGTTGCCAACATTACAATCGTAATTGTTTACGCTCCGTGGCGTATCGTAGTCATCTCTCTCTATCACTCTTCTTTATTAGTGCGACTGTGACAGTTGGGTTTCGTTCGCCCCGGAGCGTGACGTGATAAGCACGTTGGCTACGCGGGCTGATATGTTTGAAGTCGGCGCCAAGCCAAATCTTAAAAATGTCAATACAGTCGAACCGAATATCAGCCCTGGTGCGATTTGATAATACGAAAAGAAAGCTTTCCATTTTGTTTTTGTTTGAATACACGTTACTTTTGACACTGACATATCCGATCCATATCGTATCTAGATTTAATATTTGACGTATCTTAAAGTTCGAATCAGGCTGTAAGTTTTGTACGGGAAGCACATTACAAAATTAGAAAGGAAAATTATGTTTTGAATGGTGATTTCTATCTACGATTGCCATCTTGGCTAGGCTCGCTGAATTTATAGAATGCAATGGAGTAAACTGACGTTTCTGGGCGTGTATTTTATGAAAAAATTTACCACATTATTATTTAGTACTATTTGTGAATTAAATCTACTTTAATTTTTAATGTTATCGTTTTTATTTTACGTTAAATTCTTGAATCACTCAATGTTTAATGCGATTCTGATTTTAAATGAGAGCCATTTTTATTTAAAAACTTTCATCTAATTTCAAAGTTCATTTCATGTCGGTGGCTATCAAGCATATGGCTCGTTTGGGTGCGTAGACAAGATGCCAAGTGTAGCGTAGTCATCTCTCTTCCATAGTGACAGTAGCGTTTCGTTCGGTATTCGAGCGTTATTAGCACGTTGGCTACGCACCCTGGGGTGTCATATGTTACATGCTTGGCCGATCTTTTAAAACCCTGTTCACACCTCTTTGAAGAACCCCATACAGAAGATGCCCATTATTTTTTGTTTTATCAACAGAAAACTCAAATAAAGAACGACTCGTACGTGATGAAGATGTGGCAGAACCCCACGTACAAGCTGTACGCGGACATCTGGGTGTTCAACTACACCAACGTGCCGGAGTACCTGTCGGGCAAGGAGAAGACGATCCGGGTGGAAGAGGTGGGGCCCTTCCATTACCAGTGAGTAACCCATTTAAAAATGTTGTTTAGGGTCAACATTCAGATAAAGCACGACTCGTGCATGATGAAGATGTGGCAGAACCCCACGTACAAGCTGTACGCGGACATCTGGATGTTCAATTACACCAACGTACCGGAGTACCTGTCGGGGAAGGAGAAGACGATCCGGGTGGAAGAGGTGGGGCTCTTCCATTACCAGTGAGTAACCCATTTAAAAATGTTGTTTAGGGTCAACATTCAGATAAAGAACGAGTCGTACATGATGAAGATAGGTGTTACAAAATTACGGTTATTTTATCACGTAGATAAACTCCTCAGCATAATATTTACTTTTAGCAAGTTCACCATTTGTATATAAACTTTATGCAATAAAGATTAACTTCCTTATTCGTAAAACTTAACTAGCCTCTGTAAAATGTTGTCCTTTTCTAAAAACCATAACACATGTCAAAATTGAAGGGGACTAACGATTATCGATTTAACATGCATTTATGAATAACGCCATAAATAAATAGAGATTTTTCATACTAAACATTTTCTATTATACATATAAAGCCAGGGAGCGCCATAAGCACAGGAAATTGCGTATACTTGGCAAATTCGACACATGCCGCCGTGGCCCGGGTGACCGAGGAGCTTAGTCACCTGTCGCGAGAGCAGAGGGCGCTGGTTTTATTCCAAATAGCGTTGATAAAATCCGGAAAAAAACGGGAAAAATTTTCAAACAACTCGTTTTTTTCAAATTTCTTTCGAAAAAACAATGCAAATTTCAGTTAAAATACCTCCACAATAAATAAAGCCGAAGAAACAAGTTTTTTTTCTTAAAGTTCTATATTTTTCCATATGAATTTAATTGGGAATTTAAACAGGAAAGTTAAGGGTGTACGTCTAATGTGTTAGTTTCTGGATAGTTTCTGGCATTTTCATATATTTGACAGTAATCACTCATCAGTGGCATTTTTTATGACGTATTTAATTTTTCTGAATAAAACAGGAAAAAAAAACCGAAATAAAACGAAATTTGATAAAATTCCCAAAAAAAAACATTTGATTTTCTCAGGAATTTTCATCCCTAATTCCAACCCTGGGCACTGGAGCCCTTGGTCACTTTTTCTTTGTTTATGACATTTATGTCAGTTTATAGATTTTTCATATTCATATCTTTTCAAATTTTCAAATACAGACCGTTGTAGACAAAAACGAGGCAAAACACGTGACCCCTCAGTCACAACACATAAATTTAATCAACCTAGTAGACAAGACATACCAGTTTACCGTATGGTCCGCTTTATAGTGCAATTTACATACATTAACAAATTCTGTGGACAGTGTGTTATCCTAATAAACAATTAAGGCCTGGTGGCAGCATGGTTCCATTTTTATCACTTGTCGCTATGCCCGTCACTTTCGCGCTTACATACTTGTTAGAACGTGACAGACATGGTGATAAATGATAAAGAGCCGACCATATCAGCCCTACTGATTGATAAGAAAAGAACCTGACTGTTCTCTCTCTCATTCAGCGTGAACGAGAACGAGATGGCTGTGCGTGCCTGAGATCGCAGACATCATGTTTTCGAATTTAATTTTTTTGTAAGTTAGAAAAAAGTAATCGATGAGTTTGATCAAAAATAAAATAGCGCTGTTTTGGAAGCAATATTCATATTTTTATATTTTGTGCGAAATTAAAATATTCTATGGGAAGACAAAAAAATAAAATAAAAAAAAGTATTTATTTCGGACAATATCCATAGGTAATACAACAAACAATCAAAATATTTACATATAAATTACAAAAAAATAAAATAAAAATATGAATTAAATTAAATTAAAAATATGGATAAATTAAATTAAAAATATGGATAAATTAAATTAACATTATTCACTATATTAAATCAAAATTATCAATTAAATTACATTACAATTATCAAATAAATTAAATTAAAATTATTATCAATCACATTATATTAAACTAATTACTTATCGTAGTTGGCATGTGGCGCGTGAGATTTCGCCCAGTGGCCAAAAATCGGGCTGTCATGGGCCCCTGCGACCGCGCTCAAGAGCCTGTTGGGACTACCACGAACACGACGCATCAGGGACGCGACGCGTTTTGCGCATAATGGCATGAAAATCGTCCGTGTATGCCTCCGCGAACATCCCCGACGCACTGCAGTACCGTGGCAGCCCCATCAGCATCCTGAACGCGTTATTGTAGAGGACGCGCAGCGCACTATAGGCTTTTTTCGTGCAGTTGATCCACAGGCTGCAAGTGTAAAAAGTTTGGCAATACGATCTGAACAAGGTTATTTTAACACTTGTTGTGCATTTTGCAAACCTGCGGATCAACATGTTGCCTCTCATCTCTCATAGAGCCCTGCGCTCCCTCTCAACGTCCATGTCATCATTTTGAGACGCAGTGACCCAATGCCCCAGGTACTTAAACTGTGTTACTAATTTCAACTGAACGCCTCCTAACATGACTGGTGGAACTATGCTGTATGTTTTAGTGCCGGCTTTGAAAATTAGTAACTCAGTCTTACTAGAATTGTACCTGAGGCCATGTACCTCCGCGTATCTTTCACATATGGCCAGTAAATTATTAAGTGCGCAAACCGAAGGGCTAAGCAGCACCATATCATCAGCGTAGCTGATGTTATTGAAGCACTGTCCTCCGACTGAACAGCCCGCTCGAGTGCCGCTGAGCTCCTGAATCAGGTGATCCATATATAGGCAGAACAGCCTTGGCGAAGTTAGGCCTCCCTGTCTCACACCGCACTGCAATTTGTAAGAGTCAGACAGCGAACCCGCCCATCTTATCCTGTTACTCTGGTTACTGTACCAATATTTAAACAGCTCAACCAGCTCTCCAGGTACCGCCGCTTGGTTTAGCTTCTTCCATAGGAGATCGTAGGACACCAGGTCGAATGCCTTGGATAAGTCCAAGAAGCATGCATAGACCGGTGTTCTACGATCTGTGTAATATCGGACAGTATGCTTGAGGCACAGAACCGCAGCCTCGGTTGATAGACCTGACCTAAACCCGAACTGGGCGTCGTGGAGCGGCACAAGCTTCTCCAGTGCCTTATCAAGCATACTGTCCAACACCTTACTTACTATGGTAGCCAATGAGATGGGTCTATAGTTACTTATATCCGACGCATCGCCTGTACGGTTTTTAGGTACAGGTACTACGACCGTTTTAATCATCTCGTCAGGTAAGTAACTATGACTAATGCATAGAGTGAAGAGCATGGCCAGTACCCTAGGCAAATGATCCCCGGCATACTGGAGATGTTCTATGCTAAGCGAATCATGCCCAGGTGACTTTCCGCGGGCCATGCCCTTCACTGCTGCTTTCACCTCATTGGCTGTAAACCTTATAGGCGTTCTAGAACCAAACTGCACTGACATGGGCGGATCCCTTGACGAGCCCAGCGGCGACTCGACTTTGAAATGGGCTTTGAACAGCTCCGCTATTCTTTCCGGATTACTTTCACCCATTACGTTCACAGGAAGGCTCGACCTAGGACCCATTTTACTCGTCTGCTTCCAGAAACTGCTAAAATTCTTGTCTGTATGATGTCTAGCAAGAATGTCCGCTTTAATCTGGTCCGCGTTGTTCTGACACCATTTTAATTTTTGTTTAAACTTTCTTCTTGTTTCTACCATGTCGTCAAAAAAGCGCCCCGACCTAGGTTTTCCATGCAGAACCCAAGTCTGAAAACTAACTAACAATTCCCGCCAACATTTTTCTAATGACAAAGTGGGTGTGGCATGGTATAGTTACAAATTTTTGAGGTGCGTTTTAGATCTATGTTCGTGTTTTTAGGGTTCCGTACCCAAAGGGTAAAACGGGACCCTATTACTAAGACTCTGCTGTCCGTCCGTCCGTCTGTCACCAGGCTGTATCTCATGAACCGTGATAGCTAGAAAGTTGAAATTTTCACAGATGATGTATTTCTGTTGCCGCTATAACAACAAATACTAAAAAGTACGGAACCCTCGGTGGGCGAGTCCGACTCGCACTTGTCCGGTTTTTTTTCTATCGAGTGAAAGTCAACACATCAGGTTTCGAATCGATGAAGTTACTAGAGAAAGGCCTGCCTCAAGATGGCTAATTAAATTTTTGCCAACCGTATTGTGGTCTACAAATTTAAAAAACAGCTTTTTAAAAACTTTGCTGGCTGTACCTACTCCACTTTAAGAGTTTAAGATACTGCACGGTCACCTAGCGACAAAATGTGTGTACTTTTAGTAACTAAAACGACTAAAATTGTCGGTGTCAATGTGACCGTGTCATACAAAGAATATAGTCCTGTATATTAGAATTCGTTTCGATTGTCAGTCCTTGTACAATTTTGCACTCTAGTTTCGAAGGGATAGCGAGAAACAAACACAGAGTTTCATCATTAGACAATGCACAATTACTGAACAAATCTGGCCGAACTGCACTCCACACGGGTCCTGGTTATTAATACAAAACAAACTTAATGTCTTATTAGAGCAAGATCCCAGAGCCGCCAGACCTTACTTATTTTCTCATGACTAAAATGTATGGGATAATATAGTGTTAAAATGTACTTTTAATGTCTGCATAGGACATTGATCGAAATAAATTGTTTTTGATTTGATTTGATTTGATAGGTACCTGCTATATTGGCCCGACGGCCATTTATCTGGTACAAGGTGCTAAAGGTAGGTAAAAATATTACTAACTTTTCGTAAATTCTCGTGGCTGATTTTTATATAATATGTATTAGAAAATATTGTTAAAAACTGATAATCAACATTGCCAGACCATTTCCGCCAGTGGTAACTTTTATACCAGACGCTTTATAATAAAGCTGTAGCTATAAAGCGTCTGGTGGAAGTTACTGCCGGCGGAAATGGTCTGGCAATGTTGATTATCAATTTCTAACAATATTTTTTAATACTTAGTTACATAAAAATCAGCCATGAGAGTATTAAGTAAAGTGAGTATTATTAATATCAAGCACCTTGTACCGGACAAATGGTCGTCGGGTCAATGTAGCAAGTATGCAGACATTAAAAGTACGTACTAACACTATATTATCCCATATATTTTATTCCTGAGAAAATAAGTAAAGTATGGCGGCTCTGGGATCTTGGACTATATGAAATCCACGATAAACAAACTTTCGCGAGTTTTAGAATTTAAACCGATCTTAGCAGCGACATCTATCGGCAAATTGAGTAAACTGTTAAGCGTTTGTACAGCCCTTTTGACCAAATTCCCGCCCTTCCTTAAGCACCATACCAGCACCATAGCATGTAGAAATAATTAAAGATTTTTTTTATTCTTCGGGTTGACTTTTATTCCCTTGTTTATATGTAATTTTTGACATTGATTAATTGTTACCAATTGTATTTATTTATCTCTTGTTTAAAATCCAATGAATGTTTGTTATATATAGATATACTTTATTTTTTGTATACTGACTTGTCAAAAGTGCTTATTTTTAAGCCTACTTGAATAAACGATTTTTGAAGTTGAAGTTGAAGTTGAATCACCTCATAAATAAAGTAATAATTATCTATTTATTCTCTTTGTATGTCTGTTAACTGAAAAGTAATGGTATTTTCATCATTAATATTTTTTGTTATTCTCTAAAGCCAAGCAAGCCTTGTTTTTGCAAAACGAACTACCTGCGTGGGTTGTATTGTTAATTTTAATTTTCCTATTTTAACATTTTTTACCTACGATTGAATATTGAATTCTCTGTGCTCACGTCACCATGTTTTTTTCGCAAGTGTTTTGTTCTAAACTATTATATGAGGCTTTGACGCACATCAGTTTTTGAGGGGACAGGGGTCGCCATTTTACAAGCGTAGATTTACATTTTCGCACTCTAGTAATAATAGTTTTGTTTTTCATGTTTTCACCAAATCGGACGACATGACTGTTGCTTACCTAATCTATGTCTCTTACAATTTGACGACCGGTCTGGCCTAGTGGGTAGTGATCCTGCCTATGAGCCGATGGTCCCGGGTTCGAATCCCGGTAAGGACATTTATTTGTGTGGTGAACACAGATATTTGTTAATGATTCGTGGGTGTTTTCTATGTATATAAGTAAGTATCTATCTATATACGTATGTATTTAGTCGCCTAGTACCAATAGTACAAGCTTTGCTTAGTTTGGGGCTAGGTCGATCTGTGTACGATTGTCCCTAATTACTATTTTCCAATTTCATTTATGTATTATACGTTGTTTGTTTCAAAACCAAATTAATATGCATTGGGGTAAACTCGAAAGCGCGATAATTTTGAAAATAGCATTCTTTTCGTTGCTCATTTAATCAACCCGTGTGACACAACAGACGATAAAATCATCTGTCTAGCCGATAAAGATTCATTCCATTGTATCATCATAATATAACTCTAAATTACAGTTGCCTTAGCAAATTTTGATTTGTGGACGGTTAGAAAACAGACTGTAGGTGTACAGTCAGACCAAGATAAGTTGCAAGTGTATTGTGACGTTTACTTAACACTTGCACAGGCTGCTAAATCGCTGCTAACATACCTTGGTCTCACTCTATTGCTCTTCCTATTTACTCAGGATTTGCGATTACCCGCAGTTTTCAAAAGAGTACGACCCATATGTAAAAAATCTGATCTAAAAAATAAACTGAGAATTTTTGAAGATTTGTAATTTAGATTTCGAAACACGTGACTAAAGGCGTCAGATCGAAGTAACGTTTCTGGTGTCTAGTTTCAAGAGCACGGCCAAGAGTCGTGTTTGGAATTTCACGTTTAAATTTGCATTTTTGTATTTTTTTGTTCCTCATTAAGTGATGATTTGTTATAATGTTACACGGAAATCTTGAAGCTGGTGACCATGATGCTTAAGAGGTAGATTGGAATAGTATGCATATAGGGTAGTTTTGTCGGCACGATCTTCATCTTTATTTTAAGGCAGCATCTAACTTGGAGCCGCTAACTTTTCTTTAAAAAGATGTGTCATTTGGGCTAACTGGTGATGGGGATAGTTGGGGTAGCAATAGTCAAAGAAAATATTCCCCAACTACATGAACGTAGCTCAGGGAATTTGCGTCATAGCTCAGAGAATTGCCAGAATTAATTGGCAGTGCGCCTACATTGCTCGCTGAACCGATGGCCGATGGGACAGAAAGGCTCTCGAGTGGCGACCACGTACCGGAAGACGCAGCGTGGGAAGGCCCCAGACTAGATGGACCGACGATCTGGTTAAAGTCGCGAGAAACCGTTGGTTGAGGGCAGCGACTAACCATTCGTTGTGGAGATCTTTGGGGGAGGATTTTGTCCAGCAGTGGATGTCTTTCAACTGAGGTTATGATGATGATATATGATGATGATATATGATGATATTACAATCTTTGAATCAAGATTTACCAGTCTTAGGGACAATTTTTCAACCAGTTAGATTAGAACAAACTCAAATGTTGTCTGTAGTTCCCCATCTGTCCCCTGTTATCCCGTTTGATGGTGCCGATTACTGACCTTTTAGTGTAATATAATAAAAGCCTTTCATTTCATGTAGCGCCTTAGGTACCATAGCATGTTTTAAGTTCAGCGTAGCTACTGTGCGCACTGGATAGATCGAAAAAAATGTGTCACCGAAAATGTACTTTCAAGATGTTACTCTACATTTTAATAGTGAATAATATATTATGTTGATAACAAATAGGTAACTTTTGAGGAACTTGAATGAATAATTTAACACGTAAACTATTAAGATGTTTTTTTTCTATTCCGATTCTATTTGCTAACTCGTCGGGAAATGAAACGATTATTTAAATTGATTTAAAACAAATTGCGAATTATGACAAATTACAGATTAATTTGCGATACGGTAGCACAATATTATTAATCTTATTGTGATGGTACATATGTTGATGGTGTCTTTTTTATGAAGCCAACTTTAATCTATTGACCTATTTACCGTGATTGCCTTTTATATTGATTTTAAAATTGTATTGCAAAGGCGGCCATTTAAATATTTATAAGGCAGAGGAAATATATTTCTCACCTGATTTTGAACTTTATTTCTAAGTGATAGGGTTAAATTTTTCATAAAATCCTGCACCTTTATGCCTTATAAAGGGTTAAGTGTGTTTCTGCCACTCGTCCTTACCTAATTGATCGTATTTTTACAGAGAGCTACGGACAAACGAGAACATCACCATCAACGACAAGGACGGAACGCTCACCATAATGCCGAAGATCGTGCT
Source organism: Cydia pomonella (assembly GCF_033807575.1). Classification (NCBI taxonomy): domain Eukaryota; kingdom Metazoa; phylum Arthropoda; class Insecta; order Lepidoptera; family Tortricidae; genus Cydia; species Cydia pomonella. The sequence continues at coordinate 2,818,897 of NC_084705.1, read as the reverse complement.
GAAGTTCCTTCCCGAAGAATCGATCGACGACACCAAGAATGTCAACTTGTATATACCTAACATCGCTTTAATTGTAAGTATTTTATCTTGATACATAGTACCAATAGGCAATAACAGTAGCCATTTATTGGTTCAAGAGGAGATGTAAAGTCAAAGAAAAAAATTGTCATCCCGACTTTGCCAGTTGGGGGCCTACCGAGGTCAAATGTCGGAAATTGCGGGCATCTCTCTCTGTCACAATTTGAGTAAAAGAGAAAGATGACCGCAATTTGCGAACTTCAGTGTTTTCGGAAGACCCTCTGAACCAAATGGCAAAATTAAAGAAAGAAATATTACAAATCCGCGAGAAAATAACGTGTTTGTCAATCAGTGCTAACCCGTTATACTTACTTGCGTATTTTTACATGCACCTCCTACCGCAAAAATAAATACGGAAATAAATATAACAACCCACCACCAAAAGTATAAAACTCGACTCGTGTTTCGCCTCTCCAGGCTCAGGAGATGCTGGAGATGTTTACGGTCTGACACCCGACAACTGAAATTAATAAAGTAAACCCTAAATGGCTCAGCAATTAAAGTCCGTGACTGTACCAAACTACACAGACAGTGAGTGTAGTATCTATCGGCAGTTTGGCCATGACTTCTTGATAATCTCTTGTGTTAATAGCCTCTTTGACGTCTGTTCATACATATACAGCTAATTCATAATAATTCATAATTCATTTATTGCATTTTTAATCATGTGTTACATATGGTCTTACAAAGAGCGTTTTACAGCTAGTGTTCACATGAACCCTGTTAGGGTATATGGCAATATACTTATAACTAAAACTATTTACTAAAACATGATATTTATATATTTAACATTTAAACTATTTTTATATATTATATATGCAATATGACACGTCTTTTTAGTGGAAAAATATAAGACATTTTAAAAATTATTAAAAATATTTTTCATTTTAACTAACAAAGTAATTGGTGAAATTAAACATCAGCAAAAAAATATTTTTATAGATAATAATTAAAAATTCCATTTATATCTTTCAATTTGTAAAAATCTTAATTTATTAATTATTTGACAATGGGGTATATAAGAAAATATGATTTACATTTTATTAATATTTACATTGTTTTTTAATTGGATAAGGTTGTATCATTCAAAAAATCATCAATAGAGTAATAGCACTTTTTATACTATATTATAACTGTATCTAGTACAATCTATTTAGCCATAACAATCTTGATGCTCATTTTATTCTTCTATTGAAGAGTTTTTGCAAATGTTTGTTTAACTGGGTCACACTTGGGTTGGTGGTTTATTATCTTGTGTTAGTTTATGTCGCATAACCTACTTATTTAAATTGCTAACTGTAATAGTTATCTCTATATTTATATTTGATATAGTATATATTTTAACGTTGCGTGCACATTTTTTTGGGTTATGTTTTCTACGTGTATCTAGTTTTTCTCTTCCTTAAAAAAGTTTGAGATTTCTGTCAATATCTAATCGTATTTTTAAAAATGAAAATGGCGGGTTTAAACGCAAATGATAAATATCGAATATAACTTTTCATATCAATACTAAGATTCTTCTTTGACCATTTTGCCAACTTTCTTTGAAAGTAATCTTATCAGCCAGATTCTTTCAGAATTTCTTTTTCCAAACTGCTTCATTTGGCTTCTTCTTTTAAGCATATTTGGCTGCGTGTAATGAAGCTCAAATGCGCAATTAGACAGTTTAACCTCGCTGTAAACTAACCTTCCTTGATTGCCGTTAGTTCCTCCATCAACAAGTTTTAGTCAATAATTTCCATTGACGATTAACATCAGTGTCTTCCTACTGATCTTGACCCGACAGAAAGTCATGTTTACGATGACACTGCCCAAGGCTATACAAATAAATATCGTGAGAAAATTTGTTTATTTCAATATTTACTTTAAGACAGTATGACTTAATTTTCAGATTATATTTTTGTTAATTAGAGCTATAAAGATAAAGCTGTCTTATCTTCATAGTTTTGTAACAAGCTATATATTTACATAGAATATTTATATATTTTGTTGGGGTAATATCAAATGTTTAAATGATATTGGTCATCCAGAGTGTCGTTTGACGGCTGAATAACTACATAAGAATAACAGCGCTGTCCTGATAATGATACGAGTAGTATATTTCTGGTCGGCCTTTAATTTAGGAATATTGATAAGGAAGGAAGACGAGAACAGTTTTTATCGTTACGATGTGATCGCCGGATCTATTTGTGTTATTTTTTAACTGCTAATTAAATGGGTTATGAAAGCGAGACAAAAGTCTTAACCTTTTAGATAAGATTCTTCGTCTTAAATATTATTTATCGGTCATTGGCTTTGGAAATTACTGGATTTTTCATGAATTGACACGTGTAAGACACAATATTCATTTTAATTAAAATAATTTAATACTAACTTTTAAATGTTTAACCAATTTAATTCAAAGTGAACAAAAGATTTCCTTTGGTAGGATTGGACCTTAAGATCCAAGGTTGGATTTAAGAAGTGGAACCACTAAGATTTTTGATGTAAATTTTTAAGGTAATTTGAACCACTAGGCCAAGATTGGTATCCTTTTCGTATAAATCGGGGATGCCGAATTCATTTATGGTATCATATTCTGAAGTAAAAACGTACAAAACCTGAAAAAAAAACTGTTTTTTAAATTCCTCTTCACGTTAAAATCGCTAACCCATTTTTTTGTTTCATTTTATTTATTTATTTTTAATTTTAAAATTTGGTGTATACCAAATCCACTATCTCTATAGATAGTTTGAGTCCCGAGAAAGAACATAGAATAGATTTTATCTCAAAAAGCAACCCTAAAGGGTATGAAAAGGGAGGTGGAAATTTGTATGGGGAATCAATAACCGCTGAACCGATTTTGATGATACCAAACTTGACTTAGAACCTTATGGCATTCCTGACTGCGTTGCTCAAGCGACTCGTCTGCTCTCATCTCTAGGTATTGCTAATAAAACTACTTGGACTGGGACAGTGATCACTCGGATGTCTACACCTTATTTCTGCATCTTAACTATATAATTAACTATGTGAGTTTTGCGAGAAAAAATAGCACCCCCAGAAACCCTAGCAAGGTGGTCAGCGTGCTATCCTGCTAACTGCCTCCTTTCGTGTACACGGAGACTACCTGTTCCTGTTCCTACTTCTACCTGTATGTGTTAGTAACCTAAATGACTTAATTTATTTCTCCAGGCCATCAGCACGGTAGCAGCAGACCATTTGCCCTACCTCGCCAACAGCGGCCTCTATCTGTCCGCCAAGACTATGGGCTCCAAGCTGTTCACCACCATGAATGTGCACGAGTTCTTCTGGGGCTTCAAGGATCCCGTGGTCACGGTTGCGCATAAACTGTTCCCGGGCTGGATCGACTTTGACTCCATTGGACTGTTGGATCGGGTAAGTCTTTCTCCCTCTTTCATTGTCCGTCTGACAAAGACCATTTGAATTACCTCGCCAACGCCGACATCCACATATCTGCCAAGGGCATGGGCTCCAAGCTGTTTACTACTATGATCTTGCATGATTTCTTCTGGGACTGCAAGCATCCCGTCCGTGGTCGTTAAAATATCTTATAGAATAAAAACTATAAAATTGATAAACTGATTGACAACAGAACATACGAGTATATTTTCACATGAAATATAATGGAATGTTATTACAGTTCTACGCCGAAACCCCAACGAAAGTGGTGCTCGAAATGAGAGATGAGGCCACTCGTTACTCCATCAACTCTTGGGGCGGCTCAGGAGGCATCCCCCAGCAGGGTTACACGGATTTAAATAGCAGGTAATTTTAATAAGATGTACTCGGGTTTCCGAAAACTTCAGAATGAAAGGAAACTATGGGCGATTTTTGGAATTATCGGGCATTTTGAAGTAGGTAATCGGAATTACCAGAATATACCGTACTTATTGAAGTAATACAATTATTCTTCTTCTGCCAAACTGCAAGACAGTTGCAAGTGTCTGAGGCCTTCCTTGCAATGTGTGCAAAGATGTAATACAGTGGAACCTCGGTAACTTTAAACTTGATATGGCAAAATCTTTAATAACACGAAGTATTAAATCACATTAAGAGCGAAGTATAAGCTTAAGAACGTACTTGTCCATACAAAAAGAGAAAATGTTTTTCAACTTCTAAATATTTTCCATTCTCCATGATTTCTAGTAAGTTAATAGGTTTTTTTTTTCAAAATTTGCGAACCAAAAATTTTTTTTAAAGGCTAAACCTATAAACGTAGAATATATTATGCCGAAGCAATAGACATCAAAATTAAAATGATTTGTTGAGATTTAGTTAGTGGAAACCGTTTTCTTCCGAAATGGAATTTCATAGAAAACGTACCGTTATTTCGTTAGGAGCGCAAATAATTCTTCCCTCGTAAGACGAAGTAATACCATAACTACGATTCCATTCACGATGATTCGGTACCTACATAACTTGAATAATTAATTTTGACCTCTATATTTCGTTATTCATTAAAAATCCATTGTAATTCGTGGAAAATAATAAAACTGGTAACCTGGTAATATGAGTACAATAATAACTTTTTTTTGTTGTTCTTTTTTTACTTTTTTGTCCAAGATTATTTTAAAATAACTGAAACCTCTTTAAGAATAACAAAAACCTACAAAGAAGAAGTGAAGCTAGTTAACTTTTTAACCGACTTCAAAAAAGGAGGAGGTTCTCAATACGACAGTGTTTTTTTTTGTATGTATGTTACTGGATGTCTCCGAGAATCGTAAACCGATTTTCAATTTTTTTTTAATTGAACGGGTATAACCCCGAGATGGTCCCGTTGGCACCAAGTCCGGGACTGATGATGGAATCTTGGAGAAATCGAGGGAACTCTTCAAATGTTATAGGTACATGTATGGCGCTTTTGGTAATATTTTGAACTGTGTGTACCGGTGTGGTACTTCTAAAACACATCTTTGACGCTTGGGAAAAAGCTCAAGATGCTATTGGAATTTTCTGTGATCTGTCGAAGGCATTTGATTGCGTTGATCACGAAAATTTAAAGAGAAAATTAAGCCACTATGGGGTAAAAGCTAGTGCCCTTGACCTTGTCTCATCGTACCTTTCGAATAGAACTCAGCGAGTAGTTATTAATGGAACTCAATCGGCTGGGTCCCCGGTAGCCCTCGGAGTGCCGCAAGGTTCAATTCTTGGTCCCTTCCTGTTTTTGGTATACATCAATGACCTACCAAAAGTTGTGCAAGAAAGACATGATATAGTGTTGTTTGCAGATGACACTTCCCTTATATTTAAAGTGAACAGAAAGGAAAATAGATTCGAGAGCATTAATGACGCGCTATCTACCGTATTAAACTGGTTTACGGCAAACAATTTGCTTTTGAACGCAAAGAAAACCAAATGCATCAAATTTACGCTACCTAACGTCAAGCAGGTAAATAACAGCAAGATTAAAATAAAAGGTGATACGCTGGAATTTGAAGATCGAACTGTTTTCCTGGGAGTCACTTTAGACTCAAAACTGCAATGGCATGCACATATAGCCACTGTAGCCGGCAAACTTAGTTCAGCAGCCTATGCAGTGAGGAGAATCAGACAGCTAACAAACGTAGAGACGGCCAGGCTGGTATACTTTAGTTACTTCCATAGTGTTATGTCGTATGGAATTCTGTTGTGGGGAAAAGCGGCAGACATTCAGACAATATTTGTACTGCAAAAGCGAGCTGTACGTTCCATCTATGGACTGGGCGCTCGAGTATCCCTAAGAGAGAAATTTAAAGATGCAAGCATTCTTACCGTTGCATCTCAATACATACTTGAGAATATTATGTATGTTCGGAAAAACATTAACGAATTCAAGCTTAACAGTGATATCCATAACTATAACACTAGAAACAAGCATAAACTTGCTGTGCCCGCCCACCGCCTCCGTAAGGTTAGTACGTCTTTCGTCGGGAACTGTACTGTTATGCTGTGAATGATTTCATAGATTATAAGGATGCCTTTAAGCCAGTAGCTTGATCTTGATAGTATGATAAAAATGTAAGTAATAGTGTTTTCGTTTTCTTTCTGTGAAATAACCATACTAGCGTCCAGTAGAACTGACACAAGAGCACATCATGTTCTCGTTTGATTGTATTATTTTAGTTTTGGACACTTAGAGACCTTATACACCTCTAAGATTTTATTTTATTTTAAATTTTATTTTATTTTAAATTTCATTTTATTTTAATACCTATTTTAATGATTTGGACACTTAGAGACCTGTACATCTCTAAGTCAATTTAAATTTATAATTTAGTTTTATAGGTAGGCACTCCTTATGAATAATATGTAGTCGCGTTTATGTGGCGCTATGCCGTCTTTAATGTAACTTACAAGCACAAATGTTGTATCTCACAATTTTTTTATTATATTTATATTAATACAACCCGGCAGCTTGAACATGTCATGCTCGCTTAAAAGTCTTTACTTACGGTGGCGTCGTTGATCGGGTCGCCACTTTCCCGAATGAAGGTTGAGGGAGGCGATGGCTGAGATACACGTCATACTCGTGAACGGGTGCTGTTTGTGGAGACCGGTCTGTTTAAGCTTACACGGGGTACAGGTTATGTTAAAGTATGTAACTTTACTTTTGAGTGACATTAACGTGAGACACTTCATTCGGTTCTTGTCTGTTTTAATTTTTTTGTCTTTTAATTATTTATATAAGAATTCAAGCCTTGGCGACCCTCTACATCTCTAAGGATAATTTAATATATATTTTTATATTTTATCTCTGACACTTAGAGACTTATACATCTCTAAAGAATTTTAGTATTTTATGGTTTTATTTTTTATCATAGTTTTTTTTTTGTGTAATTTGACATTTAGAGACAGTATACATCTCTAATAAAGTATTTATTATTTCATAGATTCGATATTTGTAATTGTTTTTTTTTTTTAATTTATTGTTTGTAAAAATGGACATGTAAAAGTGCCCCTGTGGCCTATTTGCTGAATAAATGTTTGATATTTGATATTTGAAGTCGGTTTTATTTTTTGTTAAAAAGTTTTCTTGTAGATTTTTTTCTCAACAATCGTGTTATTTAAAATAAGTAATGAAACAGTAACAATACTAACGGTTATATTAATTTGAAAAAATGTTAAATATTTTCAGTACTTCGTGCAACCGTATAAAGGGGTCGTACGAGGGTCTGATGATCTCGCCGCACATGACGAGAGACAAAGTCATTCCCCTGTACAGACGGCAGGCCTGCCGGATCTTCCCTCTCACATACGTCAAGGATATGAACGGATACAGCGGGCTCGATTATTACAGGTAACTAGTACACTGATATCTCATTTGCATATTTGAGACAGAGAGGCAGATAACGAAATCTCGGTTTTCATGTTTCGCGGTAGGTCATCACGATATTTCAATCATGCTAATTAGTTTTCGTGCGTCTACACGTCTCGCCCGCGCCGCTAATGGGTTAAGTTCGAGTAAGAAACCCTTTTAAAACGGAATTAAAACATTTAAAACCCATATAGTAGATAACGATCCAAGTGTGAAAAAAAATAGGAAATTCGCAACAAGAGGGGATAAATTAAAACACGACCGAAGTGAGTGTTTTAAATAGACCCGAGTTGCAAATCGCCTATTCACACATGAATCGTACAGTAAACAGTGTATACGGTCTGTTCGAGACAAGTCTGAACATAGTTTCAAAAACATTGTATGTTGAAAATTATTGCTAATATTTGTTGCTTGCAACATTTTAGAATCAGTTGAGTCTATGGTGCGCCGTCAGCGTTCTATTCGTTCATTAAATTTTTGACTTAGTTACGTAACGTGCTAATTATCGCACTAGTGCGATAAATTAGTACCATATGTACTGTAATAGTACATTACGATACAAGTGCGAAAAATAGGAAAATCGAAACGAGTAGCGATGTATTAAAACACGACCGAAGGGAGTGTTTTAAATCGACACGAGTTGCGAATTACCTATTCGCACATGTATCGTATAACGTTTTACAGTACATATGGCCCTTTAAATGTTCGACACAGTAACGTAATATGCTAATTTTCGCACTAGTGGGGTAAAGTAGCACTATATGTACTGTAAAATATGTAGTGATACTTACTGACGATTAGTTCTTGAGTAGGAATAACAAGATACTTAATTCTTGTCGCGTTGTATAGATCATTCAACCGGAGCACTCAATCAAAATGTACGCGTAATGTGTGAAATACATAATAAATAACCGTCTGGTCTGGCGTAGTGTGTAGTGACCCTACCTATGAAGCCGATGGTCCTGGGTTCGAATCCCGGTAAGGGCATTTATTTGTCTGATGAGCAAATATTTTCACCTCAGCAGCTCGAACCAGCCTACTTTCGTCACTCCAGGGAGTGAGACAAAGTAGCTTTTTAATTTAGTGAAGGCCATGAATACAGGAATACAAATTTTACTTGATGTTATAAAAATTTAACCTTTTATATGTTCTCACTACTGAAGTGAAAAGTTGTATGTGTCACACGAGAGCAAAATTATTTTACATCTCGTGTTTTTGAGTCCCTCGCTACGCTCAAGATTCTAAATTAGAATCAACACTCGAAAGAAAAACTAACTTTCCTCTCTTGTTGCACAAATAACTATTAATTAAAACCATGCTAAAATATTAAGTAGAATTGGTTTCTTTGTCTTGCATGTTTGCTAGAAATAAAAGAATGCTCCCTCGCGGAAAAAAGTACTTTTTCTCTAGAAAAAGTACATTGTTTATAATGTAAAATGCCTTTCTAAGACCATTTCTTTGTTGTTTGTTTATTCGAAATATAATATATAAGTGCTAGGTCACACCATGTCTGCTTCATGACCGAGATATTTAGAAGGTGAATGTCTGTATTATTAATAAGTATCTAAATCAAACATATTTCTTTTGCAGATACGAGGTTGCTAAGGATGCTTTCAGTCGAAGCTCGTCCTTTGCATGCAACTGCACTTCGAACTGCTTGCCTGACGGATTCGTCGATATCAGCGGCTGCTACTATGGTATTCTTGTTGTTTATTATTATTTCCCTGGATTTCACGGGCCTACAAATCCCGGTCTTTTGATAAGCTTGCGTGGGGATATAGATCCAACACGTAGAGGCCCCTTGGAGAGATTTAATGTCATGTAGATTTATTATTATTCTTCAAACTTAACGTTCATATTAATTTATTATGTATGTATGTATGTATGTATATACTTTATTGTACATAGAAATAAAAACACGAAAAACACAGTTACAGAGTAAATTAAATACAACAAAGGCGAACTTATCCCTGTATGGGATCTCTTCCAGTTAACCTTTGAGGAAATGAGTAAAACAGAAGTAACCGTGAATGAATGACAAACACAAACAAAAGTGTACAATCACTGAAATTAATGAAATGCACGTTTTGAATACACATTGATACAAATATACATAGATAGAAAAATAACCATAAAATAATGCATACATATATATATAAATAAAAATAAATAAATATTCAATATATAATATAAATAGATATGAATTCGAACCAGAAAAGTAAAGGAAATTAAAATAGTAGAAGTACTCAATGGAACTAGGATGTCGTAACCAAAGTATCGGAAAGCCACAATTTTTTAAGCTTCTCCTTTCTAAGCTTTTCTTTTTTTATGTTCATACATTTTCAAATTGTCAATAAGCTACTTCCTTGTTTGAGCCCGTAGGTATTAAGTAATTTGTTGTACAGGCACTATTAAAATACATATTATAATTAAACATTAAAACGTTAGTTTCGTTTGCATATTCCATGAAACTCTACGAATATCAACTTTTTAGTTTTTTATATGCGTTATTCGAATGATAATTATAACACATTATAATAAATAATAAAATGAGAAAAAACTGTCATGTTTTAAAAGCTAGATCTGGTTGAACTAGTCGAGAGTGTACGTCATTCGTAAGAATTAGAATATAATAATGGCGGCTGTCATAAATTTTGGCTGCGGCCAAAACAGGCACTCGCGCGCATGGCGACAGGGCCGATTGTCGCATAGATTTGAGGTCGTAATTTGTATGGAGTTTGCATAATAAGGGACATGGTAATCCTGACGGCGGGTAATTAAGACTTGACAAGTGCGTGTTTAGCCACGCGTCATGATGGAGGGTTCCGTACCTTCATACGATATCGAAACTGTTCTAGCAAAAGTGCGTATGTTAACGGCACCAATTATGGGACATTTAAGAGAAAAAATTGAGTATTTTTGATATTTCACCGACATCTGTAAAATTTCTACCGCTTTATGCTTTAAAAGTTGAATGTCCAATTCATCCTCTATGTTTTCTAAGTATTTAATGAAAGCTACTGCAATTGGGTTCAATATTATTGACCAATTAAAACTATGTTTTTTTGCTCCAGTGATGGGATGTATGGCGTCATTAATTTTCAAACTAACAAATATCAATGAAAGATTAAATTAAAGCAGCTCTTCGGCACTTGTTTATGGTAAAATGTTGCCAGCGTTTAAAAACTGATGGTTAATACTTGTTTTGCAGGATTTATTTATACCATCCCATTACTGGTGCCTGTTCCATTATAGGGGTGTTTACTATAGTTACTCGTATCTTCCCACATTTAAAAAGAAGGCAAGACTCTTGTAAAAAGTCAGTAATGGATCAACCGATCATGTTTTTGAACAATTTTCGTGGAAAGTATGTTTTAAGATATACTTTCTTGACAAGTTGATTGTTTTTTTTTTACTTTTACTTACATATGTTTTGCGTTGTTTGCTACGGAACCCAAAAACGTGTAGGTATTTTTTTCTAATTTTATCTATTTGGTTAAAATGTTTTTCAAGCGTTCTTGTCGTCCTTGCATACACTAGTAGTTTTCAGAAAAGGCCTTTGAACGTTGTAGGAATTAAAAAATATTTTACATGTGACATGTTGTTAATCCACGTGAAGCTAGTAAAAGAAAAAAAAAACCGTTAAATTATTTGGACGTATTTAAAATTAATTACAATGCCGAAATACCTGTTTTTTGAATAATTTTTGCGTGTCTTGACGTCATGAAAACCGGGTCCTCTTATACTTCCCATCGCTTAAATCAGTCTAAGGAGATTGAATAAACAAATACATAAAATCAGTGGTTGGTATGTACCATTTTTCTGGTTATTATTACTTAATAACATGTGATTTATCATTTGACGATCTATATCAATAAATCTTCTAAACTGGAGTTGTATTTTAGCTTTTTATTACAGATGACTAATTAGATTCTTACTAACATATTAATTACAATTTTATTGACTAAAAGCCAAACTGCTATGTAAATGTGTGTTTTCTGATGTGACAATGAAAAAAAATACCTTGGATTTTTTAAATATGAGGTCTTATGTAAATTATTTTTCAATATGATTTTTTTTATTAAGCAAACTACTTGTTTCCAATGGTTTCAAGACCCACAAAATGTTATAAGCCTTTGTCAGTCTTGGCCTACCTTTTTCCTCCATATATCGCGATCCTTGGAGAATTTCTTCAATCGTTTTTGTATTACTAGAGTTTTTGCCTATCCCCATGGAGTAAAAAAAGAACAAATTCAAATTTGACGTCAGTGTTCTCTGATCAAGTGATCTTCTGATATATTAAGATGAGTGTAAGTTTAAGATGATATTCCTTTCCCGTGGAATAAACGCCTAAATTAACCTTTTTTTGTTGTAGGTTTCCCGATATCGCTATCCAAGCCCCATTTCATGGACGTAGACCCGGTGCAAGCCAGCTACTACACAGGCATGAACCCAGATCCTGAAAAACACACCACCAAAATTGATGTCGAACCTGTAAGTATCGTTATGACCTTTCTGCTATTAACCATTCATAATGTTTCTGGTGGTCAAAAATTTTTCAAACTTCGGTTATGTTGTATCATCATCATCTTCATTCCGTTATCCCAACATTTTTGCCACGGCTCATGGGAACCTTGGGTCTGCTTGACAATTAATCACAAGAATTACAGTAGGCACTACTTTTTACGAAAGAGACTGCCATCTGACCTTCCTTTCCAGAGGGTAAAAGCCTTATTGGGATTATTCCGGTTTCCTCGCGATGTTTTCCTTCACCGAAAAGCGACTGGTAAATATCGCAGCTGTATGTAGCAGAAAAATTGTTTTCTAAAATAATTAAAAAAAATGACAAAATTAAGTCAGGATCCTTATCCCATAGGTTAAAACTTTGAGCCATTTGTAACCAACCATCGGTATACCATTAGTTACTTAAGGAAAATTTGCTCGTATCATTTTTAGACAGTTCTTTATTGCATGAAAGGTGCCGCCATATTTAGTTTCCACCAGTAGCTTCTCCAAAAAAAAAATCGTAGATAAAAGTTCTGTTCTCTAAAAGATCAACGCTAGAAAGAGGAAAAAGTAAGTTAGGTCTGCCCTCGTAGCCAACGTGCCAATCGTTAACTTAGCGAGCGAAGCACAACTGCCACTGTGCACTGTCCTACTAATATGGAAGAGTGAAAGAGAGATGACTACGCTACGCTAAGGAGCATTAACGATTGACATGTTGGCGCGTAGCTAAAATTCCGAAGATTAGATAATATTTTTTTGCACCCTAGGCGATAGAACTCCCTTCTCCAACGCTAGTTTTCCAGTGTTCTCACTTGTTTTCTTTTTATTACAGATCCTGGGCGTCCCCCTATCTTTTTACTCAAAGATTCAAGTGAACATGGCGGTCCGCACTTCGCCTGGGAACCCTCTGACCAGCCCGCTCAAAGATAAGGTCCTGCCCCTGGTGTGGCTGCAATTGGTAAGAATTACATGTTTTCATATTAAAGTAAAGATGGGAAAGTCCCCGCTTGCGACAAGACTCGAACTTGCGACTTTTTGGAAACACTGGTCTGATCGCTCTTACGTTACTGAGCTACGGAAGCTCGGCAGAAGCATGCGCTCTTTTTATTTGTTTACACGTCTTAGGGAGGCGTTTAGCGACATACCGTAAGAATATTTTATCTTTACGGCACATCAAGTCCCAAGTTATATTGATAATTCACCAGTAAGAATACCCATACTTAAATTATGAAGCAGATACGACTAGTTTTTACTATCATGTTTTCATTGTTCTATCATTTTTAGACAACATTTTTTAGTAGAAGTGTGAAATTTTTTGTGCTGTTAACAGTTTTACATGCAGTTTTGATAAATTTTAAAATACTTCTCCATAGGCAAAATTCTTACCCCAACTATCTTTCGCAGTACTGCAAGGAACCCCCAGCAGATGTCATCCAGCTACTCCGCCTGCGTCTGATCATCGCGCCACCTCTGGTCATCACCATCGAAGTCCTCCTCTTCCTCGTTGGCTTCTTCCTCGGCGTCCAAGGCGCCTACCGCCTCATAAGGCCCAAGTACAAGATCAAGGAAGTACGACAGGACTCTAAGGTCATCAGGAGAAGAAGCAGTATCAGGAGGACTAGTCTTATAATCAATATTGCTGAGAACAAATGCTTCAGGGAGGACGATGAGAGGGAGGCTGTCTCGCTCCTTGGGGATCCTCGGGAGCTGCAGGAGTTTATAAGTCGTTCGTGAAGATTTGGAAGGTCTATGAGGGTGTAGAAAAAGTGGGACTGGTATACATTCATAGTATTCAAGTGAGTTTTGAACATCTATATGAGTTCCATTCTTGGGCGTAAGAAGTTTTTTGAGTATAGTCCTCACGCTAGGCCAAATCTTTTTGTAGATATATGCCGGTTGAGAAGTTTTCATTCACTGCAACTGGTCCTTCACTATTAGGGATCCCCCTTTCCAGTTTAGAATGCTCACGTCAGCGCTTTTACGTAAATTCGAGAACGTTAGGTAATTTTTGAGTATACCTAATCAATTTCTTAGGTACTTGAGTGCTATATCATCGTCACGGATATGTGCTAAATGCGGAAAAATTCCAAATTTAGTTGGGAATTTCCCAAAAAACAAAGGAAACTTTCATTTTGGAAATGAAAAATTCGAATTCCTTTATAAATTTAAGGCATTTATCAAATTATTCCAAGGATATTTTGTAATTTCGGAAACTTCCCGACAGCACATCGGTAATTAGCCTTGAGTGCCGTAAATATTGGCCTAAATTAACATTCCCTTAGTTATATAATAAACACCACCTATTGAGTCTGTTGTAAGTCATATTAAGCATGTCACTGGTTGAATTGCAAACGTAATGATAGTTTCATTCTAGATTTCTGAACTAGTGTCTCAGTATGCGTGCTATGCCAAGAGATCTGTAAAAAATAATCGAGATATATCAAAAGAAGTCGTTTCGTGAATGTTTTTTGCTCGTGAATGTTTTTACAGTGTAATATTGATAGCTTATCATGTAGTGAACTGACGTGGAATTGTGCAATTAATGAAGAATTAAGTCTTGTATCGTGTTTTTAGGGTAGTCAACACCCGGAAATCCATCGAGGCTTAAGGGCCAATTACATTCAGACTTTCCGATATCGGGCCCGAAGTCAGTCCCGATGTTCTGATAATCGTTTTCCGTTTCACGTAATAACAGCACACCGTAAACAATATTTGAAATGTTAATAAATGGTTTATATGAAAAAATATCAAACATTGAACATTGTTGACAAATAGAGAAAAAGTATTTTTTACAAGTCTCGAAATTACTCTTACTCGGGCCTGACATCAGGCCAACCGCAAATCACGTTCGACGTGTTGCCTCTTTGTCGCACGTGTAAATTCGTTCGTAAGTGTGTAAGGGAGACAACACGTCGAACGTCTGATTTAGTGTGGATGTAATAAGCCCTTATTTATGAAATGCAGCTATCTAAAGAGACTACCGAACAACGTCATACTCTATATGATCATACTTTTGACAGTGGCGAAATCATCATAATATTTATGAAAGCCATTATTTAAAAAACAAGGTCTTCATGGCATAGCATCGCAGAGTAGAGAACTGTTAATCGTCTACATCGAAAAGGATTTTTATATCACATTCACACATAGGTAGTTAGAAAGAGTCCAATTCTTTGTAGCTGACAAACGGAGTATTGATATTAATTACCGTTAAGGTATTTGTAAATAGAACGGTTAATTTCCTTGTTAATGTAATTAATATTACATTAGTGAATAAATAAATCTTAAGTTAAGTTAAATTAGGTTGTGAACTATGGTGATCGGGAATTGGTTGAAATGTTTTTATAATTTTATTTATATACGTATAGAAATGAATGTTTAAATTCAATAATGAACTGATATTGGAATAAGATTGAATGCAGGGGCGGATTAAGAAGGCGCGGGGCCCTTAGCACAATAGCTCGCGGGGCCCCCTGGTTTGAAAAAAAAAAAAGATTAAGTAGGATTCAGTACCATCACAACATTTTTACGATGTCTTAATTTTTTTCCACTCGTTCTCGCTTAGTTTTTAACATGTTATACAGTGTATTTTTTAGGGTTTTGTAGTCACCTAGAAACTGTCATATAAGTAGTTTCACCATGTCCATCTATCCGTCTGTCCGAGGGTTTTCTGCGTGATCTTTAGTGCTAGATAGCTGTAATTTGGCATAGATACATAAATCATGCATTGCGACAGAACTTGTAAAATAAAAACTATAAAAAAATATTAAGATACCTCCCATACAAAATGTTTTTTCTTGGTTTTTCCACGAAGACGTGCCCCACTCCTCCTCTCAATCGCCTATAGTACCTACAAGTGTGGTGTGCAACCTTTTACTAGTATAGTAGTTCTGTCTACATATACACATTAATTAGTAGACATAACTACAACATTGCCAAAAAGTTGCAGATTTGTATTATAAGCTGTTAGAAAGATGAGCGGGGCGCGTCTTCGTGAATGACACGAATTATAGGTATATGACGTCATTTAAAATCAGGAGTATTTTCCTTATTTATCAATTTGAAGGAATTCCGATTTATTTATATTTTATTTTTTTATTTAGCCATTTTAAAAGAGCCTAATCTTAATAAAGTTGTGTTATTTTATCATAGTTCCTTTCTTTTATATAGGTTTCCTCCTTATCTTCGGTTTTCATCATCAGATCAGGTTGATTTTGCCATATTTTGACAAATAGTAAAAAACATAGTTTGCAGATGGTTTGCAGATTTTGAAAACAACTTACGAGTATTGCAAGTTAAATAAAAGCAAGTAAGAATACTGTTTAACAACATCAATATTATTATTAAGATTAATAAAAGCTTGTAAAAATTGGTGAACAGTGAGTCGGACCTAAGAAGTGGGAACTAATGGCTAAGTGAGCCAAAAAACAAGGCCGAAAGAAAGCTGAGCTCCACGAGCTGAATATCCGGACCACCCCGTGCGAAGCTGAAGGCCAAGCTGCAGGAGAGCAGAGCCTAGAATGAAACCAATGCCAGAGTGTAAACGAGGCCGTAGGCCGAGCTCCGTATAAGGGCGGAGGCCCGGAGCGTTGTATCGCGGCGCGCCACCATGCAAAGGCTGAATTGTAGGAGAACAGAGTTTGGAATTGAACCAATGTGATCTCGGCTCGCCTGCTGCTGAGCCTTAGTTCTTGCTTGAAAGTGCGACTTGCTGGGATGCTTTGGGTATCGGGTCCTATGTAGGGCTTTACATCCGGCCTATGCGAATGCAAAGCCCTGCATAGGGGCCCCGCTGTTTTCTTTTTATAACATTTTGACAATTACATCATATGTATCACGGCTTTGCAGCAACTCGGCATATTTTGGGCGCAGAGAAGCGCGTCCTTTGGCCTCCTACGGGCTCAAAGCTGATCATCATTAGGAATTAGCTGTAAGGTGCAATTTGTTATTTGTAATAATAAAAAATAAAAAATCATCCTTCCTTGCTATCCACTAATATGTTTTTAAACACAGTACGTTCGTCGTACGTTTTGTTCATTTCCGAGCTCTGCTGTTTCCTGCAGCTTAGCCATGCACAAAAGTTTTGACACACTCTGCACCTTCGGTTGTATGCTAAACTCTGCTCTTGGTCTTTGCGTAGGCCTAAAAATTCTTTAAATTTGGTATCGTCGTAAAGAAAATAGACATGATAATAACAAATAATAATAATTGATCAATATTGTTACTGGCTTACGAAAAACATACATTGTAAATAAAATGTGGTAGTACAGGATCCGCGGAATGCGAGTTCTACTTGAACTTTGCCGGTTCCGCGTGCCGAATCATGGTCAGGGTCGGAGCGCGGGGCCCCCCTTAGGCGCGGGGCCCTTAGCATATGCTTTTTCTGCTGTTCGGTTAATCCGCCACTGATTGAATGAATAGTCTATTTATATTGTATTGTTGTAGATATATGTAAATTGGCGTCATAGATGATAAGTTTAAATAATTTTAATGAATAGGGAGGCGTGGCGCTTAGAAAAAATTTGATAAAAAATCAGTTTCTAAATTCTTTCGTGGCCTCTTCGCCAAAATTTGAATGGATTGTAATTATTGAATTTTTATGATTTTATTGTTTTATTTTGTGACAAATTGTTTTCCTCGGAACATTACAACACTTTTGTTACATACCAATATTTTTTTTACCAATGTGTCCATAATGTGTCAGCATGCTGGTCCACTGTGCACCAGTAGGGTGGAGGTAGTCTGGTGCCCAATTTGACTCGGGAAAGTAATAAAAAGTGACTTGGCAGATATTATCTAATTGGTGGGACTGTCGACGGCAAACTACTTATAAATTTAATAAAGCTACAGGTTGAATTGAAATCGTATCCACAGGCCGTGAGTTCAAGTCTCACCCAAGGCAGTAATTTTCCCACTTTTAAATTTATTCTAAGCTTGAAATTTTTTAGTTTTTCTTCGTCAGCCGTTATAAAAAAAAGTATCAATATGGTAGCTGCATGTCTAGCTTATGAGAGCTATGCTACTTTCTATTATTTAAATTAAAATTGGGCTTCAAGCATAAATGAGACACCAGGGTAAAATAATATCTCTATAAAGAGGTTGCAATAATAATAATTATTCTTAAATGAGGTAAATTAAACTAATGTCTTACCTTAAATTTAAGTTGGTAGGTGGTTAGAATAAAATTAAATATCGATAGATACCTGAAAGATTTGCTCAATTGCTCTCTGCCTACATAATTAGGTTATTTATTTATGTTTAATATAACTTAAAATGTATGGAAAAAGTAAAGTGGAATAAAACGCAGAGAATATGTAGTACAGAACACCTACCGCTAAACACGGAAATAAAAATTTCGCTGTCTGCCTCTCTATCGCTCGAATATGAAAGAGTGATAGAGATGCCGATAACAAAATATAGATTTTCGGGTTTCGCGGTAACTCCCAAGCGTTATATGGAAATTTTCACGATATTTATACACAAAAATAATAGAGTGGAGTAAATAACGCTTGAATAAACATCAAAGTTTTGTACCTACTTTTTAATATTTCCTTAGTTACCATTTTTTACAATTTAAATGAATGATTTTTTAACTTAAACGGATTCTTTGTTCTTAACGCACACACGGGGCAGGAACGTGCGGGTACGCGCGGGCGCATACCCAAAGGGGCGCAGTGTGAACGGCAGGTCCTATGTAGTTTGTATTAAGGTCCATTTTAATTGTAATATAATACAACGTAAATGAAACGCGCGCACGCGCACGGCCGCGCACGACCGGACCCGCGCACGCGGCCTGGGTCTTGATGGTCATATAAAACTAGCTGACGAGACGCACCGCGGGTCCGTTTGGTCACGCGGAAGCCCGCACCCTGCCCGCCCGGACCTGGGTTATATTATAATTAATATTCTCCTCGACTATTTTGCGTGTATATATTTAACAGTTTTTATATAATATTGTTTTAAGACCCTTGCCTATTGTTTGTAAGATTGTTTTTAAGTAAATAACAATGATAAATTTGGAAGAAATGCCGAATGAAATAAAATATTTCATAAATTAGCACATTTTGAACCACTGTGAAACAATTTGTAGTAGAATCTCTAAAATGTAGATTTAATAGGCCATTTAAATTCAAAGTCGTATTTTTTACACAATTCGCATTTTTCAAATGTATGTAATTTAAAAATCATCTTAAGGTGTGTGGAAAATCCTTAATTTTATAAATAGTACGTTACTAAAAGAAATGGAAATTCCAATATTATGATTACAAAGCAATAATTCATATTAAAACCGAATCAAATCACAAAAACGAGTTGTTTAATATTATTTTATCTATAGGCGCTTAAATGGAATAGATAATGATAATTGTTCCGTGATGGAAAAGAAATAATAATATAACTCTTTATTTTCGGATTGATTCTATTGTTCCAGAGACTCATTGTTCTGTAAAATTTACAAAATCAGAATAATTTGGTACAGTAGACGAGTGAATTGCAAAAAAATCCATGGTTAAGGTCCTGTAATTAGTCAAAAGTTAATTTATTGCATTGTGTAACAATTAAGCCATTTTTATTTGAGTTATATGCATGAAAGTGTGTAAGCGTAT
Source organism: Cydia pomonella (assembly GCF_033807575.1). Classification (NCBI taxonomy): domain Eukaryota; kingdom Metazoa; phylum Arthropoda; class Insecta; order Lepidoptera; family Tortricidae; genus Cydia; species Cydia pomonella. Next base: position 2,799,412 of record NC_084705.1, on the reverse strand, counting down.
GCTATATACTTACATGTGTATGAATTATGTACATTAAATACGATATAATTTTCGTAACACATATGTATCAATTAACTGAAAACTAGTCAGAGTTTCTTAACTACGCTTAATTATGTAAATTTTTTTGCAACTCACCCAGTTAAATTTTCTGATATTTCTCTGTAAAATTGTTGAGAATTCCGATTTATTTGGCCTCAGTAGACAATTGTTTTGCTTATAACCCCTGACCCAACTTACGCGACGGTGATTGTGATATTATTGTTAAATATGAAAGCCTGGCAAGATTTTATCCTGAGATCTTCTTTGTCGTTGTACTCTTTGCAGAGCGTCGTGGTCTACTGCTGACATCAGGCGCAGATGTTGCTTGCCTTACGATTTCTCGCCAGATATAGGTTTGCTATATTAGTTTACATTTGAGCAAAAAAAATATCAGTACCGGTCGCTTCTACGACTAATTTCAAAACATTGTTTATTTGAATTTGGAATGCTAAGCAATCCTACTTAAATCCTTCAATTAATGTATATCATTGTTTTCAACTTTTGGCATTTTTGGACGAAACGTTTGACAAAATGTAGACGAAACGTGGCGATAAAAGATAGGCACTGCCTTTGGCTTTTGTCTCGTCTTAGATTCGTTTTGTTTATTTACATCTGTGACATTTGATGACTTTCAGCGTCTGTTGTAAAAAAAAGTCTTCTTCCCAGGAAAATAAATTAGTACCAATGAAAATGCGAAAGATAGCGAAGCTCAAATAAAATCTTGTCAGCGTATATCCGACTAACACGTTGATACATTACTATTAGTTTGTAAATATTACTTAAGCGAGGCGGTGTGTTGTTGAATAAATATTTTGTACGTCAATGTTTGGGTTTTACTTTAGTATTTATTTGTGCTTCCGTGAGTGCTATTAGCGGTGCCTTTTTCACATAATCCTCCTTATTCCTCGTGTTGTCCCGGCATTTTGCCACGGCTCATAGGAGCCTGGGGTCCGCTTGACAACTAATCCCAAGATTTGGCGTAGGCACTAGTTTTTACGAAAGCGACTGCCATCTGACCTTCCAACCCAGAGGGTAAACTAGGCCTTGTTGGGATTAGTCCGGTTTCCTCACGATGTTTTCCTTCACCGAAAAGTGCCTTTTTCACATAATATCATATAAAAATAAAATATTGGGTAAACAACCTAATGATGGACACTTTACAGCAGCGGTTCCTAACCTGGGGGTAATTACCCCCGTGGGGTTAAACTGGTATTTCACGGGGGTGATAAGCTTAATTATAGATAACAAAGATTAGACCTATAAAAAGACTATTGATGATGATGATCATTGGGTGAAGGGGTAAAATCAGGATCCCTAGTTAGTCTTAGGGGTGCCACCCCCTGCTTTACACTAATGTCGATGGTGGATATTTTTGTAGAAAAAACGGGACTCCCTCTGGTCGCATAACAACTTTTGTCATAACACTTTATGCATAAAATTATAAGTCATAAAAATCTTTAGTCAGAATTATTCCTGAGCATAACTGGGTTTTTGTCTTGTCTTAAATGAGTTTTGTCATATTTTTTATAGTCATTAATTTAATTCGCATAAAATTTTAGGTTAGCTTCGTTAGGTCTGCACAAAAAATATATGACGACTGCTATGTATGTCATCAAACATTATGGCTAAAAATGTATGACACAATATAATATGACTTTTCATTTGTATGCGCAATGATGATTATGATACACGTTGTTATGTGTATCAAAGATATGACTTAAACTTTTATGCAACCCAATATGGACCCCAATTTTAACCTATTGTCACTCAGTAAGTATCACTCGAATATTACTTAATATGTATTACAGACTACACAGACACCCAGGGCCGGATTTAGGGGAGGTCAACCGGGGCTACTGCCCCGGGCCTCCACAAAAGAGGGGCCCCCCACAATAGACAATTCGGTAAATTTACCATTTTATTTGGAAATAATTTGGGGCCAGGGGGCCTTCACTCCTTTATTGTCCGAGGCCTCCAGACCTCTAAATCCGGCATTGCTGAGACACCGCATTACGAAGCGTTTACATATACAACAAGCTCGAGGTCTCCACACATAGGTGCAATTTTACTGATGAAATATTACTCGAGAAGCACAACTACGTTGTATTTGTACACCATTTTGTATATTATAACCCAGGTAACACCAGGTAAATATTTTTAATTTAAATGATATACCTACGCAATTAAAATAGCGTTCGCGCTCCCATATTATAAATTCGTTAGCCATAATAAAGCGGTTACCTCTATTACCAGTGATCCGTCTAGTTTAGCAGTGGAGGTGTAATAATTATTATAGAATATTTTAACATGATTTGATCCTCTACGAATTAAGACTCTCCCAAAACGAAACGAATTTGTCGCGGTAACTACTTACCCCCTTATTCATAAAACCTTACGAGCCTGACTGAGCTCGTTAAATTATGTTTTATCCTTTTCTTACAAATACATAAGGCAAAATGACAGATAAAGACAAACGATTCATAGCTAATTCAGGCCAGTAACGCGTTTGTGAATAACGCCATTATACTATGACAATACATAAGTGACCACAGTAGGGCTAAGATGGTCGGCTTTATCATTTGTCACCATACCTGTCACGTTCTAACGAGTAACGAGTAAATTCGGTTCTTGTCTGTTTTAATTTTTTGTGTTTTAATTATTTATATAAGAATTCAAGCCTTGGCGACCCTCTCTAAGGATAATTTAATATCTTTTTTTATATTTTATCTCCGACACTTAGAGACTTATACATCTCTAAAGAATTTTAGTATTTTATGGTTTTATTTTATTTATCATAGTTTTTTTGTGTAATTTGACATTTAGAGACAGTATACATCTCTAATAAAGTATTTATTATTTCATCGATTCGATATTTGTAATTTTTTTTATTTTTTTATTTTATTGTTTGTAAAAATGGACATGTAAAAGTGCCCCTGTGGCCTATTTGCTGAATAAATGTTTGATATTAAATATCAAATATATATTAAATATCAAACATCAAATTTTGATATTGAGTATGTAAGTGTAAAGGTGACGGGCATAGCGACAAGTGATAAAAATGGAACCATGCTGCAATTGCAGCTCATTAATACGTAATACTAACCATAATTACGTTGTACATAATATGTACTTAGTATTTCAAAGTCGTGGCTCAGTTTTTTAAAATAATATTACGATTGTTATTTTTAAATATATTCGATCTAGTTTTGCACGAATTATACTTAAACGGTCATATTTACATCTAATTAATAACTATATTAATTCGGTGTAAATGTAACTTACATTTATAATAGTACACACCAATAAAACAAAAAATAACAATTATAATTTTTCATGTAATTTGTATTATTAATAAAGAAAAAATAAGTAATTATAATATTTATCTATATACAGATTAATCACAGATTTTTGAGTGGTTTCAAATTTACAGAATTATAAACTAAGATCCGTAAAGGAATTTTGTATCCTTATTTGAAATTGACTTAATTACCAAATAAAAAATATGAGATAAATTTAAATACCTAAAGATACAAAGTATAGAAGCTTACAAAAAAAAAAACAATACTGTAAAACTAGAGGTACGCTGAGTAGTAGGTGAGTCAAAATTCTATCGTTCTCTTGCTTTGACCACTCTGTCACGCTTCTAGTTTTGTCTTTTATCAAATTAATAATAAGTTGAGTACTATTACATGTTTTCTAGCTGTAGATTATTCTTTTGAGAAAAAATAACAACTAAATTTCACCCCGTACAAAAAGCGCCACTCCGTCACATTTTTTAGGACAATAAATAAGACATGAAAAGAATTTTGACCCAGGTACAAAATTAATTTAATAAAACTAATATAAGGTACTACTCACTAAAATTATAAATAATAGACTAGAAATTATATTAAAAATTGCATGGTAATCAAATTGTTATAAAAAGTATTGTTTTACAAATAAATAACTAAATAAGGTAAACTTTATTGCTTAGGCACATTATAAAATAATTAATTATTCACCCAATCATAGGCAAATCTAAACACTTGGCTCCTATACTTCGTTTTTTTAGAATTAGGAAGAACTAGAAGAAGAAGGAAGTAGGCGTACAGTTTTTATCAGGCTCTTTAATTGTTAATAATAATAGAATTATCTAATGTAGCATGGTTAATACTTACAATTTACTTCAAAATTTTACCGCAAAAAGTGTCCGATTTGGATCTACAAGCTTACATCTGCGAAGTTCTTTCTAATGCTCAAAAAACGAAGTATAAAGTATTAAAACCTTTTAGTACTCTAGTATTAACAAAACCTGTCATATACGGAAGGTGGAGATAAGGAACGAAATCTCCATGTACCAAAAAGTGTCATCAAAAAACTTTAAATAGGTGGCGCTACAATACCTAGAGTACTTGAACAAAAAAATCATAGACAGCGCAATTCACTCCGTCAATAACGCCTAGGTTCTTAGCTACTCTAGCGCTACTCTAGAGAGATTTGGAACTATTATTTATAGCTGACAGCTGGACACTTTTGCAACAGTTCTACCATAAGAGATGCCACATGCTCTTAATTCCACACTCCATACTGTCATATTTGAGGCTGTCAAACAATGCCTAAACTTGTGACAGAAAGTATTGTGTAAAAATCTGCAGGCGTAGAGTCAAAAAAAGCTAACTTGGCAGCAATTTCGATAGCCCAGACAGTGCAAGTGTTATTATAAACGTCAAACATCTATGAAATTATGACGTTTACGTAACACTTGCACATAGGCTGGACTATCAAAATCACTGCTAACTTAGTTTGAATCTAGGGCGTATGGAAGGTGGAGGTAAGGAATACAATCTCCATAGTCAGAACTGTTGAACAAATCTCTCCAGAGTAGCACTAGAGTAAGAACCTAGGGGTTATTGACGAAGTGAAGTGCGCTGTAAGTATATGATTTGAATTTATTTTCTAAATATTCTAGGTATTGTAGCGCCACCTATTTACAGTTTTTTGACGGACACTTTTTGGTACATGGAGATTGTATTCCTTACCTCCATCTTCCATACTAGAGCGTTTTCAAATATCAAATTAATAGGAGGTAACTCCAATTATTTTTAGGTTAAGAGCGTTTTCGGATTGTCCGATATCGGAAGTTGGATGATCTTCGGAAAAAGCAAGCAAAAGGAATAAATGCATATAAAAAGGCGCAATATATTTTTTATTTGTTTGTAGTATCGAATCTAACAATGTGAAAACGCTCTTATGTTATGATAGTCGCGATTTTACCGTCTGTCATCATACCCGTCACAAATTCTATAGGTAGTTAGTGTCGTCCACGAAGACGCGCAGATTTATCAAATCTAACCTTTAGTAACATGATATTGCGAGTCAAGGTAAGCGTCTTCGTGAATGACACGATCTGTAACAATATTACGTGAATAATTTTATATTATTATATTGCATAATGCATAGGCTGCTACTAACATTTCATAGTTCAAACTTCTTTGTCATGAGTAGGAACATTTACACAAAGGACAAACTAATAATGTCCATTTGAAGTTTTGAACCCCTTATCCATAGAGTTACCTAATACAAATATAAAAGTTATGGATTTACTTACGGATAACATTTCTTTGCAATGAGATTTTAATACCTTCGTCTAAGGACATGTACTTAAAGTTCGACAGTTTCATACACTATTTTTAGAATTCCGTACCCAAAGGGTCAAACGGGACCTTATTACTGAGACTCCGCTGTCCGTCCGTCCGTCTGTCACCAGGCTGTATCTCATGAACCTTGATAGTTAGCAAGTTGAAATTTCTACCGATTATGTATTTCTATTGCCGCTATAACAATAAATACTAAAAACAGAATAAAATAAATATTTCTTTCCAATCTCGAGGTTCTCATCCAATCACCGAAGTTAAGCAACGTTCAGCGGTGGTATGTAACTATACACATTAGAAGCCGAATAACATGAATTCGTACAGCTACGCAAGCCGTGGCGGCTTTGGACAGTACAGATCACTGCTCGTAATGTCAAATGAAATCTGAAATGTTAACGGGGGCTGATATGGATACTCCGAGTGGTTACTCCTTTATATTCAATGGGGGCTGCTCTGGGGCTGCTTCGTAGCGTACACATGGACGTATAACCAAGGCACTTAATGTTCAACAGTGGTGTACACGTTGAGTACGCCTCTGCGCGCGAAGGCCGAGACTCGTCTCCTACATGAACCCACAAAGCTTCTTCGTTCTTCATTAGGGACTACCAGTATCTATATGAAATCCTGCTAGCGAAGCTTTGGTAACTCTTCCTAGCGTGCCTATATTCAAAGCACGTAATATTCAATGTTAGTGTACACGTTAGCAGGAGCCGAAGGACATGAACTCGCATAGCAACGAAAACCCTTACGGCTTTGAAGGGGATACTTAAGTGATATTATCAATTTTCAATGCTGCTAGCGATACTTTGGTTACTCCAGGTGTGAAGTTACTCCTTCAAGTAGATACATTGAATGCGAGCTGCTATGTAGCATACACGTGGGCATATATCCAAGGCACGTAGTGCTCGACGTTGGTGTACACGTCGGGTACTCCTCTGCGCGCGCAGCCTGAGCCGAACGATGTGAGACCGCGAAGCTCCCAGCGGCTACCTGTTCGGCATTGAAGTGGACCGCCGCTATCGCCCTGCAAAAAATATAATAGTCTTTGTCAAAAACTTCATTTTCGATGCAAGCTTTATACTTTTCTTCATAATACTCATCGGGACAATTCTTCTGAACAAGAACACAATATTTGCGATGTTTTATCCCAACGTTCCTATGTCCACCTCCTGTGTCCATCGTCAAATCAGCTCGATGGTACCATAATAATGCATTATCACCCAACTTACATATGTATGTATGTAAGAGATATTTAATTGAGTAATGGGAAAGTAGGTCCAAAGCTTGTATGATTTGACTCGAGCATTCAAAAATATTGACACCTGCATTTTTCTTTCTTTTAAATGGAGTGTTAACCTGTTTATAATGACATATTGCGGGTCTAAACTAAGTGTACCACATGTGTATAGCACGAAAGAATTCGTTCCATTGAAACGAAAATATTCATGAAAAATATATTTTTAATTTATTTATTTTTATTCAAAAATAAGAAGAGGCGAATACTCAAATTTAGTATAGCACTAATTGCGTGACACATCATCAGAAAAAAAATCAAGTCGAAAAGCTATTAAGGCACAAGATGTTCCCTTATCCTGCCACGGCCTTTTGTGGAGCAACACTATACAAGTATATATCATCATCATCATCATTTTGGCTACCAGTCGCCCATTGCTGAGCACAGGCCTCTCGTCGTGTACGCTACTTATCCCGGTCCTGGGCTAGTCACATCCAGAAGTGTCCCGCGATTTTTCTAATGTCATCCACCCAACGAGCCAACGGACGCCAGGCGTTTTTTCATCCGAAAGCGGCCACCAATCCGTCCACATGGTTTACCTGCCATCACTGTACCTGGCAACATGTCCCGCCTAATTCCATTTTAGCTTGATAATGACGTCACCCACGTCTCGCACCTTGGTACGGCGTCGGATCTCGACATTCCTCGAGTAAGTAAGTGCCTAGGTAAGTTGGCGTGTTGCATCACACAAGTTAACTGTGGTGTGGATACACCCTACATGCCTAAACATAAATATGATGCATGCAGGGGTGCTAAGCGAATAGTTTTGCTGGCTCTACAAATATCAGGTATATCTCAAGTTTTTACTCAATAAACCGGAGGAATCTACGGCCAAAAGAGAGATTTAGGCACTGTGAATGTCAACTCGTTTAGTGTGGTAGGGCATAGCACAGCGGATGTCATTCCAGATCTAGAGCAGAGCCCAACTGGGGAAGTACCTCGTAACAGAAAACCGCAGCCATATAACACTAGACCCTACTCATAGTGTTGTTCCGGCCGGTAAGTAAGGTTGCCAGAGCTCAACGAGACGGAGTGCTAGGGTCGGCAACGCGCACGTAACTCCTCTGCAGTTTGCAGGCGTCCATAAGCTACGGTAACCGCTTACCACCAGGCGAGCCGTATGCTTGTTTGCCACCGACGTAGTATAAAAAAAAAAAGTATGTCTAAATTGACAAATTGTCTGAATAAGACAATAAAGCTATCAACAAGCAGTAATAGTTATCTAATAAGCATATAGTTATCGAATATTTTATCTATGTCACGAAAGTATTGAAAGTATTAGTCACGGGATATACTCATCAAGTTGTCTTAAACAAATATGTCGAAGGCTTATCTTGATTTAAAGCTTGATGTTATGCTTTGATGGGAGATAATAACGCATGGTATACATATTATAAACAGTAGCTTAAGTTAGACTTAAATCGACCGGGATATAAACCGTGATCACGGTGATACGTGATCCTTGAAACTGTTATAGTAGCTTAAGTTGTCTAAGTTACGTTTATTTTCAATAGCGCCTCAAAGTTGGTATCTTTGCTATCGGTTACCTTATATATTTAAAAAGTTTTGAATGCATGCAAGTTTTGAGTTTTGCATATGGGAACTGCTATTTTACCTTACTTGTCGTACTATTTTGCTTATTACTAGTCACTAGACATTTTTAGAATTAGGCTTTGTGTGTTTCTATGTGATATGTGCGTGTTGGTGTCAAGTGACAATACACATCCCTGAAATGAGCGGCAGGTTTCATAGTTATATTTTTACACTGTTCCAACTATAAGTCCGGGTCTCTATTGTTTCCCATAAAGTTTTAAGTCATAATGTATTGTTTGTTCGCATTTTCGTTAGTCATAATTTGTTTTTTGTCAGAAACTTACGAAACTCCTTGAAGTTAACGGTTTCAGAATTATGACTAATGATAATCTGATAATCATTACATTATGACTTTTAATAATTATGTCAAACAAAAGGATCCGAGATACAAATACAAACAGACGAACTGAAGTTAAGGTACTGTTTATTAAGCCGACACTGTGGTCTATTAGATATTATAAACTATCGTCTTGTATATTTTAATTGTCTTCTTATTCATTAATAGACGTCCTTGATTTTAACATTGGAAAGTTAATTGGACACTTTCGCTTGACCGGAACAATGTTTAATTCCTAGTTTTTTATTATCGATGACGCAATGCTTGGAAATAGGTATAGATTTTTACAATCAGTAAATAAAAGTTATTATTTGACAGACGTTGGCTCATTTAGTGGAAATTAGCTTGAGGTCTCGTTTATAAAATTCAATCTTTCATCAGTGTTGCCTCAAATGTAAAAAAAATCAATATCTGACTAGAACTCGACCGCTCTAAGTTATCATGCCAAGTGCGACATAAATTTTGTTAGTTGACATTTTCTTGAGTTTTTTTTATAATTTATTTCTTTCCTAATGCTTAACATAATTATACTTACTGTATATATTAACGATGCAAAAACGATTCCACGGATTCTATTTGAATAAATGATTTTTCATATTAAGTTATTATCTTGTAAACCTTAATTTGATTTTTATGCTTAGTTAGCAACTTACCACACTGTAAGTTGAACAAACACATGTTTCAAATTGGGAAGAAACAAGACGCGACATGCAGGTTCTGCCATGAGTCAGAGGAGACTGCAATGCACATTCTCTGCTCCTGTGGACCACTAATGTCAAAAAGAAGTACCCACTTAGGGCGGCACGTATTGCAACCCTATGAGGTACAGAACATTACGGCCCAAAGAATCTGGAATTTCCTGGATTCAACGGGCATCAGTAATGAACTTTAAAGGGCTGTCACAATAGATCACTACCTGGTCGACGTGGCACTCAAAGGCCCGAAACCCAATAATAATAATAATAATAATAACTTACCACACAAGCCCCTGTGCTTCCATCCGTACTGCCCGCACACAAATGCCCCTCGTTCAGCGGCAACGTCAATGAATACCTCTCCCGGCATATCCTCAGCGGCAGCACAGGCACCTCCGCTTCCAATAGAACGTCTGTCAACGTCCCGTTCGTCTGTTCCCTCCCCCAACCCGTCGCGTAACACTCATCCTTAAAGTCTATCCCGTTGTTATCATCTATAAACGGATCTATTTCATCATCATACATCAACTTCTTATCATTTCTTTCTGTCTTTCTCCTATCTTTAGCCATTTTAGTTTTAATCAACTTAACAACACTATCTAAAGTGGCACTGGGGTATATTATATCACTTTTCCTTTCATTATCAGCTTTTTGGATGTCTTCATCAGTCTTTCTGTTTGTATGTCCATTGCTATCGTTAGCAACTCTTACGTTGTATCTCATGTTTTTATTCTTTTTACTGACGAATCCTGAGAAGATCGTTTTTGTTAAATTGTTTAGCTTTTCTAAGTATTTTGTGGCTGTGTCGGGGTGTGGTTTGGGTGGTCTTTTGGATTTTTTGGGTGGTTCTGAGGAGGTGCTAGGTGGGTTGAGATCTGGTCGCATGTAGAAGGTGGTCCTCTCGGTGTTGAAGGCAGGCGGCTCGAAGGGGGGCAAGCAGATGGTTCTGATGCGGCTTCGAGAACTCACGTCGGCAGGCTTTGTAAGTTTCATTAAAGCTGGAATTTTAAAATAAATTTGTTAATAGAAATTCTCTTATCAAATGCAGAGGATTATCTCGCGTTGATAGTTGTGTAAGTATAAGAAGCACTATCCACTCGATATCTTCCTTTTCCTCCGTATAATCCCTACACTACGAGTACAATATTCAGAGCTAATGCTCAGTGCTTCTGCACTGGAAGGTTGAAGGTGAACTGGATAGTATATAAGTATGGTAGTATATGCAATACCATCGTTTCGATGGGTACGTAGGCTTACTTCTGCTCGGCCTTATCCCATTCACTAAAATTACTATTTTGTTACGGTACTAGTAGGTTTCGAGGTTAAACTGAATCTGTAAGTATCACGCTGTACCGCCCGGTCCCATTCACCATGAACTTTTTTCTAGAGAAGACGCTAGAGTTGAACTGGAGTGTTTATCTGTGGTAGCTACCTATATCATGCTGATAATTGTGGAAGCGATGATGGAGCACTATCCTCTCGATGGGCACGTAGGCTCCCTTCTGCTCGGCGCGGTCCCATTCCCCGAGAACAGCTGTCCAGAGTGCCGGCACTGGTAGGTTGAACAGCTCACTGGAATGAAAGGGTGCGAAGCTGAGAGGTTTGATACGGTGGAAGGTTTTTTAGATCCTGTTTGGATATGACATATCCATAACTTATTAACTAACTAGTCGGAAACATAACAGTTGATACTTTTAGATATGATTAAATAAATCTGATTTTAATATAATAAAAAAAAACTAAATTATTTATTTATATAACAGGCAGGAGGAATTCGCTCTTTCATACAAGGTTCAGACTTATAATACTAAAGTTATTGCATGCTTTACTTTACAAGAAAAGGGAGACCGAAAGAAGTTAATTACAATCACAGTTTGACAAATGAAAATGTAAATTTTTTAGGGTTCCGTAGCCAAATGGCAAAAAACGGAACCCTTATAGATTCGTCATGTCCGTCTGTCTATCCGGTTATGTCACAGCCACTTTTTTGTCTTTGGAAACGCCCTATTTAGTTCCCGGAGAGTACCTGTAATTAGTCTACTGGACTAATTTTGAATGATTAATGTGACCGATACGAACGATGGAAATCCTCTGGGTGTTCTTTCTTGTGCATACAGTGCGCGGTGATGATCACTTCCAGTGGATGCAAGTTCCAGCACCAATCAGCCCGAAGCTCAGCCTGAAAACTACCTGGATGCTCTTCTTTTTGTGCGCACCAACAAAAACACCACTTGGATGTCCTTACTTGTGTATACAGTGCGCAGTTGTCAGCAGCCACAGAGGATGCACGAGGACGCCGCCGCACCAGTGCCCAATGAGCCCGAAATTCGGGTGCAGCAGTTGCAGGGACACCTGGAAGACACAACATCTACAAATTACGAAATCTTTGAATTATATCGGTATTAGGCCGCAGACTGGACGCAAGCGGCGCGGTGAGCAGTAAATCAAGGTCAACATTAATGGCCTTGATTTGCCGCTCGTCGCGCCGCGCGCTGCTTGCGTCCAGTCGGCGACCTTAAGGTGTCATTCTCTTTCTTTTGAAATCTAAGTCTAATGTAACTCCATCGACACTCCTTTTTGTTTATAAGATATCTAACCTCTAGTAACGAGGAGGTCCTAGACGTAACTTGTTCTAACGTCTCCTATCGTGGATCGTGGACACAGAAATTTATACATATAATTCATGTTATCTAACTCTCTGTTGATTGTTGTATGCTATGTAATAACAACAAACGCCAGGAAAAAACTAAAACAAAGAAGAATACTTGCTTATAGGTTTTGAGTTCGTCTTTATGACAAGCAAAGAAGATTATATCTTAGAGCAGGACAGTTACCGCAGGCGACAGTTCTTTCTACAGTTTAGCGGCGCGAGGCAGGAAGTGTCTGAAGAAACGCACAGTTAATGACTGCCAACCATCTAAGTACCTAATTAAGATGAAAACATTGTCGTGTATCTATATTCCGAACAAGTCCTCGGAACACTCCTCGTTATACGTACCCCCCACTCGCAATCCCCCATCCACGTGACGAATGTAGTCTATTTAATGCCGGCTGTACACACTCGTCAAAAGCCTCTCGCCGAGAGTCTCGGAACCGCTCCGATCCAATCGAAGAAGCGCGAAACGAGACGAGGAAGAGCGAGACGAGAAGGGAACAGCATGTACACACTCGTTCTCGGCCTATCTCGGAGTGTCTCGACAAGTGTGCGCAGCCCACATAAGCTAAGCCTAGGACACACCTGCCACGGCCACGCCCCGCGCTTGGACTCTCTCCCCTTGATGATCCGCAGTTGTCCCGCTGTACGCTCCCGCGGCTGCCGTGTGTGTCGGCGGAGTGGGACGCCGCACTCTGAAATTATAACGAAAATTGTTGAGGCTGATATTTTCACTCGAAAACAGGAAAAAAACATATCATATCGGATCTAATCTACCTCTTAACCGTTTACTCTGTGAAAACCATTCATTGATCTCAACTACAAGACGGGGTATTACAGCTATAAAAGAAGGGAGTCGGACCGAAATTTCGTCCGAATCACCTTCCACTCGATCGAACAGGCCTCGGACCGGACCAAGGTTGCGGTCCAGTATACCCGTTTGTTACAGCTAGAGCTCCCATACAATTTAGAAAGGGAGCTCGACTACATGAGAACAGCACGTAAATTACAAATATTTACAAAAATATATCTTATAAGAGTTATAAGTAAAAATGGTTAATGTAATATTCTCATGACGTATTACGTGCAGTATTTTACAAGTACCCGGGCGCGGGTATGTCCTTAAATGTAATTTCTATTTGTTTGGTAGGGCACAGTACAGAGCTCACAGAGGATGTCATTCCAGATCCAGAGCAGAGCCAACTGGGTAAGTACCTGCACCTTACAGAAAACCGCAGCCAAATAACATTAGACCCATATAGTGTTGTGTTCCTGCCGGTGAGTAAGGTTGCCAGAGCTCAACGAGGGTGTGGAGTGTTAGGGTTGGTAACACGCATGTAACTCCTCTGGAATTGCAGGCTTAGATAGGCTACGGAGACTGCTTACCATCGGGCGCGCCCTATGCTTGTTTGCCACCGACGTAGACAAACCAGCATACGGCGCTGGTTTGTCACCGACGTATTAAAAAAATTAAAACAGTAAGGTAACCCCAGCTCAGGCTATACCTATACACACCAAATAGTAGAGGAGAAACGTCTACATAAATTACGTAAATCAAATCGTAAAGTGTAACTTAAACGGCAATTAAACCAAAACGGTAGACATTTACATTACATTTAATGCAACAGGTAACAAAATGATCAAGTATGTGATCGCGTGTCATTATTTGAATTTGTAACGCAAGTAGGGTAGACCGGGGACAATAGAAACACGTCATGATTGAAACAAGTCAAATTTCTCGAAAACTATAATACCTACGCGTCTGACGTAACACTCGGAACACGCGGTCGGCCATGTTTGAATCCTTGGCCAGTAGCGCTCGAGCGCCGGTGCGAGACGGGAGTGTCTACGAGCCAAACCAGTTTTTCGCGGTAAAAAGTAAGTATTTGTGCTCTCGTATATTTTCTTATAACTTCTTTTACTCTTGTATTTTGACTAATCAAATTATTTTGGTGTTATAGTTAGGAATAAACGAATGTTTTTAATGGTCGTTGATCAGCGTTCGAGTCTTTTTTATACATAATATTTGACCTTGAAGTGAAAAACGTGGTGTGGGGACGATAGAAACAACTTGCTTGTGGACGATTGAAACGTTTCAATCGTCCTCGTGTTTTAATCGTCCCCAAAAGTAACCGACTTCAAAATATAAGGTTCTGTATTCGATGCACATGTTTATTCTATTAATGTTGACATTTATTTGAAGATATACGAAGATACACGAAGTTTTTTTTTAATCTGCAGTTTTTTTATTCGAGATAATGTAAACATTTGTTTTTAACCGACTTCATAAAAAAGGAGGTTCTCAGTTTGACCCGTATGTTTGTATGTATGTTTGTCCACGATTATCTCGCGTTCATCTTAACCGATTTTGATGCGGTTTTCAGAAAAGTTTTTGTCATATTCTGGAGAAATTTTTTGTGTATAGACCACATGATTATTAACAGGTTTAAAAAAAAGAAGGATCTCTGTTTGACCCGTATGTTTGTAGGTATACAATTTAGTGAAAAAAAAAATTTAGTGATTGTGACGATAAGCTGATGATAAAAGCAAAAGATAAAAATTTTTAACTAAAAAAAAAGAATGAAACTTAGATAAAATCAAAAATAAATGAATGGGTTCATGTAGATACAGATTACATTTGAATCACCTTTTAAAGTCGGTGACAAACCTTACGTAATTTTTTTTTATCCAACAAGCACCGCGATCTAAATTAAACTAAAATATTGCAAATAATGCTAATTAAAAATATAATACTATACTACTACATCCTATTTCTGTACAATACATTTATTTAAGTATTTTTTTTAGATGCCCCGAAAACGGAAGTATGTTACGGAGAGAACCTCAAAAAGCATGTTTGCCATTTTAGCAACAACCGACTGCTGCCAACCGGCTGATTAAACAGGTCGGCCACTGCTAAAATTTATATCAGAGAGAGTTAAGGATTTTTTTTTGATAGGCATATCGCCATGTTTTTGTTTACGTAATAAAACAATTTATACTGATTATTTTATTGCGTCTATTATTTCATTTTACATCCCGATGTCTGCAACACTCGTTGTCACAGAGTGTGTGGGAATGGTTATGATTGAAACATTGTTATAGTTGAAACAAGCACTTTTGTATGAAACATAATTATGCTTGTTTTCTGCGATTCTATATCGTTATATCTTATAATTGCATTGAAACTACTTTGGTTAAGGTAAATTTAAAAGGAAGCAGCGACAAAGACAACTAAAAGTCGTGTTTTCTTTTTTTTTTCTCAAGTTTTTTAGTCGAGATGTTCAGATGCTCATAAATTGAGAAATTTTTATGTTATGCTTGCGGACTTTTGATGAGCTCATTGTATGCCGAGGTAGTGATGAAAAAAATTAAAACAGATATAAGTACTTTCATTGTGCCGAAGATATTTGAGTGTTTCAATTGACCTCACATAGTGTTTCAATTGACACTCATGTGAGGTCAATTGAACCATACTGCCCCATTCTCTTTATTACATTATTGTCAAAAAACTATGGATTATAGACCATCCAAATACATTTTATTTAGGAACCAGATAACTAACCTTGAAATATTTTGAGCGTAGATCTTTCTACTCATCAAAATATAACGATCACAGGCGGTTAAAGGCAAATTGTTTCAATTGTCCCCGGTCTACCCTATACCCCAGCGTCCCTTTAGATGCAAAGGAGCCCAACGCGCTCGCCGCATTGTCACGTTGAACCGCGATTTTATATACTACGATATACTTTGTAAGTGTCTCGTAGTATATAAAGATTCAGGAAAATCATTTCGCAAAATAAATAACATTTTGGAAAACTTCGTTGATGTATATACACGGCAGTAAATTCCTATGTCTAACTTAAGTGGTAAGTAAAAATGATTAATTTTAGGTGCGTACATAAAATTAGCATATATTATTATCTGTCGGAAAAGTTGAATTTCCTTGGGAAATTCAGAAGACCGGCGAAAAACGACGGAACTACATTTAACAGGAAGCCGCTTACCGGCGCACGCGACGGTCCACGCTAAACCGATTAAATTTCAACCTTAACGAGCGCTGATTACGATCAAAATTGTGGTATAGCAACCTTCATGAATTTGCTTATTATTAACTCGGCTATTCATGCGTGGTTTCTATGCAACATTTTTTTATCGCGGTTTATCACTTTATCAGATTGTCGACAGTGTATAAGTGATTTGTATCAGTAACTAATTTTGCATGCGACATAGTTGACCATACGGTTGAAAAATAGGTTACTTTTGTATGAAAAATAATATATTATGGGTCTTTTACGTATTTGTTATGTAGGGTAATATTTTAAAAGCGTATATGTGCTATTTATTTAGCACTATATTTTATAGGATTTTGCTAGCGATCAAAAAATTCTGTGATACAATATTTTTATCTGCATTCATTTAGAAGCCTTTCTTCGATGGACTTATTTTTTCATATTGATAAATAATAATTCAGAAACAATCTAAAGATCACACATTTATAATAGCATGTTGAAAACCACGTCTACATCTTGTGGTCGTCTCTCTACACTAAATAGACTCAGGCTAGAACTGTCCAGGCCGCGTAGCCAACGTTACAATCGTTCACGCTCCGTAGCGTATCGTAGCTATCTCTCTCTATCACTCTTCCATATTAGTGCGACTGTGACAGTTGCGTTTCGTTCGCCACGGAGCGTGAACGATATGCACGTTGGCTACGCGGCCAGGTCCAGGCCAAGGCAGTGGACACCTCATTTTCTATGACGGGTGATCGGTGATCACGTGACGGTGTCTATAGAAATGGATGTAGGAGCATTCCACGGGCTGTCCCGGACGGACGCATTTCCTGTATTGCGATTATTTTTCTCTGCATATTTTTGACCATTAGTCACAGAAAAGGGGAACTCTTGTATCTTTTCTTTTCAGGTATTTCACGTTGGTACGGGACAGCAGTAGACAATTTCATGGAATGCTCCTGTATCGGACGCCTTGGTCCGGAGTCCAGACCCAGGCCGGACAGCGTGCGTCATCTTTTATGGTGATACTTTCGGAGTAGCAATGTGCAAGTTCCAAAACATTCTCAAACCTTCCGATATTTCTGGAAACTTTAGTGAGAAAATTTTCATGCAAGTTTCCATTGAGAAAGTTCCCGTTTAGATTAGGGATTATTACTCAATATTTACGTCACTCATATTGGCGTCAATTGCAAGTACCATAAACTGTAAGAATGTTTGGCAATAAACGTGCAGAAAATAATAGCGAGAACATTTCATGGGAAATTTTTTTTAAATTTTCAAGGCACATTGTTATTTCGTAGTGAATACCTACCTTTCGTAGTGGAATCCCGCCATGGTTAATGAAATGGGGTATACAATCGTAAAGTAGTCAAAAAAGTTCAGACAATTCTGGCCATTCTGTTTGAGTCACGCAAACTGAACAAAACAACAAGTCTGTTTAATTAATGACTCTTTAGCATTGAAAACTGCTATTTTCACACCATTTGTCTCTCCATTGTAATGAATATTGGGTTTAAACACGTAACAAATCGACTCATTCGCTAATCTGCTCATTAATTATAGTCGTAAGTTCGTAACCTAGGTTTTGTTCCATGTTTTACACCTTTTATGTGTCTATCGAAATACATGTATGTCTTGAAAGTCTACTTATCAAACGAATGACGTTCACTTTATAAGAACTACAACAATGATAACTTGCTTTTTAACTGTTTAATGGATGGATGGATGCGTGTTGAAAATTGTCACCTTAAAAACTAACAAGAAAAAAAATTAGAAACACAATACTGAGAAGTAAACGTAGAAACTCTATAAAACGCACTTAACCCCTAGTGCAAATTTATTCGATAGCGAAACGTGACGGACGCGTTTGCGTTTCATTTTGTATGGGATTTTGAGTTTTTAAAACGTCCCGCTTGGCGCGCTGTTTCTAAATCCCATACAAAATGAGACTTAACGCACTACACACTAACACACCTAAACACACTAGGGGTACTTATGTAATAAATGTCTTTGTAATAATTAATTAATTACCTATAAGCAAAAAGCCATTGATTGTTTAAGACGTGGAAAATATAAGAAAAATTCATGCTTAGAACTTGACAGGTGATGTAGGTACCTAAATTTCAGTGACCATGAAACATTAATATATGGTGTAGTACAGTGCCTTCTGGTTTGGATGTTAAACTAGGGGGCACGTTTGTTTCTTAGACTTTATTTCCCTATTACAATAAATACATTACAAAAAATAATTCTTGGTTATTAATTAAGCTTTAACTTTGAGACAGTTCTTTGAGTCAGTATTGTGAAGGTTGGAAACTTTCAGTCTCGTGGTAGATAACTGGCAACGATTATTTGAATTCAGAACTATCGCCCTGCTGAAGGAATAAAGATCTGCAGGCGATTCAATTCTGAAAGCGGCACTCATTTATGGTAGTCGATATTTGATCAGCCATATCGTATCTGGATGAGCCCAAACTTGGTATGTGTTGTTTTAGGGCTCCTCTACACGATGGCCCAGCGTAGGCCAGTCTAAGGGACGCGGCTATGCGGTGGAATGAGATAGCAATATCACTTGCTCCCTCTAACGCATAAATGCGTCCCTTGGACTGGCCTACGCTGGGCCATCGTGTAGAGGAGCCATTAATTGAAACTACGGAACCCTAAAAAAAGGCTGAAATTTAATGTTGTATATTTTTATAATCGCCCCAAAAAGTTGTTTTATATATGATACCATACGCGATAGGTTTCAGATTTTTTTTCCAAACAAGAAAATAGGACTCCGCACTATCCTAAGGAATTCTTTAAAGAAATTTTGAAGTAAAATTTCTGTTGTGACCTCTAGTATGTATGCGTGTGCCAAATGGTTAAACTGTACATCGATTTGCGGTTTTACTTTGGAATTGGGATAGTACGCCGTCCACTATATAATATGAATCCTGACCTGACCTCACCTTTACTATTTTTGAGTTTTGATTTTTGACTAGGTACCACACGACAAATAAGACGATATTTGACAGTTTTCGATCGCCTCCCGCCCCTATGTAAGAATACTTAGGCCGACCCCCTCCCCCCTATATTACATCAGTACCCCTAGTGTAAATTTAGTCGATAGCGAAACGTGACGTACGCGTTTGCGTTAAGTCTCATTATGTATGGGTTTTTGAACAGCGCGCCAAGCGGGACGTTTTGGAAAGTCAAAAATCTCATCGTACGTCACGTTTCGCTGTCGAAAATATTTACACTAGGGGTACAGAATCTAAAGGAAAAAATGAATACAGGTTTGGTTTATTTTAGTATTTCTTTTTTTTTACAAAAAATAAACCTTTTAGGAACGTTATTTGTTCCTATAAAGGTACTGAGGGCCTACCGCGAACCACGTTCGACGTGTTGCCTCTCTGTCGCACTTGTACATTTGTACGTAAGTGTGACAGGGAGGCAACACGTCGAACGTGGTTCGCGGTAGGCCCTCTGGAGCCAGTCTTCGGTAAACTCTGCACCGTGTTTGATAGCAAGCATAGAGTGTGGGAGTATTATTTTAAACGTCATAATTACATAGAAATTTGAAAATTTTCGCTTTATTGTGATTAGAACTACGAAAACCAAGAGGGTGGGAGGGGGCCCACCCCCTTGTAAGAAAAAATAAAACATGTTCGACCCCTCTGCCCCCTAAATCGTCTTACATAATAAATGAATGACGCCATATGAAAGGTAAAAAAAGACTTTGAAAAGAAAAGGGGGCGGTGTCTTTTATGGGATGCGACATGTGTTAGTACATTTGCTGCATCCCATCTAAGACACACGGTTAAGGCCGCGGGTTCAGCGGCAGAAATTGCCGCCAAAAATAAGCGTGCCAAGTACTCCGGGTTACAGGGGGCGTACGATTTTGTGCCCATTGCTGTCGAGACAGCCGGACCCTGGTGCAGCGAGGCGTCCGAATTGTTCAGGGAACTGGGTCGGCGGCTAAGGGAGAGGGGGAACGATCCCCGTTCTGGGTCTTGGCTTGTCCAACAGGTCTCCATCGCCATACAGCGTGGCAACGCTGCGAGTGTGATGGGGACTTTTGGACAAGGCATGTCACAGGACGGGCTAGTTAAATAATTGTAAGTTTGTGTTTATATAGCGGTGCTTGTTTTTTTTTTTGTAATAGTAGTGTTTTATTTAAGTTTTTTGTGTAATGACTCAATATTAAGTTTAATTTGCGAAATAAAGGTAAATAAATCTACATATGTTTAATGTCAGTAGCACAACGGGTCTAACGCGATTAAATTTCATTATTTTACCTTTTATCATAGCAGCATAGTTCCATTTTTATCACTTGTCACTATGCCTGTCACTTTCGCACTTACCTACTTGTTAGAACGTGACTGGCATGGTGACAAATGATAAAGAGCCGACCATCTTAGCCCTACAGGTTGCTCTAGCTGTGGCCACGGAAGACTGACGTCCAAGCAAAATGACAATGGAGATATTAGTAAACAACATGTTTAGATTTTTCAATAATTTAAACTCGCGTATTTTAAATATGTTTAGGCAGCGGCATGCGGCGGCAGATAACACCAAGGGAGGGAAATACAGCGGTCTCGGCGCCGAGTATAATTTTATTCCATTCGGCGTCGAGACCCTTGGTCCGTGGGGCCCTGGCGCCCGAGTCTCTTCAAAGACCTGTCAAAGAGACACAGAGACGCCACAGGAGACCGAAGAGCTGGCAGGTTCCTCGCTCAGCGTATTAGTTTAGCAATCGAGCGAGGAAATGCTGCTAGCGTTTTCGGTACTATGCCGAAGGGACCTTTTTAGGGTTCCGTAGCCAAATGGCAAAAAACGGAACCCTTATAGATTCGTCATGTCAGTCTGTCTGTCCGATTATGTCACAGCCACTTTTTTCCGAAACTATAAGAGCTATACTGTTCAAACTTGGTAAGTAGATGTATTCTATGAACCGCATTAAGATTTTTACACAAAAATAGAAAAAAAACAATAAAGTTTGGGGGTTTCCCATACTTAAATTAAAAATTAACTGAAATTAAAAAAAACCTTTTTTCATCAAACCCATACGTGTGCGGTATATAGATAGGTCTTTAAAAATGATATTGAGGTTCCTAATATCATTTTTTTCTAAACTGAATAGATTGCGCGAGAGACACTTCCAAAGTGAAAAAATGTGTGTCCCGTAACTTCTAAAATAACAGAATGAAAAATCTAAAAAAAAATGTATGATATACATTGCCATGCAAACTTCCACCGAAAATTGGTTCGAACGAGATCTAGTAAGTACTTTTTTTTTAATACGTCTAAAATTTAAAATAATTTTTTTTTTCATCAAACCCATACGTGTGGGGTCTTATCTTAACTTATCTATGGATAGGTCTCCAAAAATGATATTTAGGTTTCTAATATCATTTTTTTCTAAACTGAATAGTTTGCACGAGAGACACTTCCAAAGTAAAAAAATGTGTCCCCCCCCCCTGTAACTTCTAAAATAACAGAATGAAAAATCTGAAAAAATATATGATATACATTACCATGCAAACTTCCACCGAAAATTGGTTTGAACGAGATCTAGTAAGTAGTTTTTTTTTAATACGTCATAAAATTAAAATATTTTTTTTTTCATCAAAACCATACGTGTGGGGTATCTATGGATAGGTCTTCAAAAAGGATATTTAGGTTCCTAAATATCATTTTTTTCTAAACTGAATAGTTTGCGCGAGAGACACTTCCAAAGTGAAAAAATGTGTGTCCGGGAACTTCTAAAATAACAGAATGAAAAATCTAAAAAAAATATATGATATACATTAACCATCCAAACTTCCACCGAAAATTGGTTTGAACGAGATCTAGTAAGTAAGTTTTTTTAATACGTCATAAATGGTACGGAACCCTTCATGGGCGAGTCCGACTCGCACTTGGCCGCTTTTTTATAGTTTTATTTTAGATATATTTAGTCTTATTTTAATTTTAGTTTAAGTAGTTTGTAATTATAATTTATAATTTCTTTTAACAATACGAGTACATATAAAAAATTGTAGTTAATCTGGAATACCTTATGGATAACGCCTTTGTACGTAGTATTTATTTCTACTTCAATGTATAATGAAGTGTTTACATGCATACATAATTATTATCTTCATCTATTTTCCAAACGCCCACTTATTGAGGTAGGTTTGAGATTAAAGCAAACGCAACTCGTTTCACTTTCCTAATATTTACACACCACTTGTGTCCGACTTTAACATGTAATGCAAAGGATTTGTTTTAACAGTAGAAACTGTGCTTATGATATCTTTGACTCTATAAGTAAGTAGGTTATTGCCCTGTGCATTTCTAATGACCATGATAATGGCTAGGATGCTTGGGTTAGGCTTCATCTATACCTAGTTCATGAGCAGCATAGGGAGCGTGCATGAACTGTAGGAGGCAGCACAGGAGCCGTCAGATTTTTGGCGCGAGGCGTAAATGTGATGTTTATTGTTCCGATGTAGCATTTATGTAAATGGTTACGTAACGTTTGTAGTAATTTTTTGAGTTTTAGCGAATTTATTTATTTGGAAATGTTACATTCAAGAAATTTATAATAATGATGACTAGTTGAATTTTATATCAAAATCTAGTAAAATAGATAGTATGATAAAAAATATAGATCCTGAAGAAAACTAGAATTTTGAAATTCAAGTTTTTTTAACTTTCAAAGAGGAATAAAGTAAGGGTACCATTCGATTCCTTACATTTCACCCAATTTCACTGACATAATCGCAATTTTCTTGTTTTCCATACTTCAAGATGGCCTGTCAGTGACCGTGACGTCACGTTCACTTATCGTTTTGTTACGAGCGTTTCCGAGTGAAGTACGACTGTCGGACTTTGACTATCATTTCTGACTTTTGTATTGCTTTAATGCAATGGGTCCCATATAGACATTTGATCCTAAAAACAAATATGATCGAATGATACCATTTATAAAAATATGTCATCCAGCCTATTAAATGGTTTCCACAGAAAGAAAGTTTCTTAAGAAAAGATATGGTATTATTTGAAACTTTGAATATTTTAAGTTGATAATACATAAAAAGTTGTCACAAGCATTGTATAATTTTATTGTTACTCGTAATTGTAAACCTTATTGCCACGACTCAAGGTCTAATGTTGCTATTAAACTTTTTAAGTAGAACACAGTTCGAATACGCACAGTTTCCTATTACGCATATTGCATAATGTGATTTGTGCGCTTGAATAATACATGTCATTTCACACGTCGCCGCCTGCATGCAAAGCAGGTTGTGTATTCTCATTGCATGCGCGAGCGCAAGTAGTGGTTTGCGGACAAACCAACGCAACAAGACCTCGAGGTTCGTATCTATAGTATCTGAACTGAACAGTGTTCGGCGGCAGATTTGTGATTCCGAATTCAAATAATTTTCGAACGTGGAGTAGGAGCAAGACGCGGTAGTGCTTAAGATTGAGTCGACCGTCCAGTGGCGCCCTCATTAGGGGATAAGTGTTTTCTAATAAACCAATTTCTGTATAAATCAGTATATTCATAATGAGTCCTACTTATTCCTCAATTTTCGATCTGTGATATAGTTTTATATTACTTACTTTTAACTTTATCAGTAAACGGAAAAATGGGGCCATCATTTGCAGTGACTGTTGCATATTGACTGGTCACAATGGATCGCTAGCAGAGCAACATGCACGTGCATATTGAGGCGTATCTGACCAAGGGAGTTTCACCTAGTAGCGCAAGACGTAAGTTTTGCATTAATTCCGGAATGTGCGGTAAAGGTGGGAGGAGCCGCAAAAATGTGAAATCCGTATTTAATTTTTTTTTTTTTATAAAATAAGTAGTTTTGGTTTATATGTGTTAATTTAAAAATAGGCCCCGTTCACAGTTATGACGTCGAGCGAACATACGCACCAACGAAATGTGCACAAACGCCATTTGCGCACCAATTTTCTGGCCCCATTTCGTAGTGCCCACATCTAGACAGTAGTGCCCGTAAGGCCCGTCTATACGAAGTAATATACACGGTACTTAACAAAAATAGTGGGGATCCGTGTTCTGACTAGGATAAAGTAGAAGAAACAAATTTTGAAGCGAAACATTTTTGGCCTTTATGTAGGGTTGGCAGACTTAGACGATGACCATAGAAAAAAAAATCCGCGTCAAAAAATTTTTTCGTCTACTTTTACCTAATCAAAACAAACGCGATACCGAATATGACTTTAAACGAATCCTCACTATGTTTACCTTGACCCTTTTTTTTTTTTTTTTTTTCTATTTTTTTTTTTTGACCTTGTTTAAGTCAATGTGAAAGAAACAATTCTGTGGCCCCAGTGAAAAATGGTACATGTCTCGCGCAGCTTAGGTGGAAAGAAAGTATTACGTGGAACCTACACCCTTTTAAACCTGCGCTGCCCGAGACTTGTACCCTTATTCACTAGGGCTACAGACCTTTAAATAGGCATTATGGGATGGGACTAAGTTGTTTTGAAATTCAGGACAAATAAAGACAATGATAAATATTTAGGTGCAATGAAACCAAAGCTCAAGTTTTAGGTTGGCCGTCGATATTTCTGATAGCTATGGGAATCTGTCGGTTACATCATTTGTGGACAGTGCGGAAAGTGTTTGTACAAATTTGCTCGCATTTTAATATCCTTGTTACAAGGCATACTGTAACACTTCGCATAGTTATGTTCTTATGTTTGTTATTAATGGTCAATATAAGCATTAGGCGAATCACTGAAGTATGCCGTGGACCTGGGTATGTCCTTAAACTACGTCCAAAAGAGAGGTATGGGCATTGTGAATGTCATCTCGCCTTGTGTGGTAGGGCACAGCACAGTGGATGTCATTTCAGATCTAGAGCAGACCCCAACCTCCTCCTTACAGAAAACCGCAGCCAAATAACACTAGACTCTACTCATAGTGTTGTGTTCCTGCTGGTGAGTAAGGTTGCCAGAGCTTAACGAGGGGGGTGGGGTTAGGGTCGGCAACGCGCATGTAACTCCTCTGGAGTTGCAGGCGTACATAGGCTACGGAGACTACTTACCATCAGGCAGGCCGTATGCTTGTTTGCCACCGACGTAGTATTTAAAAAAAAAGAGTAGAGCGACAGATTTTATAATGAAGGTAATTTTACGGTGCCGTATAGGTTCAGAAAGTGGAGTTTTTGAAAAATCGTAGCGCTTTTTTCGATCAACATACACAAGGCCAAAAGTATGGAAACAAGGTTGTTTTCTTTAATATCTCAAGTTTCTGTCTTTGTTTTATAATTGTAACCTAAAATTTACATTAAGCAACTACAAAAGGTTAAAAATACTCGCTAAATATCAAAACATACTAAAATATTGTCAAAAACATTTAAAAAAATTAGGAAAATGTAATATAATTATAGCCTTTTAATTGCTTTGAAAAATGTTGAACTGGCAAATATCATAGCCACAACTTGAGTAATTTACTTTTAAAATGTTCTACTATTGTATTAACCATTTTTTTTCTAATGAGTAGTATAATTATAATTACATCGCTTTTGGCCGGGAGTGTACGACTGGCAAAAATTTAATTATTAGAATCTTGAAGATTTTCTCCTATGACCTTATTAATTGGATTACGGAATGAAATCTCCATGTACCAAAAAGTGTCATCAAAAAACCTTAAATAGGTGGCACTACAATACCTAGAATATTTGAAAAAAAAAAAAAAATTATAGACAGCGCACTTCACTCCATCAATAACGCCTATGTTCTTCTTAGCTACTCTGGAGAGATTTGGAACTATTATTTATAGCTGACAGCTGGACACTTTTGCAACAGTTCCACCATAAGAGATGCCACTCCTTTTAATTCTACACTCCATAAATTGGATTCCTGATTTTTTGACTTTCGCTCAACAGAAAAAAAAGACACGAACTTCTTCAAAAATTTGTAACAACTTATTCACGATTGTATAACATTATATTATTGCACACCTCAATACAGAAATAATACAAAGAATATATCAGCACATTACGAAGAAGTAAACAACAGGAGGTCTTATTGCTAAAAAGCACGTATGGCTATGGTCACAAATGTGTCGTATGCATAACTGGTGCTGCCCCCCCCCACCAGATCCTTGAGTTTTCCTTACTATTTTTATACATTAGCTGTCAAACAATTCACACGTTTTTCTCATAGGTAAGTGACACCTGATTCTTGCTCGTGGCGTAATCGCACTAATTAATTAACATTGGTGACTGGTGTCTATGGAGAGGTTGCGCGTTTACCTAAAACACAAACTATAGCTGTAAACAAGGTAAATATATTTATTTATTAAATATTTACCCAACTTTAGATAAATAGCTTTATTTCGTGTTTACAAAAAATATTCATATTACAATAGTTTGGTATGTACACCCAGCTGCAAAAGTGCAGGGTTGCAATGCGAGCGTCCACTTGGCGAGTGGTTTGTTTACCGCCACAAAACCACACCAGCACCTAAATGCTCTCTTTATTTTATTTCTCATAAATTGATGAGAAAGGTGCATTTTATCCCCATGAGCGGTAAAGTAATCTGATATAAATTTAGTTGTTTCCTCGAATTGAATTTTTTATGTCTTGATTTTGAATATTTAATAATGCACATTTGGATTTCATTTGTGTTTTCCTATTAGTGAAAAATATCGTGTTCCACTCGGGATTAATGATCGCCTCGCTCAAGATTCCAATTTTCTTTCATTTGCTCGGGTATCAGATTTAATGTATTATTGATCATAGAGACTATATAGATCTCTTTTGTATTGTAGTATTTTAAGATTATTATAATGTAATGTTTACCCAGGTATAGGTTGTTGTATTAATAAATGTTGCTATGTATTTTTCATGTCACTATATGATGTTACTATAAATGTTGTATTAAATATTATATTATACGACATTATTACACAAATTGACTAAGTCCCACAGTAAGCTCAATAAGGCTTGTGTTGAGCGTACTTAAACAACGATATATATAATGTATAAATATTTATAAATACTTAAATACATAGAAAACACCCATGACTCAGGAACAAATATTCATGCTCATCACACGAATAAATGCCCTTACCAGGATTTGAACCCGGGACCATCAGCTTCGTAGGCAGGGTCACTACCCAATAGGCCAAAACGGTCATTAAAACCGGTGTATTGACTTTTAAAAGAGGCCTTGAAGCCTATTTACAGAACACATTTTTGAATTTGGAATCAATATTATCATAGGTAACACCTCATTGTCCCGAAAAATCCAAGAAACTCTTTCGTTTTTGTAGTCAAGTTTTAGACGCGGAACTTGAGCACGTTCCCAGGCTGCATTGGTACATTCCCATCTTATCCCATTATGCAAGAGTGAAAGCTTGCTATTACAGATGAGGTCGTCGCTCCGCCACCGCATTCGATTTATCGCTTTCTTGCCATTGGGGCTTTTTGTATGATTAGGCATCATATATGTAACATGCTATGCGATATGATCATCTCGCTAAACGGGCTGGGTACTGATCCACAAGTGGATATTTTTCACTAACTGATGAACCAAACTGGCGTCCAAATGCCCTAAGGGCCACTTGCGCCACCCTACTAACCCGGAGTTAACCGGTTAAACCGTTAACCCAGTGTTAAATTGTACTGGTAACCATGATATTCCAGGTTTAACCGGTTAGTGTGTTAGTGATTGGTGCAAGTGGCGCTAAGAGACAGTGTGAAGAATTTGTGTTTACACATATACCTAAGAATTATATATATTACCTAACAATTTATACTACTGTATGGCCATTGTACGTAGTACAAGTGTAATTGATGTCACACTCGTTCTTGATAATAAAATAAATAATGAAATGAATAATAAGGAGTAGCTATATGAAAAAGGTACTTACAAATATTTGAACGCCGCTGTTCTATTTTCAAGAGGATAGAGTACAAGCACTGGGTCGTACACCGAATGCTGTCGCCCAATCGCGGAGCGGATCCCAAGGGCCACAGAATGCAAGCTTTGTACGTTGAGTCATGTCGTTTTTATGTTTGTAAAAACTCATCATGATTTATAACATTAACAGCACCGTTTGCTATTTACTGCGGAATTTTAGTCGAATTTGTTCTTTAATTTACCACCCGCACAACAAAACTATGAAAAACTATCAAATCTGGAGATCGTCGGACTTATTAGGGGCGCGGGGGCGGAGGAGGTTTTTGGACCTCGGTAGTCCGGCGCTGCGGAAGAGCAGCCTTTCCACCCTCGCGGAGCGCGGTCACTACACTCCGGCTTGCTAGTCGCCTCCGGCGACCAACCTCAGCCACTCGCCTCGGTGGTTGCCGAGTTCCGTCACAGTAGGCGAGGGCTGCTCTCCCTCCACGCCTCCGATTTCGCAATTGCTTTCTAGGGGTAGGACAGACAATACCACGCATAGTAGAGGGACCGTGCGCGTTGGAGGGTCTGCCATCTTGTGGCCTGAATCGGAAACATAAACATGCACATGTACACGTCACGTGTTTTCTTGTGCATAGTAGGTTCTGCCATCTTGTGGGCTATATCGGAACAAAAAACATCACATTTACGCCTCGCGCCAAAAATCTGACGGCTCCTGTGCTGCCTCCTACAGTTCATGCACGCTCCCTAGAGTGCTCTCATTCGGTTTTGGTGACTTTGATATTTTGGTAGCCTTAAAGATGGTTGTGTTGTATAAAAGTGAATATAAATTGATTGATTGTGAAGACCGGTTTGGCCTAGTGGGTAGTAACCCTGCCTATGAAGCTGATGGTCCTGGGTTCAAATCCTGGTAAAGGCATTTATTCTTGCGATGAGCGATATTTGTTCCTAAGTCATGGGTGTTTTCTATGTATTTAAGTATTTATAAATATTTATATATTATATAGCCAAGTACCCAAGCCAAATAACCAAGTCAAATATAAAATAAAATAAAACAAATATATATAATGTTAAATAGCCAAGTATAGGTTGTCCAAGTACCTTCCTCAACACAAGCCTTATTGAGCTTACTGTGGAATGTCAATTTGTGTAATGATGTCCTTTAATATTTTTTTTAAACCTCCATACCATGACAATCATCACGTTTACGTTGACACTGTTGAGTTGAGCGTCTAACAATTTCCCTTCGGCAATTTGCATAACGTGTCACGTTTGTGTAATATTTTTATACAATAAATTATGCAAAAATATTTTCCATAAAGGGATGAAAATGGGGAATACCTTTGTATGGCGAAGCGGTCGTCCACTATCTTCTTAAGAGGGAAGTGTAGCACTAGCACCTACTAGTCCATACAAAAGGAAAAAGTTTTTCCTAAATATTTTCTATTCTCCATGTTTTTTAATTATGTTGTTGACATAATGAAAAACTAAGTTTATAGGTTTTCCTTTTTTTTTAAATTTTCAAAACAAAAAATCAATCTTTTCAAAAAAGTGAAACCTGTAACTAGATTATATTATGTTCAAGCGATCGACATCAAAATCAAAGTGATTTGTTAAGATTTAGTTAGTGGAAACGGTTTTCTCCCGAAATTGAATTTCATAGAAAATGTACCGTTATTTCGATAGGATCGCAAAGCTATTCTTCCATCTTAAGACCTGAACTATGACGGCGCATATGGCGCAGAACATGATCTATGACAGCACGTGGTGGAAATGAAAAGTAGTGCTTGCGCAACTAGCGAGAGGCTTGCACGCGACGGAATGCATTTTCACTGCAACGGGAGCTTTAGATGCTAAATCATAGGCGGAAGCGGAAAATCCGCTTAAAAACTGGTATCTTTTATTCGAGAAGGAGAGGAGGTTGCGATTAATACATATATATTTATTGCACATAAAAAGAGTACAACAGGCCTACCATACATTTGGATCTGCAACAGCTACACATCTAGACAGATTCTCCTTAGCAAAATATGTGGCTTGACCGTTTTGTTACCGTCACATGGGCGTAAGGTGAAAAATTCACCATAGGTTCATGTAACAAAACCGCCAAGCCACATAAAAATATGTGGCTTAATCAAAAGACTAAGGTGTAGTGTTTGTGAAGTTAGGGCTTGTAGAGTAAGAAGCTTGGCCCTACATGAGATCTGATAACTTTTTGAGAGTGGCAACATTTTACATGAAAATGTTTTCGGTGGGATGATTTTTTTTTAGTAATTAAGACTCAACTAAGACAAAAAAACGTTCTTGGTACAAGCTTTTATCACTAACTGTACTTTTTTACCACAGGCAACTAATACTCATCAAGACTATTCTTTAAACCCCAAACGCAATTAGGTAGGTTGCGTTGTTTCGTCACAGAGTTTCTATGGCCACTTCCTGTCTCCATCATCATATTGGCTCGATGCTTCATAATATTGCATTGTCACCCGACTTAAATATGTATGCAAATTTTCAGCTCCATCGGGAATGAGCAAATCGGGAAGTGGGTCAAATTTAGCTTTCAATATTTGACCTACAACAACTAACAAATCAACTACTTAATTTACAGACTAACAAGTTAAATAAAAGCTTGTAAAAGCAGCATATAGTACCAAAATCTTTAACTTTTATTGTATTATCCACAGAAGTGAACTTTTGCGTTAAGATATTAACAAACTTTGGAACAAACAAATAAATAAATAAAATAAAATAAAATATTTTTATTTCAGAACTACTAGAATTCCATAAAAAATTGTTAGTACCATCGTTATAGCTAGGGGTTAGTAAGTACATTAAAATCAAATCATATCCAAACATAATAAGAATAACAAAGAACAGTAAAAAAAAACTTCGTTCTCAGGGATTTATACCGCATGTAACATTGGCCCTTCGAACCGGATCAATTAGGTGTGCGAGTCAATATCCCCGCCTTCTAACCGCGTCTACATTACAATACAATACAATTATTCTTTTCATTTTTCATGCTCTGAAAATGAATGATTGTTGATCTAAGAATTGTGCAGAAAGTGATACGTTTCTGCTCTGGTGCGTTTTACCTTTAAAGTACTTTTTTTACGATATATAATTATAATATGGTTTAAAATAAAAATTAAAATACTAGTTCAAAAGTTCATCCAATTGTACCACACGCCATTGCGTCACGGCACAACATCAGACGTTCATATGTAGTTAGCGGTCAACTATGACTTAACTAGTTTGGGTCGGACGTCGGAAGTTGCATCACATGATGGATTGTAGCGATTACTGGGCCCAAAGGTGGACTTAGGCCATTAAGGTAATTTGGAAGGTGTAATCAAAAAGAAGTATGAGATGCATTGGCCTAGTGGTTTGAATTATAGAGCATTGCAGATGACGCAACTGTGGGTTAAAAAAGCCTCAACAAAATGACACACGGTTTATTCAAGATCATAGTGGACTTTTTGGCTGCAAGGGCCACTTACACCATCCCACTACGCCGGGTTAATCGGTTAAACCGTTAACCCAGAGTCAAATTGTACTGGTAACCATGGTAACTCCAGTTTAACCGGTTAACCCCGGGTTACTGATTGGTGCAAGTGGCCCTGTGTCGTTAAGCGAGTGAGGATATTCACATCTTTACTGATAAACATCTTCTTTGGCAGATTCGCCGTGGTCGGCACGTCTAGTAGCTTCAGTGCGACGACATTCTTCGTTTACTCGAGTCAAAGCCGTGTTGATGTCTTCGTTACTAACCTCCGACCCCAAAAGAGGTATTATAAGTTTAAACGCTATGTGTCTGTATATGGCACCGTAGCTATTAATTTTTAAGCAGGCAGTTTATTTGAAAGCAGGTTTTCTAGCGATGGTTCGTAGATATATTTCATCAAAATGAACTCATTATGACGTTTCTTTTTATCAGTAATTAGGTGTACGGATCAAGTATCGAAGTTAAATATGGCTTCCGGAAGTATGCATAACAAATTAAATGCACGATCCGCGGCGCCGGCGCCGGCGCACGTAACGTGCTTGTTACATGCATTAATGGCGGTAGCTGGGCTATTACTGGTCAATGTTTAATTGGACACAAGTAAACTATGAAGCTTGGTTTTTGTTTTAATTTCTCGGACATGCTCAGAAATAATGAAAGACGTTTTTTTTTCCGAAACGTCTTACTATAGGATTGTAATGGAATTTCATACAACTATACTTTGCAGTCTTCGGCCTTATCTCACGCGCTGTATGTACATTAAACTTTGGGTATAATTGATCATTAGGTCGAATTGTTGCTCATTTTTTTACCGTCAGTGGCAGCTATAGGAGTTTTACATCGGCTTAGAGAATATAAAGAAGGCCCTGGCTTGGGTTAAGTATCGAGACCTCATAGTTACTTTTTATAAATCTCATATTAAACCTATTGTTTCAAAGAATGACTTTAGCTTATAAACACTGTTCAACCTCTGTATGTATTTCCTAGAATTTATTTGCAAGGAGTGAATTTCAGTTATTGAATTAAGCGCAAGATGTCGCTGTACCGTGCGTTCGCACAAAAATCTAAATCGCGCTGTTGAGATTTTTCCGGGTAACATGACCTTTTGGGTCCAACCACCACCAAGTTCGAAAAGTTCCGAATGATATCTGAATTGTGTTAATTATTTAAAGTGCGTCTCGCTTCGCTAACGGCAATACATGTACGGACAAGTTCGAGCGAAATGCCCGTTAACTAAATGACACCATTTTAGAGTTATCATTCTCAAAGTGCACTCGAATTGGCTTAATTTGTCAAGCTTTTATAACAGTGGTAATGTTGTACGGTTTATTACATAATTATAGGGTTAATAAGAGTGTTTTCATTTTTGGGCCTGTTCACAATGAGCCATGACCACATAACAATGCGCCGTTTGAATCTGAAGTTAATCAGAATGGACGTCGGCAATATTTTGATTTGGATCACAAGTCACGTAACTTAACGCATCTTTAAGCCATTATTGTTTGTTCTTTATTCATAATTAAAGGTCAAGTCAAGAACGAGTTCTGAATTATCTTTCAATCGCATTGGATTGCTAAATAAATAAGTACCTAATCTTCAGAAACGTAAGCGCTGGTGGCGTAGCGGTAGCGTGTGACTTTCAATCTGGAGGTCGCGGGTTCAAACCTCGGCTCGTACCGATGAGTTTTTCGGAACTTATGTACGAAATATCGTTTGATATTTACCAGTCGCTTTTCGGTGAAGGAAAACATCGTGAGGAAACCGAACTAATACCAATAAGGCCTAGTTTACCCTCTGGGTTGGAATGTCAGATGGCGTAAAAACTAGTGTCTACGACAATTCTGGGGATTAGTTGTCAAGCGGACTCCAGGCTCCTATGAGCCGTGGCAAAATGCCGGGACAGCGCGAGGAAGAAGAAGAGAATCTTCAGAAATGTGAAACAAGATAGGTGCCTATCTTAAATTAGGTAAATAATTCAGATTTGATTTTGGAGGAAAAAAGTTTCTCATCTCAAAGAATCTGGGGTATATATAGTACATTTTTCTCCTAGCACCGCTTTGCTTGGTGGTTGGTAATAACTTACTATAGTCAGCCACGGACTGGTAGAAGGCTAGGCTAGACTGCAAGAAACATACAAATTACATAAATTTGTATATGTAAAAAAATATATACTAGCTTAAATCTAAAATAGGCCCTTGAGGCATTGTACTAAGGATGCTGGCGGCATTTCCTCGTTGTATCGCAATGCTGATACGTTGGGCGAGGAAGCCGACAGCTCTTCGGTCACCAGTTTGTCTAATGTGAAAAGAAAGCGAATAATAATATATAACTAGTTCTAGTCCCAAAATTGAGCTACCTAAAAGTAGAAAAAATCACCACCATGATTTTTTCCCCTGCTGTGAAAATAATTTTCCCGGAGATAATTAAAGTAGCTATTGTACGGTACCCTAAATAGTTGTATGAAAGCGAATCGTACATAGTGAAATGCCTTTTCAAAGGACAGTGCTTAAAGCTTTCATAAAAGCTTTATTTTAATCTCTTTTGACAGTTGTTTGGATCTTTTGTTTTTACTCTGTGTTTTCTATTGATGTTTAGATTCGTAATTTGTCTAGTTTTGTGCTATTGACATGTCCGTAAGGCGATTCAAAAGGATAGGTACTTACTCGTGAGGATAATTAGGGGTTTTATGAATGAAAAAGAAAATACTAAACTTTCATGCACCATTAATTAAAACACAAACTGCTCTAGGTTATTCCCGTTGGTTCTATTATTAGTACGGTTAGTACCTAGCGAAATAATGGGAAGAACTATACCTAGCACAAATTGACTAGTAAGAAAACATCCGCAGTTTTCTCAAAAAACTACGATATGGGCTTCTTCCAAAAGGAGTCTGGGTTTTAAAGCGTTGGCTTAAAACGCTCTGGGCGCATATGCATGTTGGCTATCGATGTAAATCAAGGGGGTTATATATTTGTCTATACATAGAAAGAATACATAGTTCAACTAACAATTACAGATACACCGATACGGTATACCGCCAGCAAACTTTGCGGAATTGCAGAATTTACCACTTAGAAAGATTTCGCAAACATTTCACGTTTTTTAGGAGGGACGACATTTTCCATTTCCAAAATGGAAATTCCCTGTATTTCTATATTTTATAGAGTTCACCCAAGTCTTTAGAAAATTTACACATCTGTACCTACAAAAGATCATCGCTTAATAGCTTCGGTGAGTGTCAAATACATCTTTTGCCTCCGTGGGCTTCGCGGCTACTTTACCAAAAAGATTCCTTATCAGGAGGAATGTAATCTTCTCATCGGCAATTAGGCTGAACGGCACTTCCGTCTGCGATAACATCGAATACTTCGACCTGGATATCTCCGGTTTGGGGTTCCGTGAGATTAGGCGTGGTATGGCAATGGAGTTCATTAGCTAATATTAGGTGCTCAAACGGATAGACATTTCTTCATACGGAGACCGGTAGATCAGTACCGTGTGATCTTCTCTGACAAGATGCAGCAGCATCCCACAAAAACGTCTACTGTTGCTCCGTACAAACACAAATTATCTGAAGATTATCAGGTACATATCTGTTGTTTGTTCTTTTCTGTCACAATGGATGTAAAATATGCTCAGCAAAACAATCATTGACTTGAAACGTTGGAAAAATAAAGGTAATATTACGAAATAAAATGCTTTTGCACGAGGCAGCTCATAGAACAGGTCAGTGCAGGGTGCAGGCAGTGCACTGCCCTCCAAAAAACCTGGGAAGCAAAAAGTTCCATTGTCAAAATGGAAACTGTTCTTAGCAAAGATTTTTTTTATACTACGTCGGTGGCAAACAAGCATACGACCCGCCTGATGGTAAGCAGTGGTTTATAAATATTTGTATAATACTTAGGACTATTGGTAGTGGACTAGAATTGACAGATTATAGTTTAGGAATAGAGGTCTGTGACAAATTTAAAGCCAGAAAAGTTTTAACTATTCATAAGAGCTTGTTGCTACGCCTATACATGAATGAAGAATATTTCAAGTTAAGAAGTTGTGTTTGTGTTTCCCCAATTTTTTCAGTAAACAGTTAACTTCATAGCTGTATCAAGTAAAGCATGTGGCCGCCAGACAGACGCCACTGTTACGCACGTATTCATAAAAAGGCATGATAAGTTTCTTGTGGTCATCCATTTTGCGAAGTAATTTTTTCCTCAGAAAATGCCTTCTCGCACTTTGTTTTTAAATGTGTACCGGGTACCAAATTTCTCGAATATTTTCCTCGTTCGCTATAACGCTTCTTGACTTAAGATTAAATTGATCTTAATCATTAACGTATCCAGAACATCTTGATTGAAATGTGACACAGCTTCCACTAATAAAGATCGGACGATATTAGCCCTCCCATCTGTTTTTACGATAACTAAATCAATTTTGGTGAACGATACATAACTTGGGGGCCTATCCATGATGACAATCGTGCATCGACACACTTCACACGAAAAGGAAAAATGTATCCGAATAACAAATACTAAGAAAAGTCACGTGAATTTATACACTAACCCCCTTCATAAACATCTACTAAAGTTACGATGCCGATGCCGCTAATCATCGTTTGTCCCTTTCCGACGTATTGGTATGATGGAAAGGGACAAACGATGATTAGCGGCATCGTAACATTAGTACACGTTTATGAATAAGGGGGTAAATCTATAATCTCCATATTTATCATTAATTAATTAACTTGTTTATAATCTTCATTTAAGCGTGTAATTGCCTTGTTAATAGTTTAATACGTGGATGTTGTTTATCTCAGAGCAATAATTGTCTTATAGTTTCTATTTTTCTCCGTGAGCTTCTACGGATTATCGTCTTATCTATTGTTTAAAAACCGCAAAGGCGCGTGCCACTATGAAAAAATGGTCAAGCCGCATAGGTAGCGTTTATTGAATTACTACTCTATTGAGCACGGAATAAGATTCATTATGAACTAATACAGAATTCTAACAGAATAGCTGTCTGATCTCTATTGGTGCGTCTAAGGTAGGCGACTAAACGCTCTCAAACCAGCTTAACTTGTGACACTGCGATCCGAAACAAAGATACGTATTCGAAGACCTCGCTTGCACTGGTAATGCGAGCGCACGGCTAGCTAGCGCCAAGGAAGCAATGTTATGTTTCTCGAGGAGCAGGTAAAAAACAGGGCCGGATTTTCACACAAATATATTTGGGTGGTTTTACGTTCTTTAATTTAAAGAGATAAAACATAACACTATTTAAATAGTAGATACACATCTAACAGAATGGGTTTGTGTAATTACAATAATAACGAGATATACTCATTTTTATAATCAACTGTTTAAACAGTTGTTTGCTAATTTTAAACTTTAAACAGGCTAATTTTAAATAAACAATAAAACAATGGTAAAATAGTAATACATATGTATATCCATTTAACAATCCCGTACTACTAATGTTAAAATAGACCTATATGTTATAATTATGTACACTAAAATAAAGATATTATTTACAATAGAGTACACATTTAGTAAAACATTTATACAAATTTATATTATGAGTCAACAAAAAAAATAAGTAACATATACATAATAGTGTATGCATAAAATAAATAAATATAAAACAAAATATCCATATCGTTTAGAGTCAAATCACGCTAACTCTTTCAAGCAAACCATACAAACAGTGTCAGTTTGTTAGAAGTCTGAAGAGTTGGCGTTATTTCGTAAAACCACCCAAATATATTTGTGTGAAAATCCGGCCCTGTTTTTTACCTGCTCCTCGAGAAACATAACATTGCTTCCTTGGCGCTAGCTAGCCGTGCGCTCGCATTACCAGTGCAAGCGAGGTCTTCGAATACGTATCTTTGTTTCGGATCGCAGTGTCACAAGTTAAGCTGGTTTGAGAGCGTTTAGTCGCCTACCTTAGACGCACCAATAGAGATCAGACAGCTATTCTGTTAGAATTCTGTATTAGTTCATAATGAATCTTATTCCGTGCTCAATAGAGTAGTAATTCAATAAACGCTACCTATGCGGCTTGACCATTTTTTCATAGTGGCACGCGCCTTTGCGGTTTTTAAACAATAGATAAGACGATAATCCGTAGAAGCTCACGGAGGAAAATAGAAACTATACCTATAAGTGGAAACTGCTCTGGCTGTTGTATTCACTTAATTTGTTAAACTGTATGTGTAATGATATGCTGTTCGTTTCCCTTTGCAATAAGTAAAATTAGTTAAATACATATGTATGTGACCATGCTACGTGCAAAACTCTGATGGTCTGGCAGCGACTAGGGTGATGATTCAGATTGCACCTGCATTACAGCTGCAAAAATCCGGGCTGCGAAAGTAATGCAGTCGGCATTGTCGCGCTGCACTACTGCTGTAGTCGACTGATTACTGCAGGAAACGTCAAATTCAATATGATTATTAAACAGATAAAAGAACAACAGTCGTAACATTACATTGTAATTGTACATTCGCCATCAAATATATCGGAACGGCCAAGGCGCTCACAAATATCTGAACACGCCTCTATTGTCAAGGCGTTAAAGTGCTTGTTCAGATATTTGTGAACACCTTGGCGGCTCCAATATATCTGATGGCCACTGTATAATGAGCAAAAACCTTCCACTAGATGTTTACGTAATTGATTGCAGATGACACACAGGTCTGAGTTAATGAATGCCACCGGGTCGCGGCTCCCGACTTTCTCTGGACGCTTGATTGTACGCATCGTGATGGATAGCTTGTGCTGTGATGTTTATGTCACTTGTATCGTAATAGGCTCGGTACAGTCGCCATCGCCGTCGGTACGAGCGGCCACAGACCCGGAATTAGAGACGTAGGGCCCCTAGGCAAGGCACTTAGTAGGGCACTTAGAATTTAAAGGGGCCTCCTTCTCCATCTCCGTAGGCCCGGAGGGCCTATTGCGAAAAACGAAATTCACGGCGATCTTTCTCTTACTCCAATGCAGGCGTAATTAGAGTGACAGAGATAAATGTCCGCAATTTGCGAACTTCAATTTTCGGGATTATAGCCCGGGCCTTGTTGGCCTAGGTGGAAATCTGGCCCCGAGCGTCCAAGGTGCTCACAAATATTTGAACACGCCTTTATTGTCAAGGCACTAGGGTGCGTGTTCAGATGTTTTTGAGCACTTCGGCCGCTCCGATATATCTCATGGCGACTGTACATTGAGAGAAAAACATTCAAGAAACGTCAAGTCGATTTCCATTCGCATGGAGGAGCCCCATATTTGATGGATAGCTTGCGTTGCGATTTGTGTGTCACTTGCATAGTAATAAGTTAGGTTCATTCAGAAAAATAATTCTAAGAAATGTCAAACAGATTTGCATTCGAATGGAGGAATTCCTCATGTGATGGATGACCTGCGTTATGATTGTGATCTTTATGTCATTTGTTTCGTAATAGGCTAGGTCCATTGAGAAATAATCTTCAAGAAACGTTAATACGATATGCATTCGCATGGAGAACCCGCTGTGTGTGTTGTATGCATATGTAACTATGAAAATCAACCCTAAATATAGCTTATCTTTTCTTGAGCTCTAGAAAAAATACTAATATGTTCAGTCACGCTTCGTGATTGCTGAGCCATTTAGGGTTCTAGCTAAATTTGACTATCCGAAGCGCTGGTGCCGACTTACACTCGGAAGCCGAAGCGGTGACTTTCAATCCGGAGATCGCGGGTTTAAACTCCGGCTCATACCAATGAGTTTTTCGGAACTTATGTACGAAATATCGTTTGATACTTACCAGTCGCATGTCGGTGAAGAAAAACATCGTGAGGAAACCGGAATAATCTAATAAGGCCTTGTTTATTATCTGGGTTGGAAGGTCAGATGGCTATGATGATGATGAAGTGTGAAACAGCCAATTTAGCTAGGTCCTTAAAATGGTACAGTCAGCTGCAGAGATAGTTGACCACCCCGACAAACGAGTTTATATGAAGAGGGGCCATTTATTTTTGCATACACTGACAATTGGGTGTCCAAAAATTAGGCAAGCCGGTAAAAAGCGAATTTTGTGGATGAATTATGAGGGCCGCAATATCTCACAGGAGCCGTCTCATTTGCT
This sequence comes from Cydia pomonella, assembly GCF_033807575.1. Classification (NCBI taxonomy): domain Eukaryota; kingdom Metazoa; phylum Arthropoda; class Insecta; order Lepidoptera; family Tortricidae; genus Cydia; species Cydia pomonella. Next base: position 2,759,665 of record NC_084705.1, on the reverse strand, counting down.
CGGGTATCAACATTAGCACGAGCGGTTAAACTGCAACTTTTCCCCCTTATTTACATAAATAACTATTGCACTGTCAGCGTAGCCCTTTTTTATTACGTCTATTACAAGTGAATAGTAATAGCTAAATTAGAGCCACTGAAAATCTGCTACAAGGCGAAGGCCAAATAAAATCTTGTCTGGCTTTAACTATAAACTGTCGCATAGCCAGTGGCCACATGCACAAAGCCAATTGATAATGTCTGACTCAGTTGTCAACTGTCAACAAACTGTTATTAAGACCAAAATGGCGGCATTCCTGCGCGTGCGTCTAGTTTCTCGTTGCGCAACCGGTGCAGTTGCTGCTGACCACGTGCTTTATGTTTGTGTCCGGTTCCGGTTGCAAATAATTAAGTATATTATCTTTGTCTGTTCGTTGGGATCATAAGAAAGAAAGAAAGATATATATTAATTTGCTTGAAATGTGGTACAGCCAACATCAAAAGTATCTGATATTCGGGATACCTTTTTCCAAATATAGATACATTTCTAGAATTCGCGTTCCAAAGTATATCTTTTACAGTTTTTGTTGTTCTATATTAAAGACATCACTTTTTGTTAAGCTGTTGACAGAATGCTGTCGATACTTACGAAGCGTTATTTGATCCGCTACTTATGATGCTGACTGTACAACAAACAATTAACAAAAACAAACAACAACATAAAATCAGTTTATAAGTAGGTGCCTAAATGTGTTCGTTTTTAGGGTTCCGTAGTCAACTGCACCGTTGTAGTTTCGTCATCCCGTCAGTCCGTCTGTCTGTCGGTCCGTCCGCGGCGTAGCTCACTGGCATGAATATACAAAAGACAAAGTGGCAAAAAAAAACATCATGGTACCTCCCCTACACGGAAAGTGGTTTTTCTCGCTTCAACCATTTATGGTGTAGGCATATTCATTTCAAATTTTAATTGAAAAAAATATTTTGCAGAATAAGCCAAAATTTTTATTTACCAGCATTAAGAGTCCGCAGCAAACTTCCCAAAAATTAAACTTTTCAGTCAATGTGATTTATAAAGATCGGTCGTTTATGCTCCATTTATGGGTCCCCAGCAAGCTCGGTTCTCCATACAAACGTAGTTCATTATAAAACGACTAGCTAGATTGCTCTGAAACTTTGTACTCACGGATAAGGTATATCTAGTCCTGTAATTAGTTTATGTAGCTTCAGATACTATAGTTAATTTTTTTTTAAACAAAACTTGTTTTGCTCTATTTCATTTGTTTAATACGCTGGAGCTATATAAACTATAAGTAATTACAGGCATAGCATAGATATACATTACTTCATTGTATGTGCAAAGTTTCATTACAATCCAATACATAGTTTTAAAATGAGAACGTAACTTCGTTTGTATGCGAAGGTGAAATTCGAGCGTGCTGCGGCCTGTTAAGTAGTTAGGCCCAAAGATCACTGTTGAAAAGTAATTAAATTTTAAGTTACATACATTATTTCTTATTACAAGCAAAAACTTTGTTTGGAAAATGAACTTTTTACAAGTCCAGCCACGTAATGTTCGTTACGCAACCACGGTCATACTTAGTTTCCAATCTGGCGCGTGCCTTGCCGAAAATGAGAGTCATTTTATTTTATTGAACTGTACACTGGTATTTTTTAGATCATGAAATCATCTTGCTAGTTTAATGAAAGTTAATGGTGCGGAAGTATTTAAAGCATGATAGGACGATGTGTTGAACTGAAATGGAGATTAAATCTTTTAATTTATTTTAGAGACAATAATATAATTTGATTTGTTCTTTAGTTGAATAGAAAATTGCTTTGAAATTATCATCAGTGTTGAAAAAAAATGTGGTAAAACTGTTGGAAAATAACAACAGACTTATCTGTGATGTTTATGAATATTCTCATCTATATAGCAATCTAAATCTTTTTCGCTATGGGATATTTATCTTTAGACACGCAGTCTCCGATTGCCAGTAAGTCCTAAGGAAAACAATCATGGCCATACATCTATTACCTTAATTACGTACTGAATATGCAAATTTGCCTATTTGTTTAACTCGGGTGAAAGGTACCATTTCATTCCTTGGTTAACAATCTACTACACAAATAGCTCCAGTTTAGCCTATTGTGAAGGGTAACTACGGAACCCTACACTGAGGATGCCCGACATGTTCTTGGCCGGTTTTATTACATTTAAGCCACTAGATGGCAGCACTCTTCTATGCGAAATAGAGCCATCGTGAAGTGTAGGGGGCAACACCTGCTTAGAAGCGTGAATTATTTTCGCTTTCGATTCAGGTCACGAGATGGCAGACCCTCCAATACGCACTCTATATTTATGGAGAAGTGATATACTTAAGTGTACTTAAGTACATATTATGTATAATATGTACATATTATGTCAGATAAGAGTTAGTACAGCTTTTCGAAGTCACAAATGTACTAAGAGCTCAGTCTATATTTATTCCGTAGCTGAAACTAACCTATGACGTAACCGCAAATACAATAAAGCCGTGTTTACACTAACGAACGGATTGAGTCAACTAATCGTGTCATCGCGCGACCCCGGAGAAAGCGGTCTAGGGTTGCAAGTAGGAAATGAAAATAGCTATCCGCTGTATCAAGTAAATGCCAATGAACTGTAATGTTATACGTAATTAAGCTAATCGCAATCGATATTGGTCATCCGGTGCTGTTTTCTCGTACAGGGAGATGTAATCTGTAATCTCTTTACAGACCTGTTGTTTACAGGCCTGTTGTTACCTGGTTCTGTTTTCCTTTAAAATTCATTTGTAGTTTTACATGTATGTAAAATGTATAATTGTTGGTGCAATAAAGAATATTTACTTACTTACTTACTCTTTTTCTGACGATGTGATTAATGATATTTATTATATTAATGATAATTAATTGCGGTGGTGGCCGAGTGGATATGACGTCCGAGTTTCAATCCGGAGGTCGCGGGTTCAAATACTGGCTCGTACCTATGAGTTTTTCGGAACTTATGTACGAAATATCATTTCATATTTACCACTAGCTTTTCGGTGAAGGAAAACATCGTGAGGAAACCTGCATGCATCTGCGAAGAAATTCAAAGGTGTATGTGAAGTCCCCAATCCGCATTGGGCTAGCGTGGGGACTATAGCCCGAGCCCTCTTGCGCATGAGAGGAGGCCTGTGCCCAGCAGTGGGACGTATATAGGCTGAATTATTATTATTATTTAATGATAATTAATGATACTTTGAAATACTGCTTACGTACGTAGATAGGATCCCTAGTACTTATAATATGCATTATAAGTAATCAAATGCATACTAACTAACCCCCTTATTCATAGAACTTTACGGGCCTGATTTAGTTAAATTATGTTTTATCCCTTTCTCACAAATACATAAGTAAAAATGACAGATAAAGACAAACGATTCATATCTAATTCAGGTCAGTAACGCATTTATGAATAACGCCAATAGTATCTACACTAAACTGATTTGATAAATGGGGAGCATTACTGCAAAGTTTTGACACCAGAGAGCAGCACTATTAGATCACATAAACCATAGAGTAACTTATACATACTATGCTTTGAACAGTTTTTTGAAAAGATTTCACTATGTCATTAATACATCAAGGCGGTTTGTTTACAGTGAGATTTTCTTTTTTGTCGTGACATTTCTTTATTTATTAATTTTAAATTTTTATATTTTTTGTTTTAATGTTAAGTTGACGATCTTTTAGTGAAAGCCTTTGTTTTAACCTTTTGTGTAAAATACTGTCTCTTTTTCTTTAAGAAATAAATAAATCTAATCTAATCTTAGGGACTATTAGGTGGGACATGAGATCAGGGATCTGATGCTCGCGCGGGTTCGTATCTGGTGCAAAGTTGGCCATCGTTATCCAACGCGGCAAGTGTGATGGGTACCTTTGCACCTGATACAGCTCGCCGAGGTCTTTTTGAATACATATATATTTTTGTAAATTAATTCAGTGACAGTTGAGTTATTTTGTATGATGGTATATAACATGTTAGTGTGGGATGCTACCTGCGTAGACACACTGGCATCGTCCCACCTCCAACGGACTAATGTAAAAGCGGGCGCAGCGGCGGAAAGCGCCGAAATTTTGAAACGTAATAAATATAAGAGCCTCGGTAGAGAGTACCATTTTGTACCATTTGGCGTTGAAACTCTAGGTCCATGGGGTCCCAGCGCGCACAAGTTTTTTGGAGAAATCGCGAAACGTCTGGTTGATGTAACTGGTGACCGAAGAGCTGGCGGCTTCCTCGCACAACGTATCAGTATTGCGATACAACGAGGAAATGCCGCCAGCATCCTTGGTAAAATGCCTCAAGGGCCTATTTTAGATATAAGCTAGTTATAGTAATCATCTGTATGTATCCATTATGTATATTGTTATTGGAAATAGATAAAGTACTTTACATTAACTCTACTTTATTTGCTAAATAAATGTTGCATTATTAATATTAATCACCAAAAAACCATTTGTGTAATATTTATCTTCCATGAGCCTGCTGTTAGTAAAGTAAAAAACATACAAAAAAGAAACAAAACAGGAAAAAACACACATCATTAGTACAATTTCAATTCAATTCAATTCAATATTTTAATTCGAATAATACAATCCATATTAGTGTTAGTACATAGCACAGTAAAACTTATAAATCTATGTTAGTGACACCTATAACAACAAACAAAAATAAAAATAATAATAAACATTAATTAAAAGCGGCGCGGTGCGGCGAGCGGCGGCGCGTGCAGCCGTACCCAGCGCGCGAACAAAGGCGAGTCCCAGCGCTGCGCCAGCACGCTTAGAATACTGTTTGGGCTACCGCGAAGACGGTTTAGTAATGACGCACACCGCTTTCTAACTATTGCGTCAAAACTATCAGTGTGCGCCTCAGCAAACATAGTTGACGCACTGCAGTAACGCGGCAGCCCAAACAGCACTCTAAACGCGTTATTGTATTGCACGCGCAGTGCGTTGTATGCCCGCTGCGTGAAATTGACCCACAGATTGCACGTGTAGAATGTTTGGCAGTATGCTTTAAAAAGCGTTAACTTCACTTCAGTACTACAACGAGCAAATCTGCGGGCCAGCATGTTACTACGAACACACAACGCCCTGCGCTCCCTCTCCATGTCATCATTATCTGACATGTTTTCTGTTACCCAGTGGCCAAGGTACTTAAACTTCTGTACAACTTTTAAAGCGGTACCACAAAGGGTAACAGGTGTCATTTTGTATGATTTTGGTCCGGCTTTAAATTGCATTACCTCGCTTTTCGAGGTATTGTACCTCAACCCATGGGCAACTGCATATGATTCACATGTCTTCACCAATCTCTGCAGTGCACCAACCGAGGGGCTCAGCAGCACCATATCATCCGCGTAGCTGAGGTTATTAACACACACCCCGTCTACGTGACATCCGACATAGGTACTGCTGAGCTCCTCGATTAGCTCGTTCATGTATAGATTGAACAGCTTAGGTGAGCTCAACCCCCCTTGCCTAACCCCGCAGTTCATCCTATACACGTCAGAGTGCACGCCGGCCCATTTTACAGTATTCGACTGGTGGCCGTACCAATATTTAAATAAAGCTGTGACCTCACGAGGTACGCTGGTACGTTCGCGTAACTTATGCCATAGCTTGTCATATGCCACCATGTCAAAAGCTTTTGACAGATCCAAGAAGCAGGCGAAGACTGGCGTCTTACGAGTGGTGTAGTAATGGACAGTCTGCTTGAGACACAACACTGCGCTTTCAGTAGATAAGCCCGGCCTAAAGCCAAACTGAGCATCATGAATGTTCAAATGGTTTCCCAGCACGTCGTCAAGCAAACCATCCAGTACCTTAGCCACAATCGTGGCAAGCGATATAGGCCTGTAATTGGATATGTCAGAAGCGTCTCCCGTTCTATTCTTTACAATAGGAACTACAATAGTATGCATTAAATCTTCCGGCAAGTAACTATGGCTAATACACACAGGCAAGCTTATCCCTTTCAGTGATCTCTTCCAGTTAATCTTTGAGCAATAAATCTTCCTGAATCCTAAAGCTAAAGCTGAATCCTGTTCTGAGTAAATAAATCAACCATTACTAGATATAATCGTTGTAGAAACTGTTTCTTTACCCCGCGGCGGCGCATGGCCGCTAAAGTTATTGTCAATTGTTTGTCATCCCATGATCCAATTAAGTTTTATGATTGCTTTAAATATAAAAAGGGTATCATTTGATACATTGAATGTTTTGTAGCGATCTAAAAATACCAATGTCAATTCAGAGACTTTGCAAAAATTAAGTATATTTGACTTTAGAAAGACGTCTTTTGGAATACGAACTAACTACGTCTTTCTACGTCTACGTCTTTTGGAACGCGGGCGAATATTTGAACTGTAGTTAGCATTGATAGGACACAAAGTATATCGAGATAAATTTTGCTTAGAAATACAGTGAAAATATAACCCATACAAAATAAGTCGGCCCGCAATATGTACGAGTATAATGCAACACTCAAGTTACGAAATACGATCTTTCTAAAGTAACTGTCAACGCTTTTTGGCATGATGTCACTGTGAATATTTATTGTTGAAGGTACGAAGTTTTTTAATAAATATAATAATCAGGTTACATTGCAAGTCGAATATACAATTACACATTGAGTCACACTGAGATTTTACCTTTTAAGGTGTAAATAAATAATACAAATATTTAAGAGTCACTTAAATAATCATTAACACAGTGAGAACATTTTTCTATAAGCCACATTTTTGTGTTTGACTTGAATAGTTTGAGATCCATATCTTTAAAACGATCGAGTAACTTGTTATAAATTGTGACACACATAATTTTTGCAGTGAGTTTCAAGTTTACATATGGCTTAGGCTTAGGCAATCTAAGTTATTATCCGTGAATAGGTATTTATATTTGTGAACGAAAACAGTAACTTCATAAATATGGAGACTGGGAAAAGTAAGAATGTTATGTTATATTAAATATGGACGGCATGAATCTCTAGGATAAACTTTAAATATGGCTCTAATGCAGGGTTTATGACAATGAATACGTTATGTTTATCAGTGCAGTATTCCCACAAATTGTTATGCCATAACTTAAAATCGAATGTACATATCCAATATATCCATGATATACTTGTATTGGCTTGTAAAAGTGGCGTTGAGGCCTAGGTACTTACGGAATCTTTTTTATTTATTTTGCTAACCAAATGGTAAAAAGCGGCCAAGTGCGAGTCGGACTCGCCCATGAAGGGTTCCGTACCATTTATGACGTATTAAAAAAACTACTTACTAGATCTGGTTCAAACCAATTTTCGTTGGAAGTTTGCATGGTAATGTATATCATATATTTTTTTTAAATTTTTCATTCCGTTATTTTAGAAGTTACAGGGGGGGACACACTTTTTTTCACTTTGGAAGTGTCTCTCGCGCAAACTATTCAGTTTAGAAAAAAATGATATTAGAAACCTAAATATAATTTTTGAAGACCTATCCATAGATACCCCACACGTATGGGTTTGATGAAAAAAGATTTTTTGAGTTTCAGTTCTAAGTATGGGGAACCCCCGAAATTTATCGTTTTTTTTCTATTTTTGTGTAAACATCATAATGCGGTTCATAGAATACATCTACTTACCAAGTTTGAACAGTATAGCTTTTATAGTTTCGGAAAAAAGTGGCTGTGACAGAATCGGACAGACAGACGGACATGACGAATCTATAAGGGTTCCGTTTTTTGCCATTTGGCTACGGAACCCTAAAAAAGGGTAGTCAATATAAATATATTTATTAGCCATTACGACCACAGATGTTGCACTCTCACTGGCCTTCTCGCCGACCTTGGGATGTGGCTCCTTGCCGATTATGCTGTCACGTCACGCACACGCGTGCTCCGTCATAGCGGAAACTATCGGTTACGCTCTGTATAATGCGGCACACAAGCTTAATCTTTATAAATTTGCAAGTTTTGTACACACAGTTCTTCTACTTGTTAAACAACCACTTGCCCCTTTGTAAAACAAATAACTATTGTTTCTTCTTAATTTCCTGGTTTTACGTCCCTTCTAAATTGATGTTATCATTGTCATAGATGCCCAGTGCAACACAACGTACACGTTTCTAATCTCGTCCAAAATGTTGAAAAAGTGTTGACCTTGGTGTTTTTGAGTACGATTGAAGAGGACTTTATGTGAATTTGTAGCCACTGAAAGTTAGCCGACGAACCGGGGTTCTAGCCAAGTGACGATCGTTGATAGATAACGCCAATCGAAAGTATAATAATCAGACCTCGGACAGGGTGAGCTGTTTTAAGAGTTTGCATAATATGGACATACCTACGTAGTCATTCAATGGCAGATGTGATGTAATTGAATAACGAATTAAATTATTCTATTTAGATCTTTACATAACTAGCAAAACAAATTAATTGTATAGCAAGCCTCTTTAAATGATAAGCATATTATTTTATAAGCTGGTCTTCGTCTGCTTCTGTCAGTCAGAAATTAGAAGACGTCATAGCTAGAAACCCAGACTTAGATCTGTTTAGGGACTATGCTGAAAAAATTTCGGAAGGAACAGATGTGGACGGTATTTTAATGTACAACTTCACTCCGCTCACTTCAGTGGAAGTAGAAAGGTCTTTTTCCATCTATAAGTGGATATTAAACTCAAGAAGAAGTGCGTTGAAAATTGAAAATCTAGAAAAAATTATAGTTCTTTATTACAATAACCAATAACAAAGAAAAATTTGAATAAATAAATAATACTTACTCGTTTTGTACATAATGCACTGTCATTTTTGTTTAATTATTATTCATGAATTCTTTTTAATATTTCATCTTGAGGCATATCTATATTAACATCTACACTTGACATTAATGACGTAAAAATGGCTCACTCTGTCCGAGGTCTGATAATAATGTATCGAAAAAATCATGTGAACTGTCATCCCGAATATCCCGATATATTTTTAGGGTTCCGTAGTCAACTAGGAACCCTCATACTTTTGCCATGTCCGTCTATCCGTCCATCCTTGGCTTAGCTCCGTGATCGTTAGTGCTATAAAGCTGCAATTTGGCATGGAAACATAAATCATGCATGGCGACAGAAAGGTAAAACTCAAAAAAAAAAAAAATTTAGGGTATCTCCCATAAAAAAGTTTTTTAAAAAAAAATACGCTTTTACCCAATGGTGTGGATACGACTTTCAAAACGAATACGGATTTTTAACCAAACATTTTTTGACACAGTAATTATTTTCGCAAAAAATAGCTCCGAAAGATCGGGTCCAAAATTATGAAAAAATCAATAACTGCCATAAGTGTTCTCGTCTCAGTCAAAGACAAAGGGCTGCGGAACCCTACACTGAGCATAGCCCGACATGCTCTTGGCCGATTTTATTTCTTTTTGATCGGCGTTTGTCTATGTACGGTTGTCTCCTTGACTAGGCTCACTAGTCCATGTGTCATCTAAACTTGCGTGCGCAATAGTACCGGCAACAATTTAGTCAAGTTAGTGGAACCGTTTAGTTTCGGCCAAGGTTGTTTCGGATTATCGACTTTTACTTTTATGCACGTACAGCGATGAAAGTCGCACTTTCCGCGTCGGGATCCAGAACGATGCGCGTGCTCATCGCGAACGTAAGGAGCTGCGTGGGATGATTAGAGAGCGTGGTGTTTGTTTTTCGTGCGTAAAACGGAAAAGAAAAAGTGCCTGGTGGAAAAATACCTGAAAGTTATCAACCATCTTAGACCCTACCCAGTGTTGTGATTCTGGTGAGTAAGGTTGCCAGAGCTCAAAGAGGGTGCGGAGTGTTAGGGTCTCTGGAATTGCAAGCGTATAAGCTACGGAGACTGCTTACCATCAGGCAGACCGTATGCTTGTTTGCCACCGACGTAGTATTAAAAAAACTATGTACTGATAAACCACCCAACTATAATGCGAGAAGTAGGTATTACGACTATGGCCTACAAGTTCCATCATGTAATTAAGTATCAATATAGATCGTGTTATTTACGAAGACGCGTGCCTTGACTTTTATTGTCATAACATTAAAGGTTAGATTTGACAAATCTGCGCGTCATCGTGGATGACATGAACTATACCAACCTTTTTCTTGGGGTTGGCTAAGGGGGCGTCCATTAATCGCGTCATATTGTATAGGGGGGGGGAGGGGGTCAGCAAAAAATCACCAATGATCACCACAGGGGACGGGGGGTATGGACACGTATCACGTGTATTTTTTTTTCATCTGTGCTATACTGTATTATAGTCAATAAAATAAAAATAATAGTTTTCCGCCCTTATTATCCTTCACGTGTACTTAGGTTCATTTGTTAGAAAACTGTTCTTTAGTTATCGAAAAAAATACACGTCATATTGGATGGGGGGGGGGGGGGTCCTGAAAATATCACCAAAGATCACCATGGGGGAGGGGGGGGGTCTAAAACAAGCCAAAAACGTATGACGCGATTAATGGACGCCCCCTAAGTTGGCTGAGTTTCTTCTTCTGAAAATATATTGGCTTAGATTCACACCTGAATGCAGATACCTAGTCTGCAGTATAACTAAGTCGTCAGGGCTGGAAAGGAACCAGCGTACTCCGTCTTTTGTTATGCGGTAGATGCCTGAACCGGTGAACCGCTCGGCCATCCGGGCTCGGTTGAATGGTTCGAAATTTCCAAGTATATGACAATTTATGAAGACTGGAAATACCATTAAATAGTAGTGTAAAATCACAAATTTAAATATTTTCATAGAAAGTAATTAAATTTGTTCTTAGAGTATACATTGAAACATCCTTTACGCAGGGTCATTTTGAAAACGTCTTGATGCCATTTGGACTTAATAACTCACCATGGCCTTCACTCAATGAAAGCATTGGAGAGTGAATTAATCAAACACTTCCACCATCTTACTATCACAGAACATTGGTAAAAACCAGGAATAATCAACAGACAAAGGTACCTTTCCATCATTCCGAGAGCAGGGAAATGATCGATCGACGTATGGCTATAGCAAAACATGAGAAACTATGGGGAACACCATTGTTTTAAAGTCGACTGTGAATTATAGTTATTTGTTTATAGCTAGTGTAAACTGTTAATTAAGTTTTATAAGCTTGCAATTATGTTATCGTTATAGACATCGGAATCTGAAGGTCATTTGTATTATTTACTTTGAATGTTTTATGGATCACTGGATCTGAATGAAGCTTACAATTACAACATCAAGTCTTTTGTAACGAATTAAGCACGGGAAAGTGGCGCGAATCCAATTGAGATCAAAAACGCAGCCTATCCAGTTGAAATATTGTTGACATCGGTATAATTCTATGATTCCCTGCATTCGGCGCTTTTATTGATGTCGGAGATAATTCATTCATATCTCTCCCACATACTAAATGCATCCATGCTAGTAGGACATGAATGTTTCAAGCTTTATGTAGGATTTAAAGTGATCGTAAGGTAGGTTAGGTAGACGAATTTTTGTTTAAAGGTTCAAATCAGAATTTTTCGAAATATAACAAATGTAAGAACATTTAATTCATATAATAACAAATAAATATTTAATTTATATCTTTTAATAATATTTATGGACGTAATAAACGTGTGATGCCAGAATAAAAAATATAAAGTTTTTGGACATCCAAACTCTTTGGTGTGGTATGGATTATATTCAGAAATAAATTTAAAAAAAGTTGGAAAAGTAAAAACCAACTATGCGAACGCTAAACAACTACGTAAAGTAGCACTTTTTGAGCAACTGTATTAAAAATTGATTTTACAGTACATATGGTCCTACTTCCCGCACACGTGCGGGATTGAGCACTTTCCGTGCATATGTCGAAACTTTAAAGAGCCATATATGTACTGTAAAACGTTGTACGATACACGTGCAAATAGGTAACGCAACTCGTGTCGATTTAAAACAATCCCTTCGGTCGTGTTTTAATTTATCGCCACTCGTTACGAATTTCCTATTTTTTGTACTTGTATCGTAATAGTGCATTACAATACAAGTGCGAAAAATATGAAATTCGAAAATTTTAAATCGACACGAGTTGCGAGTTATCTATTCGCACATGTATCGTACAACGTTTTACAGTACATATGGCTCTTTAAAAGTTGGACGCAGTAACGTAATATTATGCTAATTTGTGCACTAGTGCGGTAAAGTAGCACCATATGAACTGTAAATAACTATTACAGCAGCGGCAACAACTACCCCGCAACAGTAATGCAGTTGACATCCAAACGTCGTCCTAACTCTGTATTATATTCTTGAGACAATGACCTTAGCCAGCCTTGATTTCCCCAGCACGGTGTTTTCATCAAGTCAAAGTTTACAAACGCCTTTAAAAATCGAACGCGACGAGTGGAACTAATCAAAGCGACAATTTCGCCGATTGATTCATTGTGACGTCACACCATAATCATGTTACCAACTCCACTTTTTTACTCTTTTCCTTTCGACCGTTTCGTAATGACCGGATACTGTACCCGATAATAATGCACCGACCTTATTGTTTAAGTTTTAAGGTGTATTATCCAACGGTGTAATATCATGTTACAGTGTAAGAAGATCGGTATATTTCGGCGTAACCAAATAAATGACGTTTTCATAGTCTGTGGTTATCTTTATGTGGTTGGTATTGCCGAGTATTACACAATTTACAAATTGTGTTACATAAATATTATGCGTGCGATTGGATTTTGTTATTATCTGCGTGTATGGATCTGGGTTAAGTTAATTACAATTTGTAATCAAAATATTTACGTCGTTAATGTACTTCTGATTCAAAACCGTGTATTTCTTCGTGAGAAATGTTAATGTCGGATACTTAATTAATACCGTAATCTTAAGAAAATAAAAGGTTATAATAAACATTTAAATAATATACAGGGTGACCATAGCCATTGGACAAACCCTGAAATCCTACGTAGGGTTACTTCTCAGGAATGCTCTGACGTTAATATTTTTTTAATTAGAACAAAAGATAAAAAAATAAATTTTTCGAATAAAAGTTATTTGCAATAATCGACAACAAAAAGAAACACACTGTGTTAATCTTTGGCAGTGTTTTTGACATTTTGTTCGAAATATTTGATAATGATGACATTTTTCAAAAGTCAGTCATAAATAAAAAAGATAATCAAAAAGGTCGAACAAGGTTCCATACTATTCTTTGAGGATATTACCTTAGGAGCTACTAACACATACAGGCTGCTCCGAAGTAAAAAATGGTAATTTGTTAATTACTTCGAAACCGCTACACCGGTTGTTATGATACTTTTTACACTGGTTATAAATACCCTAATGCATACGTACATTCCGGCTTTGTCTAATGGCTAGGGACACACTGTATAGGTACTTATATAATGAATGAGTGTTGACGACCTGCTCTGGCCTAGTGGATAGTAACCCTGCCTATGAAGCCGATGGTCCCGGGTTCAAATCTTGGTAAGGGCAATTTATTCGTTTGATGAGCATAGATATATTTTGTTCCTGAGCCATGCGTGTTTTCTATATATTAAAGTATTTATAAATATTATATATGTCGACGGCCGATCGTAAAATCAGGCAGATCATTAAATTCCTAGGCATATCGTGAGACGTGTACATCATTGTCTCGTTCCCCGAGTCGACGGAACCCGGGGCTCCTATTTCTGGACAGTTTGCCCTTCAAGCATCTGAACCAACCTAACGAAGCTATTCTACCTATCTATTGGCTTAATGTGACTACCGACAAGACATTTCACAGGAACTTTATGATCTGCCTGATTTTACGATCGGCCGCCGACACATATATCGTTGTCTAAATAGTATAGTACCCACAACACAACACTTATTGAGCTGATTGTGGGAATTAGTCAATTTTTGTAATAATATAATAATTACCTCCATCGTCTTACATTGTTATGCAGAAAGCTGTAATTCTGAATACTTGCCGAATCACCCGAAAAATTTTACAGAATGATCCACCTAGACCAGAAACTACATTATATTTTACCTAATATGAAATGCACTTGGCCTTGGCCCGTGTACTTCATTACGCCAGTACTCTGTGTGTACTGAGATATCTAAAGAACCCCTAATAATAATAATAATTCAGCCTATATATGTCCCACTACTGCAATATAATATTTATTTATTTTATTTTTTCAAACCCTATTGTTTCTTTAAATGTTTTGCTGGATGCTTGCCCAGAATCGACCAAAAAGGGTCTACCACGAAAACCAAAAATTTGAATTTCTTTATCTGCCTTTCTATTCCTCGAAAAGATGTCTATGCAAAAGTAATAGAAAGGCAGATAATGAAATTTCGATACTTACTCGTATTCGTTTTTCGTGATAAGCCCCCAGAATTGTTCAATTCAGAATTGTTGTTCAGAATTGTTGTTGTTCGGGTCATGCACGTGTGTGTGTGTGTGTGTGTGTGTGTGTGTCATGTGTATGTATTACGTTTTTAAAACGGTCTTATAGTATTATATACAATCGTGATATATATATAAAAGAGAGCTTTTCAGTCGAGTACCATGTTTTGGCAACGAAGCTTGCTGAGTTGCCTAAGTAAGGTACGAGATTGAAAAGCTTGATTATATCGCTATTGTACACAATAGGTCCTTTTTCTAAAATAATATTGTTTTTACTATAAAACTTAAATAATTAATGAAAATTGGTAAGTAGTAAGGTACTTTCAAAGACATAAACGCGCAACTAAGTTTGTCACCCGTTAGGTCTTTCCTATGGGGGCGCAGCGGTACGTGATTGGTAAAAATTTTATAGTTGACTACAGCGTATCGAAATGCATATCATAGTTGAGTTGGGGGCCTATAATAGAAAAGTACGCAGTTACGCACTTGTACTTAGGTACAATACGAAATCTTAATTCAACCATTACAGTCGACGTGTAGAAAACGTATATTCAGTGCGTGATGTGTTGGAAACAAATGTTTCCGTACAACAATTTGGAATATTTTACTTCCTAAGGGCCTATGTAGAAATGAAGAGTAGAGTGTTTAACTCGGGTAAAAGTAACCATCTCACCCTCGAACTATGGGCGCTCGAACAAATTCCACCCTTGGTTAACAATCTACTATTTCTTAGTTTCGTTCACTGTAGAGGTCGAGGTACACGTGGGGTCTCCTTATACCCCCCCTCCCCCAACGTAATCTGTCGTGATTGACAATCCCCTATCGAACCTCGCGTGATTTGTGCACAAGCCCTAAGGTCGAAAAAAGTAACGATTCAAACCATCCACTAACATATTTTTCCTCATAATTGCGTCATTTAAATACGAGTAAAAATCATACCTAAACAAAGATACTCACGTTAGTTAAGAACCATGCTTGAGAGACGTTTAACTATACCTACTTGGGTAATTTTATGGTACCTATTTCCTCAATTAAGACTAATAAAGTTAAAATCTTACTTAAATTGATACAATCGCCACTCATAGAAACTACAACAAAATAAATCAGTCGGTTAGTGCAAAATTGATTCAATTAGAAACCGTTATATTTCGTAACAGTCCGATCGAACTATCCAAGGCGCAAGATTGGTTGCAAATTATCGCTTGTCCATGGTTTCTATTCTACTTATTATGTATTGTCTGTGGCGAAACCCCCTTATTTCGAATATTATGGATATCGGGGATATGAATAATGGGGAAAGTGAAGGTTACGCCCGAAAATATTTAAAATTTGCGGAAGATTATTGCGAATTTATAAGTTGATACCTCAGTAATCATAGTTCCAATTCTGCCCCACCATGCATACCAACATAAAATGTCATTCGAAAACTAAACCTCTCGCACAGAATGATGGTTCCAATGACAATACATTTTCATATGAAGTGGCTGTCGCGTAAAATGTTTGTAGATATTTTTTTGAAGTTTAGTACTTTCTTTGATTTTAATATGTATTTCCTGAATAATGTTCTCATGTTAGTGACATTATCTTTATGAGAATAAATGCCTTTAAACCTTAAACTCTGGTTTCCTGGGATGGAGAAGAATGTTCCTTCAATCACCGCCACTCACTGCCCTGTAGGAAACCGCGCCATTTTGTATACATAGACAACGTTCTGGTGACGTCATTCACTGCTGTAATTATGGCTGCTATATTTTATGACGGACCGCTATCCTAGGAAACCAGACATTAAGATATTTAAGATATTTCTTCAATAGTTTTTAAATTAAGCTCTACCAAAGGTATTGTCATAGCATCAACCGACGTGAGAGGTAATTCTAATATTTATAATCAGAGTTTCACAAAATAAATTCCAATATAACTATTTTACAATGATTTTATTGCTTTATGGGGCTAAATGGCAGGGCAAAGACGACACCTACTAAAAATGATCACTCACTATGTTGTCAGAGAAAAATCCTCCTTCGGACGTGCCGATTGAAACTCTTCTTTTGACGAATGTAAAATATGTAATAACAAAAACAAGTAATTTTTGGGCCACCACACACAAGCGTTTTATGAGCGTCGGCGTCTATTCAGCGCTATGGAAAATGGCGTCGATGCGCAGTTGCGCCAACGTTGCGTCGAGCAGCAGCCATAGAATTGACTAAACGCCGACGCTCGGGAGACGCTAGTGTGGGGTGGCTCTTCTTAAATGAAAAAATATTTTAGATTTTTTTTAATTTAATAAACAATACAATGCCTTCAGATGTTACAAAAACTATGTTCTGGTGTTTGGTCTCTATTATACGTCGATCATGAGTCTGAAGTAAAATAAAATTAAAATACCATCATATCCTATGAATCTTTGATATGATGATTAATAGCTAATAAATAAGTTCAGAAGCAATTGTACGCACATAGTTTATCTAATACGCTATTCGATTTCCCAAATTGGGTCAAAAAGGCACATGATGTTAGAGTTAAGTTAACCCTTTATAACACATAAGGGTGTCAGGAATTATGCAAAATTTTACCGTATCACCTCGGAATAAAATTCAAAATCAGATGGGAAATATATTTTCTCTGCCTTACAAGGACTTAATGATTTGGGTACACTTTACATTAGCTTTTATCTACCTTTTATCAATTATCATACAGTTTGTAAGAAATAGAACGTTTGTTGCTTGCCCACAGGAAAGATCCATAGCCTTAACCACCCTTAACTCTTAGTCAAAAAGTTCTTGACCCATTTACTAATTAATCAGTATTTAGTAAGATTTTGTTCTGTATACTTATTTCATAAGTATGTAGCCTTAAGATTGTAAGATTTGTTGTAAATACTAACAAGTATGGATCTACTGTGGATTCGAATAAAATAAATAAATAAAAAAAAAGTAGCAAAATTAACATATTTCAGAATTTAAATTGGTAGTGTCCGAAAATACTGATGGTAAAAATGTGTAACAATACCTTTTTATCGTAAAACTAACTATATTAATTAATGTGGGTTAAACAACAAATAATAGGTTTTCAAAACAATTATTGTTTCTGCATTCAATTTTCCAATCCTGATACAAACACTGTTTCCGTTCCAGAACGTCACGTTGAGAACGGACTTTTGTATGTACGTGACGAACAAGAAAAAAATACTTTAAAAAGCTGAGGCACTTTTTAAAAATAATGACGAATGACAATCTGGAATTCAAAGAAATGATTTGAAGAAACAAATAAAAAAATAAGTGTAGGATTTTATTTTAGGAAGAGGTGCTGTCATAGTCCTAGTTTCGTTAGCCAACATTTTTGATTAGATATTTCGATGGAATTATATTTTTTTACTTAATAAGTAGTATTTTTTACACTAGTTTGATATTATTATAACTAATACCTATAGTGATAAAATTTAATTAATTTATTGAATGGTAATTCAATATTTTACTAAATTCTAAGATGTAATCATTAACGCATATTTTATTCCTCCAAAAAGTGTTAATACAGTTTTAGATATAAAAAAATAATAATAAAAAACTTACCTCTCGGACTGTAAGCTCCCCCAAAGTCCAAAAGTTGTCCGACAATTAAAAAAAATACAACACTCCTGCTCACACTAGCAACACCACACCGAGACAACATTATCACTACACAACACTAATATCACTTAAACATTACGATTTAAAAATATATAAAAATGTTATGTTACTAAATTGAATTCATAATCTAAATAAATTCGTGAACGCATCTGTATTTTTTATTTTTAAACGTAGTTTTTTTTTTTCAGGAAGCGACCGCTGTTGACGGCGTCCGGTTTAGAAATGGTAGGAAAAAAGCTACGGCTGATAGTTGTTGTTGTTGACTAACGATACAATGTTTTTACTTTTTTCCGCGCCTGTCATCCCCACTGGGAAAATGTTGCGCCGATTATGGGGTCGGCAACCTTTTCTCTGTATTTAACTTAATATAATTTATTTAAACACAAGTGTTCCGTGGTTACATTAATATAAAACAAAGACTTAAAAATAGTGATGGTTTACTTGTGCCTGAACTAGGATTCCCTGTGTTTCAGACGAGAAATATGGCAAGCTTTTTTCATGACAATTAATTTTCACTTACAAAATACACAATATAATTTAGCAACTTTATACTATAACAATGATCCTATTTATCTTATTGTAAGCCCAGTAATATTAATTATAATCATTTTACAACTATTAAGTAGTAGATTCTCTGGGTCTTCGTACGTCATATTTTGAAGGACTTTCCTTGGCGTTTCCTTACACTTTGTGTAGCTTAGTATAGTAAGTGTATATAAATCTAATAAACAAGAGGTACCAATTTTAGTTGATATTAGTTTTTTAATTATTACTACTGATTTAAAAGAAAGCCGCTAACTGATGATTTTATAAAATAGTAAAAAATAACGTCAGTGCACTCACGTATTTGCTAACCTAACTGAAAAAAATATTTTAAAACCAACATCTCTTGATTAGCTCCAGAGCTAATAGAGCCTATTCCACAATTATGATGTATGAAATAAGACTCAATTTCTGCTGGTTATAAATAATAATAATAAATAATAAATATATATTTGATCAATTTTCTATCCGATAGTCCGCATTTTCTCTTGAAAAATTTAAAGGGACTTCAAAATTATTGATATGTTGTCATCTAACCAGGTCCTGATACCACAGGATGGTCCAAAAAGATGTAGACAATTTTTTTAAGAATATTCTTATTACTTACACGACTATTACAAAAAAATCTTTAAAAAATAAAACTACGTTCATAAACCAAAACTATAAAAAAAACATATTATCCTCAAAACATGCACCTTTAGTTTTGATACACAAAAGCAAACTTTAATTAGAAATAGGTATCAAGAATATATTATGCCGCTGCAAAAAAAAGACTTATTTCAGAAGGTACATAATTATATTATTATATGGGTACTTTTAAACCTAATGGTAATTTGAGTATTTCAATTGTAACTAGTGCATCGAAAGAACCGCTTAATAAAGAAGAAATAATGTTTGAAAATCGCAACAAACTGTTTACAAGCCCTGAATTATAGAGAGTGAAATGAAGGCTCGCCGGCGCGTGCGCGGCGTGAGTTGCAGTCGCCGGGCGACTCCGGCGCAGCGTGCACGCGTGCGTGCCGGGGGCATGGCCAAGATGATCGGTTGTAGAAAACGAAACACTATCATTTCCATATTCGTTTATTTAGCCAATATGCTAAACGAAAAAAAGGTTTTGAATTTTACTCCTTAAGAGTAGATTTTCATACAGTATGTTTCCCACCATTGGGCTTTAAATGCAGGCCTCGATTCTACTCGCTAAATTGAGCTACTTTTACTATGGGACCAACCCCGAAATCGTGTTTTTTTTTGGTATTTCCCCTAAAATAATTAAAATTCCAAAAATTTAAACATTGGGGCATAGGCGTGGTTGATGTCGATATGCAACAAATTGTGTCAAATTATTTTGAATAATGTTAATATCCAGAGCGGAAAATGAGGACTACGTTTGTATGAAAAGCGATTTCACGCGGGTCCCCCACTTTCGTCTTAAGGAGATTTTACAAAATCGACGTTTTTAGGGTTCCGTAGTCAACAAGGAACCCTTATAGTTTCGCCATGTCCGTCTGTCTGTCTGTCTGTCTGTCCGAGGCTTTGCTCCGTGGTCGTTAGTGCTAGAAAGCTGAAATTTGGCATGGATATATAAATCAATAAAGCCGGGAAAGTCGTACAATAAAATCTAAAAATTTAATTTTTTTTAGGGTACCTCCCCTACACGTAAAGTGGGGTGAATACTTTTTTTTTGCTTCAACCCTACTGTGGATATCGTTGGAAAGGTCTCTCGAAACTAATAGGGGTATTCAACATTTTTTTTTGATAAAGTGAATATATTCGGAGATAAACGCACCAAAAGAGAAAAAAAATGTGTCCCCCCACCTCTAACATTGAACCATAGGTCCAAAAAATATGAAAAAAATCTTGGAAGTAGAGCTTAAAAAAGACATTAAACGAAAACTATAGCGGATATGATCAGTTTAGATGTTTTTGAGCTATCGCAAAAAGTTTCCCCTTCATAGTAAAGAGACGTACATCCACAGTTCATCCCTTGGTTGTTCAATTTACTATACTTTAAGCTCCAGTTTAGCTTGTTGTGACGGAGGAGTAACTAGGGAACCCTACTCTGAGCATGGCCCGACATGCTCTTGGCCGGTTTTTTTAAGGTTAAATTCCTTGCACTTGTAACTTGCAACTGTAGAATACGGAGAAGAAGAGTCCCCCAATGTTCCCGCTAATTCAATGTACATATTTTTAGTACACATTGTTTTCAAACAGACTGTACTTTAGTACGAGACTTTAGTAGAAGACAGTACTTTAGTAACGGCGCTCACTTAAGTTTTTTCCATTTCCACGCATTTTTTCCGACAACTCACGAATTTGGATTTATCTTACTAACAGATCTACATATTTTTTTTACTAGCCAGGAACCGCTTTATACCTTTATCATACCTTTTGTTACTGTTTTCATCCACTAAAAGTATCTACTTAATTATCTTTACTTTTGGATCACCCATCGTAACTCTGTCTGCCCGTCTATCTGTTTTCTCTTCACGCTTAAACTGCTGAACCGATTTAGATGGAATTTGCTATGAAGGTAGATTGAGTTCTGAGAACGGAGATACGACAGTTTTTATCATGGAAATCATCATTATACACAGATAGATAGATAGAATAGTCGCAGCAGGTATATAATTAACAGAGGATACAGTTTTTGTTTTGACTGTAATGTCATCAAATTATCATTTGGCGACAAAAAAACCGGTTTGAAGGACCATTATATACTTTTCTTACTGGCATTGAGTAAATATATGTCTTTACATAGGTATTAAATTTCCATCATGCTGATAATAATGTAGTAAATTATTTATATTGTCGCCGGTTACGGTAGTGCCCGATCAAAGGATGATGTGTATCTTATTTCTATAGTTAATTTGAATTCTTATTCTTAAGCTCCATCTGGCGGCAGCTTAACAAATGTTATACGACTTTTACTTTCATTTTCAATTGTTTATTACCGCGCCATCTAGCAATGTTCTACCAAACTAATAAAGAAAGTCGATGAAGAGAAAGGGACAGGTCGTCGTCGTTTCAAGCTTGTTCCAGAGATGGCGCTAATAGCGCGAATTAGGTAAAATTGCAATAACCGTAACGTAGCTTATCCTTCTCGCTCTCGCAGTTAACTGTGACCGAAGAAAGAGACAAAAACTCAGTGTCAATGTATCGTAACGTAAACATTTCTGTTAGTTGCGAGTCAGGTTCCACGGTGACGGGTACGGTAGCACGAATTCAACGTGTTTAAATAAAGTTAACACGAAATACAATACGATATATCGGATAATTGTTTTACTAAACAGTGTTTCATGTTTTAAAATAGTGTTCAGTGTTGTTTTAAGTTCATTTGTGCGTGTTTTTAAGTGATGCAGCCGAGTTTTTGTAATACTAACGGTATTACTGCCTCGTGAACTTTGTCTGAATTTTAAGACACACCTAGTGGCTTTTGAAGTCTGCTTTTTGTTGGAGCACAAAAGAAACAGGATGTAACACAGAGCACGTGTTATTTTCACTGACAACTAGATCTAACGGTGAGTAACTACTCAATTTCGCAACGTAAAATACAGTAGTCAACCGGGATATTTAATCCACATCTTTTGCGAATTCCTAATAACTTTACTCAAGTAAATATGTACTTAGTTAAGATTTACAGCTGGTTACCAGCTGGATGACTAACTTGGACCTTAATTACACTTAATTAATTGCGAAGTTCCAATAGCATTCATTTTAAAGTTTAACCAACCTAATCCCAACTTCGTACATAAAATTAAAAAAAGAAAAAAACATGCTGGCAAAGGCAATCATCCATGCAGCCAATTATTTTTTAAACATAAAAGTTGTTTTTATAGGTATGAGTTATTTTATCGGGGCGTGTATGAACGTCAGTTATTAAAGAGTTTTATTGTTTTATCAAGTTTTTACACGTCTGGCTTGCCATTTAGTCGGACGGCCTTGCTTAAAGGTCTGCCATTCTCCGACCGTTTGTCACGCATGTTGTTAAGATGTCGAAAATGCAGAATTATGAATCATTCCTATACAAGGTGTGAAGTTTGATGCCGATTTTGGGGGTCTGTTAAGTCTTTAGGTCAATAGGTGAAGGTGTAGTTTGCAATATCAGTTGGACTTTTAGGAGCTTGTAAGACCCGCTGCTGGCCAAAGGTCTTCTTATTGGACTTCTACTAGTCTGCCTCGGACAATCTTCGTTGATAAATATGATTAAATAGTTCGTATGCTTACCAAAGGTGCTTTGGGGTGACTTCGTAAAGCGGGGTAATTTTGCAAATGGCTAAAGCTTGTGCGGAAAGAGGAGTCGTAGAATGTACATCCCGTACATTCTACGACTCTTCTCTTTCCGCACAGACATATCGACTAAAACCGAAATCAATGTATACTTTGGCAATGCTTAGGCCCTAAGTCGTTCTCATCTCACCCGCCGCCCGTAGCGTATGGCCTCGGTCGTCCGCCGCCCGCAGCGGGCAGGGGCCCGCCACCCGCGGCCTCTGTATGGTGTGTTAGTAGATGTTCGGAAGCGATCGCTCTTGCCCGCCGTGTGACCGCCGCGGCCGCGGCCCGCCGCGGCCGCTGCCCGCCGCGGCTGGCGGACACCCGAGGCCTGACTCTACTGGACCGTTTATTAAGGCATCTTGCTTACTGTTGGTATAGTAGAAACTGACAGTTTAGTAGACATTTACAATTTTCAAAACTACCCTCTTTCGAAGTTACCCTTTCCTCAAGAAGACCCTTACACGAATGCGGCAAACTTGATCTGCCTTTCTTTGTATCAAGTTCCACTAGTCACACTGCAAAATATGGGCACCTGATTTCTTAACAGCCTATATATCTGTGATGCATAGAATCCTAAATTGATTTCTAATTGTCTCTTCATGGTTGGTGGTTAACCAACTTAAGAATCGTAAAAGTAGTGTCCATTTTTAAGCTGTGATGTGAGCTAGGTTTGTGTTGTGAAACGTGGCGAGGTGCGAAGTCGGTGGAGGGACTGGAGGGAGAAGTGGCGCTGATTGTCACAAACACACATAATCGTATCATTAATGCTAGCGGCAGCCGTTTGAACTAATTTTACTCACCCAGAGAATTAGAGAAGCACCAGTCGTGCACCTTTTTTTTTTTTTTTTTTCACGCAGGGGTAAATACATTTACGTATCTCACCCCCGGGCCAGGGAAGCCCATAGGGGGGTGGTATGTGGGACTCGCTCCTGCTGCGACTCCCTCTGTTATTCAGAGGGAGGAGAGGAGAATACCGACTAACATCCCCTGCGGCGATTCTCCGCACTGCCGTTTATGGGGGCCGCCATGGGGTCGCAAACGTTCTACCACGACGCCCCCCGAACCAGTCGTGCACCTAGCGAATACTCAGACAAGCCAACTATATCAGTAGTAGAATAAAATAAGGCGAAAAATTCAAAATTGGTATGGAAGATCGATCCTACGCCCCTACATTTTTCAAATTTGGCGTTTTTTCTACTGACTAAGTTGGCTTGCCACGGTACAGTAAAAGTAGTTAGGGTAAACTTATGCGGGTTTAATAATAGTACTTAAGTATACTTGTTGCATTAAATTACAAATTCTTGCGCTGTCTGTGGGAATCGAGGGGTTCAAGCGGAAAGCTCATATTTTATCAAGTTTCATGCAATGCAACGACTAGTTACCTACGAGTAGGTATAATTACCTACCTAATGGTATAGAGGGTTTTCTTAGTACGCACGTTTATTTACACGTTACATATGTAGACTCTATGGATTATTATTGATGTCCGATCGAGACCGGATTTTTCTCCGAAACCGGATTTTTTACCGAAACCAAAGATTTGGTGGATTTTATCGTCTCATCGACTTTAATGGTTGAATTAAAACTAAGCTAAAGAAGAAATATAATCGCATAGGTCCTTCTTTTCAGTATGACGAGCTCCTGACGTCCTGACACAACTATAATGACACCATTACGGATCACTTTAGTCAACTATAATGAAGTTAACCAATCGCGCCTTGCCGCGGTCAAAATGACAAAACCAAAGGATAGAACAAAATACATAAACGAGCATTTTTTCAGTAGATACATATCTATATTAGTCGTACCGAAGAATTCTTTATTATATCATCAATGTATAAAATACCGCCTGTTATTACCTGGTTCTATTTTCCTTTAACATTTATTTGTAGTTTTACATGTATGTAAAATGTATAATTGTTGATGCAATAAAAAACTTACTTATTTACTATTAAAATCTACCTATCCGTGGGTATCACTAACTATTTCTCTTTATCTTTAACGTTTTATAGTAGGTATTATACCTCTTCAATGATCTTCAACTTCTTATTACATTAGTACTCGTAATTAGCTAATTGCCTACCACGGTCATTTGTCACTGACACTAGTAATTATCATAGGAATCTGCTAATTTTAGCCGCGTGTTGATTTAAACTCCAGACTTGCCTAATTAAAAGCCAATGGCCAATTACTCAGAGATGCGTATCATATATCTGTGCGAGTATGCAGCACGCACGCAAAGGAACAATATGCTTATCAGTCTCAAAATCCACAGTAGATGCTACCAGACAACTCATAAAAACTATTGCCGGGAAACAAGAATTGGGATGCAAAGTTGGATTAGCGCTATGTGATTAGTCGAAAGCATTCGACCTCATAGACCATAAGCTTATTATTAAGAATTTAGACCATTACGGCATCCGGGGGACTTTCTTGAAAATATTTGAATCCTTTCTAATGAACAGGCAACAATGATGTGAAATAGATGTTAATGGCTATAAGGGATGATCTAATAATCAATCGCTTTATACCATTTCTGTTGCTCAAGGTTCAGTAATAGGTAATTATTTATTTAGTTCATTAGTTAATGACTTGTCAACGTGTACGTCGCATTCAACTTTAGTAGTTAAAGTGCTTTTGTTGTTTGGGGAACTAGTTTCACAGAACTGCAATCTAAAGTAAATTACCTGCTACGAGATGTAAAGCACTGGTTCAATATCAATGGTAAGAAACTTAATCTTGAAAAAAACAATGTAATCCAGATCAACCTTAGGGGTTTGTCACTCCAAACATTGAATATTGTGCTTGATAATATCGAAGAACGTTTAGTAAATAAGGCAAAATATCTAGGGTTTATAATAGACTCTGAGACTGAGACTTTCTTAGAAAACACGACATTTATGTAACGTATTTTACTTTGACATGCATAAACTGTGTCAATACAAATAATTTTCACATGCCCTAGGGCCGAGCATATCAAGGGCCAATAATGTACACTTAATCATATCTAATGTACCATATGCTCTTGTGAATAAACTTTCATTTAATTTCATTTCTGCATTAAAGTGGGATACCCATATACAAGGTGCCCGTGA
Organism: Cydia pomonella; assembly: GCF_033807575.1. Lineage (NCBI taxonomy): Eukaryota > Metazoa > Arthropoda > Insecta > Lepidoptera > Tortricidae > Cydia > Cydia pomonella. The sequence continues at coordinate 2,733,722 of NC_084705.1, read as the reverse complement.
GCATTGCGAGAGATTTGAACGCACATTCCTCATGGCAACAGAAGCAAAAAATGTTATATGATTTTTTGTGAAATTCAACAAAAAAAAATCCCTTTTTTTAACACTCCTGTACATAAAACGTAATTTTTATTGATAAACACATAACCTAAAATTAACTAAAACTTTTTTTTTTTTGCGGGTAACCTCTCGAATACATTTTTTTAATTTTTGGATGCCAATCAATAGGTATGTTCAGACTAGACCTCAAAGTGGCAATACCGCAGACAAAAATGTGTTTTGTACCGACTTTGGCGAAAGAATGATTTCGGAAAACATTAAATTATCTCTGAAACTAGGCCTAATTCAGAAAACTTTATATGACATTTTAGTTTCTAAATATTACCAGGAATGCTTAGTTAAAATGTCTCGCAATGCTCACGGGCACCTTGTAGATGAGCTTTGTAAGAGGTGAGGCAAAGCGTGTTTTGCAATTTCTAGATTAACGAAAATGCTTGACTTGAACAATGTGTGTGGTACAAGGTCCTAGAATCTATAATCGTTTGCCAAATAATTTAAAGTCAGCTGAATTATCAGATAAATGATAATATGTTTATAATTAAGCTTAAGGAATATTTAGTACATAAGAATAATTTTATGTGTTAATTAAAATGAGATACTTATAGATATAGAAAATAGACGTAAATGTAGATGTTAATGTAAATAATTGAATTGATATGTAACTTGCGTTATGAATAAATAACATGAAATTAAAATTTTAGACTTACGCCGTTCAAGAAATGGGCCCCTGTCAGCATCAATCGTAGCGGATGTAATTATGCGTCTTTCATTCTCAAATGATTTTACAAAAAGAACGCGAATTGTAGTGATTTATAATAATATAAGAGGGTGACAGATATTTTATATTGATGCTGACTATACATAGTCCAACTATACGGGCAGAAAGGCGGACAACACGGTAATAATTCTAAAATAACTTCAATAACTTTCTGATAACTGACAGAACAAGGCGACAATAAGTCTAACCAAAACTTGCAAAACGTGCATTTTGCCTCCAAACCTTTTCCACTCTAAAATAAACTTTATCTTTTCGTAATAAGGAATATATTCATCTGCGCACCTGCCGCGAACACTAAAGTTCGCAAATTGCGGGCATCTTTCTCTGTAAGTCTAATTACGTCTGAATTGGAGAAAAAGAGAAAGATACAACAAGGTGTTTATTATGTAGTACTGACGTATTTATAAAGGTCGTATAGTACTTTAGGACTTTAGGTTTTTATGTCATTCTAGACTTGTAGGGCGTTATCCGTTTGTAGTGGAAAGTAGCTGAACCCTAGGTCAGCTATAATTATGATTTACAATCTGTATCGGTGTATAGTTACTATTATCTACCTACTTAAGTGGACTGTAAGCATTGAGATATATCTAAGGACGGGTCTTATGGGCAATAAGAATGGGGCCAATACAGCGGTGTCACGCGCAAGAATTCGAGCCAATCGTGCAGTCTAACGCCACAACGCGATTGGTTTATGAGTTCGAATCACGCGCGCGATTGGTCGCAACTAGTTGCATTAGACTGCATGATTGGCTCGAATTTGTGAATGACACCACTAAAGTAATGCCCCACTAATGGCCGTAAAGAGCCTTCCTTAGAAATATGGCAATGACTGTAAGGCGGAGAACAAACAAAAGTTTCATTTCATGACCTGTATTAGACTAGGTATAATGTTTACAGTTGTGCAAGTTGCGGAAAGTTTCTCAAAAGTTTTAAGAAAATTTCATAGGAAATTAAGTAAACTTCCAAAATTTAAGAGGCTGTCAATACCTAAAGCGCGCACACTGTCTATTTGTATCGGAGTAAATGAGATAGCACTGTCGCATGTTACTGGGCCTGGGCAAGGGAATAATAAGAAAAATATTTAAATAAAAAAAGTGGATTATTAGTGTAATATTTTACTCAATAGCGGTTTAGATATAAATGTTTTGAAATTGTGATTTTAATTGCAGACCCATAAGTCAAAACAATAAAGACATAGAACCGTTTAATTGTGATTTTAAGACTAATCTTTGCAATTATTTTCTATCGAGCCGATTTCGTTCAATCATGTATCGAGTACAACCATGGTCTTTGAAATATAATTAATATGAACATATATTTTTCTTACTTGACTAAAACAAATAGTCTTTCTTAAAAAACTGTTTAAGTAACATCAATTTCAAGGACATTGGGTGTTGACAGCCTCTTAACGCAAAATTTCGATCCCTATACCAAAATATGAGAAGTTTCATATGATAAGTGTACGAGATTTTTCAATGTGGAATTTTCGCAATTTTAGAAACTTTCCAACGGCACGATATACATATCTGCCGTCCTATCACTAAAACCTATCTAACCCACAAATTATAGTTTTGAGATATGGGCAAAAAACGTTCAAACCCATATCTCTAGAAAATGTGTACATTTCTTCCGGATTTCTTTTGTGCAAAAATTAAAACTAAATTTATCCTTACTTTGTTTGAAAACCATTTCCTCAAATATTATATTATTAATTAGATAATCACAATTTTGTGTTTTAGTGTTGCAAATAATTACTAAAATATGTGCGATATTACTCCTAAAACACCGTTAAGTATAGCTTAACCGTTCTTTAGAATTGAATAACATATAAAAAATAACTAAATAACGGCCAAGTCAATTTACGTGTTTATAGTATCGTAATTGTGAATTGTGTAATAAACAAAACATAGCTTAATAACCGCAAAGGTACTGAACAATTTTATAGTATTTTATCTGTTAAAATATTACCTAGAAAACATTTGTAATAACTCATCTGTTTCCATAAAACAAAAGCCTCAGCTCCTTCTACTTCACCCAGTATCAAAATTCACACTTGCAACCGAACCCAATCACCAGCAACTCCCTGTTCTTGCCAGCCGATCGACAGGGCTCCTGCCATAAAATATCTTGGGGTGGTAATTGACGAAAAACTGGATTTCAAGAACCACGTAATAACCACAGCAAATCGAGTACGCAGACTTATTTACGTTTTTAAAAATTTACGAAACTCGGCACGCAAGTCATTGCTTAGAACAGTCTACATTAGTATCTGCGAATCTGTACTAGCCTACTGTATAACTGCTTGGGGCGGAGCATGCAAAACTTACATGCTTACACTGGAAAGGGCGCAACGAGCTGTTATCAAGGTCTCCCTTCGAAAACCAATTAGATATCCTACCAAACTAGTGTACAGCAATCTGGGTGTCCTCAGCGTTCGTGGTATTTTTGTTCTGCGGGTGGTGTCAAGGATTCACAAAACAGTCTTGATGTCTCCCAACTACGAATGCATGCTGCAAAAGCGCACGTTCAAAGTCCCAGTTCCTCCGACTGTATCAGCTTTTGCTCAACGTCTGCCTAACTTCATCCATCCTTTTGTATATAACAAAGTTAATAGTAAAACTCTCATCAAAAAATGTACTGTTAGGGAAGTTCAGAAAAAAATTTCTTTATGGCTCAGCTCCCTCTCTTACGAGAATATAGAAGAACTTCTAAAAGTTGATAAATAACCACTTTCTCTTTTCACACACACACACACACACACACACACTCTTTCACTCGCAACAATCAACTTGATCGAGTCGCACACATAATGATAAATTTAAATTAGTTTAATTTAGTTTTAAGTAGTGTTAAATTGCTTGTTTATTAATTTAATTGTAAAAATGTTAAATTATAATATTTTAGTATTTCCTCTTCTTATAGGCTTTAAGTACCAATTGTATAAACTCTTTTGAGTCTGGGTTACCTACGAGACAGGCTGAGCCTAGTGTAGGAGCCAGAGCAAACTGACTAGCATATTCCCTAGCATAAAAAATACGCATGTCCTTCCTGTATGTTCTATTTTTGATTGTATTTTTTGTTTGCGTTTTTTCTGCATGCACTTTTTGTAATGGTAATTGTATAAAACAAAATGCTGTTAATAAAAATGCTGTTAAATTGGGCCGAGAATAAACACGTTATTGGACTGTAACCGTTTTTTAGCTATGTAATGACTATACATATTGAAGTAATTTGTATGCATTCCTATACTAAAACCCCGTTAAATGACGAACAAGTAATGCTCACAAGGAAATATTCACAAAAAAAGGTTTATTGTATTAACAAAATCATGTTAACCTGCATTATACTACTAAGTTTTAAGAGAAATTCAATATGTTAAATCAGATCTTTATCGTATATGTATTTATTCGCATGCAAAAATAAAACCAAAAACTTAAAAAATACTGACAAATCAGTCGTCAACTTTTTTAAATTTTAAAAACGCAAATTGTGTCAGTCTCAAAAATGTGTTAAATTTTATATAAAAAAATGTACGTGAAGAAGTAGATTACCAACCATTGTAAGGTGCCTGATCCATGTAAGGCCCAGTGTCTAATGAAGCCCACTTTTGAAAATGCGCCCCCCGCGCTTTGATTGCCAGTTCAAAAACCTAGTAAGGCTAAATGACTACACTAAAACCTATCATTTCTCAGATCCCTACTAGTTTTTTATACGGAATTTGTGACTTCCTGAGTTTTACTACGGTAAAAGGTAAGTTAACATGCTACTTACTAGGTTTAGAGGCATAGAAATCTGTAGTAATCATAATAATTGTGCCGATTTTGGAGCAGGTGTCTCTGTAATCGGGTGAGTACTTACGAGATGGATTCAAATAAGATAAAAAACGAATTTCCAATAATTAGTTACCCACCTTACCTAGTAGCTTTTTATATAGGGCAGCCAAAATCAGCCTTTAACACCCTTCGCATAAAAATAAAGTATTAATCTCATGCATTATGGAATGGCTGTAGTACAATATGCGGAGATGATCAGAGGCTTCACTTTCATAATTCCGTTGAATTTGGGGACCCGCTAAAGTGTGGTAGTTTCTTAAGTTACTTGGAGTTAGTAACTATTACAAAGCTCAATTAATACCTTTATGATTTCGACTCCATTAATCTGCACTTCTTTTCTTCTGAAACTTTTTCTCGTTAAGTAGAAAAATCTAAACTTCCCTTCTACTTAACTTTTTTAATGTTCGACTCGTCTAAGGCCGTTGAAAAAGATGATGCGAGCCAAAACATGATCCTCCCTATCCCCCATATGTATCCTCGAGAGCTCTATTCTTCTTATATTTTCCCGTCGCTTTGGTAAGATGCCGTTAGAAAGTCCAATTCCTTCTCCTTCTCAAACTACCGCTCTATTTATTTCCATTTCTTTGTTTCCTCTCTAAAGTTCTTGAGTGTCTTTTGTAAATAAACAGATTACCGTTTTGAACAGACATGCGCTCACGAACCCATATTAACCCGGTTACCCTACTCGGCACAGTACAATTATCGCTCTTGTAAAAATGCTGCAGATATGGTATAACACGGTGTTATCATTCTTGGAATTCGGTAATGCTTTCAACACGGGTGACTTCGACATCTTAGTAGGCATATTGCGTTCTCTTAATGTATCTCCTGCGACAGTGAACTAGTTTCATAGTTATTAAATAGGGCGTCAACAGAGGTGGATTGCTCTTAATCTTTATTGTGCCTGCACAGGACGAGGCAGCGTGTTGTCTCCTGTTTCATTTCCTTACTTTATATACTCTAACACGTTATATTTCCTTCTTCTGCCACTTTAAACATACTATCAAGGCTCTTTTATTCATCTACCATAGACCATGAACATGAACACTAATTTAGAAAGCATTTTGATTTGGACTTTCACGTTACGGTCTCAAGGTAAATCCACTGAAGTTATAGCAGGTACCTACCCAGGTCAAAGTGTTCTGCCAGGACTGATTTTAGTACTCTACCTGCCATTATTTTTAACGATACCTATTTAGATTTCCTACTCTCCCCAGGTCTCTTAAATCTCGCTGTTTCTCTATCATGGATACCTCAGATGAGCGAGTTTAGAAGGATTTTTTTTGATATAAAAGCATCACTCCGCAGAGTTCGAAACATTACGCCACTAAGATTGCATTAGCTCAATCCCTCTTACTAACTATATTAGTTTATGCTGACACTTGCTACTTAGACCTTTGGAACACCAACTCAATATGTTTGAGCAATTCCAGCAACTCTCTATTCAGTAGTTGCTTTTTAAATTAGATCATGTCTTCGTAGTGACCATGTTATCGCTACGTAGAAATCTACTACCGACGTGAATTATCATTGGTTTATCGTTCTCCATTTTTGTATGTAAATCGTAGCACTTACTTTCGGTTTCCGGTTTTTTTTTTTATATAAGCATGCATCCATCAGTCACCGAATAAAAAAGACAGCTTACAGCGCACGGCGCATTGTTAAACTGTCTGCCTTACGTAATAAAATTCAAGGGAATATGTTTTACACTTAGCGGGGTTTTAGCGTGGCATTGTTGGTTGGCCGTGTTTAACTGTTGTATTATTATTCTTTTTCTCAAACAGAATTACCCGTTAAGCACACTAAATAGGTTTTAGTGATGTATTTGTTACATGAATCGCAATAAAAGTCTTTTACACAAACGGTTAAAGAACGTTAGCCATGTTTAAGCATAGTAACTGTTTTTTTGTGTAGTATTTAATAAAAAAAAATTGTACTTGATAAAACATATTAATAGTTTTTCCAAGTAAATGTGTTTTAGCTATGTATGACGTAAAAGCTTAATTAAAATAAAAAACTGGCTAAGCGCTTTTATATTACTTATAGAAGAATAATGTAGGTTTGCGATTTTATAGTATTGAGAAGTATCAAATTATAATGCAGTTAGCGTGTTAGGTCGAGTCTGTATCTCCGTAACTACAACAGATAAAAATATGATTCCAAGACCAGTCGATAGAGAATTCTTTTCTCTTTTAGAATATTTGTCCAAATGAAAACTGGTATTATGCAGCTTTGAGCGGTTTTAGAGATAGGACGGCAGATATTGTTTTTATTCGCCCCTTTACCACATTCTACGAAATAAATACCTACATAATTATGCAATGTAAATACGTCATGTTTCACAACTATGAGACCATCCCCGGAGATGCAAAACTATTGGCTTCTCTACATGATGGCCCAGCGTAGGCCAGTCTAAGGGACGCAGCTACGCACGCGGTGAAATTAGAGCAATATCACTTGCTCAATCTAACGCATAAATGCGTCCCTAGGACTGGCCTACGCTGGGCCATCGTGTAGAGGAGCAAGATCTCTCAACTGACATTCGGACTTCGGACACAAAAAATCTAAGTAGGCATACTTTGAGTATATCAACTTTACTACCGACATTACAACAACACACAACGTAATGATGCCATTTAAACACACGAGTCCGTAGTGTCAGCGTGGGAACATCCTATTGTACAGTCAAGGTATTATCAAATATCAAATATCAAACATTTATTCAGCAAATAGGCCACAGGGGCACTTTTACATGTCCATTTTTACAAACAAGAAATTAAAAAAAAAAACAATTACAAATATCGAATCTATGAAATAATAAATACTTTATTAGAGATGTATACTGTCTCTAAATGTCAAATTACATAAAAAAAACTATGATAAAAAAATAAAACCATAAAATACTAAAATTTTTTAGAGATGAATAAGTCTCTAAGTGTCAGAGATAAAAGATAAAAAATATAAAAAATTAAATATCGACACGGACGAAGTGCCAAAAATATGTACACACATATATATTTTAATGTATGGGCAAAAAGGTGGTGTATACATGTTTTTGGCACGTTGTCTGTGTCGATATTTAATACCTTGACTGAACCATTTGTAACTTCATATTTACTACTTCACTCATATTTATAAAAAGGACAACATTCGAAACCATCAAAATGCAGCATTTAACTTCAAATATCTTAATTTGATATTAATCTCGTTGCCACTCGTTTGCACCAGATAAATGGACAGGTTAGAATCCCGGTAAGGGCATTATTTGCATGATGAGCACATTTATTTGTCCTGAATCATCGGTATTTTCTATGTTTTTAAGTATTTGTATATTATATAGGTATATCATTGTACGAATAACCCACACACAAGCCTTCTTGAGCTTACTGTGGGACTTAATCAATATGTAAATAACTAAAAATAGCTATAAATAGTTCTAAACATGAAAAATTGTATTGACATATAAAACTATGTTTTATAAAGGAATAAATGAATGAATGTCCTTTAATATTTATTATCATCTCCTTATTCATTAAACATTTTGGGTAAGGTTATTTATAGTATGAATATAACTGCAAAAAAATACATATACACATAATAAAAAACCTGTCCTAGGGTACCAGCGGGGCAGGGCCCAAGCTGCCGGTGGTCAGGGCCGCAGAGAGGAAGACTGACTATCCGCGCCGTGTCCAAGATTACCGCCTTTTGCATCTGACCCTTGATCCAAACACCTAGCGAGAGTCTCTCAAGGTGTTGGTCGAGAGATTATTAAATATCAAATCAATATTAGATTTACAAGCGTCAAATGGCCCTAATAATCTCGGCACATAGTTAATGTTGCGTTGCAAAAGGCGTTAGGCATCTGACCCTTGATCCAAACACCTAGCGAGAGTCTCTCAAGGTGTTGGTCGAGAGATTATTAAATATCAAATCAATATTAGATTTACAAGCGTCAAATGGCCCTAATAATCTCGGCACATAGTTAATGTTGCGTTGCAAAAGGCGTTAGGCCGGTTTGGACCAAACTGGTTGCAGTGCCACCAATCAATCGACTAAGAATGTTGTACGAATTTAGAAGCAGACAACCTACATTTTTAAAGATTAAAGTACATTACAACATCTGTCATAATCAAAAAACGATAAATAAATAAATGAAATTCTTTATTTCCAGGCAACTATTGAGCCATATTTAGATTGTATGAAAAAAAAAGGAATTCTAAAGATTTCATAATTTTTAAAAGTTGTGAGTGAGTGAGAAGTGTGACTATGTGCATCCCCCCGTAAAAATGGCAGATCGATTTGTACGGTAAGATATCGCTGAACTCCTCCCTTCCGACGTGTCGGAAGCCGGTGTTTCTCAAAGCCTAAATCAGTATGCGTAGGCAGTGTTACGTTACTTATCACCGAATAAGAAAAGTGAACGCATATCGCCATTTGCGAAGTAGGATATGCAGTCCTTCCTCGTCGGTCGACGTTCCATTAGAACTAGTTCTGCGATTAAACGCATTTAAGACGTGACCGTTTATACTATGATAGGTTTAGATTATAAATAATTGTACTAGACAGGAGAGATGAGGATTATATCGGGTATTACGGGTAGGTATATTATGCAAGTTGCAGGATGTATTCCACAAAGTTGGCAACATTGTTTAAATGTATAGTTTAAAAAACAAGTAATAAAGGGTTTATCCGTTTTAGAAAAGGAAAACGTGAAGATTTCGAAATTTTTATCCGTCTTTTTTCGGAATTCTGAAAACTTTTCGCTGTCATATTTTTAGGTGTTTGTTGTTCTTCCACACAAATATGAAAACAAGCTTTAGAACTGTATCGTCAAGTAATAAAGTATAACAATAATGTAATATTTATTTACACTCGAAAAATATATCCCAATTCTCCACACATTGTTGCCTGAACCGCCTGAATCGAAAACTTAAAGTTGACATTGACATTTCGCGCTAAAAAGGCGCCAATAGACAGGGGGCTTCTGTATACCTCCCACAGAGGCTACAGTTTAACACACACTCTATTCTGGTCAATATGGTGATCAATCACGTAATCACAGTGATACATATTACGTTAAAACGTGATTAAAATGAAGAAACGTCGCAGGCGCTCCAATCAACAGGGCTTTATCTTGCACACAACACAACATGCGCATCAAGGTCAACTGCATTCTTGCGATCATAGGAACAACATTAGCAACAGAATTGATATTAGTACTGGGAAAAAGCGTGAAGGAGCCAGGTATTGTAAGGCAGGACTTACTTGTAAATATAAAGTTTCTAAATTACTATTATTGTATGTGAAGATATCGCATCTTGACTCTGTAATTCGACCACGTTCTACATAGATTTACCTTTTGCTCAGAATGTATCCAAAGTGACGTCACGGACGGCCGATTGCCTCCGAAATTGACGAGGAATGACAAAGAAAATAAAAAGGAATGGAAATTATTGGAAATATACCATATATTAATAATATAGAACCGATAAGAACAATCAGAATCAGTATACCTATGTATACAAAATAAATAATTGTACATATGTTTGAATAGCCTTCATTGAAAATCCACTTAAGCATCCCTGCAGGCCTCAACCAACACCTTTCAAACTTTTTTTTGAGGGTTGTAAGGTCAAGCCAGGCTTGGCCGGACGGACATGGACTAGACACACAGCATAAGGAAAAAGCGGATGTGAATTACGGCAGTTACAATCACTACGTAGTGTCAGGTACCAAGCACTTTTGGATTCTAAGGTACGCCAGATGGTAACATTGCGTATTGTTCGGAGTCGTTTTCCTTTTGAACGTCTTTTCTTATGATAATGAGTAATGACATTAGTGTCGCCAAATACATCTTACATACATATCTATATTTCACTGCATACGTACTGGTTGTATAAGTAACCTCCTCTGACGTTCCTAATACCTTTACAAGTGTAGGTACCTACCAAGCACTTTTATGAATTCTAAGGTACGCCAAAAGGTATTGATAACTGCGTATTGTTCGGAGGCGCTTTCGTTTTTCTTCCTTTCTACTGTACAATGGCGATAATGTTTCATAACGACACCTTTGTATTGTATTGACGACTTTGGCATATTTTATGTAACGACTATTGAAAAGTTTTAAAACACTGTTCCGCCTGCAAAACAGACGAGTCACAGTTCACAGATGATTCTTTTGACAGAGTAATGTTTAGAGTCAGAGCCAGAGCCACGTCATCATAGAATTTGACGTATAAAATAACACTCGCACTGCGTGCGCTATCGAAATCATTGCAGACTTGTCTTGGTCTGACCTTAGTAGTATATTACTCATATACGAGGGGAGTCATTCTGATGACGTCATTCTGCTGAAGTAGACGACCTGCACCGCCGTCTTCAGGCAGTTTTGGAGACGCAATACCATTCTCATCAACATATACGTTGGTAGCGGTTTCCTGCCCACTAGGGAGAGGTCTACATAGGAAGCAGGATCCGTGCTGCATACATCTGATATGTATCGACCTTAAATGTACTATTAACTTTAAGATAAACGTAAAGATTATTAATTCAGCTATTTTACGGCCAAAGCCGGTCCGGTGTGAACCATTGGGTATGTAAACAAGTTTCGTATCCGCAAAGGACGGTCGTTGGTCTGAAATGTAGCCGGTTGTACTGTGTGAAATGTTTAATGGAATCTCATCTTTGTGGTAATTAAACTATTGAGATTTTTTAACGGTTATAGTTTTTCCAAGTAAAAAAACTAGCACGAAACCCAGCTAAGAACCCAATCGTTTGAAAATGACTATCACGACTTTTAAAAAATCGCACCTAAGTCGGTTGAGCCGGTTCACTCTTTTGGAAAATATGAATACTATGATGCCGCAGACACTGCTTACTCATAAACACATGCGATCATCATGATCATGTCTGTATGTCCGTCTCTCACCGACGTGCTTTAGGATTGCTTAGTCAAGATTGACAAGAACCGTGCATCCACAGCTGAGTTCTTGTCAGTTTTATCACAATGTGTACTTTTCAGATTCAAGGAAATTGACAGTTATATCGCTATCTGAATGTCAAATGTTCGAAATTTTCACCGATATGAGCCTCGTTATTCCATTACTAATTATTTTTATGGACATACAGGATGACCTTAGTCATTGGACATACAGGATGACCTTAGCCATTGGACATACAGGATGACCTTAGCCATTGGACATACAGGATGACCTTAGCCATTGGACAAATCCTGAAATCCCACGTAGGGTTACTTCTCAGGAATGCTCTGACGTTAATATTTTTTTAATTAGAACAAAAGATAAAAATATAAAATTTTCGAACAAAAGTTATTTGCAATAATCGACAACAAAAAGAAACACACTGTGTTAATCTTTGGCAGTATTTTTGACAATTTGTTCGAAATATTTGATAATGATGTCATTTTTCAAAAGTCGGAAGCTTATTACTGTCATAAATAAAAAAAGGTAATCAAAAAAGTCGAAGAAGGTTCCATACTATTCTTTGAGGATATTACCTTAGGAGCTACTAAAACATACAGGCTGCTCCAAAGTAAAAAATAGTAATTTGTTAATTTCTTCGAAGCGGCTACACCGGTTGTTATGATACTTTGTACACTGGTTCTAAATACCCTAATGCATATGTACATTTCGGCTTTGTCCAATGGCTAGGGACACACTGTATGAATTGCATGCTGTTTTTGATAGGGTGATGAGTTTAGACGTAGTAATTATTATTCTTATTCAGTCCAACCACAACTATTACTCGTATTTTTCTTAGAAGCCCAAAGATTACCAACTATTAAGAAACGAATAATTAACAAATGACTAAGCAGTCTTAGATAAGCCTTCGTTCACAGAATAGCGTGTTCGCAACTGAGCCGTCAACCACACGATGTTTACAAATAGGTAACCCGCTTCCCAGCTTTATTGTTAACCGCCGAGGTACTGGCAGTCATTCTCATCAGGTCTTAAGTCAACCAGTGTAACATTAGTCTGGCAAACCAATTTTGTTAGTAGAAAAAGGCGGAAAATAAACACTTTTACTTGGATCGTATTAAGCTCCCGCTCAGGGATCGGAAACCGGCATGTTTTTTATGACAACGATCTTTGTTAATTATTTCATTTCTAATTGGGTAATCTAATAAATAAAACATACGTTATCTAAAAATACAACTGAGTTCTACATTTGGAGTATAAAATAAATCGAAGTAGATGTTTATTTCGAAGTTTTTGCAAAAAAAAGGTCCCGATCCCTGCTCCATCTTCCCCACTAAGAAAATTATGTGGGAATATGTTTTGCTAAGGTTCCCGCGACAGTCAGCTCGTCAAGCGTTGGGAATAGCTACCCTGCTGCAGATCCGAGATAATGCGTGTATTATAATTAAATATGTCGCTTTTACAACGTTTAGCTACGTATTAACAGGCAGGTTAAGAACAATTAAAAATTTAAAACGGTTAATAATTTGAAGAAATTCGGCGCAAAACGTTTTGTTTCTTTCGCTCTTTATTGTAATCCGCGTCTATACCTACATCTGCGAAGGAATTTAAAGTGTTGCGTTAATTTGGGTATAGCTTGAAACCCCCTTGTAAGAAGTTACAGGGCATTGTTGTGAAGTTTTAAACTTAGACTAGACCTTGCCGTAATATATACATAGTAGTATAGGCTATGAATCAAGGACCTACGCAAGATTTGAGTCTATTAATTCTCCGATTGAACACTTGTCGTTTAAAGAGGTACCTACTCCTTGTCTATTAATTAAGTGAAGTCAACTTATGTTTTAAGTTATGTGGATTCGCCTTTAAGGGGCTCCCCGCGGTTTTAATAAATTTTTGAATATTTTTCGTGCATCATTGTCACTTGTCACAGTCGTGACGTCGCGTCATTGAATGCGACGTTTTGAGTTAAAAAAAGTAATGATACATTGCTTCTTGAATTATTTTATATGGAAAAATAAAAGTCTGTGTTTTATATAACATATGAAAGTGTGTTAATAAAAGTATTAACTAACTAACCTTTGGTTATGCGGTACTATCAAAAATACACCCAATACCCAGACAACAGGGTTGCCAGAGCTCAACGAGGGTGGGAGGGGGTTAGGGTCGGCAACGCGCATGTAACTCCTCTGGAGTTGCAGGCGTACAGAGGCTACGGATACTGCTTACCATCAGGCAGGCCGTATGCTTGTTTGCCACCGAGGTAGTATAAAAAAAAAATACACCTTTTTTGTTCAGATGTTAACTAAACGTCGTGGCCATCGCTGTCTGTCAATTTTCTTCATAAAATGTGTGACGTTCGTCGGACTGCCGCAATTATGTTCTGTCTGTTACTTAAGACGAAATTTAAAAAAAACTTTCAGAATCGTTTTATATCACTAAAACCCAAGTCTAGTTTAAGTTTGCGCTTATATCAAAAATACACACTGTATTCATTATGACATAGTATAAGGAAATATAGAACGGGTGTATTTCATTCGCCAACAAACTGCCAGCGTAGCCAACATGCAAACCGCTTACGCTCCGTAGCGATCGAAACGGAACTGTCACTCTCGCACTAATATGGAAGAGTGATAGAGACACAAAGCGTTTCGTTAACGATGCGATAGCGACCCGGCTGTTTCTGCAGTTTGGCGAAATTCTGTAGTAGATTGAACTGTTTTTGTTTATGTGCTATAAAATTTAAAAAAAGTCACGTTAAGACTTAAACATGCTAAATTAAGACTATGCAATAATTCAAATGTTCGTGAGCACCAAACCACACAATACGCCTTTTTCCATGATAAATATCTAATTGTGCCTCAATCGTTAGATTTTCATACAACCACGTAACACTTTCCGCAGCGCCTGCGCACAGGAGCATAAAAACGCTTGCATCACGCTTATACAAGATGTTAACCAACCGGCGAAACTATTAACTAAGTATGAGTTTTAGTTGCGAGTGCATCGGTTAAGAGCAATGCCTAGCTGAGCAACTTTTCAAATCTCGTACATATTTTTGAAGCTGTTTCTGTCGCGCTAAGGTGGGCGGGAGTGTGTGCGTGCGATAAGGACAACTGCAGCTCGGACTAAAACTCCCACGCAAAAAACTCAAATATTGAGGTTTCGCTCTCGACTGTTTCCTTCTCCAACACAACCAATCATTGTGAAATTTTGGAAACTGCAAGAGGAAGAAATAATCTATGCCGCTATGTTTTGATTTTTTGGATATTTGTTGTCATATTTGTATACTGCGCCTCTTTTTGCAGCCAATTCGATTGAGCCTTTTTTGCGATTTTAGAGGCGCTGGAAGTTTCTCCAATAAAATAATCCAAAAAAGCAAAACATAGTGGCACAGATATTGATGATATTGATCTTAATTGAAAAAATAATTGCTCCAGGTTAAACATCCGGAGAGGAAACAGTCGAGAGCTACAGAGAGTATGGAAAAATAGCAACTAGGAATTCCTCTTAAATTAACGCGAGTGTGTACAGAGTATAGTTGATTAAAATTTAACTCCCAAGAGAGTAATGACTTCTGATTTATTTACCTGCTTTTAGAATGACTTAAGGGCCAAGGGAGTTAAAAATCGTAATGAGATTTGATGTATTTTTTATCCAAATTATACTAAATCGCATAGTTGGCTCATAACTATTACAGACCGTTGCTCTGGATTCGATTTATAATTTATATTTTTTATTGCTTTTGTGGTGTTCTTATAACTAAAAAAGTGTGCCTACTATAAACCTTATCAGGGCACTGCATTGTTACATGGAGCCGGACCAAGATAAGTTGGCAGCGATTTTGATAGCCCAGACGGGGTACGTGTTATTTTAAGCGTCAAGCTTCTATGAAATAATGACGTCTACTTAACACTTGCACCATCTGAGCTAACAAAAACGCTGCTAACTTATCTTGGTCTGACTCTACCTATAAAATACAAAAAATATCATTCAATATTTACATTTAATATGTTACATCTAAATCTAACATCATCATCATTCTTTGCGTTGTCTCGGCATTTTGCCACGGCTCATGGGAGCCGGGGCCCACTTGGCAACTAATCCCAAGAATTGGCGTAGGCACTAGATCTAAATCTAACAAATCGTTGATAATCGTTTGTCCCTATCTGTCATTTCTGTTAGAAAGAGACAAATTTTAACAGAGGTTTTGGTCCGGTTGCTACGCTTTATTAATAAGAGAATAAGATTAGGTTCCATAACAAGCTATACAATAAAATAGACAAAATAACAATCATTGTCTGAACTGATAATATTATTGAATTATATTATCTATATATTGTTCAGTTCAATACACGGAACACAATAAAGATTATTAATATTAATATTTTATTATAAACATATATATTATTATTGTAAACCATAGATATAAGAAGTAAGGAGATTTATAACGAAGCATAATTTCAACGAGTCTCGCTGTCTCCAACTGTCCCCCACCACATCATTAAAGGCGTGGCCAGACAACCAACTCACGCGCTGTGATTGGCCAAACCGCGCGGTGTAGGAGCCTACAGCGGCGGCACTAGAGTGAGGACAATTCGATAGAGCTATCGATATTTTACATGTTCTGAAAATGACCTAAGAGTTTTGACATTTTTGTTTTAAGTAATAATTGCCATAGACTTAATTTATATTCCTTTAAATTTTTGACCTTATTTACGAGCTAAGAATTGTAAGGTACGTGTAAGGTATATTAGTTGAGCCATAAGTTCTCTCACAAAGGTTTTTACTGATAAAATGTAATATAAAGCTTTTAATATAAAAAAAAGCATGTACCATGATGCGAAAGCTTGTTTATGCTTAACTAATCAAATTGGTTTAAATTTTAGTCATTATTTGATGTAATGTTTGTTTAAATTGTTTACTTTCGGATTGTCGTTAGACGCGAGCGCTTCATTAAAAAAATAGTTTCAGTTTATTATAGCATATTTCGTCACCAATTGAAAGCAATTCCAGCATGTTATATAGTAAGTATAATGCACCATTAAATAAGCTTTTATATCATATGTACGAATAATAAGGAAACAGTAATCATAATTATCAGTAAAAATCTTTCTGATAGAACTTTTGGATCGACTAAGTATACAATATACTATTATTTTAAACATATTTATATTCTATCTGTAACTGTAACTGTAAACATTTTTCTTGAAAATGATCCGAACAAATAACACTTTTCTCGCTCGTAAACCAGTTAGGGCCCTTTTCCTGTAGCATTTATCCATTTTTCGTTAATACTGGGATTTTTCGGGAAACTGAAAAAAAAAAGCAATCATGAACATATTTCTTTGTTGACTCACTGTAAACTGTACCTCTGTAAATTCTATTCACCACAGTTTCTTTTTCAATTGTTTACTCTAAATAATTGTATATTATTATTTTCAATTGTAGTATTGTTTTTTTTTTTACTTGTAAACCGTATTATCCACCACAGGACAGGCTATGCCTAGTGTGGGGGCCAGCATAAATGTAATACTGTTATTATTTTATTTCTGAAATAAAACATTTGTACATTTGTACAATTGTACTTAATTAAATCAGTTTATTTTTTGGATTACCTTTTCGATTTTTAATCCAAATTAATAAGTATTAAATTGAACATTGGGTACCTATAAAATAATTGTAAAATTTTACTTGAAAAGTAATTACTTTCGTATGAAAGTAATTATTTTTAATGTGTGTATACACTATATCCAAACATTTTTATCGATAACGCTCAAAGATCAATTATATGCACGAGCACCACTCTACTTCGCGGCGTCAATGAAGGGAGCGGTTGGCGGTCGTACCAAGAAACAATAATGTCCCTGTGAATATCGTTAGCGGTTTAATGCATTGCGCCGTTGCTAAGGACACTACAAATAGTTTTCCATGCCAAAGCGTCAATGTAGAATGCATAGACAAATTGCCACGCGTTTGTATGACAACATGGTCTGACTCAGAAAAATCATATGTCACTGGATTTATTTGTTAAAATGTGTGGTTTTATTGACTAATACGTGAAAAAAAAATGTACTATGTAACTCCATGATCCTTATAGTTTCTGGATGCACTCCTATTTCGACACAAAATAACGCTATAATTCGGCATTTCAATAAAATTGACGCGCACATTGTTCAATGACAGCTAATTTGCTACTGTCTTACGGCGGGCCGGTATGGCCACGATGTGGCCATGTCGCGGCGACACGCGCCACGCCTCCGTCAGCCATCTAGTACTTTCTATGATCTGAGTTGTAAACTGTGTGAGGTGTGCAATAAAAGGTATTGTATTGTATTTTTCTATGGAACTTTTACTACTATTCGACAATCAATATTGTGTGTGAAAAGATAGGCCTGTGCCCAGCAGTGGGCCTTTTATGTTATGGTATAGTCAGCAAACGAGCAGACGAGCAGCCTGATGGGAAGCGGTCATCGTCGCCCATGGACATAAGCAAAATCATAGGAGCCACTTAAGCGTTGCCGACCCTCGAAAACCCTAAATATCCGCTTCTTGAAGAATCCCATGTCGCCTCGCCTTATATTATATTCGCAGCCCAGAAGCTCCTTCTCATCATCAACTGAAAAACATCATAAAACACGTTACTGTACATAAATATATCACAACTTCTAGATAATAAGAAGAAGTTAATAAAAAAGCACGGACGTTAATGTATGCATTGTTAGACGCCGTATTTACGAGTATTACCAACTTTTACTTAAGTTCACAGTTCACCTGTTTAGTGTAGGTAAATGATACACTAGTCACACTACACATATGTAAATCTGCGAGACGTCGTCGACGACTTCATTTCATTTCATTTATTAATTGTATAGTCATGTTGCAATACAATTCAGTAAGTCAGTCCATGACGCGCTGTGAGGACATACAATAACAATACAGGGTGTCCCAAAAAGGACACACGGACACGGACGATTAGGGGAACAATGAAGTGCCTTAGGGCGACACGCAATCTGGTGTGGACTAAATCTTATTGTAATGGAGTGTGTAAAGTGTATACTGAAACCGGTATTTCACGACCATAGGAGGTTAAAGTTTTAGTAAGTTACAAATACATAGTTGCTCTGGTAGAGTCAAAGTGTGGCAATGTCAAATTTCTAAGAAAAAAAGACGTTCCCCTAATCGATTACACCTACGACTCCATTGTCCGCTACACACCTTTATTGTATATAACGCTTTAAAAATGTCGTTAGTGTGATGTAGAACTCGCCTTATTCAGTTCAGCGCCATCTACAGACTTATTAAGTAAACTTTACACTAACAAACAGTTTCGGAACGCCGCCATATTGTGCTCGTAATAAGATTTAGTCCACACCAGATTTCGTGCCGCTCTAATGCACTTATTGTTCTCCTAATCGTTTACACCTACGACTCCATTGTCTGCTGCAATGGCTTCTGACTGTACTTTCTCTAACTTTATGGCTTAGGGTGGACATTCATTTTAAGTCAAAGTTGTCTATTACGTAAGTTTCTTGCGGTTTAGAGGAGTTTCCTTCCGGGAGCTTGAGCAAATTTTATAAAATTATAGAAGATGGACGGCGTGGAGAGAACATCGTGCCGTCGGTGAGCCGTATTTGGCTCCGCGGCTAGATGTGTCGTCTCGTCGGTTAGAAGAGAAGGTCGAACATTCAAGCTTCGGATGTATATACCTATAAATACACCGTCCTTCCCAGGACAATATAAGATTGCCCTTTTCAGTAGCAATTAGTTAGCATTGTACTAAGGAGAAGTTTTTAAAATATTAATTCTATGATTTTAAATTTAGGAAGCAATAAAAACATGCCAAGACCTTATTAAATACAGCCTTTTTAAACTTGCAACTTGCTAGAGGCAATTCTAAAACTTCTTCACAGAGCTACCGTGTCACTGTTTCAGTGTGTTTATCTGCTTAAGCACGAATTATCAGTCGATCGATCAAAAATGTGCATATTAGAACAATTTCTCTATGTCTATGATGCCCCACGACGTCAATCAATGTGTATGTATTATGTTCCCACAGGCTATTCCTAATACGTTTCTAGGAAGTGTCTTCATGCGAACATATTCCACCCAGGGACTCATCCACCCCATTCCAGAAAAAAACCTTAAAATGGCTTAGTCGTTTATCCAATAACCCAACGATTGGCTTTCCCTTTGAATGCTTACCCGTTCATTTGACTTAGCTGTAGGAAGGGGTTTCCCTTTCAGAGGGTATCCCCTTCCTAATTCAAAAAATTATGACACTTGTGCTGTCAAAGCGCTAGACATCCATTCCTTCTTTTTAATCATAAATAGGCAATACTTATTTGATTCTATTTTTATGACTAGAAAGTTGAAAATGGCATATGTGTTATAATTTATAATCGTTACCCCTTCGAGAGGTTAGCGCTTAGGAACGGGTAGCAGCTTACCCGTATTATGAAGCGCTTCAAAAGCCAAATGAGTGGGTTTTAGTTAAAAACGGTTTTACTAAGCAAAGCTTTACGAAATACCCCTTCCAAAACCCTCCAAAGGGGATACCGGACCGGTCCCTGTCCACCACATCGTCTACTGTGGCGAAAACATGCAGGCACGATACATATAATAAATTTGATGATGGTAGACGACCCCCATCTCGTACCAATGAGTTTTTCGGAACTGTACGAAATATTATTTGATACTTACCAGTCGCTTTTCGATGAAGGAAAACATCGTGAGGAAACCGTACTAATCCCAACAAGGCCTAGTTTACCCTCTGGGTTGGAAGGTCAGATGGCAGTCGCTTTCGTAAAAAACTAGTGCCTACCCCAAATCTTGAGATTAGTTGTCAAGCGGACCCAAGGCTCCCATGACCCGTGGCAAAATTGGCATTTTCAACAACAACAGGACAACGCGAGGAAAAAGAAAATACCTGCTAGAAAGGACAATTAAAAAAAAAATACGTTTTCATAACGGACAATGGGAATACCTGAAATCTCTTTTTTATTATAGCACAGTCTAAACACGGTTATCACACCAATGCACGCATGTTGCTCCCGTGTGTGAGCGAGACAGAGCTGTGCATGTATATACTATATACGTATAATTACGTATCATGATGTCCAGCTCTCACACCGTAGCGGCGTGCATAAAATGTGACTGTCTGCACATTCTATAATAAATAAATATTTGGGGTCAATCTTACACAGATCGACTTAGCCCCGAATTAATCAAAGCTCGTACTATGGGTACTAGGCGACGATGTACATACTTATATAGATAAAAACATACTTATATATACAGAAAATCTGTGTCTAAAACACCAGAACCAAAAAGTAATGAAATAAGCATATTTGTATTTTGTATATTATTACAACCCCGGTCTCCTAACCTAGTTGCTAGTGACTCAGTTCAGGAACAAATATCTGTGTTCATCACACAAATAAATACGAGGATTCGAACCCTTTTTAGGGTTCCGTAGCCAAATGGCAAAAATCGGAACCCTTATAGATTCGTCATGTCCGTCTGTCTGTCCGATTATGTCACAGCCACTTTTTTCCGAAACTATAAGAGCTATACTGTTCAAACTTGGTAAGTAGATGTATTCTATGAACCGCATTAAGATGTTTACACAAAAATAGAAAAAAAAAATTTTTGGGGGTTCCCCATACTTAGAACTGAAACTCAAAAAATCTTTTTTCATCAAACCCATACGTGTGGGGTATCTATGGATAGGTCTTTAAAAATGATATTGAGGTTTCTAATATCATTTTTTTCTAAACTGAATAGTTTGCGCGAGAGACACTTCCAAAGTGGAAAAAAGTGTGTCCCCCCCTGTAACTTCTAAAATAACAGAATGAAAAATCTAAAAAAAATATATGATATTACATTACCATGCAAACTTCCACCGAAAATTGGTTTGAACCAGATCTAGTAAGTAGTTTTTTTAATACGTCATAAATGGTACGGAACCCTTCATGGGCGAGTCCGACTCGCACTTGGCCGCTTTTTTTAGGCTTCCGTACCCAAAGGGTAAAACGGGACCCTATTACTAAGACTCCGCTGTCCGTTCGTCACCAGGCTGAATCTCATGAACAGTGATAGATAGACAGTAAACATTTTCACAGATGATGTACTTATTTCTGTTGCCGCTATAACAACAAATACTAAAAAGAACGAAACCCTCGGTGGGCGAGTCCGACTCGCACTTGTCCGGTTTTTTTTACCTAGAAATCAGAGTCGACCGGACAAATCCGGTCCTATTTCTCTTTGCCCTAAGAGGATTTGAACCCGGGACCATCGGCTTCATAAAGGCAGGGTTACTACCCACTAGGCCGGACCGGTAGTCGATGTCGTCGTCTATGACCAAGGTTGATATTAGGCACAGATAAAGACAAGTTAATTAATGTTTTCGCAATAATTAAGAATGATTAGTTTTAATTGCATAGTTACTTATATAATAAGCGTTTACCCTACTGTTGTAACTTTTACCCCACATTAGTAAATGGGGTAATTATACATAACAATTACCTAAGTGGAAACGTTAATTTTATACTCCGTCGGCAAATAAGCATACGGTCCTGATGGTAAGCAGTGTCCGTAGCCTATGTACGCCGGCTCCAGAGGAGTTACATGCACGTTGCCGACCCTAACATTCCGCACCCTGGTCGAGTGTCAGTGTGTTTATTAATACCATAATAATTCAGCCTATATACGTCCCACTGTTGGGCACAGACCTCCTCTCATGCACGAGAGGGCTTGGGCTATAGTCCCCACGCTAGCCCAATGCGGATTGGGCACTTCACATACACCTTTGAATTTCTTCGCAGATGTATGCAGATTTTCTCCTAATGTTTTCCTTCATCGAAAAGTTAGCGGTAAATATCAAATGATATTTCGTACATAAGTTCCGAAAAACTCATTGGTACGAGCTAGGATTTGAACCCGGAAGCCGGATTGAAAGTGTCATATCCACTCGGCCACCACCGCTTTACGTTACGAACTAGGTTATTATTATAACTAATAGCTTAATGTTTTTAAAACACTGCAACTATAAGTACTTCAACTGCTACAATTTTAAAGTATTTTCGGCCTTATAATTGACAGTATGTCTGAGGAATAAATTCGTCGACACAAAATTTACACATGAACAGACAGAAGTTTTTGTGGCAAAATAAAATGACTGACAAAATCAAATATCGACATGTCTATAACCGATGTTTCCTTAGCGTTATAGATATTTTTATTTATATTTTAGCGTAAATTACAGCAAGTAGAATTAAGTTATATTTATTTACAATAACAATATACATAATGGATATATACAGATGATTACTATAACTAGCTTATATCTAAAATAGGTCATTGAGGCATTGTACCAAGGATGCTGGCGGCATTTCCTCGTTGTATCGCAATACTGATACGTTGTGCGAGGAAGTCACCAGCTCTTCGGTCACCAGTTACGTCAACCAGACGTTTCGCGATTTCATAGAATAATTTAGTAGAATTTACATCTTTTTATTATCGGACTTATCGATGTCATTATTTGTCGATGTTTCATTTTCTAAAGCACTCGTTTTTGCCACAAAATCTTTTATGTCTGCACATGAACCATCAGTTCAGTCACGATTTGTTTCATACATACATTATACACATATGTCTTCATAGCCAATTTAACTGTCATTTGACTTGCCCCAAGCAATTCGCCACATGTGATGTATGCTAGTGTCGGAACCGGCTTAACGCATAACTGTACTGTAATCGGCGGAGTGGGTAACGGTGGCAAATTGCGGAGGTCACTCGCATAATGCGACGTTTCGTGTTCGGGCTTAGTAGGGTGCCGCAGAAGTTGGGTAATACAGAAGCTTAACTGTGTCGTTTTCAAGCAAATAGACTGCAGAGCCTAGAACACCGTAGAAAGGTAGCCTGTTTATCGGTATTGTACAGGATATATTTCGGAGAGTGTGCGATGGGATTACATTATCTAATCCCCCCATCTCCGTTCTGCCACCGTGGGACTAGACGCGGACTTGCGTTTCAACCTTACGTCGTTACTTTTCCGCTGATTCGCACTAAACGCTACGCATCCAGCTTTATCTTGCGAACGGCTAAGGAGTGGAATTCACTTCCTGCATATCTATTCCCAATCCACTATAATTTGGATCTTTTTAAATCGAGAGTGAATAGACATCTTTTAGGTAAGCATGTTCCATCGTAGACTGCATCGGCACTTACTATCAGGTAAGATTGTGGTCAAATGCTTACCTTTTCCTTATATATACCTTTTCCTTATAGCCAGTGTGCCTGGACCGCCCTATGTAATAAGTATAAATGCATTTTGTTCTCGGCGTCTTCTGGAAAAGTGGGGCCTTCGCCGCCCTTCGCAGCCTGCCGCGCCGGGCCATGGCTCCCTTAGCCCTAGGGTAAATTAAATACGCCCCCGTGGTACCGCATTGACGCTTGCCATAAGGACGCTCTGACAGATTATTCGTATAAGGATCATGAAAATTTCGTCCTTATCCTTATGGTAAGCGACATGTGGTACCTTTTGCTTCAAAACGTCACCTGTTTCATAAAGAAATAGGTAAGATTAGAGATTATTAAATTAGATGTACTGTTGTATGGAATTATGGCAAACGTATTTTTAGCTAGTGGCTCTGTGACTAGCATGTCTTAAAACGGTACATACGGCCCGATTCGAAGAATGATTAAGACACGTTTAAGATCTTGGAAAGATCTTTCTAAGATCGATAACTAAACGACATGTCAAAATTTACGTTTATTTCGATTCCGCTGTGCTGCGTTTCGATCCCAATAAGATCTATCTACGATATTTCTAACTTCAAAGTGACATTGGTTGCCTGAATCGAGCTGCTTCTGTCAATTATACAACATACAAACGATATCTAAATGACAACTTATCTAAACCAGAACTTATCGTTGTAGTATTTCATTCTTCGAATCGGGCCGATAGGTAAATAGGTATGCATCAATGATGCAAACAAAAACAAATATTAATTATTATTTCTAAATAAAGAATTTCTTTTAATTTTTATAACATTGTTGCCATTGACTAATGACATTTGTACCTTTTGAATGAAAGACATGCAAGTCAAGCCTCTGTATTGATAAGTCATCTGCGTGCTACACTGTCTAAGTAAACAGTCCATGCCAATATCAACCTTAAAACTTCACAATACGGTTCAACATCGTTCATGCAATAACTGCTCATGCGCTCAGGTCTATTTGTATAGGACAATGTTCGGCTTCTTGCACTTTTTGTAAGAAATAAAAAGTATCCCACTTTCATTTCCGTAGCTACAAGATAATGATAGTCGGATACAATATTGTTGCTGGATTTATTGTCATTATTCGACTTGAAAAAGGTGGTTGTCAAAATCAAAGAGAATTTGAATTCTGAAAACCATCTTTTTCAAGTCGGCGCCATCTTACCGGGCACTACCTAAAGATTATGGCGCCATCGCTCGAAACGATGCTGCTATACCTTTGGTCTTTGATCTATTAGATGGCGCCACTTTTTGATATTTATCAGTCAAAAAACACAATTTAACAAATTGAACACATATGAGTGAAAGAATAAGGATCAAAGTCACAGGGTTCAGTACCCCTAGTGTAAATAAATTCGATTTTGAAACGTGACGTACGCGTTTGCGTTTAGTCTCATTTTGTATTGGATTTTGAAAGAGCGCGCCAAGCGGGACGTTTTGGAAACTCAAAATCCTATACAAAATGAGACTTAACGCAAACGCGTTCGTCACGTTATGATGTCGATCAAATTTACACTAGGGGTACTGAACGTTTTAATTATGTGTCGAAAGATGACAGTAAATTAACGTCGCTACAAAGTCGCTTTGACAATACACTTCTAAGGGGTGTACCGAAAAAAAATTGAAAACTTCAAATGAAAAAAAAAGATGCGATTGAAAACAAACTAAGGATTTTAGAATAACTACAATAAAAAGCTACTTTTAATTTAGATATTTGTTAGGTTTTTTATTTATTATTTTTTCTGTAGGAGTGAGAAAAAAAGAAATAAGAATAGTATCCGAAAATTTTCAGAGTAATTTACAATTTCCGAAACTTTTCGTCGGCATATCAGTACATAAAACTATTTCATATACTCCACAATTTACTTTCTTGCAAGCATTCAACGCTCCAATTTACTTGACAAAAACTTGTCATTCCAATAGTAATCCAAATCAATCATACGTAGTTACAGATCATTCTCACGCGCATGCGCTTGCGTCACGTGTGAATCTATCGCAATGCCATTGTGGTGCTGCTCTGGTTTATACTTGGGTGTCGTAAGGACATATTTAGGTACAATGATCTTAGTTGGACTTAGCTAATTATTAATTGTAGTTTTAATTTATTGTATTGTAATTTTAATTTATTGTATTGTAATTTTAATGTATTGTATTGTAATTTTAATGTATTGTATTGTAATTTTAATTTATTGTATTGATGTATTTCTTCTTATTAATTGTCTTGTTTTTGACATAGTGTTTAATTTTATTGTTATTTATTTTTTCTTTATATATAGTTTTAGTCATTGATATGCATTTTTATTTTTATTTGAATTTGTTATTATTTTTGTATCTTATCTATGGACATGTGAAATAAAAATTTGATTTGAATTGAATAAAAAAAATATCGATCACAATATAGGAATACCCATACCCATTATTACCCATAGAGCTGCTTTCCATTGAGGTGTCCATTGTGCCCAAACCACCCGACCATTGACCGGGAGGTTTGGGCAATTTGTCATGGTTTAAAAATTGTCTTGCAATTTTAGGACTGTTTTTTTTTACCACATCGGTAGCAAACAAGCTTACGCCGCTTACGGGCCGCCTTATGGTAAGCAATCACCGTAGTCTATGGAAGCCTGCAACTACAGGGGTGTTACATGCACATTGCTGACCCTAAATATGACTATGACTGATTATAGTTGTATGAGCATTTTTCGTGACAACTGTAACCAAATATATGTACTAATACACAAAAACAAAAAGTTGATTTTGTTAAAAAGTTAAGCTTTTATTACGACTTAAGTAAGTTTAAGTTAAGTGTGTTTAGTTAAGTAACGTTGTCTGAAAGAGATCGCTCTTTAGCGATAAGACCGCCCGTTGTCTACCATAGTCTAAGTTGTATGTTTAATTTGTATGTCATTATGTTATTTCATATTGGTGAGCAATAAAGAATATTTGTATTGTATTGTAAGTATGTACTTACTTAAGTAAAACAGGTGCCCAATGCTCCCCTAGCTCCCCTTCCTGCTTTTTGAACTACTGGCTTTGCTTGAACCATAAATGTGCCGTTTTCAACCAAAAGGCCACTTATTGTCGGTTGGTAATAATACGCTATTTCCATAAAGCTTACATTTAAAATCAACCTTATTGACAACCGACAATGTGGTAATGTGGTACATTTTAGTTGAAAAAGTTACAAATAGCTTATACATTTAAGTTCGTGACTACAGTACTTCGTTCTTTGGTTCTTTCAAATTCACTGGTAAAGTAGCTACTTGTGGTACAAAAGTTCTTAACTTATCGAATTTTAGTCACTAAAATTCGATACGCTAAATGATCACATGTTATCCTAAGTTATTGTTATTACCACACGACAATGTCCCAGTTACTCACATTCAAGTACTGCACGGAGAGTTGTCATATAGAACTCACTTTATTACTTTCAACTGCCATTCAATCTTCAACCTTATTGTTTAGCTCATAAGGTAGAATTTAGAAGAAAGGATTGAGAAGAGATACGACTTTCTGAAGGTACACTGAAGTGTGCCGCGAATTAGTTTCACAACTAGTTTTTATTTTGTTTTAGTTTTGTTCAGTCGATGCAATTTTCTGCGTTTGGAAACTGTACGTTCCACTTTTGGATTTATTGGTCTTTAATTTGATTGTTTCAATTGAATAGATGTATTAGTTAGATGTAGTAAATGGATAAAAAACCTGGCAAAGTGCGAGTCGGACTCGCGCACGAAGGGTTTCGTACCATAAAAACGGCAAAAAATTACGTTTGTTGTATGGGAGGCCCCTTAAAGATTTATTTTATTCTGCTTTTTTTTATTATTTAATTTAATTCATATTTTTATTTTATTTTTTGGAATTTATATGTAAATATTATGATTGTTTTGTGTTTTTGTATTACCTATGGATCTTGTCCGAAATAAATGCTTTTTATTTTATTTTATTTTTTTAGTATTTTTTGTTAGCTGCAACAGAAATACATCATCTGTGAAAATTTCAACCGTCTAACCATCACGGTTCGTGAGATACAGCCTGGTGACGGACGGACAGCGGAGTCCTAGTAATAGGGTCCCGTTTTACCCTTTGGGCACGAAACTCTAAAAACTAAATTCTAGCATGAGTTCGATCCAGAAAGATCGTACACGCTACATATGTTTCGGTTTATTTTATACTCCTAATATAGGACTCGGATGTGTTTTTAGATAACGACTTCGTATTATTAGATTGCCCAATTAGAAATGAAATAATTAACAAAGAACGAAAAAATACCGTTTTCGTTTCCATACAAAAAATACCGCCGGTCTCTGCGTACACGTAATAAGACCCCTAAGAGCACAAAATAGAGAGCAAATGAAAACTTAATCTGGTGGTTTTCATTTAAGTTTTATCCAAGAAGAATTGGCCACCACGTCTATAGCAGATGATTGTTGCAGCGTCGGGTAAAATCAGGTGTTGCGGGGAGGTTGATTGCAACGTCTGCGATGACTGAAGAGTCCAATACCAGAGCGGCATCTTCTGCCACAGCAATCACAAACATGACGAGAGTCCAAGGGAGGAGGTCTAGCAGCGCGGAGTCTTTTCTGCCTAAGGTTCTCTAACCAGTCCTTGTCATGCTTGTCTACACCCGCTTTGAGATCTCGACGCCACTCTGGCCTCATTTCAGCCTGAGATTCCCAATTGTGAGGATGAATATCGAAGCAGATCAAGTCCCTCTTGCAGCAGTCCTTGAATCTAAGCTTAGGGCGTCCAACCGGCCTCCTAGCGTTTGCGATTTGGCCCAACATGACTTGACGTGGGAGTCTGGAAGCGTCCATTCTATGTACATGGCCAAGCCAGGTTAGCCTTCTTTGCTTTAGGATCGCTGTTATAGAGGAACAATGCGTTTTAGATAGCACAGTTTGATTGCTCATATGGTCCCTCCAAGTGACTCCCAATATGGATCTGAGGACATATACATACAATAGAACATGGCAAGTTAAACATAAGCTTCTAACTAATCATTATTTATTTTATTTTATTTTATTTCTTAGGAAAACTTACAGCTAAAGTAACAAAATAGGTTTCGAAATAAAAACAGTAAGCCAATTACAAGTTTTCACATTATCAATTGATCGTTTATTTATATCGCCTCATAGTGATAAAATGTATCAATGATCTAAAGTATGATATTTCGCTCCCATACAAGTTTGGCCCAACACTCGTTAAACGTGGGTGGTATAATGTTAGGCTCCAAACATGAAACGAAATCCCGATAGTTATTAGAAATTCACGGACGCTTTTTTTAATACTACGTCGGTGGCAAACAAGCATACGACCCGCCTGATGGTAAGCTGTCTCCGTAGCCTATGGACGCCTGCAACTCCAGAGGAGTAACATGCGCGTTGCCGACCCTAACACTCCGCACCCTCGTTGAGCTCTGGCACCTTACTCACCGGTAGGAACACAACACTATAAATAGAGTCTAGTGTTATCTGGCTGCTGTTTTCTGTAAGGTGGAGTACTTCCCCAGTTGGGCTCTGCTCTAGATCTCGAATGACATCCGCTGTGCTGTGCCCTACCACACAACGCGAGATGACATTCACAGTGCCCATACCTCTCTTTTGGACGTAGTTTAAGGACATACCCGGATACAAAAACTTCATACATCATTATAATTTAACGCGGAGTTTCTCTACGATTTTGAGGTTAGGAATTCTACCTTATTATGGTACAATACATAAATATCTTCTTCCTCGCGTTGTCCCGGCATTTTTGCCACGGCCCATGGGAGCCTGGGGTCCGCTTGACAACTAATCCCAAGATTTGGCGTAGGCACTAGTTTTTACGAAAGCGACTGCCATCTGACCTTTCAATCCAGAGGGTAAACTAGGCCTTGTTGGGATTAGTCCGGTTTCCTCACGATGTTTTCCTTCACCGAAAAGCGACTGGTAAATATCAAATGATATTTCGTACATAAGTCCCGAAAAACTCATTGGTACGAGCCGGGGTTTGAACCCGCGACCTCCGGATTGCAAGTCGCACGCTCTTACCGCTAGGCCACCAGCGCTTAATACATAAATATATAAACTAGATCCAAAATACCTTTCTATTACCTTCATTCATGTATAACCTTAAAAGAACATTATGCAAAGTGACTAATTATAATTTTAACAAACAAAAGCCTAAACAGTATTGCGACATAAAGCCATTTAGATTCAAGAGTGTCTCACAGCCTTAAGCCTAATCTCGGCATTACGGTAACCTTGTCACAACGAAAACAATGGCTTGCAAAATAATAATTACAATTACAACTAACGTTTACAATTATGAAGTTACAGTTACTGCATGTTAGACAGTATATTGACTTCGTGAAAACTGCTGTTTTGGCTCCTTGCACGACTGTGGCGCCGCCTATAGGATACTTTAAATAAAGACTGACAGTTGTCAATTAGTAGTTATGAACAAGTCGTCTTATGAAATTTCAAATTTTTCCTTGATTTTCGGGTTGAACATGAAAATGGCGAAG
The DNA here is from genome assembly GCF_033807575.1 of Cydia pomonella. Lineage (NCBI taxonomy): Eukaryota > Metazoa > Arthropoda > Insecta > Lepidoptera > Tortricidae > Cydia > Cydia pomonella. The sequence continues at coordinate 2,703,333 of NC_084705.1, read as the reverse complement.
TCGTGTGAATTTTTTGTTTAATGTGTAATATTAATAGCTTATTATAGTTATTATGTAGGAAAGTAACGTGGCAGTGTGCAGCTAATGAATTGGCCTTGAAATGCATTTAACCATTCTTTAGTCAACACCCGGTAATCCATCGTGGCTATTTGAACAAAGGGCCTCCGGAAGATATAACTTTAATTTTAAATCTAAGATAATTACTGTAAATGAAGAAAAGACAATTCAGAATGTATTTACATAAACTAATAGACTTCTTCTTCCTAGCGTTGTCCCTGCATATTGCCACGGCTCATGGGAGCCTGGGGTCCGCTTGACAACTAAGCCCAAGATTTGGCGTAGGCACTAGCTTTTACGAAAGCGACTGCCATCTGACCTTCCAACCCAGAGGGTAAAACTAGGCCTTGTTGGGTTTAGTCCGGTTTCCTCACGATGTTTTCCTTCACCGAAAAGCGACTGGTAAATATCAAATGATATTTCGTACATAAGTTCCGAAAACCTCATTGATACGAGCCGGGGTTTGAACCCGCGACCTCTGGATTGAAAGTCGCACGCTCTTACCGCTAGGCCACTAGCGCTTCACATAAACTATTCAAAATAATATGCCTTTTGTACCTAAGCTGAACCGATTTCTCAAAATAGCTTGGTCATCTGTTTGAGTTCTCATTAATGTTATCATTCTTGTTCAATAGGGTACTGCATCAATAACAAAACATCTTACAAATATTTATTATCGTAAGGTCATCATTGACAAGCATGTTTTATTATAAATTATAATTCATTTGCTTCCACCGGACGTGTTAAAGACGATGTTATTTTATTATCTTCCCCATTATCACGGTAAGGCAAAGGCACGTATGATAGTAATATGTTTAAGAACTGTTTTCTTTTTTTATAATAGTAAATATGTTATCGTGAAATACGCAGTGCATGCAGTTTTGTCATTTAGGTAAGTGAGTTCTTTTAGGTTTTATGATATCTATACCTACTACTTTCGTAGATATGTACAAGTAACTAAATAATACTAATGTAATAATAATATACTGTATGTACTGTTCGCTTAATGTATGTGTAATTTTTCTATTCCTCTGATTAATCCGTGCACTACCTGTTATAAAAACTTATTGTTATATATATCCTGCTGGCTAGCCTAAGGTTGTCGGGAAGAGATCGCTTACAGCGATAAGATCGCCTGTTGCTACCTTTCTTTGCATTGTAAATCTATTTTTAAATTTGTTTTCTTTGTTGTGCAATAAATAATATTTACTTAATATCATGCGTAATTTAAATACTATTGAACATGTGTATAACAAAAGGGCTTTGATAGGTACCTATTTTAAGTTATTTTTATACATATTATTTATTTCAGGTACATAAAAAAATAACTTAAATTTATCTCAAATTAAAACTATTTAGTATTAATTAAATAGAAAGGCATTTAATCACATTAAGTTAAATAAATATAAATAATTAAATGAATACTAGACTATCTATCTGTTTTGACTTTATGGGCGACCCCACACTAGCGTCTCCCGAGCGTCGGCGTCTAGTCAACTCTATGGCTGCTGCTCGACGCAACGTTGGCGCAACTGCGCATCGACGCCATTTTCCATAGCGCTGACTAGACGCCGACGCTCAGGAGACTCTAGTGTGGAATGGCTCTATTTCAAGAAGAAAAAGACAAAGTGTCAAAATACTGGTACTTAATCATGTTTTGACCGTGACCAGCAGCCAGTAAATGATTAAATGGCCGGACCTGGGGTTAATTGAAACAATTAACCCCGTGCAGATCCAATTGTAAAATAATTTCATCTGAACCGGGAATATCGAATTGATTTGTTGATTGAGTTAGTGTGGTAAGTGGGTCATGGTGATAACGTGTTTAATAATTTGTAATTAAGAGGGAGCAACCCAAAACAAAATTGTAGTTTACCCAAAATGTATGAAACAGGCAAATCTTTTTCGCAATTTCGGGATTGGTCCCATAGTAAAAATTGCTCAATATGAGCTTTATATTCAGTCCGTAAATTATTGCAGGTGACTAAATAAACACTCTGTATTTTTTTTCAATACACCCGCCAAAACCTTATTTTTTTTTAAACAAACGGTCATACCTATACAAAACAAAACTTACTTACTTACTCCTCTGGCGCAGCGACCCAAAGTGTGTCTTGGCCTCCAACACTACTGCTCGCCACTGATCCCGGTCCTGTGCAGTTTATGCAAAACAAAATGTATACAAAAATACTTTCTTATAAAAATAAGACCTTTTATAAGTTTCCTTAAACTGTAAATGTGCTAAATACAATGTACTTACACATGAAGTTTAACTACTACGAATATTTTAAGTTAAAATTAGAGAAATTACACATTATGATAGAAACTTTAAGTAATGTACAATTTAATGTAATCTTAAGTTTTAGAACAGTGGCGAATTGTATTGCTAATCATTGGAACAATTTCTTGAAAGATAAACTACTATTAAAAATATCAAAATCTGTTTAAAGGTTAAAGTTGTCTCGATAAAACATCACTTACCTTGTATACCTGCAGTATACAAAAGCTAGTCGAATGATCAGTACCCCTAGTGTAAATAAATTCGATTTTGAAACGTGACGTACGCGTTTGCGTTTAGTCTCATTTTGTATTGTATTTAGAAAGAGCGCGCCAAGCGGGACGTTTTGGTAACTCAAAATCCTATACAAAATGAGACGCGTTCGTCACGTTATGATGTCGATAAAATTTATACTAGGGGTACTGATAGCAAAATTCGAAAAATAAGTTTATTACTATTTTTAAATAGAAGTATTTTTAGAGTAGGTACCTAATCTAGATAAAATACCTAAACCGTCGATATTTTGGCACAGGGAAACTTCATGGAGTAACTGACCATGTCGAGAGCTTGCCAAAACAATATAATATATATATATTATACTACGTTGGTGGAAAACCGCTTGCAAAGTACCTATTTATAATTACTATTATGTTAGCTTACATAATATAATATGGTGATGATTAATCAACGAAACACACACAAAGCGACGCAATGTCATTGCCAATGACATGCAACTGCGACCTTGCTTCCGATTGCGAGGGGACCTAATTGAGAGCCATCCAGACCTATTTGCTTCCTAATCGAGAGCTATCCAAGTCCTATTTGCTAGTTAACGATTTGGAAGGCTGCGGGTACATATAAGTAAGTAAGTAAATATTCTTTATTGTGCACCATACAGTTAAAAATAGACAGGAAATGAAAAAAACACGTAAAAGTTAGGTAACAACAGGCGGTCTTATCGCTAAGAAGCGATCTCTTCCAGACAACGTTTGGATAGCAGGAAACTATGAACTTACAACATTGAACGGGTAGTGGGGATACTTTATTAATAAATGATAAGTTTATAAAGGTCCCCAAATTGTTTATTTAAACACAATAAAAAAAATACAAAAGAGACTTTTTATTTGCAATAACAATATACATAATATATTAAATTGGATTGGATAAATACAGCAGAGGATTACTATAACTAGCTTAAATCTAAAATAGGCCCTTGAGGCATTGTTGGGTGGAGCAAGGATGCTGTTGGCATTTCCGGGTTGTATCGCAATACTCATACGTTGTGCGTGGAAGCTGCCAGCTCTTCGGTCACCGGTTACATCAACCAGACGCCTCGGGATTTCTGCAAAAAACTTGGGCGCGCTGGGAAAATACTTAAGACCTAAAAATAGTGTATCAATAAACTTAATGATTGAATTTTTTTATAAAGGTTAATAAAATATCTGGGGCCCAAAATTGTATATGCCCAAGTGTAGGTACGTACATATGTATGACCATGAAATATTGCCTTTATTCATTCTTAGTCATAAAATTTATTTAATATAATATACAAGGAATAGATGAATAAATTGGTACAACTTTTTTATTTTAACTGTTTTATTAGTTAAAAAAAACTTTGTAGTAAATAATTGTCATTTTCTTTGTTTCAGACGAGGCAAGATGGAGATACGGTGGTCCTTGCTTGTCCTATGGGCGGCTATTTCGTGGATTTCAGGTAAAAAACATTGATCAGTTACTTTTAATAAATAAAATACTTCACATTTCAAAAACATGAGGTCCAATATAGTTATTAGACATCCAATTTTATTCGCGACTTAAAGACAAAGACAAGATAAGAAATTGTACTTGTAATTATGAATGTCTTAAACTAACCTTGAATGAATGATGCTTTTGAATGAAAGAATGAATGAATGATGCTTTTATTCGAAACACCTTCAACTTCCACACCTTCGTAAAGAGATACATCAGACACGAGAACCCGGGCAAGAATCTCGTTGGGATTAATTTTTTCAAAACAAATAAATAAATATTATAGGACATTATTACACAGATTGACTAAGTACTAAGTCCCACAGTAAGCTCAATAAGGCTTGTGTTGAGGGTACTCAGACAACGATATATATAAATATTTATAAATACTTAAATACATAGAAAACACCCATGACTCAGGAACAAATATCCATGCTCATCACACGAATAAATACCCTTACCAGGATTTGAACCCGGGACCATCAGCTTCGTAGGCAGGGTCACTACCCACTAGGCCAAACCGGTCGTCAAAATCGAAGACAAGAAAACATAATACCTATTAAAATTACAGTTCAAAAGAAAACAGGTACTTAATATTTTCAACTTTATATTTCACGCTCTTGTTGTGCAATAAATTTCCCTATAAAGGGTTTTCCGTCCATATTTCCTCATCGTATACTATTTCACCACATTCGTTCTGGGCTAACCGAGCTGACCCACTGATCAAGGCGGACACGCTATAGATAGAAAACAAACGATTACCTACTTAAATAAAATATCAAATAATTCACTCCTAACTATTAAATAAATTATAAACTCGAAACGGCGTTGAAACTCTAGGTCCATGGGGTCCCAGCGCGCACAAGTTTTTTGGAGAAATCGCGAAACGTCTGTTTGACGTAACTGGTGACCGAAGAGCTGGCGGCTTCCTCGCACAACGTATCAGTATTGCGATACAACGAGGAAATGCCGCCAGCATCCTTGGTACAATGCCTCAAGGGCCTATTTTAGATATAAGCTAGTTATAGTAATCATCTGTATATATCCATTATGTATATTGTTATTGTCAATAAATAGATGGAATTCTATAAATAAAAATGCCTTATATCATCTTGGAAAATAGCTGATATTCTTCCAACAGCTGGATCGGTTTTTATGAAACATAGCTAAAAGGGAAACTTGCTTTCACGTAAGAAACCGCATTGAAATCAGTCCATCCGTATGAGAGCTACGATGCCGTAGACACACACAGGCTGTCATTGGCGTCAAACATATTTACACCCCTCTTTTTGCGTCGGGGGTTGAAATAAATAAGTTTTTTTTGTGTTTGTTGTCTTCATCTGTTTTTGTGTAATCTCTGTAGCAGGAATTGTTTTTCTTGTTGTTTTTATGTTATATGTATTACTGTATGTGTTATCTGTCGTTGCATCACCGTATGGGTCCTACGGAAGACCAGCGCTGGCTGGTCATTGGCATGGTCACTGGTGGCATTATGCTGAGTAATAGCATAAATGGACCCATTTCGTGATGCGCTCTTAATGCTCTGTACCCCTAGTGTAAATAAATTCGATTTCGAAACGTGACGTACGCGTTTGCGTTTAGTCTCATTATGTATGTGATTTAGAAAGAGCGCGCCAAGCGGGACGTTTTGGAAACTCAAAATCCTATACAAAATGAGACTTAACGCAAACGCGTTCGTCACGTTATGATGTCGATTAAATTTACACTAGGGGTACTGTTCTTCTGTTTTTGTTGCCTGTACAAGTTCGTGACTGTCACGAATAAATGTCTTTTATCTTTATCTGTTTATCTTATCTTTAAATGACAAGCACCCATAAATTGCACGGCACACTTACATTTTAAACGTTCCGAACGTTGATTATCGAACTCAGATTCGGTCAATCTGAAGCCAATCTGCTGCACTAGGTGAGGTAATTCCATTCAGGGCGAGGTAGAGCGTGGCCATTTGTATGAAATACTGCTTCTTATGTTGACCCACTGATAAGCTTGGCTGTGTTAATAGCGAAATGCTCGAAAACAACGTACTCTATTATAGCGAGTGACTTTCTCTAGGCCCTGTGGCTGGTGCCTTCTGCGGGTGTGCCCGGAGGCAATGAACTAGAATAACTACCTAAAGAAGTCTGACTTAGAGCTCAAAAATGGCCTCACGTGTATTGTGCCGCGAGTGACTCAACTGTACTGCGCGCAGTTTGACAACGGCAAATGGCGTGACGTAGTTTTTTTAGCATCATTTTAGCCAATCAAAACTTTTAGTGACCAATGTCAATTTTTAGTGTTCCGTCCGTCTGTCTGTCGAAGTGCCAAATATCTCGAGAACTACTTAAGCTATCGATTGGAAATTTGGAATAGTTAATGAACAACGCTAACCCAGACACATTGAAAGTGTATTTTTGGTTATTTTATTTTTATTTGGTAAAGAAAATGCCCAAAATAAAAAGGGGGCAAAATTTCAAAGTCTAGTTAATAGGTCAAGTGGGGTATCATTTGAAAGAACTCAAATTGAACATTCCAAAACATTTTTTTTTCATAGTGGAAAGATGGAGTGGAATGTTTTTTAAGGAATATGTGTAAAAAATATCACTCCCCCCCTTATCTCCAAAGTTCATCAACCAGAAATTATATTTGTTTTACATAACATTAACATTATCATAAATTCATAGTACACGAAATATATAATAAATATAATTTTCGATTAGATGTTATAAAACGCTACAAATTTCAATATTTACCTTTTACGGGATTTTTATGTGATAAAATAACAGATAAGTAATCAACAGTTCCTATGAAATACTTAAAAAGACGACACATTTTTATTAGTTAACATGCCATTAACGCGTCCAACGTGGCTCGTTAGCGGTCAACCACACATTCATGATCATAATATTTACCTTATGTCTTGCTTTGATGACGGGTGTCTTATCCACAGTGATCTACGATAAATATGCGATCATAATGTATTACACAGTCAGTTTATTATATTATACAGTCAATATCAAATAGATAGTGACTGCTAAAAGTGCCCAAAAATAGTGTAACACACCTTTTTTACCATTTGTTATCATGAAATTGAGGATGTGTTTCGATATATTTAGCCACTTTAGCTGCCACTGCTGACTGACTTTTTAGTATTTGTTGTTATAGCGGCAACAGAAATACATCATCTGAGAAAATTTCAACTGTCTAGCTATCACGGTTCATGAGATACAGCCTGGTGACAGACGGACGGACGGACGGACAGCGGAGTCTTAGTAATAGGTCCCGTTTTGGTACGGAACCCTAAAAACAAATAAACTCTATTAGTTAATCTTTGAGTGGTTCAGACTAAAATTGTAACCAATGTGGTATTTTTGAAACGCCTGTTAACCATCTTTTGTTCTAGTTAATATGATTAAAGTGTTATTTCGCGAACTTTCTCCGCCGGCTGACCGCAGTTACCAAAACGGTCCCTAAGTGCAGTCGTTAAATACATGCCATTGCTGTAACTCTTCTTTTTGACTGGTACTTATTCGGAACGGTACCGGTTTTAGAATAACTTATTTAAAATCAGTAATCGTTCTTAGTAAGTGTGCAGTTGGGAAGATGTATTATGTATTGTGGTGTTCTGAACTTTGCCAAATATGTGTGCTGCAATTCTTTCCTAAATTCGAGGAAAAAATAGTCGTATAAGTACCGAGTACCTGGGCGACCGAGCGAGCTTTGCTCGGTTATAACTATTTATTGTAATATGGTGGTCTATAGGTGATAATCTTAACTACATTTTTTTACTAAATTAAACTTGTCTAAAACAATAAAAATTAAAAAAATATATATAAACTTGAACATATTAAAAAAAAACAAAAGTTAGTCACCGGGCGAGATTCGAACCCGTAACATTCGTTTAGCAGTCCGAGTCTCAACCCGCTGGACCAGACGGACAGTGGCCGGCTACACGAAATTAGCGACCATATTCTGCGTCGAAAGAAAAACGCATGAAAACTCAAAAACACGCGTTTTCCCAAACATAAGACAAATCTAGATAGATTGTATACCCCCAAAAACCCCCATATACCAAATTTCAGTGAAATCGTTAGAGCCGTTTCCGAGATCACAGAAATATATAAATATATACAAGAATTGTTCGTTTAAAGGTATAAGATATTGATAGCTTTAACATATTTTTGGTTATTTTAGAAGTAAACAGAAGTCGGAAGCAAGGAAGGTGCTACAATAGATGTCACAGGAGTTACACGTAGAATTTAATTAATATATATATTAGGATCTATGTACAATGGTCGCATATTATAAAAAAAACCCATGAATCATCATTGTATCTATAAATTCCAGATGCAGATTCCGCAGATGTCCTCCCAGCCTTCACACAGGACATGAACAACTTGCCGTTATCAGAAAGCACCCCGGTCGGCTCAGTTGTTTACACGTTGCAAGGAACCAATCCAAGTGGTGGACCAGTGAGTACAATACCTTAAGTAGGATCCTGGGATGTTCTTCCAGCTTTCACCCAGGACATAAAGAACATGCCATTATCAGAAAGCACCCCAGTCGGCTCAGTTGTCTACACGTTGCAGGGAACCAACCCCAGTAGTGGACCAGTGAGTATAATACCACAATTAGGATTCCGTTGGGATGTTCTCCCAGCCTTCATCCAGAACATGAACAACTTGCCGTTATCAGAAAGCACTCCGGTCGGCTCAGTTGTCTACACGTTGCAGGGGACCAACCCCAGTGGTGGACCATAAGTAGGATCCTGGGATGTTCTTCTAACCTCCATGACCATCTCCAGTGGGCCAGTGAATCCAACGTTAGTATCCAGAGATGTCCCAGCCTTTACACAGCACAAGGACAACTTGTGCTAGAAAGCAGAAAGCGGGCTCCGGTCGGCTCTGTTGTTTACACGTTGCAGGGGACCAATCCTGTGGCGGACCGGTGAGTATATGAATGAATGATGCATTTATTGGGAACAAACATTAAACATACTTTAAAAAAATAGTAATAAGAATAGGATAGCTATACATATAGGTGAACACAAAAGATGAACTTCCAATGTTTTCTGTATCTTTGGCCGGGTCCTAAGCCCAAGGACTCTATGATTTTGTTTAGTTTTGCCGCCGTACTAATGTAATCTACCTTTATTTCAGGTAAAATATAGTTTGGTGGGGACTGACAAGTTTTCTGTGGATCCTGTGTCAGGAGAAGTTACTCTAGTCCAACCCTTAGATAGAGAGGTAAGAATAAGAAGTTCTTCTTGTACTTCATATGTAAATGTGTAATATCCAATAAATTTGGAGAGATCTCGAAAACTTCCTCACCAGATAGCGCTGTTATATGTTAGCCAGCTCAGATGATTTAAAAATTTAAATTAGTGTTATTGCAAAAGACGTTTATACAATTTACTTTATTTTTCAGAAAAACGATACATTAAAGTTCCTCGTGTCCATAAAGAACGAACACAACGAAGGTCAGACTGAATCCGTGACTGTGATAGTATGGGACGAAAATGACAATCCGCCTGAATTTAAAAATGTAAGTACAAAAAAACTGGACCGCGAGCCAAATTATTCACAGGCGCTAACTCGTAAAGTGGTAAAGTGAGATATATCTTGAAGTCCGTCGAAGTCATCTGTCGATCTCTTGGTGGTTCATGAATGGTAGCCACGCAATAACGTAGAAAAATTATATTTCTAGGCATATTGTCCCGATAAAAAGCGAATTAGGGCTGGCACTTTCTATTTCATTATATGTAGAAATTTCATCTCGTCATTTAATGATAAACCGTTAAGTTACAATTGTAAAATGTTGATAATTATCAACATAAACATGTTATACGAGTGTATATCTAAACTAAATAAAACAGATTAAACACGAATTAAACGAACTGACATTGTTTACAGAGTCCTTACGAAGTATACGTACCTGAAGATGAAGTCGTTGGGAAGACAGTCTTACAGAACATCCTGGTGGAAGACAGGGACACCGTTGGTGATAATCTGGAAGTCGGCTGCTTGCCTAATGAACAGGTATATGTATATCCCAACTAGTCTGTCAGTTACTGAGATATTGACATTTTACACACAGCCTGAAGCCGTTGATAGAAAGACCTTGAAATTTAAAGCAAAGCTTGAAAGGTTGTGTATAAATGGGGTTAGAAGATTTGACCGACTTCTGCGCGCACCTAGTTCATCAACACCAAGTAGAACTTTGAGATCGAAACTTGCCTGGGGTGGTGAATTGTTCGTACATTTCAACAACTGTTAGGTACTCTAATTGCTGATGCAAAGTATTCTGCTAAATGAAACACTACTAGGCAAAACACTTTCCGCTCATATCAAAGCGGTTAAGGGCGGCCATTTTATCAAACATTTCTCTTTAGTCATGTAGTTTATTCTTGCCTGGATGTTTAAAGCAAAAACCATATGTTGTTATCAGCCGATCACTTTTCTCAATATTCTAGTGGCCCGAAGCTTGTGACATCTTCGAAGTGGTAGCCCTTCAATCCTCAGCCAACTCCTACTCGGGTGTGCTGGTGCTGAAGAAACCTCTGGACTACAATGAGAAGCAGTTCTACCAGTTCCAGCTGTACGCTTCTGTAAGTATCGATTTGTATATCAGCAGGTACTTTAGTACTTTAATTACCTACTTGTTAAAGTAACGTTTAAAAATGTTTAAATTGACAATGTTTTTTTTCCTTAAAAATCTCCTTCGAAATTGTTAAAAAACATAACTTGTATAAACGAATCGATTCACTAAAATCGACTGTTTGTGATGTTTCACCCACCATAGCGACTACCTGACACAAACATAGCAAAATTTTATCATCTGCACCGAGTGCTCCGACTTGACAGTGACAAAGTGGGACAGGACCACTAAAAAACGTTATATTTTCATAGGATTTTATTCCTCCACGCTGCCACTTCCCACGTCGGTGGAGTTAGTTATGACGAACTATAGTTTTTAAGATATGTGTAATACCTATATGAGGAGTAAATAACCTATAGTATTTCTTCCAGGACGGAGCCCTCAACTCCACAGCCCCAGTGGAAGTCAAGGTCGAAGATGTGCAGAACTCCCCACCCGTCTTCAGCGGTGCCCTCAGCGGATCTTTGGCGGAGGATGCCCCGGTGGGAACCTTGGCCTTGGTAGTGCGCGCGAGAGACGCTGATCGGGTTCAGCCGAGAGAAGTGTTCTTGGAGTTGTTGACCAGTAAGTTGTTCTTCCACCCGTGCTCAGTGGCCTCAGCTGGTCTTTGACGGAAGATGTCCGGGTGGGAACCGTGGCATTGGTGGTGTGAGCGAGATGCTGATCGAGTCCAGCCGAAAGAAGTGTTAATTTAAGTTGTTGTCTAGTAATTTGTACTTCCATCCTTCAGCGGGCCTTTGGCGGAGGGTGCTCCAGGGAGATCCTTAAATTACTGGACTAGGTAGGTGATCTCTCAACCTAGAGAAGAAATTATGCCCGTATTGGGGTTAAACTTTATCAAGAAACTATAGTAACCTGTTAAAAGGTGTAAAAAAGCTTGAAAGGTAACTTTTCTCAAGGAATGTTGGCGCAGAATTATTATATGTTGATAACATGCAGAGTCAGCATGTCATTCAAATCGCGGAAACATTCAGATAATAACCGAATCTCCGTATCTGACTAAAAGATGTATTCCAGGAGTCATTTAAGGATTATAAGTTGGTCCTTCGAACCGGATTATCAAAATTATCCACCTATTCAATTTTTCAATTCAATTCAAATATACTTTATTCATGTAGGCCTAGCAACAAGCACTTATGAATAGTAAGACAGTATTACATATAATTATCTTAATCTAATTATCAGAGCAATTTATTGATGTTGTAAATATTATTCCATATATAATACTAATGAATATAATTCATAGATCAAATTTAATACTAAAACTTTCACAAAATATAGTCATACAAAAAAAAATGTATAAAAAATACTAGTCTAGATTCTTTCTAGAATAAATTCTAAATGTCAAACAAATATAATAAAAAATATTTGTTTTCCTCATTTTCAGATCCGTTGGACTACTTTTTACTGGACAGTGCCTCAGGCAATCTGGTGACAGCTAAACCGTTAGACAGAGAAGCCCTAGCCGATCCGTCATCTCCTCTAAATCTTACAATTAGAGTAATTATGAAACATTTTTTTCATTTGGTTTGATTATAATTTTGTTCCTACTTTAAAAAATAACATTACATTTTTTTGGGTGCTTCGATATATGCAAGCTTATCTTTTTCCGAAGTTCTATTAGAATTAAATGTGTTACACAATTCCTATAATTTTAAATATTTTCAACAGGCCACGGAAATAGTAAACGGCTCCCCCCTAGTGTCCCCCCTAACATCGTCCATCGCCACAGCAACAATTACGATACGAGACGTTAACGACGAGCCACCGCGTTTCTCGAAGCCTGAGTACCGTGTAGAGGTTCCAGAGAGCTTGCCAGTGGGCACTCCGCTGCCGAATCTGGACATGGTCGTTACGGACAGAGACGTGGTAAGTTTAAAATTTATCGCTTGTTAGAATAACGTTTCTCGAAACCTGAATACCGTGTAGAAGTGCCGGAGATCATGCCAGTTGGCACTCCGCTGCCGAATCTGGACATGGTTGTCTCTGATGGAGATATAGTAAGTGTCATCGTCATCATATTATCTGAAAGTCACGTATTATCTGAAGTTCACCGATGGCCTCCTTATAGGATCTGGTACAATGACCGTGCATAGTTCTTATTCAACGGCTCCCTGCGATCTTCACGAGAACATTGGTCTACAATGGGAATACTAAAGAACACCAAGAATAATCATTGTATCCTGAATAATTCTAACACCTTCTGTTACTGTATATTTGCAAATAAATAAATGATTGATTGATTGAATCTCTTTCTTTCCTTTCATTCGTAAATCTACCATCACGTTACGTTTCATATAAACGTATTCAAATAACTTATATTTAAAATTCCCTGTCGTTTAATACGTTACTCGTCAATCTTTCTGTTATCTGGTAGAAAAGTTCAGTCGGACGTAATCGGTGCTGTATTATATGAACCTTTAAAGACTTCCACTTAAAATTCAACCTTAAATTTGCTCGACAGGGTTTAAATTCCGTCTTCACCCTTCGTCTCTCCGATGAGATGGGAGCCTACATAGTGGAGCCAGCCAACGCCACAGGCAGCGCTTCAGTCACCCTTCGTCTAAACTCTAGCTTAGATTATGAGGACCCAAACCAGAGGAAGTTTATTTTGGAGGTGAGTTTTGAACCTTATACTCGTATTTGTCCTACCTGGTCCAACATTCATAATTCTTATATAACCTCCATCTTTTCGATAGGATTAAAACCCTTATATAAGGCCATCAAATGTTACTGGCTTATCCGATTAGATTAAATTCTAGTTTGGTTTAGGAACTAGGAACTGCGTAATAATTGTGAAAGAATCTAATCCCCAAAAGTTTAATAGAACCACAAAGTAAAGGAATCTACGAAAGTTTAGAGTCAGACCAAGATAAGTTGGCAGCAGTTTTGACAGCCCAAATAGTGCAAGTGTTATTCTAAACGTCAATTTTTCCATGCAATTATGACGTTCAGTTAACACTTGTACACTATCAAATTTGCCAACTAAGCTTGGTCTGACCCTATATAAAACCCTTTTCGCAATATGGAGTAATCTTATATGTCTCTTGAAGACGCGGCAAAATTAAAATCATGCTCTCTATTTTGTAGGTGATCGCCGAGGAGTCACACACTTCCCCTCGCCTCTCTTCTAAAGCCAGTGTCATAGTTACAGTGACGGATGTTAATGACAACGCACCCACTTTTGCTGATGAGGCGTACTCTGCTTCTGTGCTTGAGAACGCACCAGGGGGTGCTTTAGTTGCTATAGTGAAGGCTACAGATAGAGATACTGGCAGGTATGAGCTATTTTAGTATAAACCAAACAACTCTTTAAAAAAAAGTAATTGACAATAATTTGAGCATTTTTAAGCAAAAGGTCTTAAGCTTACTTGCACGGTGACACAAAAATGCAGTTAGAAATCGCCTTGACAATTAGTAATTTAGTGTAAAACGGCATTTTTTGCAAATTTTCTTCAGATTCGGAACCGATGGAATTATCTACCAGCTGTCAGGCAATGGTGCTGAGCTCTTCATGGTCAACAATCGCAGTGGCGCCATCACCGTAGCACCTTGTATTAGCCCGGGCACCCCGCCTTGCCTAGACTATGAAACCAGGAGGGATTACTTCTTGCAATACAAGGTAAGTTATTTGGTGCTGGTTTCTTGTCAAACGCAAGTCCCGTATTCTAGCACTCCTGAATGAAGTATGGATTCTTATAATATAAGGTCCTATTAATTCCTGATTATAGGTTTATTTAGCTTAGCTTTAGCTTAAATGACTTTATTACAACGGTAGAACAATCAAATCCAACAATATACTCGTAGTTAGATTAATGTTTCAATAGACCTGTTTATGGTTCGTGGTTGATTGAAGTGATTGATGTATACATTCACTAGTATTTCTATCAGTCGGGTAACAGTCGCACAATACCTTGTTAAAGACATGTTCTGACATTTAAATTATAAAAACTCCGGTCGCTCGCGATTCTTTATTTATTATTTCAGTCTCTTCTCGTACGTATGTTTTCCCTTCGAACTCTGCCTCTGCCTTAAATGATCTCTTAACTATCATTTTTTGGGTACTTCACGCATTGGGCTAGCGTGGGGATTATAGCCCGAGCCCTCTCGCGCATGAGACGATGTCTGTGCCCAGCAGTGGGACGTATATAGGCTGAATTATTATATTATTATATTATTTTTTATCAGGCAATAGACGACGATGGTGCCGGGCAGACGACAGTGGTGCCCCTGCAGATATCCTTGCTGGATTCCAACGACAATCCTCCCGTATTTACCACGAGCATCTACAAGGCCTCCATAGATGAAGATGCGATCAAATTTGAACCAGATTTGCAGGTACAGTACAAATTTTGTCCTCCTGGATAGATAGAAAGGTCACAAAGAAGTCCTAAAAAGATTAAACGAAATATTGTCTACATTGAAACTAAGGAAAGAAAATTAAAAGGTTCACAACTGAAAAATTATGCAAGCTGAATTCCTGCGGAATAATGCCAAATACTAGATAATGTGTTCTGGTTATCCCAAATTAAGGATATTGAGCTCGCAAAAGAACTGTATCAGCGGATTTTAGTCTAGTTCCTTCGAACCAAGGCCAGAAACGGTTGAACTCCCTTCTAAACCTAATCCACTCAAATTTTTTTCAAATATTTCTAACCTTAGATGTTACATTTCTTCAGGTGCAAGCTCGAGACGTGGACACCTCTTCAGAAATCCGGTACTACATCATAGAGCCGTCTGTGCATCCGTTCTCCATCGATGACGTCAGTGGCAAGATCTCGCCGAAAGCCGGTGGGGTGGCTACAAATGATAGCAAGATCGTGCTCACAGTTCTGGTAAGATTTTTGTAGACCATCGGTAGCAAACAATAATATGGCCCGCCTGATCATCAGGTCAGCGGATACCTGGATAAACGAACGGTCAACAGATACTTCAGAAACCTACACGCTCCTTTAATGAAGAGCTCTGTACCTAACTCCCCATAGAAAACCTCAGTAGTTCATAAAGTTGATTCCATAGTAGATTTTATCATCTGATGAAGATTGGCCTACGAATTGACTTCGGCGCGCGAGAACGCAACTCATGCTAGCAGACCATGTAATAATAACCATGAAATATCTTTGCAGGCCACAGACGGCGTGCATAATGCGACTTGCAAGGTGGAGATCAACATTCGCGATGTCAACAACCATGCTCCAGAGTTTGACCAAGACAAATACGAAGCTGATATCTCCGAGGACGCGCCGCCTGGTAAGTTCTTCTAATGTGTTTTAATACGGGTAAATTCTATCGGACTGAGGGATGAATTCTGATAGATTGCGTTCTTATATCCCTCTCTACTTAATTTTAAAACTAATACGGGACTTAATCGCGTAAACTTATTTTATTATATTGCCTGACGTTTGTGGCGTCACGTTCGTGGTCACAGGCAGACTGGCGAGGAGATGTATCAACATCTTGCTGCGCGGGTTTTGCGAACTACCCGCACTTAATCTTGATTACGTCACTCGAAACGTCAGGCCATATAAAAACGTTTACGCGATTAAGTCCTCCCTACTTAAGTGAAGGCTCCGTGGCGGGGCGTCGATAAAGCTTAAATCGTACCGTTCCTACAATTCCTATTGTGACAGAATATTGAGAAACTATAGAGATCACTCTGATTTAGGTCTCTATGAACTACAGGAAAAGTTTCATTCCTCCTCTCCCCCAGACTTTAGTTCTTAGTTCTTTAGTTTTATTATTTCATAGATTCGATATTTGTAATTGTTTTTTTTTTTTTTTAATTTATTGTTTGTAAAAATGGACATGTAAAAGTGCCCCTGTGGCCTATTTGCTGAATAAATGTTTGATATTTGATATTTGATATTTGTTTGTCAAATTCCAGTGAAAGTGAAAGTTTATCACCTCATACAAACATCTATGAATTGTTTGCTCAGGCACGGAAGTAGCAGCAGTCCGCGCCACCGACCTGGACAGCGGCGCCAACGCCGAGCTCAAGTACGCCATCCAGCACGGCGCCTTGGACGCCTTCGCCATTGACAACGTGACCGGCGTGGTCACCGTGTCTTCTAAACTGGACTATGACAAGCGGAATACTTATCGGATCGCGATTGTTGCTGCTGATCTTGGTGAGTTAAATGATTCCTCGAGAACCTCTTTTTTGATTGATTAAATTATCTAAAAATTTGAATATCAAGGATTACGAAGAAAGTATATAAATGTTGAGTATCCACCAAAGATAAGTCCAGGGACCAGGCATCCACCAAAACGGTGTTCTTCCTTTAAATACCGTTGTATTGAAGATTTTTTTAAAGTAAAATCGGGACATAGTCTTAAGTTTTCATTCCCACTTTCAGAGGCAAGTATGCTGGTTGATCTAGTCTAAGAAACTGTAAAACAGGATTTGATATCTGCCTCACCACGTACAAAGGCTGTAACAGCCGTTTTAAAACAAAAGTTTAATATAGTGCGCGAGAATACGGTAAACGATTCAATGAGCTGAATGTTAAGGATAGCTCACGCTAGAATGATCCGAGTCGAGGCGTACGACACATTGTTGTCTGTAGCAAGCATTACGTGATCACCGATCACCGATCACCCATAATAGAAGACGAAGTATTGGATGCCTCGGCCTGGAACTGGTCCGTTCTAGCCTGAGTCATCCTTAACGTTGGTTATGAATTGTGGGGTGTTAATAATAGTTTGGTGTCCAACAAAGTCAGTTTTTCTTGCATTGTCTATGTATGCATAGACTACATTGCTGAAGACCGTAACTTCTTCAGCAATGTAGTATTTCTATGTACTGTGACTATCCGCTCAATATGGCGTCAAACCGAGACCAAAACCCAACTTCACATATTTTTTCTTTTAGGCATGCCAAGCCACACCGGCACCACCGAGCTCACCGTCCACGTCAGCAACGTCAACGACAAGAAACCCTACTTTACCCCAACCATACAACGAGCCGAAGTCTCAGCTGACGCAGAACTTGGGACAGTAATCCATAACCTGATGGCAATGGATCCAGATATCACGGATAGTGAGCAGCTGGTGTATGAACTGCCGAGGAATAAAATGATTAAAGCTGTGGATAAAAATGGACAGGAGGTAAGGACTGTTTTGTTTTTCTGTGTGAAGTACTTCTATAACATACTATTTGATCAGAATCAGAATGCTTTATTTGTAAAACATAGGTATAAATAGGTCTTAGGTATTTGAACACTATGTTTCGCCGGTCGGCATACAAATGTCAGAAGTAACGAAAATCTAATTAAAAATTGCACTATGTTGTAACTTATAAAATAAAACAATTAAAATGATCCTTACTAAAAACTCTGATCCTCGGCATGAAGTCTCAGCTGTTGCAGAACTATAATTCTGTGAACTGTTTTGATAGTTTTTCATCGAGAAAACTTGTATAAAAACCATATTACGGACTGATGTCGGTGATGAATTGATGATGCAGTAAAAGGTTATAATGTCCTAAAGATAGTGAATGTTCTGAGGCACAAAAAGATAAATAAAATAATTAGTTACTGCAGTGAATAAAAGTGGGCATGAGGTTAGACTTTACTGCTAGATTGCAAATATTTACTCACTCCATTCAAATATCCATTGTCAAAAACTTCCTTTATTTCAATGGTCACAAAACCGTTTGGACCTCCTGAGAGAATGATCTTTTTTTCCAGGTATCAGACGAAGGCATTTTCGACTCTTGGTTCTCCATTCTATCAAACGGCAGCGTGGTGGTATCCCAGCGGCTTGACAGGAGCCGGGCGGCGGTGCTGTCACTGCCTGTTACCGTCATTGATGCTTCGGCCAACCCGCTGCAGGAGGCTGATGGTGAGAGAACTTCTTCCAGGTGTCAGACGAAGGTATCTTCGACCATGGCTCTCCATCCTGTCAAACGGCAGCCTGGTAGTGTCACAGCATCTTAACAGAAGCCAGGCGGCGGTGCTGTCACGGCCTGTCAACGTCATTGATGCTTTGGCCAACCCGCTGCAGGAGGCTGATGGTGAGAGAACTTCTACCAGGTGTCAGACGAAGGTAACTTCGACCAATGGCTCTCCATCCTGTCAAACGGCAGCCTGGTAGTGTCCCAGCATCTTAACAGAAGCGAGGCGGCGGTGCTGTCACGGCCTGTCAACGTCATTGATGCTTTGGCCAACCCGCTGCAGGAGGCTGATGGTGAGAGAATTTCTTCTAGGTGTCAGACGAAAGTATCCTCAACCCGTGGCTCCCATCCTGTAAAGTGGCAGCGTGATAGTGTCCCAGCAGCTTGACAGTAGCCAGGCAGCGGTGTTGTCACTGCCTGTCACTGTTATTGATGCTTCGATCAACCCGCTGCAGGAGGCTGATGGTGAGGTTCTACTCAATAGATTACTTTATAGTTTAAGTTGTTGCCAAATCTGGAGGCGGAGCCAAGGGCGACCATCGGTATTCATTAGCTCCAATTCAATAGTAAAGTGTACGTGTAACTGAGTTACAGATAGGATTCTAATATACTACTACTCTCTCCCGGTCGGTTTCAACCACGGTAACTGCTAAAGACGTTTATGTGCCCGCGTCTGAATTGCGTAGCCGATCTTATTAATAAAGACCCGTGCACACAACGGTCAGGTAAAAACACCATGGTTGTAATTATTATATTATTGTGGTCGGGCTTTCACCTCGTCCCGTCTGATATAAGTTCACAAGTTGACGGGATTCAAAGTAATTGGTTTAATGTTAATAATTTATTGTTAAATGAGAAAAAGACTAAGTGCATTAAGTTTGTTACAAGTCACATAAGAAATGAGCAAACAGGTGTCATTGTCAAGGATGAGGAATTGGAACTAGTAGATAGCACAGTTTTTCTTGGTATAACTTTAGATTCTAAACTACAATGGGGTCCCCATATTGCTAATCTCTCGAATAGACTGAGTTCTGCAGCTTTTGCAGTGAGCAAGATCCGTCAGTTAACAGACGTGAAAACAGCTCGATTAGTTTACTTTAGTTACTTTCATAGCATTATGTCATATGGTATTTTACTATGGGGTAGTGCTTCAGAGATAAATACCATTTTTGTTCTGCAGAAGAGGGCTATTCGTGCAATATATAAAATGTACCATAGAGACACACTTAGAGATAAGTTTAAGGACATTAACATAATGACAGTGCACTGTCAATATATTTATGAGAATATTCTGTATGTACATAAAAACATTGCCAGTTTTAAGAAAAACTGTGAAATACATAATATTAATACTAGAAATAAGCATAAGCTCGCAGTGCCCTTCACTAGGCTCCATAAAATTAAGAAATCATTCATGGGTAATTGTGTAAGATTTTACAATAAACTTCCTAATATTATAACTGAATTGTCTGTTAGTAAATTTAAAAATTATGTAAAACGTAAGCTTATCTCTAAAGCCTATTATAGCACACAAGACTACATGAATGATGAAACACCGTGGGATTAAGTGTGATTGTAAAGAATGAATTATTTATTGTTATGTTATTAATGATGAAATTGATAATTCAATGTATATATATACCGTATTTTTTGACATTTAGATTTTATTCTAGAAAGGTTCTAGACTAGTATTTTTATACAATTTTGATGTTTGACGATCTTTTTGTGAAATTCTTATTATTAAGTTTACCATATCTATAATAGTTCAATGTTTTTTTTAGAACAATAATAACTGCATCAATAAATTGCTCTGATATTTAGATTAAGATGATATTTGTAAAATTTGACGATTTAAAAGTGCTTGTTGCTAGGCCTATTTGAATAAAGAATATTTTGAATTGAATTGAATTGAATTGAATCAGTTTGTTTAATGACAAAATATTTACGCTTGCAATGGTATACGATTACATTATGGACAAGGGTGATGCAACTACTTTGCAAATCCTAGAACACCTTATACACTCTTTTTTAAAGAACCCCATTCCGGATTTAAATATGTTTAATTAAATCGGCGTTCAACGCTCTAATAACTATCTAACATTGAAAATCGACTCATTCATAACCTAATTTTCCCACAGGTGAACTCATCATCACCATAGTAGACGTCAATCGCCACGCCCCTACATTCTCCCAGCCTGCCTACGAAGAATATTTAGTAGAAGAGCAGCCAATCGGGACGGTCCTCAACAAATATACTGCCACGGATAAAGAGACTCCTATCTCGGCACTGGTCATCTATCCACCAAGTCCTTACTTCCAGATTGACAATGTTACAGGTACTATATTCTCTCTCTCTCTCTCTCTCTCTCTCCCATTTGTCTTAACGTGTCGCCTGTTTTAACGTGTCGTGCAGATATTCATATTGCATTCATTTGGTCATTCAGTTGTTTCCTTCAGAACTTTTTTCTTTATAATTTCATTGTTCATTATTTAGCTGATCAGACAGTTGGTTTGTCTCAGTTTCAGCAAGATAATTCGGTCTTTTTACGCTCAATATTGTGGTCTTTGATATCGACCATGCAGCATTTACCGAACAATATACCTTACTTACAGGCGTAGTGAAGTCCACGCAGCGTATAGACTACGAGACAGTGCGAAGCATCAACTTCACACTCGTCGCGTACGACTCTGGCGTCCCACAGCGGTCTAGCACTGCACAAGTTATTGTACACGTAAGTTGATTAGTTCCACTTTTACTCACAACTGTCTGCAGAGTCCGTAAAACTGAATACAAGACAGTAGAGTAGAAAAACCCAGTACTAGACCTCGGGATTGACCAAAGGAAAACGAACACATTTTGTTTTTCTTACCATCTTCGTTTCTCAGGTGGAAAACGCCAACGACGAAGAGCCGGTATTTGCAGCGCCGCAGTACGACGCCAGCCTGCAGGAACATGCACCAGCGCACACGAGCGTTGTCACCGTCAGCGCTGTGGATAAGGACGAGGGTAAGGACGGAAATAAAATATCAATGACTCGCTGTCCAAGGGTTAGTGAAAGGCACGTAGATAGACATGATAAAACCTACCAACAAGCAAAATAAACCACCATACTCCAATGTTCCGATAACGTTGAAGATGTTATTGCAAAACCATATTTGTCAAGACTAGGCTAGGGAAGGAAAATAACAACTAACGAATGTAAGACTTGTTTTATTTCGTGTAGTATCATAGGTACTAATAACAATTCAGTACTTATGTAAATCGTATCACCGCTGACCATTCACAAAATTGATTTGGGACAAATAGGTACCTAAGGATATGCAATATAAATACATTTCTAAATTTTCAGGTGAATTCGGCCAAGTTCGTTACAGCCTCACCGGCGAACTATCCAACTTGTTCTCTATCGATGAATTATCTGGAGTGGTCACTGTGGCTGAAGGAGCCGATATCGACAGAGAAGTTACTAGCGACATCTGGCTTCGAGCCGTGGCTAGCGATGGAGCACCACCAGCCAAACAGAAGACTACCAGTGTACCTGTAAGTATCTTTACTACCTATTCTAGGTTAATATCTGTGCTTAAATTACGAAGGAATTATCTAACCTATTTGTGGTCAATGGCTGAAGGAGTGGATTTTGACAGAGATGTTACTAGCGACATCTGGCTTCGAGCCGTGGCGAGCGATGGACCACCGCTGACGAAACAAAAGAACAGCCCTGTGCGTTCCAGTTTAAGGTTTTTGCGGTAACATGAAACAGCAGCGTGTGTTCCGTTAAGGAGGCATAGATACGTTTTGATACCCTTTAATGAGCAAATTTGTGGAACAAGTAGTATGGGGTGAGCAGCGCGGCGGCCAAGTAAAACAAATGCCAATATTTGAACGGTCTCTGTACGCTGCTTTAATCTCTTGGATACTCGCTAGTTGGATCCGTGGTTGCTACTAGAGCTATAAAATGCACTTTGTGTTACATGTACGCCCGCGCTTAAACCGCGTATATATATTCTTATCCGTATTTCAAAACTGCCTTTTTTCTTCTAGCTGCACATAAAAGTGCTAGACATCAACGACCACGCCCCCGTCTTCGCTCAGAGCGTGTACAAGAGTACTATATCAGAAAACTTGCAGCTGAATCCTCCGGCTGCTATTCTTCAAGTTTCCGCGGAAGACAAAGATGAGGGACTCAATGGGAAAGTGGAGTATGCGATCACAGAACAGAGCGTGCCTGGTAAGAAAAAACTCTGAAGAATGCTTGATGTTTTTGACTTCTTATTTTGAGCTTAACTGTTGTGGTATTTCTAAGAAATATAGTCCGTTCATTTGACACCACCATAGACTAAACATAACTAAACAGCCCTTAATTTTATATGTCATACGTGAATGATGAAACTTATTCAGTACGGCTTCTATTGTTGCCTTTGTTTACGTGAAAGTGTGATAATGTGTTTCGGTCTTTTTCAATCGCGCGTTGTTAAAAACCGACAGGTGCTTCATCGTGTGGATAGCTTCGTCCATCATACGCCCGCAGTTGCACCTACAAATCAATTGGCTTTCAAATTTGGCCCAAGTCTTCATATTTAGCTTCTCACCGGACCGGGGATTAAAAAACATTATTTCAACCACTTTATCTAAAGTTCTAAAGGATTTTTTATCTTTCAGGAACCTTCTCCGTGGACCCAATAACCGGCATCATCTACCCCGCCCGTCCCGTGGTCGGCAACGCGACGTACCACCTGACCGTGTCCGGCACGGACCGCGCCGGCGCCGGTCTGGCCGCGTCCGCGAGGGTGGACATTACAGTCCTCAGTGTGAACAAGCATAGTCCGGAGTTTGTGCTGCCGCCGCCTGAGCAAAGGCAGTTAGAGATACCCGAGGTATGAGTTTGTGCTCAGCAGTGTTGAAAATTCGCCTCTTCGGGAGATCCCAACTCACGGCTAAAGGAATATTGTCAATTTCCCCTGATTTTGGATGTCCATAGTAACTTGCTGTGATTAGAACAGTGATTGACATCGTAACCGTATTATTCACTGCGCTCTCGTGGGCCGGACACACGTAAAGGCTATATAATTATGCAGAAACGATTTGCCTGTGACTCCTGTCTTACTACTTAAAATAACATACATTTTACTATATATTCAAAAACATGTTTATTCGTACAGATGAATTGTTATACCGTCCTGCACGTTGTGTTGACGCACAACAACACGATATCAATTGAAAACTTACCTATGCCAAATTGTAAACAGCTCATCTTCTACAACATATCTTACTCCACGGAATTTCAATCCGAAGTCACACAACGAAATGTTTGTTCTTTCAGAACGCAGCTCAAGCGGACTACCTCATAACCACAATCCAGGCGACCGACGAAGACAGCGGGGACAATGGGCGCGTGTCATACTACCTCAAAGTGGACAACCAGAGAGTCAGCGAGACCCCGGAATTCAGTCTCGACAGAGATACCGGGGAGCTAAGAACTAAGACGTTCTTGGATAGAGAACATCAGTCAGAATATATGGTGAGTGAAGCTTTAGCTTTATGAAATGAGGCTCAGAAAAAATATACTTACTACCTACTTTGAGGGAACCGACTTATTTATAGAATTCAAAATGTCTCCATAAATTTGGACTCTTTGTACAACGAATTTCCTGAAACAGCCTGAGTAAGAACTATATAAAGTTATAATAAAAGTGATATAAATCTGGCGTGGGAATAACATCGAGTAAGTTTAGTTACCTACCGCTTCAATTTATTAATAGGGTTGTTTCCATCTACAAATCTTAGGGTAGAATTGTATCCGAATAAATTCTTTTGGATTATAAGAACATGTTAAACTACTTTTAGGGGACCTGTAATGACCATATTTTTGTAAATATTGAATATTGAATTGGCACACGTCACGTGACAAAACTCGAAACGTCTTTGAAGATTCTGATGACGTCACAACTCTCGGATTGACACTGTTGACAGTTAGGCGATAAACAACAAATGACAAATGTCAGTTGACAACTCGTATCTTCTACGTGTGTATGTAGTTATGTGTCAAACCGTAAACTGTGACGTCACATAATTTTTCAAAGAGCGTTTTGGGAGCGAAAGCATCCGTAAAAATAAATTTTGTTAATTTAACATTTTAAAGCGGTTTTTAGTATAAAAGTTGAATTTTAGGGCAACTTTTAGTTAGTATAGAACGTAATACAAGCGTTTCAAAAAATTGGAAACAACCCTATTATTGAAGAATCAGATTATAAAAGTTTAAAGACGATTGGTGCCGTGACCAGGATTAGCAATGGTCATTCGTTACCGCGGTGTTCATTATTTTTAGGTATTATACGTCTATAAAGCGTCTCATGGTTGGGCAAAGGGCTGCCTCCTTTTATTTCTATCTGTTCCGTACCTCTGGACAACCCGGTCATATAATATTTATTAGAACTATTGACAATGTTAACATAATAGGGAAATACTTCTATATTATTTTGTTACATACTTTAATATGTATTGATTTATTAGGATAAACATAAAACGATCCACGACGCAGGCTTCGTCAATCTAAACAAGCAAAAAAAAAAAACATCCACAACACGCTTCGTCATCGTAATATGTACCTATATAACAAAAAGCAATAAACATATATTTTGTTTAATATGTAATGAGGGTTCTATCATTATTTTGATAAATATTGTGTTTCCAGTTAGTGATAGCAGCCGTGGATAACGGAACACCCGCCCAGTTTGAGAGCCTGATGATCCTGACGGTGGTGTTGGCCGATGATGATGATAACACACCGCGGTTTTCTTCTCCCAGCTATTTGTTTACCGTTAAGGAGAACTTGCCTACTGGAGTTATTGTGGGTAAGAAATCGAGGGTTATAATCTCTTTATATGATTATTTACGAAAACCATAGATAAAGATATTACAATTAAGGTACAATTGACAAGAGTACTCGTAAGTAGCAGAAGAGCAAAATTCTTTTATAAAATATTACCAATTGTCAGTATGATAAATGATAAAGCTAGAAAAAAATAAGATGCGTTACCATACGTCTCGTAGATTGTCAATATTTCTTCGCAATCTATATTAGCCGACAAAATTATACCTACAATAGTTTGCATTATTTTCTCCAGGCGTCAACACCACTTTGTTTAAACACATATTCAAATATGAATTGTTTGACAGGCACTGTAAAAGCAGTAGACAATGACTCCGGTGAAAATGGAAAGGTGTACTACCACATCTTGGAGGGAAATGAGAATGGGGACTTCACACTGGACAGGACGAAGGGTGTCATCAGAGCTAACATCAGTTTTGACAGGTTAGTTAAAATTCGTAATAATATCCGTCTATTTTTAAAAAGGTCTTAAAAACAGGTTCTCAATTTGTCGGAATATTTGTGTTTATATATTTACTTTATTAAATATACTTTTACACATTGGTTATTAAACAGTAAAAAAAAAAAAAAATAAGTCATAAGACATTAATGAATGGATGTTTACGGCATCCTGGAGAAATCTAAAAAACTCTTTTAATAGTGTACATGTACGGACCGTGGTAGAACTGCAGATGGCAGCACAGGTTCTCTGTTTACTGTCGTAAAGTATCAATTTCAAGTGTACATTTTCGATTTAGGCCACAAAATGGCGGAATACAGGAAGCAGCATTTACTTTTTAGTGCAAATGTTAAAGTTTTTGATTTAGGTCATAAGATTATTATAGATTATATCAAAGTAGGTGGTTAGTAATTATCTTATTTTTTCAGAGAAAAGCAGCCCGAATACTCCCTAACAATATACGCAAGCAACAATCCAATTTTAGAACAATCGCCTGCCGACTTTAACTCAGTGGACAACAGCACAGAAGGTCAGGAGAGCAGCGTCGCGTCGGTCAAAATCAAGGTCTTGGACGAAAACGACAATGAGCCAAAGTTCCCAGAGAAGACATTTTATGCTGGTAAGATCTCCTTTCACATGTGTGTGGTAGTTAATCGTGGGTTCAATCCTCGGTTGTGCTGTATGGAGAAGAAACTTTAACTCAGTGGACAACAGTACAGAAGGTCAGGAGAGCAGCGTCGCGTCTGTCAAGTTTAAGGTCTTGGACAAAAACGACAATGAGCCAAAGTTCCCAGAGAAGATATCAACTGGTAAGTTTGTTTAGAGCTCCCGAAAAAACCCTGTGCCATAAGCTATGCAAGCTGATGGCTGACGAACCGTCATCAACTCGCAAAGCTCATTCTCACACTCTAAATGATATCAAATTTTCGACCATCTATTATTGTTAGAGTCGGATATTAAGTTAAAATGTGAATTTATTTAACAGTCTTCATTTAACGTTAATATAATGTGTATATTTCCAAGCTTAATAAAATCTACTGTAATTAAAAAATAAATTAAAAAATTGTAAATTAGGAGTTTAGAACACAGAAGCGGAAGGAGGGAGGGGAAATTTGAGGAACCAACTATACGACAACTTTTTATGAAGTATTTTCAAGAAATTTTGATTCTTTACCAAACGAGAGCACGCTAAGCTAAGAGTCTGAACTTAAAGCATATTATTGTTTTCTTTTTCTAGCAATAAAGCACACGGCACGCGTCAACGAGGCCATTCTCTCTGTCGCCGCTGAGGACCCAGATCTTGAAGAGAACGGTACTTTGGTATACATGGTAGCAGCTTCAAACCTGTACAAGTTTGGTGCTTCGAAGTCCAGTGGAAGTGTCGTGCCATCTCCCTTCAACATTACACAGGAAGGTGAGAAAACAGTTTGCAGCGTACCGCTGATTGTAAGCTCTTCTTGACATGGCTCTAAGGAATTGGTGTGACATTAGTCTGCCTAAATTGGTGCATGTAGATATTCCGCTCTCACGTTTGAGGCAGTAAGGATAAAGACCAGGAAAATATGTCATCCAAATAAGTTATAATGTAGTGAACTGAATTTTGACCATTAACCAGTGTTACCAGGCTCGTGATAATTATCGTACATGTCCCGTACGATGTACGTTCGAAAGACCATTATTGTAAGCAAAAGTACGATAATTTTAGCCCTTGGACGATGTAACCTAAAAAGTCTAGTATTTGAAGCAAAATGTATGACACTTTCCCCACTTTCGAAGCGTTTTGATTCAGCATTCCTTATGCGAACTGCCGAGGAGTGGAATGCCCTGCCCGAGTCTGTGTAATAAGTATAATCGGGGTTTCTTCTACGGTAAATAGGTATCTCATAGGTAAGCGTGCTCCACCTCCATAAAAAAATTGGGGTACATAATCCCGTTTTGATAGGCGTACGATATTTTTTTCAACGGTACGATAATCTTGACACTCTAATACGATAATTATCTTCCGCTCACCTGTCAACAGTGTCATTAACTTGCGGGTATAGTCAGTAACCATTGATTTGTGGTCGGCAGTGGTTATGTCAAATCATCTTTACTATTCTTTATCATTCTTAATTATTTAATTTTATATTCTCCAGGCGTGTTAATGACAGCGGGCTACATGGCGGAATATAACCAAGACCGTTTCGTGTTGGACATCATCGCACGTGAGCTCGCCCCGCCTCATAGAGAAGCGAAAGCGCAAGTCTACGTAAGTTTATCAACCTTACTTCAGGTGAAATTAACGTCTACGTCTTGGTTCTAACCAAGGTATTGTATTGCAATTAAA
This sequence comes from Cydia pomonella, assembly GCF_033807575.1. Classification (NCBI taxonomy): domain Eukaryota; kingdom Metazoa; phylum Arthropoda; class Insecta; order Lepidoptera; family Tortricidae; genus Cydia; species Cydia pomonella. The sequence goes on along the minus strand of NC_084705.1, from coordinate 2,675,046 downwards.
TCTTCCAAACACTTTGAATAAAGTGTTGTTAAAATCCATAAATTGTCCAAATATTGTTTTCACTTATCACGCTTGGTAAGTTGATGTAAGCGGCATAAATTTGCTTATTATGCTTTGGAGCATAAAGTAAAATTGTGTATTACGACCCTTATTGCCTTATGAATAAAGTCCTGCATCTGCCATACTGCATGACACTCCTGCAGCTGGCGGCCGGCGCGCCGCCGACCCGGCCCAAGTACGATTTTCTTTAGTCTTGAATAAATACTGTATATTTTACCCTCGAACGAAGTGAAAAGTAGAGTATATAAGCGTCATTTTATCCTCGACGTATATGGGTCCTCGCTTACGCTCGGACCAGTAAATTGCCTCGGTTGTGACGGGGGCCGCTTTGTGCCCTTGTTATATAGTCTAGTATTGTTCGGTAACGACTTCTATTCGTGTTTCAAGATATGGATAACGGACCGGTCGTCGCTGATCCGCATGGTGGTGTCGCGAGGCTGCGCGCGGCCCGAGGCGGGCGTGCGGCGCCGCCTCGCCGCCGCCAGCGCCGCGCTGCTCGTGCCCGCGCGCAGGCTGCACCTGGTGCACGCCGACAGGCTCTACGACGACTGGTAAATACCGGCTGTACCATCCTCATGCTGGTGTCGCGGCCGCAGGCGGGCGTGCGGCGCCGCCTCGCCGCCGCCAGCGCCGCGCTGCTCGTGCCCGCGCGCAGGCTGCACCTGGTGCACGCCGACAGGCTCTACGACGACTGGTAAATACCGGCTGTACCATCCTCATGCTGGTGTCGCGGCCGCAGGCGGGCGTGCGGCGCCGCCTCGCCGCCGCCAGCGCCGCGCTGCTCGTGCCCGCGCGCAGGCTGCACCTCGTGCACGCCGACAGGCTCTACGACGACTGGTAAATACCGGCTGTACCATCCTCATGCTGGTGTCGCGGCCGCAGGCGGGCGTGCGGCGCCGCCTCGCCGCCGCCAGCGCCGCGCTGCTCGTGCCCGCGCGCAGGCTGCACCTGGTGCACGCCGACAGGCTCTACGACGACTGGTAACTACCGGCTGTACCGTCCTCATGCTGGTGTCGCGGCCGCAGGCGGGCGTGCGGCGCCGCCTCGCCGCCGCCAGCGCCGCGCTGCTCGTGCCCGCGCGCAGGCTGCACCTGGTGCACGCCGACAGGCTCTACGACGACTGGTAAATACCGGCTGTACCGTCCTCATGCTGGTGTCGCGGCCGCAGGCGGGCGTGCGGCGCCGCCTCGCCGCCGCCAGCGCCGCGCTGCTCGTGCCCGCGCGCAGGCTGCACCTGGTGCACGCCGACAGGCTCTACGATGACTGGTAACTACCGGCTGTACCGTCCTCATGCTGGTGTCGCGGCCGCAGGCGGGCGTGCGGCGCCGCCTCGCCGCCGCCAGCGCCGCGCTGCTCGTGCCCGCGCGCAGGCTGCACCTCGTGCACGCCGACAGGCTCTACGATGACTGGTAACTACCGGCTGTACCGTCCTCATGCTGGTGTCGCGGCCGCAGGCGGGCGTGCGGCGCCGCCTCGCCGCCGCCAGCGCCGCGCTGCTCGTGCCCGCGCGCAGGCTGCACCTCGTGCACGCCGACAGGCTCTACGATGACTGGTAACTACCGGCTGTACCATCCTCATGCTGGTGTCGCGGCCGCAGGCGGGCGTGCGGCGCCGCCTCGCCGCCGCCAGCGCCGCGCTGCTCGTGCCCGCGCGCAGGCTGCACCTGGTGCACGCCGACAGGCTCTACGATGACTGGTAACTACCGGCTGTACCGTCCTCATGCTGGTGTCGCGGCCGCAGGCGGGCGTGCGGCGCCGCCTCGCCGCCGCCAGCGCCGCGCTGCTCGTGCCCGCGCGCAGGCTGCACCTGGTGCACGCCGACAGGCTCTACGATGACTGGTAACTACCGGCTGTACCGTCCTCATGCTGGTGTCGCGGCCGCAGGCGGGCGTGCGGCGCCGCCTCGCCGCCGCCAGCGCCGCGCTGCTCGTGCCCGCGCGCAGGCTGCACCTCGTGCACGCCGACAGGCTCTACGATGACTGGTAACTACCGGCTGTACCATCCTCATGCTGGTGTCGCGGCCGCAGGCGGGCGTGCGGCGCCGCCTCGCCGCCGCCAGCGCCGCGCTGCTCGTGCCCGCGCGCAGGCTGCACCTGGTGCACGCCGACAGGCTCTACGATGACTGGTAACTACCGGCTGTACCGTCCTCATGCTGGTGTCGCGGCCGCAGGCGGGCGTGCGGCGCCGCCTCGCCGCCGCCAGCGCCGCGCTGCTCGTGCCCGCGCGCAGGCTGCACCTGGTGCACGCCGACAGGCTCTACGATGACTGGTAACTACCGGCTGTACCGTCCTCATGCTGGTGTCGCGGCCGCAGGCGGGCGTGCGGCGCCGCCTCGCCGCCGCCAGCGCCGCGCTGCTCGTGCCCGCGCGCAGGCTGCACCTCGTGCACGCCGACAGGCTCTACGATGACTGGTAACTACCGGCTGTACCATCCTCATGCTGGTGTCGCGGCCGCAGGCGGGCGTGCGGCGCCGCCTCGCCGCCGCCAGCGCCGCGCTGCTCGTGCCCGCGCGCAGGCTGCACCTGGTGCACGCCGACAGGCTCTACGATGACTGGTAACTACCGGCTGTACCATCCTCATGCTGGTGTCGCGGCCGCAGGCGGGCGTGCGGCGCCGCCTCGCCGCCGCCAGCGCCGCGCTGCTCGTGCCCGCGCGCAGGCTGCACCTGGTGCACGCCGACAGGCTCTACGAGGACTGGTAACTACCGGCTGTACCATCCTCATGCTGGTGTCGCGGCCGCAGGCGGGCGTGCGGCGCCGCCTCGCCGCCGCCAGCGCCGCGCTGCTCGTGCCCGCGCGCAGGCTGCACCTGGTGCACGCCGACAGGCTCTACGATGACTGGTAACTACCGGCTGTACCGTCCTCATGCTGGTGTCGCGGCCGCAGGCGGGCGTGCGGCGCCGCCTCGCCGCCGCCAGCGCCGCGCTGCTCGTGCCCGCGCGCAGGCTGCACCTGGTGCACGCCGACAGGCTCTACGATGACTGGTAACTACCGGCTGTACCATCCTCATGGTGGTACATACATACGTAACAAAAAAGTTAATTTATTTCTTACCCAATTTTAATTTATTAGAAAGGTACTAAATTTTACAAAGAACAAAGGTTTGCAAAATATTATGAATAAGAGGGATAGAATATCTGATAAGGATTTCTTTTTTTTCAGGTGTGAAATCCATCTACTCCCAGTAGACCCAGCCTCATACCAGATCCTGCCCGTGGAGAGGGTCCTGGAAACCGTGGACTCCAAGTACGATGAGCTCAAAGACGTGTATCAGGAGTATGGTGTCGAAACACTTACAGCGGCCAGCGCTACTGCCAAAGGTATGCCAAAGGTGTTAATTGTATCCTATTATATCTCGCAAGAGATAGAGCGCTCAGAATTTACAGCTTATGCGGCATCTCCTGGCTCCTTCCAGGAGAGGCCAGTTGATGCAAGCACATTTTCAAATGCCAGGAATTATGCAACATAAATTTAAGTACACTGCTAAAATATTGTCCTTGCTCACTCCTTGCTGCTAGAATATTGTGCTTGCTTGCTTTATTTTGTTGTATCACGGGTCATTTATTCTAATAAGCCTTTACCATTTAAGTTTTGTGTCTTGGCTGTCAATCTGGCTCATAGCTTGTCAGTTTTCTCTGGCAATACCTACTTAAATAGATCCGGTGTTAGCAATCACAATTGATGGAGTGATCAACGTCCCTTGAAGAGAACTATAAAATTTAACGGTGACATAACAGATGGTTTTATGCAACTGACCTTAAATTTTTTTTTCAGCGCCCGACAGTTTTGATCCAGCACTAGCTGCATTGATAGCTCTGCTGATAGTGCTTTTCACTGGCATTGTCACTTTCATTGTGGTCTGCGCTTGCTTAAAGCATTGGTAAGTATTCAATTTCTGACACTTATTACTGCTAATATTGATCTGTTAACCCTTTGAACGCCAAGAACCCCTAAGGGCGTCGTAAAAGGTCATGCCCGTGGCGCCAAGAACGCATATAAGAAGTATGGCGTACGTTGCCAAAGTAATTTTTAACGTTTCCACTTTCCAGTTACGGTTGATATTTGCTAGCGTATGCCAGAGATATTGGCGTGTGCATGACGTTTTTGGAATTGACAGATGGTGTTCAAAAGGGTAAACTTTATTTTGAACATTACTAGTTCAGATTGATAAGTTTAAATGAAAGAGACTTAGTCTTATGATGATAATCTGATTCATTGCATTTAGCTACGAAAATTATTATACGAAATCAGAAATATTTCTTGTGTAAACTGTGTAGGTACAAGAATATAACTAGGTACATTTTGATGAGTATCAACCATTTATTTTATCTTAAACTAAGTTATAATATTTTATCTTAAATGTAACGAGACTGTCTCTCCTTGAGTTGCAAGCATCCATAGGCTTTGGTAATCGCTTATCATCAAGGAAGTTACATGCCGTTTAATAAGATTCCAAAAATATGAATATTTTTACACATGATCGTCATGAACTACCAGGTCATTAACCTTTCGATTAAAATATATTAAGGATATAACTATATTTACTAAAACCACATAAATCTTCTTTCCAGGGTTATTCCCCCGCCGTCCCTCCAATCCAGTAAGGGCGACAGCCTCGCCCGACGGCGGATATTAGAAGAACTCAGTACCACAGAGAACCCTCTGTGGCTAGAAACCAAGCTACGGCCATATGAGGAGCAGGAGTTAACTATGAACGTTTTTGGAGACCAAGCAGAGCAGGGCAATGTGGAGCCCCCACAGGTTGATATCATCCACTTATATATACATCTATGATTATGTACTATGCTTGCTTACGCATATGTATGGCTTCGCTATGGTATGATTATGTGGGGATCCAGAACAGACGTAATATTAGACTACTTTTTAGTTCATGATTCTGAATGTAGGTAGTTTATCGAACTTTAATAGTACATACATTGCGGTAGACGAGTCTTCCTGTCTTGCTTGTTCCGGCCAAGGATTGTATAGTGCTTTTCTCAAACAATGTTAGGAAATTATAATAATTTCTTGGAAATTAAATAACTACTAAGTAATGAAGTAAATAAGTTTATTAGGAAAGAAATACATATTTTTTCACACACTAATTAATGTTGAAAGTAATATTGGACATATTCGGACAGTAACATCCGCACATTCGGCGCATGTAACTCCTCTGGAGTTGCAGCCGTACATAGGCTACGGAGACTGCTTACTATCAGGCGGGCCGTATGCTTGTTTGCCACCGACGTAGTATAAAAAAAAAGTTCTTACAAGTGAAATGTATGGTTTTTGCCGGCACATTAATAAAAATGTAAATTGTCGCCTTTTTTAAATTTGATATTTGAAAAAGCTATTCGAGCACCATGATTAACCGCTTATAAATATAGTACCATAGATTTTTTTTTATATCGCAGTATGCTTACAGAGAAAGTGGTCGTTGGCTGTATGTAACATTTCCTTTGTCAGTCTAATCGAAGTGAGCAAATTTATAAAGTTAGAGCAGCGGACAATAATGTACATTTCATACTAACTCCCTACATTACTTCTTGATCTAGGCCAAGAAGTAATGTAAGGAGCCATAAATGAGCAACTTCATGTCTTCATTTTGTGACATTAACGCATACATTTCGGAGATGTTTGAGAAAATATATTTTCTACTTATTTATGATAAATGGTTACAGACGGACAACACATACGCGACGATACAAGGTAGTCGCGCCACGGAGCGGTTCGGCGACTACGCGACGCTCGGCGGAGACTCGCCCACGCCGCTGGAAGCTGCCTTAGGATTCCAGGTAAACATCATTCAAGGAGCAGTGACTTCAAGTCCTGGCGTTAAGTCTTTATTCTATAGAACGACTTGGCCATCGCATAAAAACACAATGTTTCCCACAAGTAATAATTATTATATTAAATTAGATTGTTTAGTGCGATTGCCAAGTCAATTTATTTAAAACGTACAAGATTTTTAATATTTATATGGTCACTATAAGATGTTGTTAGGTTAGCTAATTAAGTAATAACTTAAGACAGAAGGCCTCTTAAGTAGGGACTGAATTAAATAACCGACTTGGTATTATATGGATAGAAGAACTGAGTTGTGAGATTTGCTTTTTTCACAAGTTATGTTTTTGATACGTTACTATTTTTAGATTGATTATAAGTACCGATACTACACTATTATAAGTGCTTGCAGTTTGGGCATAGGACTATTTGGGTTTTTTCTTCGCTAGTGTGATGAAAAAGATTGTGTGTATTTCCAGGAGTAAGAATATTGCAAACTTGAAAAACAAATCTAAAGACCTCGTTTGCAAAATTTCACTTACCCCCCTCGTTGTACAATGTATATTAAAAACGAACCATTTTTTTTATACTACGTCGGTGGCAAACAAACATACGGCCCACCTGATGGTAAGCAGTCTCCGCGGCCTATGTACGCCTGCAACTCCAGAGAAGTTACATGCGCGTTGCCGACCCTAACCCCGCGCCCCCTCGTTGAGCGATATTATATAATTGAAACAAACCATATGTATTACAGGGCAGCACCTTCAAGCCGCCGAGCCCGGCCACGCCGGAGCCGCCGCCGCGGCCCTCGGCCGGCTTGGGGCCGCTATGATGGTATTACTTCTTGTCTTATTTATGGAATAAAACTGGCACGGCAGCTCATACTCAAAGGCTACACAGATAAAAATACTTGCCGCAAAACTAAGTGGAAACATCTCTTTCGCATTTGCACGGCCTTATGCAGCGGGACTCGCAACTGTGGTGCAGATAAAAAGTAAAAAACCGGACAAGTGCGAGTCGGACTCGCCCACCGAGGGTTCCGTACTTTTTAGTAGTTGTTATAGCGACAACAGAAATACATCTGTGAAAATTTCGACTGTCTAGCTATCACGGTTCATGAGATACAGCCTGGTGACAGACGGACGGACGGACAGCGGAGTCTTAGTAATAGGGTCCCGTTTTACCCTTTGGGTACGGAACCCTAAAAAAGTAAGGTTTTATCGCCCCGATCGCCACATAGTGCTGCAGTAGGTATAGCGTAAAGTGGCTAAATCAAATTAAAAATTCTTATTCCCCGTGTTATTATTATCGTGTGTACTTTCATTCATCCGTCATTCAATGGGGTTGGCAACTGTCAAAGATTTGCATAGATGGCGCCATCATAGCTTGCCCCTGTCTCTAGTTTTGTTCTATGAGATTTGGCTTAAAGTACTGGAATCCAGGTCACAAAATTCCAAAAAAAAAAACAAGAATTTGACACAATTCTAGGGATTGACAGGGCAAGCTATGATGGCGCCATCTGTTTAATACTTCGACCGGCCAACCCCATTGCATCGTGTCATTGTTTGTTCCATTCACCTTTTTAACAACAAAACGAGTTTTGTTTATTAAGTAAATAGATATTCTGAAAAGGGTTTATATTTACCTACTTAGGTATCTTATCAAGTTTTATAATACAATATTTATTTTTCAGATGGATGTCGAATCTTGCTCTAGTTTAGTAACTAAATTTAATTCCTAAGCTTTATGTAAATAGAGTCTCAAATCTAATGCATGTTGGCAATGTATTATACGAATATTCCCCTCCATTCAAGTAATTAATTATCGTTTTGAAGACTGCATATACGTTTTGTTACCAATTATTTGTTTCCACGTATAATACTTTGTCAACGTCCATTTATAGAAAGATATTGATAAAAATATTTCCAGATATTGTGATGACATATTTTTGGTGTTCTATAAGTACTATTTAATACTTATAGAACACTAAAATATGTCATCTTTAAATTAGTGTAAACAGACAAGACAAAGAACTAATTTCTGCCTACTAGTATTATATAATATGTGACGTTTTCAAGAAAAAGTTACCACATTGACCATAAGGACAAAATTTGCTTGTATCTCTAAACGGTATTTTTTGCTTGAAAACGATGCATATTATACACTAAGTTGCTCTAAGCACTGACATTATTTTACTCGGCAAGGTCGGTGACTGAAAACTGATACTAATGATACTGATGTAGATTTTAGAAACAGTAACATTCCTTATTTATTACTCATAAATAATTGAGATTATTGTAAGAGAATAACTATATGTTTTAGAAAAAAAGAGTCTTATTAAAACTTGGTGCCGTGACCAGGATTGTACAGTCAAGGAACTGAATTTTCAACCCACCTAAGGTTCAATATCGTACAGCAACCTGTCACCATAAGAACTAAAGCATGACGGTGCTTTGATATGTCGCAATTTTCGACCTTAATGCATTGCGAATATCTAATAACATTTCTACGAAATGGGTAGACATTAAATTTCAATTCAAATCCAAATACAATTTAAATGTTGCTTTACTGGTAACAATATATCATACTTATGTACTCCGTTAGCTCAGCGACCGAAAATGAAACTTGGCCTCCGACACAAGACAGCGCCAGTCTTCCCGGTCCTGTCCAGTGCGACTTCTGGCCAATTGTTGACTCGAACTTCGCGCATGCAATATATCATTAGCCAATTTTATTAAGTGCTCATTTAAATCAACGATGATGTTAATACAGTAAGGGCCACTTGCGGGTTCCAGGGTTACCCAATTAGGAGTTAACAGTTTATACAGTACAGTTTAACCCTGCAACACACAATTGGCCTTTAGTATTGACGTTCCGTGCCGTCTAGGACGTAAGAAAATCACAATATTTTTTATTGATATGAGGAATGAACTTTATACGTAGTGTAACATATTTATTTGCTGTATCTTAGCCATTTAGTGTTGTTTGTTTTCCAATCTGCATTTTGATGAGTTCGTCATATATCTTGGAAGTTACTTATGCCTTCCTTATTTCGAATATATTAGTACTTATTTCATAATATGTCTCGTTACTTCGGCAGCTGTGTTATTTTATCTATTAAAACTGCTTTTACCATTTTCAATGCCATACTATTCATGTACAAATAGTGTACAAAGAACGTTACGTTTAAAATTATTTTGGAAGTTTAACGTGTCAAAAAGTCGTTTGTAATATCATATTTTATTTTTAAATTAGTTTTAAGTATTTTAGATATTAAATAGTCATTTCTAGATCTGTATATGTAAATACTGAACTATTTTTATACCTAAAAGTATTATTTAACAACGAAAAATAAAGAGATCTTTTTAAAAAGAAATAAGCTGCTTTCATTTGTACGAGTATACCTATTTATTTTTACTTATATTCATGTCAACGGATTAAATGATTCCACGTAAAATTATTGTTATATCTTTTATTACAAAAATATTTTACATTACATTAAAATATTAAACAATAATTACGTAAATATAAAATATATTATTAATAAAACAACAAATTGTACTAGTAGGTACTTGAACTTAAGTGGTATTAAATAAAAATAATTATATTCGGAACAATCATTGTCACCAAATTACAGATATATTTAACCACCTGTTTTTTTTACTTTGAGTAGAGAGCCAACCGTAAAAAGGTATACTTTGGAAATAATTTCTCTTCTCAAATTTACAGAATTTTAACTCGCTACAATTGATAACTTAGACATACTACCAACATGATAAATAAATTCAAGATTTATTCCGAATATAATCTCTCCTTCAGCTATCACAGTGCTCCTAAGTACGTTTTCTAAGGTAGGTTAAAAGGTAACATTTCACTAAACTAAAAGCACAACTACACTTATCATACTTGGCATGTGAAATGTCATGCTACCTACGACACAAGCCTTTGTTTGGCTCCAACAATATAATGAAATAACATATATATGTACATAGTCAGAAAACTGTACATTATAAAAGTATCCATTAAAAAACAATTTATTCATACGACGAATTAAAACATAATTTTGTTGCTGTGGATTTTGGAACTAATTAAGTTACCGCTTTATCAATTTTTAATTTATTTAAATCTTAATCATAACGACAAACCAGAATTTGTCAAAATTTGAATTTACAAATGTAACAAATTAGATACATTTTGTAGAAACAGGAAGCTTCTTACCATCTAATTTAGTTTAAAAATAAGTTAAGAATTTTATTCTAAGGATGAGACCAATATGCAATATGCTATGCTTTGGTGTGAATCGAGAATGGAAGTCTCATTTCAATCTAAGTCTTTTCATTCTCAAGTCAAAAAAGCATGGACCTCATTTTAAAAATCCTTTCCAGCTAATATGGTCGCATTTTTATCATTTATCGCTCTCGACAAACATGAGGATTTGACGCACACTTTATCGCGATTCATGATAAAATACGCGACTAATATATCCGCACTTAAATGATAAATTAATAGAAATGAGCCTTTGACTGCTCAAAATAAATGGCACTTTAGAATATATTAAACATATAAGTGTACTTCCTCCTTAAATGAATATTATAAACTTTTTATAGGTTTAAAAAATTATGTAGTGAATAACATAAAAAGACTATTTATTTATTTACATAGTTACTAGTATTTTCAGCTAGGCACCTTAACCACTTAAGGTCCAATGTACATATTTTTAAGACAAGTGACAATCATTTAATTTAAAAACAGGCTCGAAGTTTGTAATTTGTATTGTAAATTCGATGGCTATATTTTTTTGGCATAATTTAACCGCTTTTGGTAACTGTAGTTACCAGCTGTCACCCTTATTTAATTATAATAATAGAAGTCACTGAAAAACATCCTGCCCCGTGTGTAGATATGACTCGGACCTTGCGAGGGAAATGTGTCAGCCAGAAAAGTAACATGAAGCTATATGTATAATTCGAATTAATCTTTACTCTATAGGAAACTGTGCACATTTTGATTCCTAGTTTAGAAAAAGGTGCACAGATTATTTACTTGCTTTGTACCCTGCTTGCAGTTGTTGCGAAATGTACTAGAAAATTCGTTTTAAAAATACTAACATAAGATACACGTATCTATCTAATCTATATAGACGCTCAAGAGTAACTATCACATTAAGTGTTTCTTCGTCTTTTTCATCTTTATCTGTGATAGTTTTTGTTCGCGACTTAGATTAATATGACACCTATACCATAATTACTGGCGTCGATATGGACTTCAAAAGGCTTTGAATGCATAGCTTGAGAGGAAGGAATCAAAAAGAAAGAAAGACGCTTGTTGCGAATTGCAATCATGCTCTGTAGAATAAACACAGACACAAGAACATTTGCAGCCGACCTTTATCCTTTTTAACCCCTTGAACGCCACGTCTATCGTGCGCGTCATCGTGAACCTTATCAGAATGAATTAAGGTTGATATTAGGCTGCAACAGCACGCGTCAGTTGACGTCTTTGGTGGTTGAAAGGTTAAGGTTCTTCGCATATTACGATTGAATACACTTTTCAAGCTCCTCAACAGCTTTGTCGGCCCTGGCACGTGTGTGTTTACGCACGTGGTTGAGTTTTCGTGTTGCGTGCGCAACCAGGTCCTTGTATGCGTGGCGCGAGTGAAGGATGTCGTCACGGACGCGGTTGATCTCTTGCTGGGCAAGACTGCGCCAGCGCTTCATGCGTGGCATCGTCTGGAACGATGAAGGCATGATGTAAGCTATTAGCTGGTTTCCGCGGCTTAATACCAAGTAAGCCAAGTAGTAACAAGTAGTGCAGAGCACGTCTCTAGAAAACGAATAAATTTAAAAAAAGCAAGGATGTAATTCAATTGTACTGTAATTATTGTAAGCAAGGATTACCAACAAGCAATGATTTGTCAGATGTATATAAATATTATAATATACCTATATTCGAGATAAAATTTACACGCTTCTACACTCATACGATACAAAATGATAACATAACACATCTACATAATGTACGTAGTACTTATGTAGGTACATTATGTACAACAACGATAGTTTTAAACAGGAATAAGTATTCATTTCTGAATACCAATGTGATAATAATTAATGTAAATATGCTAAAACGGGTCACTCACGTATTTCAAGTCGAAAATGCTCGACATGTTTCACTCCGTACCGAGTAGGTCGTCAGGAGCTTACGTTGACGGACCGGCGCAGACTACGGGCCGTAGCCCTCCGCTCCCGATGACTCGGCAACCCATTATTTGAGAATAATGCCGTAAACGAGGGTAGTTTCTCGCCTTCCCTGCTGCCACCGGCGCCTGCACCGAGTCCGTGAACGCAAGCTCCTGTCGACACTCCTCTTAAAATACGTGAGTGACCCGTTTTAGCACATTTAACATGTCTGTGTCTCACGGAAGTTTTGTTATAAAAATGAATATGTTTTAAATTAGTAAATATGTTTTTTTTTCTATATATCTTACCTCGCATGCCGTCCCGCAGTCTAAAAACATCTTGTCACATTTCTTGATATAATCGTCACTCTGTAACAAAACAGATGACGACTAATTATAACAACGTATATAAATGACATAAAATGGTGCTGCTGTCATGTACACGTTACTCGCTGTAGTTTGGCAAGAAGTCAATGAATAAATTAGTCAACCGTTGGCTCATCTTTACTAATTGAACGCTTTATGTACTGGCATTCATGAAATATTACAGTAAATGATTAAATACCAATTCACCCGAGACCGCCTTTATACACACACGTAGTCCCCATTTTCCTCTATGTATTTTAACATTACTGAAAATATTTTGCCACATTTTGATGTATATCAACCAAAGCCGTTTGATAATTTCGGATTTTAATTATTAGAGGAGTTAAAGGAGTATTTAAAAATTTGCATACAATTTGTTTTTCGCTCCTAACTCTATTGAAAATAAACAAAGTGAAACAAAGGGGATAGTGACGCTTTAACCATAGTCAATAATACATGAAATTGTGTAAACATACTTTTTATAATCTTATTATCCAGAGAGGAAAATGGGGACAAAGTTTTTAAGTATGGAGAAGCTCGTCTCCTTTCCTGTTAAGGTGGCTCTATTTACAACGGCATGGAATGTGGAGTTACCTTGTTGAGATGCATTCGGAACACAACCGTGTGTCCTAGCAGGAACTTATGATGGTTGTCGGCACTGAAGGTGGCTCTACTTATTACGGCATGGAAGGCGGAGTTACCTTATTGAGATGCATTCGGAACACAACCATGTGTCCTAGCAGGAACTTATGATGGTTGTCGGCCCTGAAGGTGGCTCTACTTATTACGGCATGGAAGGCGGAGTTACCTTGTTGACATGCATTCGGAACACAACCATGTGTCCTAGCAGGAACTTATGATGGTTGTCGGCACTGAAGGTGGCTCTACTGATTACGGCATGGAAGGTGGAGTTACCTTATTAAGATGCATTCGGAACACAACCATGTGTCCTAGCAGGAACTTGTGATGGTTCTCCGCACTGAAGGTGGCAGCACGGCGTGCATCACGCACCGCCTCTGCTACACTCGGGTCGAATTTTGACCTACAATATTCTGGCTGAAACAACGAAAGTCAAGTTTGAAAACTTGTTGAACCTTTGGATGGATATTTTTTTTACAATCTTGATTTGTTATACGGAATGGACTTTTTTTTAACCAGCCATACTTTACGTAGTGAATTTATAGGCCATACTGAACAACTTCTATGATGGGACCAATGCCGATATCGCAAAAAAAAATTTGGCTATCCCAGCGGCATTACCCATTAACTGGAATGTATGAAACAGTCAAATATACGAGTATAACAGTACTTATAGGATAATTTTGCTGATGCACTACAATAATAATTACTTAGGCTAGGTTCACACGGCGTTAATTTTTCCTGTATACCGTATACGGGATTTTATCGAATACCGCAGTGACAGCAAAATTTGTATGGCTTCTTTCAAAATCGTTCACACGGCTAGACGGCTTTCCCGCATAGACGCCGTGTGAACGATTTTGAAAGAAGCCATACAAATTTTGCTGTCACTGCGGTATTCGATAAAATCCCGTATACGGTATACAGGAAAAATTAACGCCGTGTGAACCTAGCCCTACTCCGCAAACTCTGTAACGGATGATCTGAAATATCGTATTGCATAATTTTTAGAGAAAATGTGACCGCGGCCGGCAAAACGTCCCACTTTGTCGCTTGCCTTAAAGACGACAGATTATTCGTATAAAGTATTCGTAGTATTGTGTTCCTGCCGGTGAGTACGGTTGCCAGAGCTCAACGAGGGAGGGCGGGTTTAGGGTCGGCAACGCGCATGTAACTCCTCTGGAGTTGCAGGCGTACATAGGCTACGGAGACTGCTTACCATTAGGCGGGCCGTATGCGTGTTTGCCACCGTATAAAAAAAAAGATAGAAGCAAATCTCGTCCTTAGGGCAAGCGACAAAGTGACACGTTTAGCCGGCCGCGGTCACAAAAATTTATGCCCCAACCAATACTAAAATATTCCTAGGTTAATAGATTACCTTGTGCTCCAAATATTATAATACATTAACGAGATTACCAACGCCACGTTCATGCATGTAAACACAACATCCCATAATAAAATATTGTGAGACATCAAATAATTTGGTGCGCCATTCAAGAAAGCTGTCAATAATTATAGACGACCACGGACGGGTGACCTCATTGTCGTTTGGCCACGAAACCAGCGATTTGCAGTTTGACTTTAACTTTATTATTATGGAGCACTGGGTGAGGTCGTGTGTTTATTTTAAGCGACGTAAAATTAACGTGTTTTCCAGAATAGACTAACACTGCAAGTCACATTATGTTGTACTCGATGAATCATTATGAATCAATGATAATCGCTGTATACACTATGTTTTTATTGAATTCCGTTAACTTTGGGGTACGATACTAGTAGGTAGGTAAGAAAACTAGATGTAAATTTTCAATAAAAATGTATTTTATTTTATAAAAAGTAATAAAATTTTGCATATAGCGTTGTTGTAACACGGGAATTACATTTAATTTAACCAAACAATTGAAAACTGTGACATATTAATGTAATTTCAAACATCAATCGTCCGAGATGGTACTTACGTTTATCAGCAAATGTATGAACTCGTACTAAACACTAATCAATATATAAATAGGCCCTAAGCTCGTAAAGGCCTTATAAGATAAAAATAAATTATTGATTATCTCCGAAACGGAGTTATTTAGAATACCAGTGTCTTTAAGAAAGTTACTTAATTTAATCTCAGGAATGCACCCTTGAAATTAACGAAAAAAAAAAACACGGTGTATAGGTATCACATTGAAATAATGTTTTATAAGAAAGCCTATTTGGGTGTAGTTATGGATGAGGTTTTTAGGTACCTGAAGTATGTTGAATAATTAAGAGGCGGAATATGGTCAATCCATTTTTTGACTTTAATTAAGTAAAATTGAGGTGAAAAAAGTAAGAAAAACGCGAGCAAGAAGGTAAAAACGGGTTAAATCATTCTATCGAATCGAACATAAAAAAAATCGATTTTTTAGTAAAACGGTAAAGCGCTGTTTGTTTTTATAGGTAGGCAAGCATGGTATGACACCACACCACACAACCAACCAACAATTCTCTGACATTTAATTGAATTTTATTTTCCTTTAATTTTTATATCTATTATTATTATTCTTGTTAATAATCTGACATTGTATGATTAATATGTATATTTAATGATCTATTTTATTAATAATGATCGAAAATGTATTAAGTGTTAATTTTATACTTATAATGTATTTACGAAATAAATATGTTCATGTAATTTTGCCAAAGATCATTGTATATTGTAATAAAAACTTGTGGTTTCACTGAAGTGGAGATTTAAATCCCATACACAACAACTAACTGTACAATGTCAGACCAAGATAAGTCTGCAACGAATTTAATAGCACACGCAGTGCATCTGTTAATTTAAATATCAAACTTCTTTTTAATTATGACGTATAGCACCTGCAATGCGTGTGCTATGAAAATCATTCCAGATATGTCTTGGTCTGAATCTACAAGGACTGGCTGTACAATAAAGCGCTCAATATTTTCAGCACAAGCCTGTTTAATGGCCCCACGTGTGCAAACGCCCGTCATTGTCAAGGTAATTTGTTACGACGGTACGTGTAATACACGTACCGTCGTACTGTTGCTTGTGTTGTCGCGCGTCATTCCCGGTTAGGTTAGGTTAGGGTGACCAGATCTGATTTCCGGTTTTACGGGACAACCCCGTATTTTTGAAAATACGGGATTCAAAATTTATTTTTATTTTAATTTGCTAGCCTTTTGTGTCCCACTGCTGGGCAAAGGCCTCCCTCTCTTTCTTCAACGCGTCTCTTTTTATGGCAATATTAGGCCAATAGGCCAAAGACGTCAAGACTAAAATTTGGCATAGTAAATTAAATAACATATACAATTGCTAAATTTCTTAATGAATGATTAAAAAAAAACAATATCAAATAAATAAATATTATAGGACATTATTACACAAATTGACTAAGTCCCACAGTAAGCTCAATAAGGCTTGTATTGAGGGTACTTAGACAACGATATATATAATATATAAATATTTATAAATACTTAAATACATAGAAAACACCCATGACTCAGGAACAAATATCCATGCTCATCACACAAATACATGTCCTTACCAGGATTTGAACCCGGGACCATCAGCTTCGTAGGCAGGGTCACTACCCACTAGGCCAAACCGGTCGTCAAGGTATTTTTATAATTAAATGCCATTGGATCATAAAATTACGAGACAATGTACTGTCCCGTATTTGTTACGCCGAATTACGGGATATTGAAAAATTCGTGCCTGAAATACGGGGCAGCCCGTAAAATATGGGACATCTGGTCACCCTATTCCCGGTCCAACCTACTGAGACTATAGGCTGTTTTAGCCAACTCCAGAGATGGTAATATTATTCAATTCAAAAATTGCTTCATATACTCGTAGATGTCAATAGAAGAGTCGATATTTAATTACGCGCTTTGCTCCTGTCAAACCGGGGTTTGTTCATGTATATACTCGTAGGTGACAGTTTGTTATAAACGGCGGGCTAGTAAAAGCCGACAACTTTTAACCACGCATCTCTGAGGTCATAAGGAGCAAAAAATTTTATATGAGTTTTAGTGAAATTTGGCAAAAAAAAATTTTGCCACACGTTATTTTTTTTTACATTTTGGTGAAAGATAAAGTTACAGGACATATGGTCCTATCAGTGTACGTTCAAATCGGCATGATAGTTTCCAAATAAAATAATCAATTAGGCTCATCCTGTATGGACTAGTTAACGGCATCGCGATGTTCCCACATACCGCAGCCCGGTCAGATTGGGTCCTCTATTCTATGTAATTGGAATTTTCATTTTTACATCCGGTTATCGTTATCTATGCATATGCTTTGTGTAACCTACTTTATCATTGTCTCCAAAATAATACTCTATAGCCAAACCACGATCAATTGGCAGAGATTTTGGCAGCCTAGGCAGTGCATGCAAGTGTTAGTTTAAACGTCAAACTTCTATAAAATTATGACGTTTACTTAACACTTGCAGAGGCTGAGGCTGGGCTATCAAAATTGCTACCAACTTATCTTGGTCTGTCTCTAAAAACACTTCCAACAAAGTTTGAAGCGGTCACTCTGGGAGAAACATCGATTCTTTTTAAATATATTATGTAACATCTTAAATCCAACTACCTAGCCCATTGTGGAAACGACGATATATGTTGGTAATAGATAGAACACAGAAAACATCAAAAAGTCCGGAACAAATATATGTGATACACACACAAATAAATGCCCTTACCAGGATTCTAACCCGGGACGTTCTTCGTAGGCAGGGTCATTATACGGACAAGGCTAAGACTGTCAAAATATAATTCTGTAAGTTTATCGATAATCGGCGGTTGAAACTATCTGTTACAGTCAGTCTAAGGCGCTCAGCACACGGTGTGTAAATGTAAGAGACGCGTAAGCGTATCGTAATACGCGCGTAGAACGAGAGCGCTACGAACTCGGAACAACTTCATACAAGTCCGAACACGAAGCGTCATCGTAGCGTAGCGTATGAGATTTCTGTCGTCATTACGACAGGCGTAGCGTACTATAGGTGAAAAAAAACAAAACATCTGACATAATCAAACGATAAAAAATATTCATCTGACGAGAAAGTAAAATCGTCGATACATCCACCGAAGACATTTGACGCCAGTGACGCCATGATTTCAACTCATGGTATTTCACTTATAACACGATTACGCTTACGCGACGCTTGGTGCCCAGAACTCTACGCGGCTCATACTCGTAAAGTTTTTACGAATTTTACGATACTCGTAAAGTTTTTACGAATTTTACGATACTCGTAAAGTTTTTACGAATTTTACGATACTCGTAAAGTTTTTACGAATTTTACGATACTCGTAAAATTTTTACGAATTTTACGATACTCGTAAAGTTTTTACGAATTTTACGATACTTGTAAAGTTTTTACGAATTTTACGATACGCTTACGCGACGCGTACGCTCCGTATGCTGAGAGCCTAATTGTTCTACTTACAGATACAAATCACTTTTTGATAATCTTTTAGAGAATGTAGGTTACACATAGTCTGGTATGTCACTTTTGACGCTGACTATACGTAGGACACCGTACGAGTAGAGTAAGTAGCTATACTTAATGGCAGGCTTGGAATGTTGGCATGTTTCTGCCTTCTTTAAATTCATCGTTCGTAGATCAACTTGGAAAATAACGTTTTAAAATATTTAACAAACTGCTTAATGACAGGCAGGTGCATTTTGCACGTCAGAAACTATTACCATGTTTAATAGTTTATGAAAATTGGTAATAAATCTGAATAATTTACGATATTGTGGTGATGTCATAGCTGTCGTTAAATGGTTAATACTTACCTACCTATTGATGTAAATGTTGGACGATAAAAATGTGCTGATCTATCCATAGTATAGTCACAATGGTAAATCTATCACATTGTTTGTTACAAAATTGCTATAAATTCCACATATACAATTATAAGATGCTAACAAATTAGCTACCGGTATTTTTACAGCCCTGGAGTATATTAATGGAATATTATAGGTTATATGACGTTTTATGGAGAAAATTGGAAAAAAAAATTACTACGTAAAAACACCCTGTTAATGAGATAATTAACCTTATTGAACAGATTAAACCTCTTTTACCTAACTGACCACTTCACGTTGATAAATCAAATGACATGTTCAAAAACGAGGGTTCAAACCTTTCTAGTGGAATTGGTTTCATGGTGGTATCAGATGGGTGTATATTGGGGTTCCCATGGTGACCTTTGAAAGCGGCTGCCAAGCAATTCCGGCAAAAAATGCTGACAGATCCACCATTAAATTTGCGGCTGCCATAACTATAATTTTATATGAACTTTGGCGCACCCATTATTTCGGTATCAGATGGGTTCAATGAGCCCCCTTTATCGCACAGGAAGGCCTTCTTTTTTGTACTTTCGGCCAGTTCCACCGTGGCAGACTATCAAATCACTTTTACGGGAAATAATTGGGAATTTCATCGCGGTATCAAGTCGGTACAAAATTTTGTAGTCGGCTCTTCCAACTCCAACCCGACCTCTCACCTCTGAAAGGTAACATTGTACGCATTGACATCTAAAACGGTCGCCGTAGGCAGCTCGTGACCACATTAGGCGTCGTTAGGGTTCAAGGGGTCAGGATACCAGCAGCCTAGGTTGCCTAGGGGAACTTGGGCGTACGTCCGTTGGCTCACGATTGCGGGGATTGAGGTCACGTAGCTATTTATAGGATAAATAAAGGAAAAAAAAAAAATATCCAATTAAGTAGAGTCAAACTACTTAATTATTGGTTTTATAATAAAAGGAGGTTAGGTGGGTTAAGATAAACTAAGGGACAAGAGAAACTATGGGGAAAGAAAACCCTTGTAGGGAAAATAAACAGAGATACTTAAAGATAAAAAAAATAACATTAAACATACGTAGAAGGACTTTACAAATAAACTATGTTTTTCTTAGCCGATCTGACCTAGTATAGTGCTGATAGTGCAATACGGGGACATTCGCCGTGAACCACCTTAAGGGCGAAAATCTTTTAAACGTCCTGCAGGCGGTGAGGCGATAACACAAAAGTGATGACAATAGGATGGCACTTAAAAAAAGTGGGTGTCAAAAAATAGTTTTCACTTAGGTACATAATGTCGCCCATTGTCTTTGTGACGGATGCGCGAGGCGTAAATGTGATGTTTTTTGTTCCGATGTAGCCCACAAGATGGCAAAACCTACTATGCACAAGAAAACACGTGATGTGTACATGTGCACGTTTATGGTTCCGATTCAGGCCACAAGATGGCAGACCCTCCCACGCGCACGGTCCCTATCGAGGCAAAAAAAATCTGAACTGGTTCACCGCAAATGTCCGCGATAGTAGGTACAGTCAGTTGCAGAGAGTGGTAACCCCAACTGACATTATTATGAATATCTTGGAATCATAAAAATTATCAAAAATGTCAAATATTCTATAATAAAAGATAATATCTTGTCGATAACCTTGTTTTACTTCATCGAGCAAACATTTCAAAGCATCTCGCATATGATTATTTAGACAATTAAAATCATAATTTGACTGAGCTCGTCACAGACTAAAATGTTTTCATACATTCATATGCAATAACTGGCGGCCTTGCAGTTTATGCACTACTTCATTTTTTATGATCGTGCGCACATGAAGCTCGTCTGATCTTTCTGGGTCGACTGGAAGAATGGCTTCAGGTTTATGTTTGCAATTTTCAATGTGCAAGGTCAAAATAATACTTTGACTCTTAGTAAATTAGTTTCTTAAACTGCTTTGAGATAAGTATATAACACGTCACTGAAATTACGAAAAAACTAATGTAAATATTTCTAATGCCGGGGCCATATTAACGGGAAACGCCATTGATTATCGCGATAATGGACACTGAAAAGTTTATTTTTCGTGTATTTTATATTTCATACGGCCACACTGGGATTATTTATTATACAGGATACTACACAGTCTACCACAGTTAAACGTGAAAAAAATGGAACGGTCTATTTAAAAAAAAAGCTGAGATCGCCTAGATTAACAATTCATTATGTAGGAATGAGTTCAATATTTATTACAGATCTAGATTTGCAAGGTTTTCAAATTTAAAGTAGCCACGGATCCCGATTTTTTTATTTTTATATTACGTTGGTGGCAAACAAGCATACGGCCCGCCTGATGGTAAGCAGTCTCCGTAGCCTATGTACGCCTGCAACTCCAGAGGAGTTACATACGCGTTGCCGACCCTAGTACTTTCTGTATCTAGATTTAGTTCTAAACTAGGCCAGCTTCATCTAAAAAATAACCTCGCAAAGTCATCAACCATCTTAGTTAACTGGTAGGACCAATGTTGGCGTTTGAATGTTATTAAATTAAAATATCGTAAAGATTGTAGACATACAATTGGTATTCACTACTTATGATAAAACAAATGACACTCGAGTATTAAAGTGGCAATAGACCACGAGTATTATAATAAAGATACATTTAATCAATATAAAGATAAGTATATAATAAAGGCAAATATCTATATACTGAGGTTTCAGATCCACCAATTATATAACACATTTAAATCTTGCTTTAACGTCTAATTAATTTAAAGTGGAGCTCAATAGAAATTGCAAATAATGTAAATATGTTACATTATTTATTATAATAATAATAATAGTTTCTTTTTGTACCTTTTTCTTACAATAGTCCTACATTAACCGGGGCTTGTCCGTGGGTGCACTGCTATAGTGTGAACAGGGATAATCGTCGGTTGGTGTCACATTACTTTTAGAGTAAATTGTCTTATTACAAGGGGCCTCTACGTGTTGGCTTCGGCCCCACGCACGCCTTCCAAATGCCCGGGACCCCATGGTCCCGAGAATTTGTAAGAGACATACAAATAATAATAATAATAATAAAATTCTTTATTGCACACTACCTACATAAAAAACAGATACAGAAATTGATAAAATATACACATTGGTAGGTAACAACAGGCGGACTTATCGCTAAACAGCGATCTCTTCCAGACAACCTTCAGATAGTGTGAGTTATTTTATTATTTATATTCTTTCTTAGTTAAAATATATGTTCATTATTTATATTTCAGTGAAAATAACCTGCGTAAAAATGTTAGATTATGTGTCAAATGCTAAAAAAAAACTAAGTGCCCTTAATTTAAAAAATAAAATACAAATGGCATTACTTTACTTGACATTTGTACTTTATTTTTTAAATTCTTAAAAAAATAATATAGTGCCTGTGTTTAACCGAGTGCTTTTTATTGTGTCACTATTTACAACAATAAAGATAATTTATTAATAATAGATGCTACGAATTTTAATTATCTGATATCTATTCAAAGTTTCATACCAAGAGTTGTGTACACTGGTATACAGTCTTGCGATTCGAGTGGGATACTAAGCCAACGATTACCGTAGATAAGATTATGCATCGACAAATATAACTTCATTAACTAATGATGCACAGGTCAAAATAAATATAGTATCTATTAGTTTTACATTTTTCTCAGGCAATTGCGTAGTGTCTGACTTCTATTTGACACTTTTCAAAGTCATAGAATGAATAAAATTTGTTACTAGTCAATTGTTTGCTTAATGAGAAGTTAAAATGAAGCCTATTTAAGAAGTAAGAAAAATTGCAGTTTCAGTTTTTAATTACTTGGAAAGTAAAAGGCTCTAGTGCAGAAACGTATCACTTTCTGCATACCTTGCAAAACAACAATGACCAACTTTCAGAGCAAGAGAAATGAAAATTAATTAGAGCGCCTGGAAGGTGTGCATGTAAAACTTCTGCTTGCTCTAATTCAGTGGTGGGCAAAGTACGGCCCGCCGGCCAGCTCCGGCCCCCGAAAGGATTTTATCCGGCCCGCCGCCGGTCCGATGAGATAATTAGTATATGGCATTGGCTCACGATAATCACAAATCAAAATATATTATTGCTGCAATTCTGGCCCTCCTCTTAAATTTCTTAAACTTTCTGGCCCCCTCTGGCCTTTATGAAGAAAGTTTGCCCACTACTGCTCTAATTAATCTTTGAACTTATTACAATTTGTACCAACTAAAACTAGTTATTAGTGATAGTCGTAGTTAGTTAGTTATCCGACTTATCCGCGACCACGACTAGTAAAACCTGCGTCGAAACGTCGGAAATAAAGGTAACGAAATAAATTCGCGAGAGACCCGTTTTAATTTGTCTGATACTAGTTATAGGTTTAAAACTAAATCTAGTATCAGACATAGACATTATGTTACTATTGTTACTTGAATATTTATTTCAAATTTCATGTTTTTCCGGTATGTCGTTTTGACATGAGAGCGTAACTTCTATTTAATATATCACGCGTCACGCTGACGGCTAGGTCAGCGTGACGCGTGACTCTTAAGTTCAGTAACATTGAAGAAAAAAAGCAGTCCAATAACATTGAAATGCAGGCTCGCTCCAGTATCACTAATTCGTAATTACAAAAATAAAACTTTAAACCTCTACTTAAAGTGCCCATGCTTAGAAATGTTCGCCAATCTGACCTGAATGCGAGCGACGTTACAATTAGACATTTAGCGCATATTAAACGTGGAATCGTTAGGCCGCGGACTATACAAACGCGGCGAGCGCTGCGGCAAGCACCAATTCAAGCCATTCATACATTGCGCTCGGACAAAATGTATGTAAGACCTTGATTTGCCGCTCGCCGCACCGCTCGCCGCGACGCTCACCGCTTGCTGCCAGCCGCGGACTTAAGGAGACGTGAGTTTAGGTCGCAGCTCCCTAAGCGCTGGGTGGAGACTTGGAGAGCCGTGGCGGATATCATTGTTTTTAAATTATGTATTAGTAATTACTAAAAATGTAATTGGGCATTTTAAAAGCAATTTTCATATAACATTTTTTTAATGATGCGTTTTAGACATACATTCGTGATTTTTCTATCCAGCCAAACTTTGTTTTATCAGGTTTCCAATCGTTGAAGTTGCCTACTAAAGGCCTCAAGATTGCTACTTACATTTTTTAGCAACCGTATTATGATCTAAAAAAGCGCTACGATTTTTCAAAAAGTATGTTTGCTGAACCCAATATCACCTTAATCGCGCAGTTAAATGCATGGGATTGGACCATTCGTGCAGTATAACGCAACTAGTTGCGAACAATCGCGCGCGTGATGCGTTACTGGAAATTTACCCTAATAATATTGCTTTGAAATTAACCTGAATTAGTTGTTAAAGTACCAGTGACTATTTGGTTATTGTTTGTTTTTATATTCATAAAAGCTTGCGTGTTCGCTTTACACTTAGTGCCTAAGCTTAGTATTAAGTGCATAGCATATGGTAGATATTAAAATGTATAAATGAGCGCTATCTCGCCAACAAACTGCGACCGCAGTTTGGCGAGGAATAAAGTGGTGTCACAATGTTATGATAAATACCTTTATGATAAATAAACTAAAAAAAACTCACCAACCAATCGCGTTGTGGCATTAGACTGCACTATTGGCTCGAATTCGGCATGACACCGCTGTACTGGCCCCATTCTTATTGCCCGGAAGGCCTGTCCTTAGATATATGTCAATGGATTGGACGTAATAAAGGCCGTTCGTACATTTGATCGAGCGTAATATGAATGGCCTTGATTTGCCGCTTGCTGCGCGCCGCTTGCGTCCAGTCCACAGCCTTACAATTAGACATTTAGCGCATATTATACGTGGAAACGTTGATCTCACAGTTATACGAGTTTGCTAACGGGCGACCTGCGGCGCGGGTTGTGGCGCTGTGGTCGTGCTTCCAAAATGACGTACAGGGAAATTCACTTCATTCAAGGCAATAGGAGAAATTATTTTATTTGTACAGTTGGACATTGTAACTAAAAACTATTCAGTTTTAAGCTGTAAAAAAAGTTATTTTCTTTTAGGGTTCGATTGGAAAGGCATCGATTGTTTTCTCAATATTTAATGAAAAATACAGCTCACTAGTTTTAATAATACGGTGGAACTCTCGCGATATCTCCCGTTTTCCAATAAAAAAAAAATCTTAGGCAACATACGCATTAAAACGCATGAATTCTACGTATTTACCATTCAGTTCAGGTATCCTCCTTATTTCAAGTTTTATTTATTTAGCTTAGACTTCATATTTAGCTAAGATATAATCTATGCAAGATACGCCGTTTCAGATAAAAATGACGGAGCATTTCCTATGCTTTTCGTTACATCGACTGTGTTCAACAATGTTATCAAACAGATATTGTTAATCAAGTTTTTCTATTAGATCATTACTATCATTATCATACTCAGACATAAATATTAGGGCTCCTATACACGATGCCCCAGCGTAGGCCTGTCTAAGGGACGCAGCTATGTGGTGGGATGAGATAGCAATATCACATGCTCCCTCTAACGCATAAATGCGTCATTTGGACTGGACTACGCTGGGCCATCGTGTAGAGGAGCCATTAAATTTAAGATTATAGCAGAATATTATACTCAAATATGTACTATTTTAAGTGTAATAGATTTAGAAAAATGCTGGCTTATATATTCTAGATACTAGATTTTGTCCGCGACTTCGTCTTCGTGGGATAATGTTGATGATGATTGATAAAAACGTAATAAATTATCTTATGTCCTATCTCAGCCTCAAGCTGTTTCCATCCCAAATTTCACTTCCATCCCAAATGGTGCCAGAAAATCGGTTCAAAGGCTTTGATCTGGTAAAAGATAGATTGGCAGACACAGACTAAGCGTTTGCTGAGACGTAGATGACGCAGTTTCACGCAGCGCAGGCCAGGGGGCCTACCGCGAAAACCGAAATTCGCAAATTGCGGGGAAAGACCTCTCTCTCTTGTACTCTTATTAAGACGTAATTAGAGTGACAGAGAAAAATGCCCGCAATTGACGAACTTCGATTTTCCCAGAGCAGATTTTGTGAAGTATGAGATGTCGTTTATGGCTTCTCTACACGATGGCCCAGCGCTGGACCAGCGAGATAGCCATGCGATGTTTGAGAGCACGCACTATGGAATGGGCCACGTGTAGATGCGTACGCGCCATCGCTGGCCCACTAACTTTGATGTGCGGATGGAAAACCGACCGGCCATCCCATCGCCATCCCACCGCGCCATAAGCCATTCAACGCCACTACCCTCTCTACACGCTGGCCCATCTTAATGGGCCAGTATGATGGCCGATAATGTAGAGGAGCCATTAGCTACGCACGGTTTGGCACAAGGACGTTCCATACTTGACAAAATCTGCTCTGCGCTTCGTGGAACTGCGTCACCTGTATCTCAGCATACGCATAGTTTTACTTTCGCATCTATAAATAATATTAGGAAAATCTATCGATAACTAATAAAACATAAAAGACGACCCGATCAAAGTAAATGCATTACCTTTCTTCCATTATGTAACCCAATCGCTAAAGATAATTTGAGACATTTGACTTGTCAGCACTAGGTAAAATGCATACAGCATTCTGTTCATAATATCGATAACCGTATTACCAAGCAGGAAGGTTTATATTTGTATGCTCGCTTGAGTTAAAAAGTGCATTAGAAGCGTAACCCAATGATTTAGATGAAACGCCGAACGGCTTGTATTACGAAACAGCACAAACAGTTACATGCAGTAGGTAAGTCATTTGTACCCAAAGGGTAAAACGGGACCCTATTACTGACTCCGCTGTCCGTCCGTCTGTCTGTCTGTCTGTCACCAGGCTGATATGAACCGTGATAGTTAGACATTTGAAATTGTCACAGATGATGTATTTCTGTTGCCTCTATAACAAGAAATACTAAAAAGAGAAGCTAGCAACTGATATGTTTGAAATCGCAACCAAGCCTGTCTACGATAATGTAAAACGGAGGTTTTATTTATAACGAAATTTATAAAAAAATAAAAGTAACGAAACTTAAGAAAGTTTCTAGTTACATTGAAACGGAGTTGTAAATTGTAATGCACATTGGGCCTTACGAGGAAAGAGGGCCAAAGGGCCTAGCCAAGATGTCAATCGTTTGCACCGTAGCGAACGAAAAGGTAATCTCTCTCTATCACTCTTCCATATAAGTGCGACAGAAAGACATTAGCGTATCGTACGCTACGGCGCAAACGATTTCTTTAATTCTTAATTGCTGTGAGTTTGTTTCAAACATGTGTGAAGTTGGGTTACTGTTATGCACCTGTTGCGGAATGCATCCTTATGCATAATGCATCCAGCTGGTGAAGATTACGGAGGCATGTCTATTGGCCTGGTATTCGCGGTTTGTAAGGCTTATAGGATTATTTCGGGTCAGATGGTTCGTTTGCAATCGTATTCCGGGTACGGATAATTTACTTTTTTATCGAGCGAAGCAAGGATCTCCGTTTCAACTTGATTCTTCTCTACAGGTCGCATTTGTTAACACTAGTTATATGGATTTTTTCTCGATTTAGTTTTTTTTAATTACAAAATGACGGAACCACGGCGTTTCTGGAATATACAGCTCGCAGAGCCAGTATATAAAAAGTGTTTGTAATATTTGGTGAAATACAAATAAAATAACTTTCATCACTGACATACCAATATGTTACTTTATAAGATGGCAATAAGCCACTTTCTGTGTTTAGCCGTCACACAATGTCAATAAGTTTACTGCGACATAAACGCATATTGCTCATATCAGCGACAACCTACGGGTATAAATATAAATATGCAGGTTATATCGAATAAACTACAGTTGCCACTTACTCTACTCGCCTACTCTGCCCTGTGACTCTGCTCACCGTCTGAAGTTGACTGAACCCTATAGTTCGGTTACCTCAAGATAAACTTGAAAAATAATTTCATTTACCTATGTCAGGGGCCCACTTCTCGGACGGTATTCGACTAATATCCACGGCCTGTCAAGTCGTATACTAGCATGGCAATATTCTAATAATATTAGACTAATATCGTTCGAGAAATGGGCCCCTGTTAGAAAGAAACAGATAGAGTCACTGTATAATGAAAATAATACACATTTTAGATATAAATAAGGTGCAAGAGTTGTATTGGTAACGGTCATGTTGAATAGCGTAACCTGCGAGCAAATGCTTTGACGTAGCAAAATAAATAGCTGGTGTCAGTATTTATCAAGGTTTTCTTAAAGATAGGTAGATACTGCAGATTATACATATACAATAAATATGTTTTCTTGAATCTTTTTACCATTTATAAAAAAAAAACTTAGAGTCGGCAAGAAAATATTTACTTATATAAGGGTAAATTAAGCAATATCAAACAGAAGATATCTCAAGATCAAGGCTGTTTGAAAAACATAAGGAAGAAAAAGGTTTTGGTAAACTCTAGGCTTATATGTATAGATAAGCAAACTATAGCAACTTGCTTGGCCCTAAATTCTAAATCCAAAGGTTGAAATAATACCTTCACTGTACTGTATAAATACAGTATCAATAAGGAATACCGTTACAAGAATGCGATGTGTCTAACCTGCAATGTTGTGCGCAGATCCGTTGTTGGTATCTAAATCCAATAATACCATCGGCGGTCCATTATCACAAAGCATATAGATGATATTTCCGAACATGTTCGAGAAATGGCTACTTACTACTGACGTAACCGGACGAAATAACCCGACCTGGGGAAAGTACGAGGTAAATATTTTGCCTTGCGCACACGCTGCGAATTTGGCGATACATATGGCTATTCGTAAACGCAGAGCAGTTTCTTTAAGTCACATGAACCCGTCGCCAAAAGACAGAGATGGGCATTTCGTAATTGATTCCTGATTTCATGATTACTCGAAATTACTTTTGGAATCTGATTACCGGTTCCCAGATTACTTTGTAATCTGACTAGCTGATTACTAAGTACAATTACATTTGAGGAATCTGGAATCATCTGTTGGAATATTAAAATTACTAGTAATTGGGAACCAGTGTAGATTCCTTATTACATGAATGGATTACTTGATTCCTTTCAGATTACTTCAAAATATATTTTGTTATACATAAAGCTATATTTCTGACTACAGACGTAAAGTATATTTCGATTTACTATATAGATGCATCTTATTTGTATCCAGTGTGCAGATTTCGAAAATTATGCCCATTTGAAATCCAAAATGGCCATCATTTTCGAAATCTGTATTCCCTAAAACCTATAAAACGACATCCATGACGATTTTTATGGCATACTGCATGGCCGCCATCTTGGATTCCAAAATGGGCATCATTTTTCGAAATCTCCACTCCTGAAAACCTATAAAACGATATCCATGACGATTTTTATCACGTAGTGCACGGCCGCCATCTTGGATTCCAAAATAATCATTATTTTACAGTAATTATAGAGTTTCACACATAAAATGTATTTGTCTTCTGGGATAAAAACGAAGGAAATTATTTTGACATTAAGTAATTGTAATTTAGTCTGGATAATATTACGTAATCAGATTACTCGAGTAATTGATTACCGAGGAATCACGATTACACTTGTAGTTAGATATATTCAATTCCGAAGGAATCAATTACGCAAGTAATCGGCGGGATTGACTACAGTAATTTAGATTACCAAAGGAATCGATCACTAAGGAATCATGATTACTGTAATGTAATATGTAATTTAATTCCAAAAGTAATTGATTATGCCCAACTCTGCCAAAAGACCGCTCCCATACAAATGAGTTTTTAAAACGATTTTGTTTGTATTAAGTACCATTTTATAGACACGACAACTAGGAATAGATTGGTATTTAACGTACAGGATGTTTTTTTAGTCACCTGCAATAATTTAAGGGGTGAACTTATAGGTCATACTGAGCAATTTCTACTATGTGACCAACCCCGAAATTGCGAAAGAAATTTGGCTATTTCACTGAAAGAAATGTTTGCATAACTGTAACAAAATTTTGGTTACTGTTTACACAAAAATTGGGACTTGCGAACTATGTGTTATATGTTACAAAACCGTGTTTGGCTATCAGTGTTCAGGTACTGGGTATACACTACAAAATAAGTTTGTAAATTTATGCAAAGTTTATTTTCTTATAACCGTAGTTTAGTTATTTAGTAAAGTTACAAAACCAGTTCGGCTATCTATTTTTTTCAGTGTTCATACATTTTCCTTGTCTGATCACAGATGTTGAGATTTTGTATGAAAGAGTGATTTTTTTTCGCAATTTTGGGGTTGGTCCCTGTTGTAAAAGTTGATCAGTATGACCTATACTATATGTTCATCCCGTAAATTATTGCAGGTGAATAAGAAAACATCCTGTATACCGGTGTACTTAACTGTATTAAAAAGAAATAGCATTTACAATCGTAGTAGAGTTTTGGTGACACAGCTCAAGTAAGAAAGCACAGCAAATGTTTTATGTAGGTACTTCATAGCAATCTTTAGTCAAGTTTTAAAATATATTCTCATTTCTTTTATAATTTTTTTTCATTTTGTAAGAATTCGATATGTTATCTAAAAGAATCCCGTAAGGCCGTATTTGTATGATTTAAGATAGATATATATTACTAAATCAAATTTTCATAGAGAAAACTGTATGTTATTGCATTATTTCTATTATATTACTTGAACTACTAAGTTGTATTTTTTTTATTTTATGTCATGTTATATCAGAATTTTGTTTTAAAATAGCGGCGGCTGGAACGTCATAATCACGGCAGTAAAGCGTCGGCGAACGTCACATATTTTCTGACGTTAATTGACTGCCGCAGTAATGTAGCAACATACTACATCTGCAGGTGACATCCGAACGTCACATTTAGGCATAAGTTTATGTGGGGTAAGAGGAACTACGGGACAAGGGGGACACTTGCAGGGAAAATAACC
This sequence comes from Cydia pomonella, assembly GCF_033807575.1. NCBI lineage: Eukaryota > Metazoa > Arthropoda > Insecta > Lepidoptera > Tortricidae > Cydia > Cydia pomonella. Next base: position 2,644,222 of record NC_084705.1, on the reverse strand, counting down.
AGAGATACTTAAAAATATATATAATTTCAGAAAAAAACCTAACCTATAAATCACATTGACTTAAAAATACCTAAGTAGAAGGACTTTCCTCATACGGTTTCCCTTACCCCGGGCAAAATAAAGTATGTTTCTCTTATCCTGATCTTATTGCAAGGGTCAAGTTACGCCAGAGACTTGCTCACATATGAGAAAGCAGTTTACGAATAGACTTGGCATTGCACTAATTTTAACCGTTGATTAGAAACACATTTGTCCCGCGTCATTAGTGCAAATACGCTGTGATCTACGCCACGATGCATTTGCATCACAGTTTGGCTGGCTTGTCTGGTAGCAGAAGATCTAGCTGTCTGACTGTCTAGCACACATTGTACTTCATTTCAGACTATAGAGTACTTACATTTTTTATCGCTGACTGTACTTTTCTTTCAACGGGTAACTAATAGTCATTGAGAAAATTCTACTAAACCTAAACACAATTAGATTGCGTTATTTTATCACAGAGTTGTTTATGAGCAACCAGAAGGTGTCACAAAAAACACAGTTGGCTATGCATAGACGGGTGTTCATGCCTACGCTTATGTATGGTAGCGAAAATTGGGTATGGCATCAGAGCCAAGTGAAGGCAGTGGAAATGAGAGCGTTAAGAATGTGGTGTGAGATTACAAGATAGAATTAGGACCAGTGTGATAAGGGAAGTGTGGACTGAAAAAAGATGTAGAAACAAAAATTGAGAAAGGTATGTTGAGACGGTTTGGACTTGTGGAAAGAATGATTGAAAGAAGGCTAACAAAGAGAGTGTATAAGGGAGAAGTAGAAGCGGGAGTTGGAAGGGGTAGACCCGGGCGGATTTTCTCTGATCAAATCGGGGAAATCCTGAAGAAAGGCCTGGTCAAGAGCACCCTAAATCGGTGAGCGTGAAACTATGATGAATCTTATGTAAGTTAAGGAAGCGAACGAGGTTTGTCAGGATCGTAGCATTTTTTAAATTTGTCGTTTTTGTCTTCTGGCGGAAATGGCTTGATGTGATATCACAGAGTTCCTATGGCCACCTCCAGTATGTATTAGATCAACTCGATGGTACCTTAATATTGCATTTTCACCCAAATTACAATACATATGAAGTTTAGTGAAGCTTTCCAAAGCGGATGATCCTTTTATTGCAATACCGAGAGGTACAGTCAGACTAGAAATCAGTTTACTATGTAATACCACTAATTTCCGTAAACAATCGAACGGGAGCGTACAAATCCGATGAGCCAATCAGTGATAAGAATAAAGATTAATCACGATGTCATTCGGTAACAGTTTATTTATATATCCCTGTCATACACGCCCATTGTCAACTCAATACAGAGTTTAAACCCTATAACAACTCAAGCTATTTCAAACTCAATTGAGACGTAATAAGACTCAAATTGAAATGACTGATAAACTGGCAGTTAATGTCTTGTGGTTGCAACGATGTTGTTTTCTAAGAAATCCCTTGTCATTACGGCATAAGTCTAATTTTAGTAGTTGGCAATAATAGTTATACCATAAATTATAATCATTCACGCACAGTAATGGATGTGGACGCCTTGAGTGAGTGACTGATAGGTGCTATGTTTGTATACATTAAGTTCATTGACGAAAAACAAATCGTAATAATTTTTAGATGGTCTAGAAAGTATTTTCGTTTTTTAAGATATGTAATAATTATGTAGGTAGAAGTTAAAGTTTTCGATATTTCTTAGAGGAATTAATGATTTTATGACTACCTTGCAAATCTTGCGATACATGCATAGATACTTTAACTGTCATCCCCAGGTTAATCCAGATTTGTTGAAGATAGGGAGCGTGCATGAACTGTAGGAGGCAGCACAGGAGCCGTCAGATTTTTGGCGCGAGGCGTAAATGTGATGTTTCTTGTTCCGATGTAGCCCACAAGATAGCAGAACCTACTATGCACAAGAAAACACGTGACGTGTAAATGTGCATGTTTATGGTTCCGATTCAGGCCACAAGATGGCAGACCCTCCAACGCGCACGGTCCCTATAGATAAGTATCGTCTAATAACCATGGAACTTCCCAGTACGAAAAGGCATCCCTAGTTAACCCAAGGATCTGAAATTGCTCGGTCGAAAAATATCACTTGACTTTTTATTTCCTCGGATTCAATTTTAGAGCTGAATCTGCCACGAACAGTTATATTGACACTATTTACAGCATAGCTGGTATAATCAGGTCATACAATAGCACAATGATGGCAATATTGGCTATGGCAATGGCGCATAATGGAACAATCGACTTGCATCAGATTACGCCAAAGCGCAGCCGCCAATCTGCGAGCATTAGACGGGTTAATTGCCACTATCTCGTATATGGCTAGACAGAGTATTGAAAAAGCAACCTTGCTACTTGGTGATAGAGTACAGATTGGAGGACAGAGGCACGATACGGGCTAGAGATAGGTGCAAAACTGTATGCGCAGGCTTGAAGTGCATCGTATATCATACAGGTTTAAATCTAAAGAAGATTAAGAGAATCCATGGTTTGTTTTTGTTATAGATCTTAAGAGCTGCTAGTAAGGTTTAAATTCGCGTAAAGTGTACTCATTAAGAGATTGATTATGGCTATTTACATGCGATTTACAATTAACGCGCCATTATGTGGGGATAGCCGCGATGACCTAAACATTGCTTTTAACGTTACTTTCGTCGAATAAAAATCGTTTTATTGTAAAACGTATAAATATTTTTAAAATAAAAAATAAATAATTCAGCCTATATACGTCCCACTGCTGGGCACAGGCCTCCTCTCATGCACGAGAGGGCTTTAGGCTATAGTCCCCACGCTAGCCCAATGCGGATTGGGGACTTCACATACACATTTGAATTTCTATAAATATTTTTACTATGTAATTTTTGTTTTACATTTACGTATTTGCATCATTAATAAATCGAAAGGAAACAAACACTATGTCATTGTATATTCTCTCATCATCATATTCCTCGCGTTGTCCCGGCATTTTGCCACGGCTCATTCGAGCCTGGGGTCCGCTCGGCAACTAATCCCAAGAATTGGCGTTGGCACTAGGCCATCTGGCCGCGTTAATGATTTGCATGTTATCTACGCGGCCTGACCTTCTAACCCACAGAGGGTAAACTAGGCCTTATTGGGATTAGTCCGGTTTCCTCACGATATTTTCCTTCACCGAAAAGCGACTGATAAATATCAAATTATATTATTTCGTAGGTACATAAGATCCGAAAAACTCATTGGTACGAGCCGGGGTTTGATCCTGCGACTTCCGGATTGCAAGTTGCACGCTCTTACCGCTAGACCACAAGCGCTTATTGTACCTAAGTTCTCTATTACTTTAAATTTTAAAACATTGAACCGTTTAATCTGAACATGTGGAAACGCTCTTATATTATTATAGCTATAGTAAACACCCCTATAATGGAACAGGCACCAGTAATGGTATAGACAAATCCTGTCAAACAAGTATTTTATCATCAGTTTTTAATCGCTGGCAACATTTTACCATAAACAAGAGCCAAAGAGCTGCTAAGTTTAATTTTTCATTGGCATTTGTTAGTTTGAAAATATCCCATGACTGGAGCAAAAAACCACAGTTTTAATTGGTTAATAATATTGAAACCAATTGCAGTAGCTTTCATTAAATACATAGGAAACATAAAGGACGAATTGGACATTCAACAAGCGTAAAGCGGTAGACATTTTACAGGTGTCGGTGAAATATCAAAAATACTCCAAATGTTCTCTTAAATGTCCCATGATTGGTGCCGTTAACATAGGTACATTTATCGGAATTTGAAGGAATGTGCACACATGCCTAAAGCAAGTGCTATAGAACATAGCCCACGTTTACAGCTTGTACCGATGACCTATTTGCAGATTATCCACATGAACGCTATATCGGCTTTGGTATGCATTTCGCTTTATCTCGGCAATAGAATGCAGAAGATATATCGCAATAGGCCACGCTGCGGTAGGTAAGCTATGTTTTGTTTTGGTTCTAGCTTAGACTCAACTATTTTTATCAAGCAGTTACGTTTGCTAGCAATACCTACAATTTTCAACTAGGGAAAAAATCAAATTATTTCATTTAATTCTTTTTTTCTATTTAAGTTTATGTATGTATGTATATACTTTATTGTACATAGAAATAAAAACACAAAAAACACAGTTACAGAGTAAATTAAATACAACAAAGGCGAACTTATCCCTGTATGGGATCTCTTCTAGTCAACCTTTGAGGAAATGAGTCAAACAGAAATAATGGTGAATGAATGACAAACGCAAACAAAACCTAATAAGCTATTTTTTTTGTTATTAGGGGAAAATTGAAATATTCACCGCTTAAGGCAAGTCTCGAAAATACGACCTTTTTTACATCGGTAGAATCGCTCTTAACCAACTGAGCTATCGAAATTTACCAAAAGCGTGCGAGTTTTTCCAATGCTCTATCTTCTTTTTGTGATAATAAATTCTTCTTATCTTATATTAAAGGCACTGGGTTCCATTGCTGTCGAATTCATATGAAAATATGACATACTAAGACAACACTCCCTCATTTTTGTTCTGTTTAAGCGCCCGATTCGAATTTTATGACGTCAAATATTAAGCTACGATATGGATCGGATATGTCAGTGTTAAAAGTGAAGTTTTTGTTTGAAGGGACATCACTTTTGTTATGGAAGGTAGAGGCAAGGAACAGAATCTTCATATACCAAAAAGTGTCCGACAAAAAACCATAAATAGGTGGCGCTACAATACCTAGAATACTTGAGAAAAAAATCTAATCATAGACAGTGCACTTCACTCCGCCAATAACGCCTAGGTTCTTAGCTCCTCTAGCGCTACTCTGGAGAGATTTGGAACTATTATTTATAGCTGACAGCTGGACACTTTTGCAACAGTTCCGCCTAAGGAGATTCTGTTCCTTGCCTCTACCTTCCATAACTTTTGTCGTAGATCGGTGCAAAGTTTAGAATAGAGTCAAACTAATAGTAGGGTAATGCATGCTAACATGTCTAACCCAGTAACATGTAAATAAAATGTGTGTTAATTAACACTAACAGGAGATAATGAAAACAGAAAGGAACCAGTGACAGAGTGAAGTGTTTTCTCGTGTTAATTGTTTTGTGTTTTTTTTATACTACGTCGGTGGCAAGCAAGCATACGGCCTGCCTGATGGTAAGCAGTCTCCGTAGCCTATGTACACCTGCAACTCCAGAGGAGTTACATGCGCGTTGCCGACCCTAACCCCACCCCCCTCGTTGAGCTCTGGCAACCTTACTCACCGGCAGGAACACAACACTATGAGTAGGGTCTAGTGTTATTTGGCTGCGGTTTTCTGTAAGGTGGAGGTACTTCCCCAGTTGGGCTCTGCTCTAGATCTGGAATGACATCTGCTGTGCTGTGCCCTACCACACAAGGCGAGATGACATTCACAATGCCCATACCTCTCTTTTGGACGTAGTTTAAGGACATACCCGGGTCCGGGTCGGGTGTTGTGACCATGTGCAAGTTACGGATGGTTTCAAAATAGTTAAAAAGGTTGTAATAAATTTATAAAAAAATTACTGCCTTGGGTTTATTGGGTAGTTCAAGTTTCACCGAGGCAGGAATTTTTCCACTTTTATATTTATTCTAAGCTCATTAAAGCTTCGTTTGCAGACTTTTCTGCGTTTAAAAAATTAAATAAGAAAGGTTCTCGGAAGTTAAAAATAATAATTGAAAACTAAAGAAACTAAAAGTTATTTTTGTAAATCGAAAAGTCGATTCTCATAGGTATATTTATTTTGACACTTGGAGAGACTTTACACCTCCAAATTTTATTAGTATTAGTACTCTGACATTGGGGACCTTTTACATCTCCAGATTTAATGTGTTTTTAACCATAGAGACTATACATCTCTATTGTATTGTATTAATTATTTATTTTAAGATTATTATAATGTAATGTTTACCCAGGTATTGGCTGTTGTATTTATAAATGTTGTTATGTATTTTTCATGTCACTATATGATGTTACTATAAATGTTGTATTGACTTGTAAAAGAGCCCTTGAGGCCTACTTGCAGAATATATTTTTGAATTTTGAATTTGAATTTTTGAATTTTACAAAAGTATGAGAAGTACCTAAGCGAAAGGGTTTTTTAAAGGGAAAATTTCACATTGTAACTAAATACCTATATGAACTTATACATAATTATATACAATTTAGGATTGTAAGTGACTTTAGGTAGGTCCCTTACATAGTTTTTATTTCTCATGCTCTGAATTGTTTGTTTGTTGTTGTTCTAAAAAGTATGCAGAAAGTGATACGTTTCTGCACTAGAGCATTTTACTTTCCAAGTACGTTTTTTTTAAGATAAGCAATTAACCTCTTAAGGCCCAGCCATAGAAATGAAAAATCCAAAATTTGCCACTGGAATTTGAACCTATAGTTCACAGAATACAGTAGATTTTAATTTGTTTGAAATTGCACGAAACGAAACAAATGCAACTCTGTCCTAATTGAAAATGATTTAAATTTAATTGAACTGAATAAGTCCTATAGTTAGGACCTTGGGCCTTACGAGGTTAAAATTTGGTTTGAAATGGATTTGTTATATAATTTCTAACAAGTTACCCAGTACGATATTTTTACCTATATGGTTATTTGAAAATACCCACAAGATATGCTATAAAAATTATACTTAGTCATGTTTTAAAAAACACATGTATTTTTTTTTTGTGTTCGAAATGAAAAGTAGAATGCTTAACTCAGGTGAAAGGCATTTCATCCCATGGTTAACAATCTACTATTACATCATCTTTTTTATCATATCAAATTCCAATATTAATGTGATCGGTACAAACACCTAAAAACGAAAAATACATTGGGCTATAGTAGAGCATCTTACCTGGCATACTGTTTTTATGTGTTGTGACTTTGCTGTGTCGTACTTCCACAAAATTTAAAGCTACCTATGCTATTATTATGTTAGCTATTTATGTATCTAGTATAGTCCGTTATATCAAGCGCAAATATTTACGAGAAACAGTGAACACTCAAAAACACTTACAGCGTTCCTCAGCGTCTCTTCTACCCCTTTCTTCGTCTCTTCTTTTAAATCCACCATCTCCTTAATAAAAGTCTTCATATCTTTTCCAACCTTCGCTGAATATTCCGTGTAGAGAAGTAGAGCATCTTCCCTGGCGGAACGAAGTTCGTCACGAAGCTGCGTGGTTTGACGTTGCTCGACGTCAACGTCGACGTCGACGTCGTCAACGTCGTTGACGTTCGGGTCTTCTCGGACGTATACGTATGTTGGCTGGAAAGAGAGGGAATAATAATTAATTGTTTAGTCATTTGTTTTTATGGGTTTTTGGAGTTCAAAAGGTTACCAAGTGCCACAATTTAAAACTTATCTACATATAAGTGTCATAAATACGTAGACAAACATTTTTTTCCATTCTGTAGCCTTACCACGAGCTTGTCACTGACACTTACTTTCTCTGCATCTCGTTCGTACTGGCATATTGTACGAGTGAGATGTATAAAGGGTAAGTTACGCAGACGTTAGCGAATGATGTCAGTGTCAGGTCAATGCCAAGCTCGTGGTAGTCGTACAGTTCTACAAAGTTAATGATAATTGAGCCAAATTGTCGTATAATATGGGCTCCCACTCCTGGTGGATAGTAAGCTGCAGAGATAACTGACCCCCTGCAAACAGCTTTCTATGCAGGAGGGTTGACGGATAGACAGACGCGCGAGTGGTCCTATAAGGATTCCGCTTTTTTTGTTTTGAGGTACGGAACCCTAAAAAGCTAAATAAGAAAATACACACAAGATGAGATTGAAAAAAACATATTTCACTGAAATCACAACACTTTTCCTTTAACAATTCTCACCACCGCAGCTATTTACCAAGTTAGTTGCATAAGTGCAAATCGGATCGAAAGACGTTTCCGCAATTTTTTTCAGACTTCCATAGTTAAAAAGTGTTGACACTTAAACACTGAAGTTTGGAGCAAGTGAAACTGGTGACATGGAAGAGGGGTCAGTCATCTCTGCAGCTTCCTGTACGTTTGCCCTGTATACTTTTGACATTTATGTCGTCAATGTTTAAAAAAAATATTAGAATGTAAGGAAACTTGCCCAGCTACATACCTACTATCTACGCAGAAATTTCGCATTGAAATTAGCACAAACTTTTTAATTTTAATGTCTGCCGTAAATTCTATTTTTAATATCTGTGACGTCACCCGTACGTTTCATCACTAGGTTTTAAAAATATCAAGGCTCTAGAAATACCAAGGTTTATGTATAGTAGATTGGAATGCAGAAAATAAGCAAATTAACGCTTTGGTATAATCTAACTAGTTGAGATTCAGCGCTCGGGTGTGGACATCTAAACATCGTTTCATTCGGTTGTAATTGATTCGGTCAAGTTGTGTTCTAATGTATGGGGAAGACAAATTATATCCAGCTTGAAACGAATATAGTATGAATAGAATAGAATAGAAGAATTTTATTCAGAAAACGCTTAAGTTTAGGTAATACATGAGACGACAGAATCAATTTATTAAGCGTCACTGAAAAGGTCTCCACTCAGCTTAATGTCAAGATACCACCTAAGGATCTCGACGCTGGTCTTCCGTGGAAACTTTTCCGAGAGAGCGCAGCTACACGCTAAAGTACAAAATTTTATATATTTAAGTACAGAAGTTTCAAGTAAATATCATAAGGCTATAATTAGGGACTTCACATACACATTTGAATTTCTATAAATATTTTTACTATGTAATTTTTGTTTTACATTTACGTATTTGCATCATTAATAAATCGAAAGGAAACAAACACTATGTCATTGTATATTCTCTCATCATCATATTCCTCGCGTTGTCCCGGCATTTTGCCACGGCTCATTCGAGCCTGGGGTCCGCTCGGCAACTAATCCCAAGAATTGGCGTTGGCACTAGGCCATCTGGCCGCGTTAATGATTTGCATGTTATCTACGCGGCCTGACCTTCTAACCCACAGAGGGTAAACTAGGCCTTATTGGGATTAGTCCGGTTTCCTCACGATATTTTCCTTCACCGAAAAGCGACTGATAAATATCAAATTATATTATTTCGTAGGTACATAAGATCCGAAAAACTCATTGGTACGAGCCGGGGTTTGATCCTGCGACTTCCGGATTGCAAGTTGCACGCTCTTACCGCTAGACCACAAGCGCTTATTGTACCTAAGTTCTCTATTACTTTAAATTTTAAAACATTGAACCGTTTAATCTGAACATGTGGAAACGCTCTTATATTATTATAGCTATAGTAAACACCCCTATAATGGAACAGGCACCAGTAATGGTATAGACAAATCCTGTCAAACAAGTATTTTATCATCAGTTTTTAATCGCTGGCAACATTTTACCATAAACAAGAGCCAAAGAGCTGCTAAGTTTAATTTTTCATTGGCATTTGTTAGTTTGAAAATATCCCATGACTGGAGCAAAAAACCACAGTTTTAATTGGTTAATAATATTGAAACCAATTGCAGTAGCTTTCATTAAATACATAGGAAACATAAAGGACGAATTGGACATTCAACAAGCGTAAAGCGGTAGACATTTTACAGGTGTCGGTGAAATATCAAAAATACTCCAAATGTTCTCTTAAATGTCCCATGATTGGTGCCGTTAACATAGGTACATTTATCGGAATTTGAAGGAATGTGCACACATGCCTAAAGCAAGTGCTATAGAACATAGCCCACGTTTACAGCTTGTACCGATGACCTATTTGCAGATTATCCACATGAACGCTATATCGGCTTTGGTATGCATTTCGCTTTATCTCGGCAATAGAATGCAGAAGATATATCGCAATAGGCCACGCTGCGGTAGGTAAGCTATGTTTTGTTTTGGTTCTAGCTTAGACTCAACTATTTTTATCAAGCAGTTACGTTTGCTAGCAATACCTACAATTTTCAACTAGGGAAAAAATCAAATTATTTCATTTAATTCTTTTTTTCTATTTAAGTTTATGTATGTATGTATATACTTTATTGTACATAGAAATAAAAACACAAAAAACACAGTTACAGAGTAAATTAAATACAACAAAGGCGAACTTATCCCTGTATGGGATCTCTTCTAGTCAACCTTTGAGGAAATGAGTCAAACAGAAATAATGGTGAATGAATGACAAACGCAAACAAAACCTAATAAGCTATTTTTTTTGTTATTAGGGGAAAATTGAAATATTCACCGCTTAAGGCAAGTCTCGAAAATACGACCTTTTTTACATCGGTAGAATCGCTCTTAACCAACTGAGCTATCGAAATTTACCAAAAGCGTGCGAGTTTTTCCAATGCTCTATCTTCTTTTTGTGATAATAAATTCTTCTTATCTTATATTAAAGGCACTGGGTTCCATTGCTGTCGAATTCATATGAAAATATGACATACTAAGACAACACTCCCTCATTTTTGTTCTGTTTAAGCGCCCGATTCGAATTTTATGACGTCAAATATTAAGCTACGATATGGATCGGATATGTCAGTGTTAAAAGTGAAGTTTTTGTTTGAAGGGACATCACTTTTGTTATGGAAGGTAGAGGCAAGGAACAGAATCTTCATATACCAAAAAGTGTCCGACAAAAAACCATAAATAGGTGGCGCTACAATACCTAGAATACTTGAGAAAAAAATCTAATCATAGACAGTGCACTTCACTCCGCCAATAACGCCTAGGTTCTTAGCTCCTCTAGCGCTACTCTGGAGAGATTTGGAACTATTATTTATAGCTGACAGCTGGACACTTTTGCAACAGTTCCGCCTAAGGAGATTCTGTTCCTTGCCTCTACCTTCCATAACTTTTGTCGTAGATCGGTGCAAAGTTTAGAATAGAGTCAAACTAATAGTAGGGTAATGCATGCTAACATGTCTAACCCAGTAACATGTAAATAAAATGTGTGTTAATTAACACTAACAGGAGATAATGAAAACAGAAAGGAACCAGTGACAGAGTGAAGTGTTTTCTCGTGTTAATTGTTTTGTGTTTTTTTTATACTACGTCGGTGGCAAGCAAGCATACGGCCTGCCTGATGGTAAGCAGTCTCCGTAGCCTATGTACACCTGCAACTCCAGAGGAGTTACATGCGCGTTGCCGACCCTAACCCCACCCCCCTCGTTGAGCTCTGGCAACCTTACTCACCGGCAGGAACACAACACTATGAGTAGGGTCTAGTGTTATTTGGCTGCGGTTTTCTGTAAGGTGGAGGTACTTCCCCAGTTGGGCTCTGCTCTAGATCTGGAATGACATCTGCTGTGCTGTGCCCTACCACACAAGGCGAGATGACATTCACAATGCCCATACCTCTCTTTTGGACGTAGTTTAAGGACATACCCGGGTCCGGGTCGGGTGTTGTGACCATGTGCAAGTTACGGATGGTTTCAAAATAGTTAAAAAGGTTGTAATAAATTTATAAAAAAATTACTGCCTTGGGTTTATTGGGTAGTTCAAGTTTCACCGAGGCAGGAATTTTTCCACTTTTATATTTATTCTAAGCTCATTAAAGCTTCGTTTGCAGACTTTTCTGCGTTTAAAAAATTAAATAAGAAAGGTTCTCGGAAGTTAAAAATAATAATTGAAAACTAAAGAAACTAAAAGTTATTTTTGTAAATCGAAAAGTCGATTCTCATAGGTATATTTATTTTGACACTTGGAGAGACTTTACACCTCCAAATTTTATTAGTATTAGTACTCTGACATTGGGGACCTTTTACATCTCCAGATTTAATGTGTTTTTAACCATAGAGACTATACATCTCTATTGTATTGTATTAATTATTTATTTTAAGATTATTATAATGTAATGTTTACCCAGGTATTGGCTGTTGTATTTATAAATGTTGTTATGTATTTTTCATGTCACTATATGATGTTACTATAAATGTTGTATTGACTTGTAAAAGAGCCCTTGAGGCCTACTTGCAGAATATATTTTTGAATTTTGAATTTGAATTTTTGAATTTTACAAAAGTATGAGAAGTACCTAAGCGAAAGGGTTTTTTAAAGGGAAAATTTCACATTGTAACTAAATACCTATATGAACTTATACATAATTATATACAATTTAGGATTGTAAGTGACTTTAGGTAGGTCCCTTACATAGTTTTTATTTCTCATGCTCTGAATTGTTTGTTTGTTGTTGTTCTAAAAAGTATGCAGAAAGTGATACGTTTCTGCACTAGAGCATTTTACTTTCCAAGTACGTTTTTTTTAAGATAAGCAATTAACCTCTTAAGGCCCAGCCATAGAAATGAAAAATCCAAAATTTGCCACTGGAATTTGAACCTATAGTTCACAGAATACAGTAGATTTTAATTTGTTTGAAATTGCACGAAACGAAACAAATGCAACTCTGTCCTAATTGAAAATGATTTAAATTTAATTGAACTGAATAAGTCCTATAGTTAGGACCTTGGGCCTTACGAGGTTAAAATTTGGTTTGAAATGGATTTGTTATATAATTTCTAACAAGTTACCCAGTACGATATTTTTACCTATATGGTTATTTGAAAATACCCACAAGATATGCTATAAAAATTATACTTAGTCATGTTTTAAAAAACACATGTATTTTTTTTTTGTGTTCGAAATGAAAAGTAGAATGCTTAACTCAGGTGAAAGGCATTTCATCCCATGGTTAACAATCTACTATTACATCATCTTTTTTATCATATCAAATTCCAATATTAATGTGATCGGTACAAACACCTAAAAACGAAAAATACATTGGGCTATAGTAGAGCATCTTACCTGGCATACTGTTTTTATGTGTTGTGACTTTGCTGTGTCGTACTTCCACAAAATTTAAAGCTACCTATGCTATTATTATGTTAGCTATTTATGTATCTAGTATAGTCCGTTATATCAAGCGCAAATATTTACGAGAAACAGTGAACACTCAAAAACACTTACAGCGTTCCTCAGCGTCTCTTCTACCCCTTTCTTCGTCTCTTCTTTTAAATCCACCATCTCCTTAATAAAAGTCTTCATATCTTTTCCAACCTTCGCTGAATATTCCGTGTAGAGAAGTAGAGCATCTTCCCTGGCGGAACGAAGTTCGTCACGAAGCTGCGTGGTTTGACGTTGCTCGACGTCAACGTCGACGTCGACGTCGTCAACGTCGTTGACGTTCGGGTCTTCTCGGACGTATACGTATGTTGGCTGGAAAGAGAGGGAATAATAATTAATTGTTTAGTCATTTGTTTTTATGGGTTTTTGGAGTTCAAAAGGTTACCAAGTGCCACAATTTAAAACTTATCTACATATAAGTGTCATAAATACGTAGACAAACATTTTTTTCCATTCTGTAGCCTTACCACGAGCTTGTCACTGACACTTACTTTCTCTGCATCTCGTTCGTACTGGCATATTGTACGAGTGAGATGTATAAAGGGTAAGTTACGCAGACGTTAGCGAATGATGTCAGTGTCAGGTCAATGCCAAGCTCGTGGTAGTCGTACAGTTCTACAAAGTTAATGATAATTGAGCCAAATTGTCGTATAATATGGGCTCCCACTCCTGGTGGATAGTAAGCTGCAGAGATAACTGACCCCCTGCAAACAGCTTTCTATGCAGGAGGGTTGACGGATAGACAGACGCGCGAGTGGTCCTATAAGGATTCCGCTTTTTTTGTTTTGAGGTACGGAACCCTAAAAAGCTAAATAAGAAAATACACACAAGATGAGATTGAAAAAAACATATTTCACTGAAATCACAACACTTTTCCTTTAACAATTCTCACCACCGCAGCTATTTACCAAGTTAGTTGCATAAGTGCAAATCGGATCGAAAGACGTTTCCGCAATTTTTTTCAGACTTCCATAGTTAAAAAGTGTTGACACTTAAACACTGAAGTTTGGAGCAAGTGAAACTGGTGACATGGAAGAGGGGTCAGTCATCTCTGCAGCTTCCTGTACGTTTGCCCTGTATACTTTTGACATTTATGTCGTCAATGTTTAAAAAAAATATTAGAATGTAAGGAAACTTGCCCAGCTACATACCTACTATCTACGCAGAAATTTCGCATTGAAATTAGCACAAACTTTTTAATTTTAATGTCTGCCGTAAATTCTATTTTTAATATCTGTGACGTCACCCGTACGTTTCATCACTAGGTTTTAAAAATATCAAGGCTCTAGAAATACCAAGGTTTATGTATAGTAGATTGGAATGCAGAAAATAAGCAAATTAACGCTTTGGTATAATCTAACTAGTTGAGATTCAGCGCTCGGGTGTGGACATCTAAACATCGTTTCATTCGGTTGTAATTGATTCGGTCAAGTTGTGTTCTAATGTATGGGGAAGACAAATTATATCCAGCTTGAAACGAATATAGTATGAATAGAATAGAATAGAAGAATTTTATTCAGAAAACGCTTAAGTTTAGGTAATACATGAGACGACAGAATCAATTTATTAAGCGTCACTGAAAAGGTCTCCACTCAGCTTAATGTCAAGATACCACCTAAGGATCTCGACGCTGGTCTTCCGTGGAAACTTTTCCGAGAGAGCGCAGCTACACGCTAAAGTACAAAATTTTATATATTTAAGTACAGAAGTTTCAAGTAAATATCATAAGGCTATAATTATTATTCAATTAAAATTACAATAACAAATAAATTATTTAAATTATCGGTACCTAAACAGTCAGTCAGTCGTCATACAAGGCGAAATAAATTATAGGGTAGGCGTTCGTTCTAGTACATGGCATAGTGATGGCCCAGGAGTATGATACCTTTGGGTATGGTGGTTTACGCTCACTAGCGTCCCCTCCCCTGACGCCCCACATACGTCGGAAATCCCGATTTAGGCGGCCAAAAGTCAACTTTCTAAAAGTAGGCTTATCGCAAAACTAATTGGCTCTCGAAAAACACCACACTATCACGGATTTAATCCCACCCCATTACTACCCCTATCAGTTTCGCAGGTCATATAAGAGGTTCTCGAAACTCGGTCATCACACTCGTTGCACACGCAGTTCATAGCACTCTTATCCGAAGCAAACATTTGTAAGTCATTATTTATTTTTGTGGAGTTTTTTTGTGAGTGAAAGTGATGGATATCAAAAATACAGGTTTATTTTAATCTATTTTGAATTATAAATATTTATTTAATGATACATATATAACCCACTAAACATTACCCTTTTCGTAATTAAAATTTTGAGTATTTTTTGTATTCAATAGTGAATATACTATACTTCCGAGCTCGTCCGAGTATTTTTTTTATGGCATTCTATAAAACAAGTCTTTATTTATATATCCTGAAAAAATTGGGGTGCACTTTTGAGCACTTTTTAAAATATCGAGTTTCAAAAAAAAATCACGATATAACAAATTATTACGTTGTTTTTTTCAATACTGTTTAAATGGCTTTTCTGTTGTTATAGGTTCATCAAATACCTCGGGTGTAAAAGTTGTGACTCGAAAATATCTGTTTGACAAGATGAATGAACCAAAATTTCAGTCAATAACAGAAAAATTTGACTTCTTGGAAAATTATCTCCTTATATGCCCAAGTGACGCAGACCAAGAAAAACAGGCTATGAAGCATAGATTTTCACATTTTAAATCAGAATTTAAAAAGAAATGGACTAAATCACGTCGTATAGTGGAAAAATTTCTGACAACTGATGGATCTTGGTTGGAAGGAACATTTGAAATATCGATTAAAACTCATTGCAGGCGCGGTCGGCCGTCCAAATCGTTCAGTGAGTCTAGTGAAAGAACAAAACACAGGAAAACTGATAACTTGCTCCACTGTAAATAAAGAAGTTATAGATCTAAAGTTAATAAAGCGGATTCGAATGAAACAGATCGCCTTACTCCACAACAAGCACTGACTTAGCAGTACGAGAAAGAAAATTCGCGTTAAATCATTTCTGCAAGAAACTATGCAGCTATTGATTTCTGCTGAGCCACATATAGCGAGAGCTGCCGCAGCGCAGAGCGAGGAATGCTTCCAAAGCAATAAAGATGATTTTTCTTTAAGATACGATGATGATTAATATTGTTTTGTATGAACCTTTGTATACATATAAACGTAATAGTATTAAGTAAAAGTAAATATTCTTTATTGCACCACAAAGAAGACAAATTTAAAAAACAGATTTACAATGTAAAGAAAGGTAGCAACAGGCGGTCTTATCGCTGTAAGCGATCTCTTCCAGACAACCTTAGGGTAGCAGTATTAGATGCGAACCTATGTGTACTTCTATGACTTTCTGTAATGTGTTACTTGTATACCTAAATATATATAGTAGATATTATATTATTTACATATAATGGAAGATAATAAAATATATCAATACCCAACTTAACATTGTATTATTCATAAATATATAAAATATTTAAGCTAAGAGGAGCCCTGAAATGTGAAAAAAACTGAAATAACTGAAAAATGGCCATAATATAAATAATAATAATATTAATTATATAAAACTACATTTTCTTACATCAAAATCGTGTTTAAAATGCAAAAATGTAATAAAATATTTTTGGCCGCCTAAATCGTCATTTTCGACCTATGTGCGCCCCTTTTAAGCATAAAATATGTCCGTTTTAGCGTTTAAGACAATAGGCTACGTCTTCTCTATACAAACGTAGTCCTCACTTTCCTCTCTGGTTTTCACATTATGGAAGATGTTTTTACATATTTTAATGTATATTAACCATAGCTATACCCCTGTTTGACTTTTTCGATTTTTTATTTGTGTAAAAATTAGGAGCATAAAACAGATTACATACAGGGTTTTGAATATTCAAAACTTTTATAGTAAATAAAGATTGAGAAAATATCAAATATAGGGGCATAGCTGTGGTTGATCAAAATATTTTTAATAATGTTAATACCCAGAGAGGAAAATGAGGACTACATTGTATGAAAAGGAAAGTTTAGGGCGGCCGTGGACCATCCTCTTAAATTCGTATTTTTTTTCTTTAAGACACAATGTTTAAAATTAAAATTACATTAAATTTTAGAATTATGTAACGGTGGTATTATATATCAAAATTTATAGATACCGAATTTTATTTAGATCAACGTTTGCCCTCGTCAGATCGGGGTATGATCATATTTTACATTTGTAGGCACACCCCAAGTAGAAAAAAAAACCGGACAAGTGCGAGTCGAACTCGCCCACCGAGGGTACCGTACAAATTTAACATTTTTTTTTTACAAATTTAATTTTCAGATTATTCCCTGTATTTGTAGTGAAAGACGATATTATTTGCCAAATTTCATACTTCTAGGTCAACGGGAAGTACCGTATAAATTTAATTCGCTTGAGAGTGTCGAAATTTACTTTTATTGCCACAAAAACGGCCGTATATTTTACGTTAACTTAAATGGTTTTTTTTTCACAGCTTCAAGGTACTGTAGACCTGAGTATATGGTTTTAATTTTAATTTGATACTTCCATCTTTCCTCGAGATATAGGGGTTTAACAGACAGACGGACCGGACGGACGGACAACAAAGTATTCCATCTTTTCCTTTTCACGTACGGAACCATACGATAATTATACTCGTATGTGCAAATATACTGCACATAATAGACCTAGCACTGCCAGCAAACCCACAGTGACTACACTTTGATATACAGATTATTACACATTTTCACGACACACATTGTTTATTCCACTCCAATAAAACAACAATAACATCACAATGTTACAGTCGCTACCGGTGATAAACGTAAAACAGTCGCACGTATGTTTTATGCGTTTTAAATTTGCACTTCGAGTGCTGGTTTTGAAGTAGCCTTGTTACAAAGGTCAGTCGGGAAATATTTTGATGACGTAATAAAGGAAGCATTAAAAAGTATGGCTTCCTTCGTGTATTTAGGTACGTTTTATGATCTGGTGCGAAATTTTACCTGGTTCTGTAGTTGATCGTTAAAATTACACAATTAATTGCCACCCGTACTATATAATATATGTATAGTATCGTACTATATTATTTTAGTCCATTGTACTACATGTATATATTGTACAAAAACAATATAGTACGAAAAATACTTTGTTTTTATTTTTCATCACTAAAGGGGTATACAAATGTCACCGATATCGCATCGTATGCGACTTGGATTTTTAAAGGCTTTTTTCCATTTTTCCAACAAAAAAACTTTTTTTTTTCTATATTTTGACAAAAATACTATTTTTCTGTAGAAAAAAAGGTGGCAACCCTAGTTAAGAGTCACATGAACCCGCCAAAAACCCGCTCCCATACAATCGCAGTTACGCTCTCATTTTAAATAAACATGCTTAAATTACATGAAACTTGCACCAACTTAACCTTTCGGTTTAGCCCATGGTTGACTGGTAGAGATTTTTTTTTATACTACGTCGGTGGCAAAGAAGCATTCGGCCCGCCTGATGGCTTTTTTTTTGGCTGAATGCTTTCTGGCATCAAGTCCGGCATTTGTTCTTTCATGTATCTATTGTGTGATAATGTTTAAATAAATAAACTTGGCATGAACACTTACGTAACCTATGTCTGGTATCACGTTTTCGTTGCTAAATTGTTGTACAGTCAGCATCAAAAGTAGCGGATCAAACAAATTTTCAAAAGTATCTACCATTCTGTAACAGCTTAACAAAATGTGCTGGTTCTATATGTAGATCAATTAAGATAGTAAAAGATATACTTTTGAATGTAAATTTTAGACATTAATCTATATTTGGAAAAGTTATCCAGAATATCAGATACTTTTGGCGCGTTGTTTCATCCGCTACTGCGATGCTGACTGTACATACAAAACAAAGAGATTTTTTTTTAATTTTAAACTTCTACTCGCTCTAATTTATTTTTATAACAATTTTTATAGCAAATAAAACCAGTCCCAGACATAGATACTTATCTATACTTGAATCTTCAATATGATAGAGAATGCTTTAAGGCATTAAGTCCGTCTTTTGTACCTTCATGTATTATGCAAATTTAAATAAATAAATAAATGTTCATGTTAAATAACATGAACATTTAAACTGAAATCAGTTTGAAAATATACAATATAATATAATACAATATACAGGGTGATTCATGAGACGTGAGCTGGACTAAGCCTAAACAATCAGTAAATGCTAATGAATCGTTCACCATCATATTTAAGTAAAACAATCACGCTTTTTAACTGTTATTTAACTTTTTGTTAAGGACAAATTTGATTATCTACAATCATGGACACCCTACAACACTTAATTAACAAAGATAAAACCTCTTTAACCGTTATGACAGCAGTTTGATTATGAAGAAAATAAAATGTCACACTTGAGTGAGATATGATTTTATAAAAGTAACCACACTCCGATGACATTCAATTTGTCACTTATTATGGATAAAACAAAGAGGGTGACCGTAAATATCGTAAATAAAATAAAACTCTTTTTTTTGAACAGTAAAAATTAAATTAACTTTAATCTCACAAATACTGGTACGAAACAGTTGCTGATAATTTATTGAATATGCAGGCTTGATCCTGCTCACGTCTCCTGAATCATCCTGTATATAACTTTATGCGTTAAAAGTTGAATGCCCTATTCGTCCTTCATGTTTTCGACACTGCAATTGGTTTAAACATTATTAACAAATTAAAAATATGTTTTTTGCTCCATTCATGGGCAGTACCTACTATGGCACCATTAAATTTAAAAGTAACAAAAGTCATTTAATAATCAAACCTATTAAGGAGCTCTATTGCTCTTGTTTATGGTAAAATATTGCCAATGTTTAAAAACTGTTGATAAGAACTTATTTTTCAGTTAGCTTTGTACGGTGATCTGTTGTGCATATTCGTTGCTAAGCAACGGCGGTGGCGCATCGCGCAGGTGCGCGGACTTACCCGCGTAAGGCACCGCTGGTAGAGTGGCGAGCCGAGTAGGTCGCCACAAAACAAATTGACTACAAATTTTTGTTTTAATTGCAAGTTTGAGAAAAGCACTATACAAATCTAGACGAGATACGGGGTTGCCGGCCGCGTATCTCTCTGGCCTAGTGGGTACTGTGAAAATTGGAAACCTTCTCAGTCTCGTGGTAGATAACTGGCAACGATTATTTGAATTCAGAACTGTCGCGCTGGTGAAGGAATAAAGATCTGCAGTCGATTCATTCCGAAAGCGGCAGCCATTAATGATAGTTGATATTTGTGTTGAAGAAAAAAATATAATTGTATTTTATCAGAAATCTACCTCGAGCGTTTACATTCAACACCAAGTTAGACCGCATCCCTTTTTACAGTACTGACCCTGCCTATGAAGCCGATTGTCCTAGGTTCGAATCCCGGTAAGGGCATTTATTTATGTGATGAGCACAGATATTAGTACCCTAGTATATCGTTGTCTGAGTACCCACAACACAAGCCTTCTTGAGCTTACTGTGGACTTAGTCAGTGTTTACTACAGTAAAGTTAGCAGCGATCCTTGGCGTACGTTGCAGTGTTCAACATGATCTGGAGGCCTATCCAAAACAATAGCGTACATCGACAAACGCATAACGAAAACATGTATCAGGATGACAGATACTAGAAAACATTGAATAATAATTCCTAATCTGAACGGGAACTTTAAGTGGAAATTTGTATGTAAATTTTCTCACGAATTTTCCAAAAATAAATCGGAAATTTTGGGAATGTCACACTGCTAAGCTAAGATGAAGCTGGGTATGACAAACGGAACACGATCGCGTAAAGGGCCACCTATGCGATGGACTGGCCAAATCAAATCTGCCATAGAGGGACCCCTGAACACATTTGACAGACTGACCTCCAACCGCGGAAAATGGCGAGAAATCGTACGGCAAGCAACATCTGCGCCTGATGTCAGCAAGTGACCACGACACTCTGCAAAGAGTACAACAGCAAAGGAGAGCAGCTGAAATTAACCGCTGTTTAATTTCTGATGAGACGTCCGGTACATGTAATAGCAACCTAAGCCAAACAAATGTCGACGGAAACGATCAGATTGCACTGTTTGGATTACCATTAGAATATACACTATTACTATTAGAATAGTTCCGTTGTTGTTCTGAGAATAGAGGTTTGTGAAGCTTGTTGTGAATTCCATTCTAAGTACATAGTTATTGGGTTGGACCATGCGAACTTTGCGTGGTATTTGTAATGACAATGTGTGGAATGTTATCTTTAATGTCTAATTTCTATGAAAATAACATGTTTATAATTACATTCCCTCACTTTGTTCTATTTAAATCCGTGCAAATCTAAATTAGATGGACTTTAGGTATCAATTAA
Organism: Cydia pomonella; assembly: GCF_033807575.1. Lineage (NCBI taxonomy): Eukaryota > Metazoa > Arthropoda > Insecta > Lepidoptera > Tortricidae > Cydia > Cydia pomonella. The sequence goes on along the minus strand of NC_084705.1, from coordinate 2,622,907 downwards.
AAACAGTCGTAGAGTGTAGCTATGTGTTTATTAATTTTGTACTAATATAGTTTGGGTATATCAATGACATTTTCAATTGTAGGTACAGTCAAGTGTAAAAATATGTGTGCACACAAGTTAAATAAATAAATAAATATTATAGGACATTATTACACAAATTAACTAAGTCCTACAGTAAGCTCAATAAGGCTTGTGTTGAGGGTACTTAGACAACGATATATATAATATATAAATATTTATAAATACTTAAATACATAGAAAACACCCACGACTCAGGAACAAAAATTCATGCTCATCACATAAATAAATGCCAGGATTTGAACACAAGTTGCTCAAAAATATATCCCATAGCTTTTACGTCGGCGAATTAATAGCTTTGGGACATATTTTTGAGTAAGTTGCGTGGACCCATCTTTTTGCATTTGACTGTACAGACACAATATGAATTAACCGATGATCTTTTATTAAAAACGAAAAGACCGATTAACGGAAAGAAATAACTTATGTACGATAAGCATTTAAAGAAGTAAATTAAATAAACTGGAATCCAATAATTATTTAAACGTTTGGAAAACTATAACCTTCTCCGTTTCAGAAGCCGATAAAAATGTAACCCAACAGGCCACAAAAAGTCTATAAGTTCACACTCCATTCATTAAAATTGGTTTAGTTGTTACGAGGTAACAAGGCATAAACATGCATACATACACGTAATCTTAGGCAGGAACTCGTGGTCGTTCAATAAATAAAACAATAATTGTATTAAAACTTGCTCAAAGAAAAGAAAGATGGTATCTGCTTAATAACTGCATACCAACGTAATTCATACTTTTTTTTTGTTTACTATATTTACAAGGTTGAATATCTTGTCGGCGAATGAAAAAGCCTGCATTCTTTCCCACGCTCGGTATGTAGTAGCAATGTCTCTGCTATTTTACGACCATAATCCCGCAAGTGCTATTAATATAGGATTAGAACTTGTTTGAAAGCTAGGGTTGAAAAGTCTTTCGAAAATTCCGTCCAATGAAGAAAACTCGCTTATCAATTTTATCACATGAATCTTCCATTGTAAATCATTCCAGCCTCTCGTACAAGATATGTTGAATCAAATTGTAATCATAGATGTACCAAATGATTCTTGTTCACTGCAAAATTGCGAACCTAAAAGACACTTCTCACTGCAAAATTTAAAAAAAAAACTCCCAAGAAAACTCATTAAAAAAGAGGTTTAAAAGAGAAAATTAAAATTTAAACTGTTCCAGCCCCCTAGTTTATGAAATGATTATTTAAATACGTTACCAGTTTTCGAATAAATACTAATAGTTACGTCGTAATCTTGAATGAAAAAGGAAGCATTTTATAAAATACCCTCGTCTGTCTCCATGTTATTAGAGTTTTTGATTATTTAAAATGTCTTGATTTTAATAAAAGATGTCCCGCCGAGTTTCTTGCCGGTCCATATTGGGATAACCTCCTCCAATAGAGGCGGGATTTAAATCTTCTCGGGTCAGAGATGTAGGTTAAGAGCCGGTGTAGTTTTATTTAACGTTCATAAGCGCATTGTAATATGCCTGCTTGAATAATAACCTATCTTTATCTTTAAAACCCAGAAAATTTACGTGAAATGAAAAATATTTACGTTTCTTTTAATTTTTCGTTAACAATTTATGTTAAAAGAACTAATGAAAATTTAATTTCAGTTTTAGCCTACTATTTTCGAGTAAACTAGAAAATATCTTGTATCATTAGGATAGTAAGGCCCAATGCGAATTATTTCCACTAATTACAAATATTCTCGTGTTGTTAAGGATACCAAATATTGTTTGTTTATAACTTAAAAGTTAAAAACAAATAAAATCTGTTATTACTGCCAATCTGTTTTTTTTTTTTTTTTTGCGGGCCTTAATACCCTCGTGTTCAATAAGGCCCAAAATAGTATTTTTATAAAACGTCAATTTTCCAAAAGTGCCGTAATATTTTTATAACTATTTTGCTATATGGAGCAACTTAAATAAATGAGAAAAATATTGAGCTAGTTTTAAATAATATCCGGATTCTTTTTTTTAATGTTTCATTTTAAATTTAGGTGGGCCTTATATGCTTCTCTCACTTTATATCTCTATATAGGTATTAAAATAGTCCAGATACTTTTGGTGCGTTGTGTCATTCGCTACGATTGATGCTTACTGAACTGTGCCTACGTTTTATATGTATAAGGTAGTTTTTTTATTTTTTTTTTATCTAATCATTTATTTCGGATAACAAGACCCATACATTACTTATTTCACAATATAATAATAAAAACAGAAACATCTAAAAATTAATAATTAAAATTTTAAGTCATTAAGTAATTAATTGTGGATATGTGGATTTTTATGTTAAAGCTTTCGTTTAATGTCCTATATTACTTACAAGTAGTGTTGTCTATGAAAGGAACTTATACACCTATTGGATAACCTTAACTAAAGCTACATATGCCTATTTTAATTAACTGAACAGCTTAATTGTGCACAATTCGACCAGGAATTTACAAAACCAAGTTCGATTTTGCGAACCATGTACAAAGCTCATCAAAAGAAGATCTAGGGATCGCCCACTTTGGTAACTAAGGCCTTAAACTTAAGTAGGTAAGGGATAATTGCTAACTGCTTTATTTTGAACATACTGGTGCAAAAAAGTAGATAAAGGTTTACCATAAAAGGTGAGCAAAAAACCAAGGTTTAGATTAGGACAGCGGAGACATTACCGTACGATTCCGTTCGAGCCGATATGGCAATTTTAGTTTGATGTTCGAATTATACCAAAGATGGCGTTGTTTCCGTCGCAAACTAGGTAACGGTTGTATTTGCTAGACCCTATACAAGATGATGTCTTATTGTTATCGTAACGCATTTGCGATCCTAAAGTATCTGGTCAAACTTTTGAATGCAGTTTATCTTAGTAGTCAGCAATGTATTGTAAATTGCATGCAAGTTCTTGCTAGTCTACGCCTCGTTTAAAACGTCCTCCCAAAACTGTTAAATTAAAAAGTTAAAAAAACGCCCAACGCCAATCATAACATTTTAAACCTATGTGGATTTTTATCAAATATAGCTAGAAACCATCGCAAGGAAACTGGCTTTCACTTAAAAAAATCTCATCGAAATCGGCCCATCCCTTTGAGAGCTACGATGCATTGTAGGTATCGCGATGCCACAGACAGACACAGAGACATTGTCGTCAGAGACACTCCTCTTTTTGCGTCGGGGGTCAAAAAGATTAAGACCAACGATTATTATCTAATTGCGGCTTGTAGCGCGTTTATGAATAATATAATAATAATAAAATGTTCTTATTTCACCACACAAAGGATAATTTTACAAATAAATTTAAATTTTATTTCTACCTTTGTGAGGGACAGGAGTCTGAACTAGGTTAGACCTGTATTACAAATCTCCAGGTCCTTACTCCGGAAATTCAAGTTGCAGTGATCAAGTTACAGTAAAAAAGTGATTGAAAATGGTAATTTACGAGGTACATAAAAGTAAAAATAAGAGCTTAAAAATAGATATATGATGAAAATAGGGAAATGTGCATGCCTATTTTAGTTTAAAATACGAGTTTTATGTGAATGTGTGTGTGTATGTATGTGCTGAAAGGAGATCCTCTATTTCTTCATAATGAATAGGAGATAAATGATAAATTACATCATATCTTAACACCGTAGCCATATGATAACCCATTAATCAAGCATAAAATCAGGTTACGTATTTTATTAACATTTTTATGGGCCTACGCTAGCTGACGCGGTCGCCCGCCGCGTGCGCACGCACGCGGGTGCTATTTGTAGGTGAAATCCGCCGCACGCGTCCGCTTCAGTTAGCGTTGCTCATACTATTTTTCGTTAACCCGCTCGTCCACTCCGTGCACCCGCGCCAGCTAGCGTAGGCCCTAAAACAATGATTCATCAAACAGTAACATAACTATGTAAACTGAAGTATTATCAAGAAATCCTATTCACCTCAAGGTCACCTCATTGGAATTTCTCTGCCATTTTCATGTTTAATGAGTAAATCTTTTGTTTTCACTATGATACATCCTGTGTCTGTGACTAATGTTTTAAGAATGTGTCACTTAGATGCAATTGTTTACTTATTTGTTTTGCCGTTCCAAAAACACCTGAACATTCTTATGCCTTTGCTGTAGATGTTAATTTTGCTTGGTTTTTGGTTACAGAATAGTAATATAGATGTTTTGTTGTTACGTCATAGAATGCAATGCGGGACGCCTGTATTAAATGACATTGGACGGAGGATTATGATGTAAACTGCAGTAATATTACATGAAATATAATATCAAACTATAATATAATGACTATTTTTAACCTTGTATTGTTTCTAGGTGCATACCTATTACATTACAATAGATTGATTATCATATTCGTAGTAATAAAATGGGTGTCTAGCTGTGTAGTACTAGTACCCGTTCTACGATATGAAATACGGCGTTTCGTGAACCAAATATTTCATTTGTCAGGTTTGGTCCTCAGGATCCCAGGATTGGTTTAAGAAGTGGACTTAATCACGATACAATACAAATTATATTAATATAAGACTTTTTTTATTATTTTATACTACGTCGGTGACAAACATGAATACGGCCCGCCTGATGGTAAGCAGTCTCCGTAGCCTATGTACGCCTGCAACTCCAGAGGAGTCACATGCGCGTTGCCAACCCTAGCATTCCCCCCCTCGTTGAGCTCTGGCAACCTTACTCAGGGTCTAGTGTTATTTGGCTGCGGTTTTCTGTAAGGTGGAAGTACTTCCCCAGTTGGGCTCCGCTCTAGATTTGGAATGATATCCGCTGTGCTGTGCCCTACCACACAAAGCGAGATGACATTCACAATGCCCATACCTCTCTTAAGTAGCGTCACCAAGATTTTTAAAGAAATTTTTTTGCTCCCTCAACTTTATCTTGATATCTACATCAATTAAGCTAATAGGCAAAGTTTGGTATCGTTTTCGTATCAATCGGGGGTGCAGAATTCAATTATGGTGAGTATCACATTTAAACACAGTAAAAACATATAGAATATAAGAATAATAACCTTTGTTTTTAATTCATCTTCACGCTTTAAACAGCTGAACCGATTGAGTTGAAATGTGGTGTGGTGGTGGTAGACAGTTTGATTCCGGGGAAAGGACATAGGATAATTTTTATCCCAGAAACTTCCATCAACGCCAACATCGACAACCAGGGGCGTCACCGGATGATGAGCTAGGAGGGGGGGGGGGTTTGCTTCAACTATTATATGGCATGAGGTCTGTCAAATCTATAGGGGCCCTAACAACCATTTTTGATAGAGTAATTTTATATTTCCCTTGCAGCCAACGCTTTTTGGGCTTTTTAACCGGTAAGTAAGGCGGAATTACTGACTAAATTCTTAAATCTTTATCTTATGTATAATGACTCAAAAGCAAGCGTCTAGCAAAAGAAGCCGCAAAAACGACTAAAGGTCAGACATGATCAGATATACTATCAGCACATTTACTTGTCAGTGATAAACCGTTCTATCACTTACCGCTGCTAAGAATTAATAAGTGACCTAACAGTGGACACATGACCTACGGGAACATGAATAGCCGCCGAACAAGGAAATGTAATCAATAAACTTGTAATTATCGTAGATCCTGCATATGATAAACCGCATTCTTGATATGGCGTAGTGTTCTGGGGAGTTATCCACTCACATGATTCCAGCAACTAAGGTTTCAACATTTCGCACCTCTAAAATGATCGTCGCAACTCGAGTTGCGAACGGAGTGTATGCGGTTTTTTATTTCTTATCTGTGAAGGGCTGCACAGATATGGTGTAAACAATTATTAAAACACAGAATACCAACGTGACAATATTTAAAAAATGTTTCAACCACATAGACATAACCACAGTATTTTTTATCTATGTCACTTTGCAAGTTGTACGGAAAAGTGCGTGTGTTAAAAGTTGCTGCGTGTTTTAAAATGCCGTAAGTATTCAAATTTACATATTTCTGTTAGTATTATATATTAAATTACTCCGCGTTTATTGGTCTATTAGATTAAAACTATATTTTAGACCTACTTAATAATGATGACCATAAAATCTCACTTCAAACCAATAACTCTGTAGATTTTTGGCGAGTTTCCTATTTTAATGCCCTAGATTTCTATGATTACCAAATATATCTTGAGCAACCTATAGTCATTAAATAGTTCGATTATTAAATTACATTAATAAACAATAAAATGCATTAAATCACTGTGTATTATCCAGGATTAGCGAACAAACCATGTGACGGAAAATTGTAAGTAAAAACACAGCAACTGTGGTTGCTTAAATCATTTCTGTACATCGTAAGGCATGTGGTACACTAGACGTTGCATACGCGTTTTGGGGTGTTTGTTACTACTTACTTATAATTTCTATTTACTAATATTTCTTTGCTATATTGCCCGGATCCTGGGGTAGCTTGCCGTTTCTCGTCTGGCAGTGAATGTGTTAAAAGTTCCTATTTCTGTTGAACATCTGCACCGCGCGACTGTTGTGTCTCCGACCTAAATAGGTAGCCATCTTTGTTTTTGACATGGCGCAGGTCAGTTTGTTTGTTTATTTACGTTTGTAATCAGTATAATTTCATGTGTTAATAGTTACTATTTGCTTATTGTGCTTAATTTGTTGTAAAGTGTATGTTATGGTGTATATATTATACGTGTTAGTGTAGTTATAAGTTAGTTCGGTTGTTGGTGATCGGCCGTTTTAAAAACACCAAAGTTTAGTAGGTATGTAAATACTCTTTTGTTATTTTAAGTTATAAAGCCACTATCATTGTGATAATTACATAAATTATGTATTTTATTTCAAGGTAATTAGTGTCTTAAACGGTTTTTTACTATATTTTTGTACTTCAGTGTCTAAATTAGCCACAAAAAAATCACGAACATAGCACATAGTTACACGCCAGGTGGAGCAATTCGAAAGTTCCTTATCAGAATTTGAATCAGTTTTACTCTGAAATTTTATAGGTGAGCTATCAAGGTATTTAGTATCAATTAAAAGCTTATTAAGCCTTCTTTAAATTGAATACAAAAAAAAGATATGTTATCGATTTAGATTTTTTATTAAAAATAGTTTTCTACTATAACTCGGAAATTATTCCTTTGGGTAAACTTCGTGAATTTTTAATAATTATTTTTATTATAACAGCAAATAGCTAAAGTAAGAAAATAATTTCTTTGTTTCTTTACCATTATAAAACCGAAAGAATTATTCCAAATGCTTAAGCAGAAGCAAAGTTATCGATTTTTGAAGACATCACGACACTGTGCCGTCGTATCTGCGAAATGGCAGAGCAATTCAGGGCACCTTTCGTTAAAATCGGAATCATGTGAGTGGTTATGAATGAAGTGGAATGTTAATAAATATTGAAACCAGCTAGCATTTATTGTGTTGTAAAGAAGCCCTTTTATGAGCATTCTTGTATGATTAGCAAGTGACTAAGCCGTCAAATTAAGTTATAAGCTTAACGGTATGCCTGCGTCCGTGTGACTTAAGGTCGGTTTCACCAAACCGTCAAATTTTATTTTACGGGATTTTCATAGATCTTTGTTGAGTGATGTTGATCAGTGTGTAAAGTGGGGTTAGTGTAACTAGCTTAGTCATATGGGGACAAAACACCTAACTATAACTTTTAACCGTCTTCAGAATATATGCCATTATTTTATGGGTCCACTTCATCAGCAGTTCCACTTCACAAAATCCAAAAGAACATAACATAACTCAAATCATTGTAGGTGTGGATACAATAAGTATTTAAAAAAATTCCTCGATTTCTCCCTCATCACAAGATGATCATGACCTGAGAAATTTAAACAAGAATAATTATTGCCTAATTGACCCAACCCTCTGCTAGAATTTGATCCAGACGAGACATAGGTACATCCAGACGAATTGAGAATCACTTCCTTCGAAATCATGAAATGCGGATAAAATAAATTGTTTTCATGAATATGGTCTGGATTCGCCATTCTCCAAATCGTTGGTAAGGTTACGTCTGAAAATATCGATACGGACAAAGTGCCAAAAATATGTATACAGTAACTTAATATATGAGCAATAAGGTCGTGTATACATATTTTCGGCGCTTTTTTCGTACCGATATTTTCAGACGTGACTGTACAGTAAAACTTTGTATTTTCCATCTTCTTATGTAAATAAATATTTTTTTGGAAACAATTTTACACAAATCAACCTAGCCCCAAACTTGCCCAAATTAAGCACAGCTTGTACTTTGGGTACGAGGCGACGACGTAAATGCTCATATACATAAATACGTACTAAACTACCAGAGCTCGGGACTAAGTAGGTAAGTAAGGATAAACACATAACGCCCTGACCGGGACTCGAACCCTGGACCTCCTGCTTCATAGCCAGGGTCTACCGAATAGGCTAGGAGTCCGTTTCTGTATGTGCAAACACATAATTTATTATTTTAGTTAGTATTTAATATGATCGGCATGTGACTTTGTCCCTGATGAATAGAGTCCCGTTCGTAAATAGGTGTCAAGAGCACATGTGTTTTATTAAATAAACAAACACTAATAGATAACGACCGCGTACCAGCTGACTAATGCACTGATAAAATACCTGGCTTATCTTTGTTTTCATACAAAATATTTTGAATTATTTATTGAAAGATTAAGAATCAGAATTACATAATTTGTGTAGGTAAATAATTTATAACGAACAGTGTATTAGTACGAAATGTGGTTTACTTTTCAATGTTATCTAACTTATCCATGGGTTCCAAATCTGTTTCAATCCATAGCGCACTTGCAAATTTAAATTTTTATCGGGGCGCCCTAACAAAGCTAGGCTATTCGAAATAGATTCCACGATGAGGAGGATTGCCTCACGGCGCCCCTCTTTACTGTACGGGGCACCAGGGCGCCGCGGCGCACAGTTTGAGAGCCCCTGAACTAGTCCTTATAAAAAAACATGGCCAAGAGCATGTCAGTCTATGCTCAGTGTAGGATTCCGTAGTGGTTTCGTAGTTGCCCAAAGAACTCAATCAAAACAAGCAAATAAATTAATTTTAGTTAATTCATTAATTTTTTATATTCGATAAAATTTACACTAGGGGTACTGACCTTACAACCAACGATATTTTCTTTTATCGAAAAGTGACTAAATATATACCGGGTGTATCCTGTAACCTAGGAGCAATAAATTAAACTGTAGGCTGCACTCCTCTAACTGACCAACATTTGTTCAGCAACTTAAAAATAACTTATGTTTTGTTTTGATTTTTATTACATTTTTATTACACTTTAAAGTTTATTCTAAGGCGCAATGTATTGCAAATTTTGTTATGTATAAAGCGTGACAATCAACGTCAAACACTCTGATGTCAGCGTACATTGAAAATAATATTTAATTTGTATGAAAAAGATAAACCCTAAAGATTTTTAAAAGTTGGTAATGAAAAGTTATATCGTTTGAGGAGTACAATATATGGTTTAATTATTTGCTCATGTTACAGGAAATACCCGGTATATTGATATAAGTTTAGAAAAACCACACGAGCCAGGGTTCCATTCCAACCCGCGGAACTCCCATTTGGGAGTCTACAACGGTTATAACTCTAGGGACTATTTAACAAACATCTTTTCACAACAGGTGTCACAGACAGTCCCCTGTGCCGAGGATGCATGGAGACAGAAGAAACAGCCTCTCACGTGGCGCTGGAATGCAGCGGAGTGACTCCATACAGGGCTAAACATCTCGGATCTCCGAGAGACCTCCCCGAGGTCCTACTCAACATTAAAGGTTTGATAGGATTCCTCGAGGAGCTGGGCTGGCAGGACTAGCCCACCCCCAACATATCACGCAAAATAGGCGCAAGTCGTCGAGTTGCGGAAAATCGCCCGAATACAATACAATACAGTACTCTAGGTTATCAACGCTCGTGTGATACAGTCACAATAAAATGTATTTAATAAGTACCAACAGGTACATTTTATAAAATATAAAAAACACCATACACCATTAAACTTTCGGAATTCATACGGAAAAAATATATAATAAAAATATATTGAAGGCCTGATTTCACAGATGTTTTTGGTTGGTGTTTTTGTTTTTTTTTCAACTCAGAATTACTAGCATATTCAATTCTGATGCTCAGTGTTGTGTTCCTGCCGGTGAGTAAGGTTGCCAGAGCTCAACGAGGGTGGGAGGGGGTTAGGGTCGGCACCGCGCATGTAACTCCTCTGGAGTTGCAGGCGTACATAGGCTACGGATACTGATTACCATCAGGCAGACCGTATGCTTGTTTGCCACCGACGTAGTATAAAAAAAATGTCCCAAAAAATTGTATGGAAATTGTAGTTTCCACTAAGTCACGCTCATACAAGTAAAAAAAAATAACACTGAAACGTGATGTAATGGAACGGACATCCAGATTTGTAAGAATCAGGTTTTCAATATTTATTTTTGAAAACGCCCAGTTATTTAATATTGTTGCTTAGATATAAAAATAATGAAAGGTAATACCTTTCATTTAAAAATCTTGCTGTTTGGAAATACAAAGATTTCCCAGTCTGAAACATGTTCCTTCCACTCTCCATTTTTTTTTCACTAGTTTGCTATAGATGCATTTATACTTACCTACTAGTATTGAGTATTGATAAAAGTTTAGATCTTAAGTATACCAGTTATCGCTTTGCTCAAAAAGTTGATATTGATAAATTTAAAAAGTTTAATGTTTTTCACTAAATCGTACACTTTAGGATAATCTATCAGTATGCAAATTCTTCGCCTATGATCGATTTCAAACTTTTTACATTATATAAAAAAAAAACACGCCAATCTTAAAGAAATAATTCACACGATTCAAACTTAAATATTAGTAACTTAACATTTCACAACAATATTTTAAGTGCTTACTGAAGAGTCATATTAAGTTCACGGGAAAATTATCTTTAATTTTAAAACTGTCATACTCATAAGCAATTAAAACGTGTATATTTTTTATAGTTTTTTAGTAAACATTTGTCACTATACTTAATTTGTATTAAGGAAATCTGTGTGCTAAAAACACAATTTGGGAAATGCAAAATATGACGCTCATTTCCATTTTTTTTAGTTTTGATTTTTTTCCCGTGAACCGATCGAATAAGATCGTCACAAACCTGCGCAGTCGCGAACACAGCGAGCGCGGCAAGCGCGAGAGCGGCGCGCGCGGCCATAATGCACTGACTGCAACTCGCGATGCGCGCGCGCACGCTGGCACCTGAACCCCATGACGTGCGCTGACGTCAGGGAGGAAAGCGGAAGCTGTGAAATCACTGTTTTTGAATATTTTCATTGGTGTTATGGCGATGGCGTCATCCGCGATAACTGTTAAGAGGGAATTATACCACGTGATCGCCCATAGATAAAGAGAAAAAGAAAAAAAAATCCATTTTCCATTATTTTTTAGTATGTTGTTCGTATTGACACAAAGAAAAACTAGGTTTATGGGTTTTCCTTTTTTTTCAAATTTTAAAATACAATTTTTTTAAAAGCGTAACCTTTAACTTAGAATATATTATACTTATGACTATGATTTAATCTTGCCAATGATGCAAAAATGAAAAATGTCGATGTAACAATTGAGAGAAGTAAAAAGAGAGTTCAAATTGGTAAGTAAAGAAAATCTATTTCATAAACAATGCATAATTACTGTTTTAACATTCCTAATTGCGAAATCATTGCGACCTTGATGCATTTGCTGTCAATGAAGTTGACTTTAAAAGATCTTAACCTAAGGTCAAGACCATCTTCCGCATATTACTTAAATTTTCTTTTAAACTTTTCATGTGGAAAATTAAAATTTTGTAAAAAATTTCCATGTTGAAAATTTTGGCAAGTTACTGGTGGTTTGGAAAGTTACATATGTAAGAAATACCGGATCCGAATACTTCGGAATTTCTAACGACTTTGAAAACGGACTCTTATAATATGGGAATTGGGCTGCGTTTCCACCAGAGATGTGTGAGTTAGCTGAGCCGAGAGGTGCGAGGATGCGTAATTTTAATGTTTTTCGCTTGCATCCGTAACCTCGCAACAGATTCCTTGCCACATCTCTTGCATGAGATTCCTCGCTCACATCATCCTTCACTTGTTTTGTATGTATATAAACGTCGCTCCGCTAGGATGCTTCCACTAGAGCTGCGCTGAGCGAGGATAGATAAAATAAAATAAATAAATAAATAAATAAATAAATATTATAGGACATTATTACACAAATTGACTAAGTCCCACAGTAAGCTCAATAAGGCTTGTGTTGAGGGTACTTAGACAACGATATATATAAATATTTATAAATACTTAAATACATAGAAAAAACACCCATGACTCAGGAACAAATATCCATGCTCATCACACGAATAAATGCCCTTACCAGGATTTGAACCCGGGACCATCAGCTTCGTAGGCAGGGTTACTACCCACTAGGCCAAACCGATCGCATAAATAAATCATGAATATATATGATCGATCGATAGATAAATGAAGCGTTTCTATTGGTTCATGCATGACAAACAGATCCCTTGCTAAGCAATTTATGCATCCTCGCACAGCTTTGGTGGAAACGCGGCCTTAGTGATTTTCGGAATTACCTAATATTCTGAAGTATTCGGAATCACCCGAATACACTTTACAGGGTTTTATTTATGCAGCCATTCTTCTTGCTTTATATACATACAATCCTATGATCTATTGTTGACTCTGCCTAGGAGCACCCTGAAGTATCGATGACGCATGTGTATGACGCAAGGAAGTCATCCAGCATGACCGATGACTTGTTTCCATTCCAATGCTATGTACTAACTAGTGTTGGTTAAGTCGAGTATTTTGAGTCGTCTTTAAAGCTCGACTCGGTTTTTAAGTCTCTTGTACTTAAGTCGAAGCCAAAGATTTCAAAAGTAAAGATTGGTCCGTTTATATATACGGAGCGAATATGTGTACAAACACTACAAACGCCATTTGCGCACGAACGGACTGGCCCAGTTCTTAGTGCCCGAATTTTAGCGAAAATTTATGAAAAACCCAAAAAAAATCATGCGATTTCGGGGTGGGTCCCATAATAAAAGTAGCTCAGTTTAGCGAGTAGAATCGAGCCCAGCTTTTAACCGTAACTGCTTTTAACGTTTTAACATAACCGTGTATAAGTCAAGCTCAAGTTTCTTTTCAATTTGTTAGATACCAAAGTCTGTTGTAGAGATTTAGATCCTTTTTAGAGAACCCTCATTTTTTTTTTTTTCAAATAATCAAATTAGCACTATCGTTATGCAAAATTGTAGTGACTATGGTCAAATATAATTGATTGTAATAGAGAGTTAGTCTAAGAAAAAAACGTGCCCCGTAGTTTGAAATCCAAAACAGATGGCGCTGTACTGCGCCATATGTTTTGCGGTCACTGAATTGTCAAACGTCAACTTTTGACAATCAGAGTTACCGCAACATGTATGGAGCTGTACAGCGCTATCTCGTTTACCTGACAAATTCGAAGCACGAAATTGTCTTAGATTTTACGTATCTTACTTAATCAATGTATCTTTGCTACGGTGATACAATAATAATAATACATATTAAGTCTTAATTCAAATGCTCAATTTTTTTGAATTGCGCTTTAAAAAGATTCAATAAAGGTCGCAACTAGTTTTTTAGCGCACATTCTTCGTCAACACAGGTCGCCAGAGCTCAACGCAACAACGCGCATGTAATTTCTCTGGAGTTGCAGGCGTACATAGGCTACGGAGACTGCTTACCATCATGCGGGCCGTGTGCTTGTTTGCCACCGACGTAGTATATAAAAAAACACGAGTCGAGTTCTTCAAATTTAGACTCAATAGACTCAATTTTCTAACAACACTAGTACTAACTGCATTTTAACTAACCATAGGTGAACCTTATGCCACTGAAATAAGGATTATAAAATGTCAGTTAACAGAGAGGATGGTGGTACGGGTAAGCGTTAAAAGTAAAAACAAACTTGAACAATACGTTAGTTTGTGGTTGCAGAAATAAATTATTATGATCTACATGTTTTGTCTTATACACATAACCGTTTCATTTTGCAAATATCAAATATCAAACATTTATTCAGCAAATAGGCCACAGGGGCACTTTTACATGTCCATTTTTACAAACAATAAAAATTACAAAAAACAATTACAAATATGGAATCGATGAAATAATATATAATTTATTAGAGATGATCTATTCTATTCTATACTGTCTCTAAATGTCAAATTACACAAAAAAAACTATGATTAAAAAAATAAAACTAACAAATACTAAAATTCTTTAGAGATGTATAAGTCTCTAAGTGTCAGAGATAAAATATAAAAAAAAGATATTAAATTATCCTTAGAGATGTAGAGGGTCTCCAAGGCTTGAATTCTTATATAAATAATTAAAAGACAAAAAATTAAATCAGACAAGAACCGAATGAAGTGTCTCACGTTAATGCCACTCAAAAGTAAAGTTACATACTTATAACATAACATGTAGCCCGTATTGTATTGTATTGTATTGTATTGTATACGGGCGATTTTCCGCAACTCGACGACTTGCGCCTATTTTGCGTGATATGTTGGGGGTGGGCTAGTCCTGCCAGCCCAGCTCCACGAGTAATCCTATCAAACCTTTAATGTTGAGTAGGACCTCGGGGAGGTCTCTCGGAGATCCGAAATGTTTACAATGTTTACATGTAGCCCGTGCAAGCTTTTATTTAACTTCCAAGGTAGTGCCTGAGTATGTACTTAACTATGTCTAGTAAGGTAAGGGTCAAATCTTACAAGTGTAATTTGACCTACTTCCCGGTTTCCGAAGAAGCTGAAAATTTTCGTACATAACTCGAGTGACAATGGAGTATTGTGGTACCATCGAGCTGATCTGATGATCGATACGGGAGGTTGCAATAGGAACTCTGTGATAAAACAACGTAAGATAATAGTGTTTGGGGTTTTTAGAAGTGTCTTGATGGATATTAGTTGCCTGTGGAAAGAAAAGTACAGTCAGCGATAAAAGCTTGTACCAAAGATGAAAGTTTTGCCAAAAACTAAACTGCTAAACTGTGGAATGAACTGTCGCCTGCGGTATTTCCGGACCGATACGACCTTCAAACCTTCAAGAAAAGAGCGTATTCCCATCTTAAAGGCCGGTAATGCACTTACAACCCCTCTGGTGTTGCAGGTGTCCATGGGCAGCGGTAATCGCTTACCATCAGGTGATCCGTCGGCTCGTTTGCCTCCTCTAACATAAAAAAAAACTTGTTAAAAGTAGAAAACATATAATTTATAATCAATAAACGGTTACATAGATCATTAAGGAATCGATTAAGGACGTAAATATTAGGTCTTTATCACATATCCCACCACATCCATATCCCATCCCATAGTATATTTCTCCCCACTTTTCATACCTCAAGGGGATATGATTTCATGGACAACAACTATCCTTTTTTTTCGATTCGAACCCAGGATCATCAGCTTCATAGGCAGGGTCACTACCCACTCGGCCAGACTGGTCCTCAAATATCTGTGCTCATCTTCTTCTTCCTCGCGTTGTCCCGGCATTTTGCCTCGGCTCATGGGAGCCTGGGGTCCGCTTGACAACTAATCCCAAGATTTGGCGTAGGCACTAGTTTTTACGAAAGCGACTGCACTCTGACCTTCCAACCCAGAGGGTAAACTAGGCCTTGTTGGGATTAGTCCGGTTTCCTCACGATGTTTTCCTTCACCGAAAAGCGACTGGTAAATATCAAATGTTATTTCGTACATAAGTTCCGAAAAACTCATTGGTACGAGCCGGGGTTCGAACCCACGACCTCCGGATTGCAAGTCGCACGCTCTTACCGCTAGGCCACCAGCGCCCAAATCACACAAATGAATACCCTTACCGATATTCGAACCCAGGACCATCGGCTCCATAGACAGAGTCATTACCCACTAGGCCAGACCGGTCGTCAATATGATGATGAAAAAAAATATTAAAAAAAATCGTACATATAAATGTAGAATGTAGTAGCAAAAATAGCAAGCATTATTTTGCTATTAGACCACATTAGTGGCTATCCTTGAATATCTATAGACCTTGTTTATTTAGCTTGAGTATATTTGCTATTGTGATAAGTGATAAGAGACCGCCGCGGCTTGAAACAGTGCATCCTTATTAAATGCATTTGCATCGTAGTAGCCACTTCAGGAAAACTTTTGATTACTGATTACTGATAAAGGGTTTCTCAGCGACATTTGTTCTTATCACCTTAGAGGAATAGGCACTCCATACATCAGTTTCCTTACTTTATAAGTTGTATGGGAGGTATGTTAAAATGTATACCTTGCTCGCTTAAAACTTTATATTAATTAAGATTAAATTTTATTACAAATGAGTTTTCACAAAGCTCGCTTAGAACTTAACACTAGAGTACTTAACACTCACGGAGAGCTGTAGACCTCGCGTTAAGATTACTTCTTTGAAAAACAAAAAATACTTACTTATTTATCACAGCGTACTGACAATGGTCTTCAATGGTTTCAAGTCCAAAATTGATAATGTTACTTAAGTCCTTTATGCCCATTTCTAACATTTTGAACATTTCCTAAAAAATTGAAACTATAGAAAAATATATTTTACAGTACATATGGTGCCACTTTCCGGCACCCGTGCGGTAATGAGCACTTTCCGTGCATATATCGAAACTTGAAAAAGCCATATGTACTGTATGTTGTACGATACACGTGAGAATAGGTAATTCGCAACTCGTGTCGATTTAAAACACTCCCTTCAGTCGTATTTTAACTTATCACCACTCGTTGCGAATTTCCTATTTTCTGCACTTGTATCGTAAATAACTATAACTGGGTACTGAACCTGCTCACATAATTTACAGGGTACAGAGCGTTACGGCACAAAGAATATGGAATTTTCCTAGATTCAACGGCCATTTGTAATCAACTTTAAATGGCCGCTACAATAGATCAACACGTGTAGGGCTAAGATGGTCGGCTCTTTATCATTTGTCACCATGCCTGTCACGTTCTAACAACTATGTAAGTGACGGGTATAATGACAAGCGATAAAAATGAAACCATGCTGCCACTGCTGGTCGATGTGACACTCAAAAGTTTCACTAACACTACAATAATAATAATATTATGCATGTCATTCTGTTAAGTTATTAGATAAAAACAAACGGTTATGCTGACTGTACTATTATTAAAAGAGATTTGGTACTAAATGACTGAAAATATTTATATATTTAATACAAATCTATATAAATCGACTGGTAAATACCCCATTATTGTTTAAACAGGGCATTCCTAGCTGATAAAATGTTGTTCATTACAAGACTGACCTAATCCACAAAACATCTGAAAACATATTCAAATCGCATTGCAACACGAATCGAAGCATCGAATTGTACAGTCAGACGCAAACATAATCCGATCAAGACTCAAAAATATGTAACATGGGATGCATCTCTGACATCAAACCAATGCTTATGTGAATGATTTTGGAATCATGAACAGGAGCGCTGGTGGCCTAGGCTCTAGGGGTAAAAGCGTGTGAATTTCAATCCGGAGGCCGCGGGTTCAAAGTGTTCAAACCCCGGCTCGTACCAATGAGTTTTTCGGAACTTATGTACGAAATATCATTTGATATTTACCAGTCGTTTTCCGGTGAAGGAAAACGTCGTGAGGAAACCGAACTAATCCCAATAAGGCCTAATAGTTTACCCTCTGGGTTGGAAGGTCAGATGGCAGTCGCTTTCGTAAAAACTAGTGCTCACGTGAATTCTTGGGATTAGTTGCAAAGCCGACCCCAGGCTTCCGAGCCGTGACAACGCGAGGAAGATGATTGGAATCATATATCAGCTATTAGGTTGTCATTATCAAAATAAAAGTCTCCAATATGTTTATGTTCCTGAAATTTCGGATTACTTTTCCAACTTTTTTGAAACTTTCCACAATGCACATCTGGAAATAATGTTGACTGTACTTGTTTGTCTAATAGTTGGAATTATTTGGCAGTGGGTTGATCGGGCAGTCACGGATTCGGCTGTTTGGAGGATGAAACAAAACAAATATTTGAAGCAAGAATGTAATAATATTATGTGAAGGTACGTGACTAGAATGAGTAAAATTCTATTTAGAACTTTCTCTAAATCATAATATACAACATAAATCAATTCGTCTGTGGAATGCTCTCCCTCAGCCTATCAGACAAGCTCAGAGCTTACATTCAAAAGCAAGTTTGCAGCACTTACTGACCTGGTTAAAAGTCTAGGCGAATACGAGACCCCTGAAGATAGACGAGTGCGGGAGAATACAAGACGGAAATACCTACATTGTAAATTGCAGCCGAACTTAAAAGTAGTGCGTCATTGCGCACACTACCAGGGTGTACAACTGTACAACAAACTTCCTGGTGAGTGGAAGAACATTACTAGCCTGAATATTTTTAAAAGCAGATTAAGAGCGCTGTTGTTGCGGGAGTGCTTTTATTCCATTGATGAATTTATTAAATATTTTACTGACAGTTGTCATTTTTAATTAATTCAATAATGATTTGTAATTATTTTGTATTGATGTTTTGATATTTGGTATGGCATTTTGTAATTCATCTTTTACTATAGTTTATAGAATTGACGCATGTTAGATTAAGTATTAGATATAAGTACTGAATATTCAGACACAATTGCGACTAAATGTCTGCGTAATATCTCACACTAGATACATATATGTGTATGTTTATTTATATGTATGTGTATTTAATGTATATTTGCGTAAGTATAGTATCATAGTAGTCTCCACTTGTGTCTATTTCCATATCAATTCTTTACAATCCTGCACCAAACTGTCTCTGTTTAGCCCAAAGATTGACTGGTAGAGAATGCCTCAAGTCGTTAAGTCCGCCATTTGTACTCTTTTTTTAAATTAAAAAAAACAAATGGGAAAAAAACAAAAAACTATAAACAAGAGAGCTTGTTTTCATTTTGTTCTTAGGAATCATGAGGCCGGGTATAGATTTTCAGAAAAGTGCAGCTCATTGAAGTCGACCAACACTCCATACGAAGATCGAAAAATTTTCGCGCAAAAAAATATTTCTTCTGCGTTTTCCTTATCAAAACATGATACCAAATATGCCCTTAAACGGATCCCCACTATGTTTTATACATTTTATATATTGAAGATAAATATAAGATAAAGATAGTTTATTATTACAATGCGCTTATGAACGTCAAATAAAGCTACACTGGCTCAAACCCTACACTTCTGACCCAAGAAGATTTAAATCCCCCTCCATTGGAGGAGGGTATCCCAATATGGACTGGCAAGAAACTCGGCGGGACACATCTTTTCAAAACATTACATCTTATAATTTTATTAACATGCATTAAATAAGAAAAAAAAATACTTAGAAACTTTACTTACGGCCCGATTCCAACTTTAAGATACGTCAAGCATTTACTAAAGATACGATATGGATTAGATATGTTAGTGTCAAAAGTGACACGTTTCTATAAACAAAAAAAAATATTTTTGACACTGACATATCCAATCCATATCGTAACTTGAGGAAATTTCTGACGTAACTTAAAGTTCGAATCGGGCCGTTAGTTACAGCGTACAGTCACGTCTAAAAATATCGATATGAAAAATATGCCAAAAATATGTATAAGTACACTACCTTAATATATGGGCAATAAAGTCGTGTATAGATATGTTTGGCACTTTTTTCGTATCGATATTTTCAGACGTGACCGTACACAATGTGCAATTGCGATTACAAAATATTGATGGTTATTTTAATTAAATAATAATTAATTAATTCGCCATTAATTCTAAACAATGGCTAGGTCTTTAAGATAATGGTCTAGATAAACAGTGGCTCATCGCCGCCATTAGACGTTTGCTAACCGTTTAGGTAAGTACTTAAATAAAATTAAAACTAGCCTTTACTGGGGACTTCGTTCGCGTAGAATTCGTTAAGAGGATACGGGAGCTGAAATTTAAATATTTAAGTGAATATATCCGTCTGGCTAACGGAACCGGCTCCTAAAACTAGTGCGATAAGGACACCGCCAGGTTAGGCGAAAAATTCTGGGCAAAAATCTCAAAAAAGGATGTTTCGTACTCGACTATTTCCTCCTCTTAAACTTAACCAAATGTAACAACATTTTGAGATCCAAATGGAAATTAAATTATCTGTGTCGGACTGTTTTGCTATTTAGGCTAATTGTTGTCAGTTTTGAATACCATGCTTCTCTTTGCAGCCTAGTAAATTAGGCCGTTTTTGCGAATATTTGAAGTGCACTAGCGCTTTAAGAAACATAAATATCAAAATTCGACGTCACGTCACGCTATCGAATAAATGTACACTAGAGGTTCTGATCATAATTGCATATACCAGCGGAGCCCCTTCTCAGATTTGAGAATTTTAGGTTAATATCTCCGTCGTGCTGACGGGGGCGGCTACTCAAATTAGTGCGATAAGGACAACCGCAGCTTTGGCGAAAAATCGCTTTATTTAACTAGCTCAGAATTCGAGGTTTCGTTCTCGACATTTCCCTCCTCCAAAACTTAGTCAATCGTAACAAAATTTTAGTAGCGGAATGAGAAAAAAAAATCTGTGTCTGACAGTTTTGATTTTTGCGTTTGTTGTTGCCGATTTTGTATGCTAGGCGCATTTTTTTTTATGTTTTAGCGCTGTTTAAAGTAGGTAACCTAGGTCTTATAAAAAGCAGAAAATCAAAAAAAAGCAAAACGAACAGACACGGGTAACAGTAATATTGAACTCATATTAAAAATATTCATTTTGGGCCAATAGAGGAACATGTTGAGAACGTTAGTATGGAAAAATGACCACCAATGTTTCCTTTTAAAGATTATTTATGAACAATAACGATTAAATTAATTTATCAGGAAATGTTATAACTCGTTAGCCAATTGTCAATGACGAATGGACACGTTAATTTCTTAATATATATGTGCTAAAAATATGAATACAAATAAAGAATGCGACGAAATGTCAAGGACACTTGCACTTTGTCATAATAATGTAGCGAGACTTTAAATTACGATAAGTAATATTTGACATTATGTCGCAATGATAATTTGATAAAAATAATTAATTGGCATTAAACAAATCAATGTTATAACATTTAAATGTCATTAGTCATTACATTGATATATTTTCTTCCTAAATATAACAATGAAGTGGCAAATACTGGTAAAGCCTGTTTTCTCCGATTTGGTATTGATAACGTATGGGAGCGCCTTGCTTGACGTAGCACTCGGTGTGTGTAGACTTTATACTTCTGTATTCTATAAGTATATTTATGTTTGGTTGAAAAATTAAATATTGAACCCTTTTTCCAGGCATAGTACTAGTCGACTACATATGCGCCAGTAAAATTTCAACTTTAGCATTCCGATTTAAGGTTCAAATTAGATTGATCTTTCTGGAAATGTGACATGTCTTCAAATTAATCATCAAAGCTGGATTAATTGGAATATATTTGGATTTTTTGGGAAAACCGTGCAGATTGGTACAACGTAGTATCAGGATTTTTTTAAACTCTACCTATGTTACTTAATATCATTTTTTTTTAAATCTCTATGTAACTTAGTAATACATTATATGTATGTTTAATTCTAGAGATAGTTCCAAAAATGTATAATGTGTGTAATACAAGTTTACTAATTTTATGTTCTGACTACATATGTATTAAGTGCCTTGGCTGTAGCTGTAAACTTATACTTTGTGTTTGCCTGAATAACGAATAAAGAATAAAGAATTGGTGCAGCCTGGAAAAGGGTTAAGGTGAAAATAAAAAAAAAATAATACGAAAAAAAATAAGACAAAAAAAAAAAAATAAGAAAAAAATAATACGAAGAAAATAATAAGGTGATATAAATTCATGGTTTAAAACAGTGGTTCCTAATCTTTTCAGTCCTGTCACCCCTAAGATTAAATAGGGATTCTGATTTTACCCCTCCTCCCAATAATCATCAATAGTCTTTCTTATAGGTCTAATCATAGTTATCTTTAACTAAGCTTATTACCCCCGTGAAATACCAGTTTTACCCCTACGGGGTTACCCCCAGGTTAGGAACCACTGGTTTAAATAAACTACTGATTGGGGTGCTTAGCCAACGTGTCAATTGTTAACGATCCGTAGCGTAGCGTAGTCATTTATCTCTATCACTTCTATATTACTGCGACGTGACAGTTGTGTTTCGTTCGCTACAGAGCGTAACGATTGGCACGTTGGCTACGCACACAGGACGCATTTTAAATAAAAAAGGAACTTTTTTTAATAATAATCACATTGTTTAATAGAAAGAGGATACATTTGAAGTGATCTTTGTTTTTTATAAAGACGTCTGGTAATAGGACAGCAGTATGAAGGCAAACGTTTGCAGCGCCAGGATAGTATCCATTCCTACTACGAAACAATCCTGAAGTACCTGTTACAAATATTAAACAATTTTAGGCACACGCCAAGATTATTGGTACAAACAGGGGCCCATTTCTCGAACGGTATTTCAAATTCGACGACTGGCGCCTATTTTGCGTGACATGTGGGGGTGGATTAGTCCTGTCAGCCCAGCTCCTCGAGGAATCCTATCAAACCTTTGATGTTGAGTAGTACCTCGAGGTCTCTCGGGGATCCGAGATATTTAGCTCTGTATGGAGCCACTCCGCTGTATTCCAGGACCACGTGAGAGGCTGTTTCTTCTCTCTCCGTGTATCCTCGGCATGTTACTATGGTAACTATTGTTAACCTATGGGCGACTAAACGCAGTTCGTGGACTGATAATAAATATAAACCTTGCTTAAAAGTATTATGAGCTTTTGCTGCAGAAATTGCATGGACATAATATGACTTAATTCATTCATAAATTGGAATGGAAAATTATTCAATTTTATGGCTGGTTAATGTCTTAAAGGTCATCAGTTCATGACCCTTGTAGCATTTTTACAACACCTCTTAGGGTTCCTAGCATTCGAAGGGTTAGCATCAGATAAATCGACTTTCTAGAAACAAGTTGAACAAATTGTTGGATTTGTTCTGCTCAATACTTAAAAAACGTTGTGTTTTCTTTCCTTCCCAGGAATTCCGACATTGGAAAAAAAGTGTGCCTAATAACGAATATTGGGCATCCTGGAATTTCTTAAAAAATGCTTGGGCAAGATGAGCGTACCTGGTCGATATCTACCCGAGATATCTGTGTTCGTAAATAGGAAACCATTTGTTTGAGCCACGCAGCAAAGAGGTCCACAGTATTCAATACTATTCTGTAAGGAATAAAACGTATTATAAACATGTATAAAACAATAAAAACTAACTCGAGTCTTTATGCAACTATTATTTATATTTATTATTATATGTTAAAATCTGAATTAACTGCCATCTGTGTTAAAAAAAAAATGAACTAATCGATACGTTGATAACAGCGCCATCTCGTAGTTTCACTGTGTAACGTCTTAACATGGAGATAGCGTAGCGTAGCGCGCACGTAAAAGTTTAGCTGGCGCTATTGACCGTTAGCACAAAGCCGCGAGATGACGCTACTAGTATAATTTCGTAAAAGTTTCTTAGATTTGTAAATTTTTACTAAAGATTTCGTCAATTACATGATGGAATTTCTTGGGCTGCACCATCCCTGCCGATGTAGGTTGACTAAAGGAAGCAATGCTAACATGTACCTGTGGCAAAAATTGTGTGTTATTGGTTATTACAGATGCGCGTTGAAGTCTACTATTGTAGTCTAAGAAAAAAACGTGCCAAATTTATTATATGTATTATATTATATTTAAACGTGAAAAATTTTGTTTGACATCCAAAGCAGATGGCACTGTACTGCGCCATGTTTTACGCCATAGTTTTACTGTCACTTAATTGTCAAACCTCAACGTTAGACAATCGGAGTTACCGCAAAATTATGGAAGGTAAAAGGTAAGGAATGCGATCTCTATGTACCAAAAAGTGTTCGTTAAAAAACTTTACACAGCGCCATCTCGTTTACCTGTAAAATTCGAAGCCCGAAATTGTCTTAGATTTTACGCATCTTACTCAAAGTACCTTTGCCGCTACTAAATAAGAGACGCATTGCATATAAACTTTTGTACATTGACACGCCTGTTGCTATCTCTATTGCACTCGCATAATTATATTGCTGTCCCGCCCATAATGCCAGTGCAATAGAGAAATATCATCAGGCGGGTCAATGTACAAAAATTTATATCGAAAGCGTCTTTACGCTACTCGACTATAGTTCGTGTCGACCACGATGACGCGCAGATTTGACCTTTAATTACATTACATTACGAGTCAAGGCCGGCACTTTGTGAAAGACACGATCTATACTCGTATTCTAAATCCAAAACGTAAAACTTTACATTTAGACTAGGGGCTCTTGATCTGGCTATACGCTTCTTCTACAATACCAAACATAGCAGCGTATATATAGCAAAATTTAACCAAATATAAAGCTTGACCAGTAATATATGATCACGCGCCATATTGCGGAATTACATTGGAACTAAATTTTTCATACTAAACTGAACTGTTCCCTATACATGAGAGAAACAGCGCCCTCTTGACAATGATCATATACTTATGGCCGGGCCAATCCTTCCGATTCGAAGAATGAAATACGATAACGATAAGTTCTGGTTTAGATAAGTTCTCATTTAGATATCGTTTGTATGTCGTATAATTGACAGAAACCGCTCGATTCCGGCAGCCAATGTCACTTTGACGCAGTCTAGATCTTATTGGGATCACAGCGGAATCGAAATAAACGTCAATTTTGACATGTCGTTTAGTTATCGATCTTATAAAGATCTTAAACGTGTCTTAATCATTCTTCGAATCAGGCTGAATATTTGGCGGGGAAAAAGATAAAGGAAAGGTTGTATAATTTAGAAGATCAACATTATTGTACAAACCAAAAACTCGCCAGAGCTCCGTGATTCTCGGCCAGGTTTGGTTGTTGCCGGACTACCGTCCTGAAATAGGACGAATTTATTATACATGGAAAAGTCAATATAATTCCGAGCGAGCACGAACATGTGCAAACGCGACTTGTGCACCAACGAACTGGCCCAATTCGTGCCCAAATGGCCCTTAATACGAAAAGTCAGTTCGCCAACGCGCATGGCTCCTGTGGTGACGCTACACTCTCTAGGGATCTAAACATATCGAGCAGTACTTCAACTTAAGTAAACGTAAGTAATCCGTTTTAAGAGGGAATAGCTTTGCGATCCTGGCGAAATAACTGTACTTTTTCTATGAAATTCCATTTAGGGAGAAAACGGATTCCATTAACTAAATCTTAACAAATCACTTTGATTTTGATGTCGATCGCTTCAGCATAATATATTCCAGGTTTATAGGATACGCTTTAAAACAAAATGTTTTTGTATTGCAAATTTCGAAATAAAGGAAAACCTATAAAAAAACCTAGTTTTTCATTGTGTCCATAACGTACTAAAAAAATATGAAGAATGGAAAATATTTACAAGTGGAGAAACATTTTCTATTTTTGTATGGAATATCACGTGCTATACAGTATAGTCAGTAAACGAGCAGACGAGCTGCCTGATGGGAAGCGGTCATCTGGGCATACGAAAGAATTTTTGCCCAAGCTGAAACAGAAACCTTTGCTTTCGCTCGATCAATAAAGCTAAAAATACATCTTACGCATTTCGTCTAAGTCTTCTCGCTTCTTCAAGTTCTTCGTTAGCCATCCAGTTGTCCACGTTGCTCTCCAGATGATCGGATCTCGTCAAGATGTAGGATGCAGATCTTCTGATCAGGTTGGGCTTGAACATTACAGGAATATCATCAACAACGAACTTAGAAAAATGACTGTTGAAAAAAAACCTCACGGGAACTGTACGGCGAGCAATTCAACTGTACTGCGCGTATGAAGACAAAAGGTCTGTCATATATTATGTATTTAATTTAATTTTAGCCAAGCAAAACTTCTATTGACCATACACATTTTTTATAGCGGAAAATGGTGTATTTAAGTATGTACAGAGAAGTGATATGTATTCAAATAAGCTTTAGATATATGGACTGTTTTTCGTTGTCAGACATGAACTAAGAGTTACATCTATATTCCGTCGCTCTCATCAATGCATAAATCCCCTAGGATGCTTTCCACTTTCCACGCATTGCTTGATGTCGTACCGATAGGGCAGTTTCCCACACTTTTACTGTTTAAAATTTTTTTACAAATACTATAGCTGTGGACTGTTCAAGTCCAGCCCTGTCTTGCCTGCCTGGGTTGTTTTCTGCCTGCCGAGGTTTTCTCAAGATAGATACAAAAGTTTCATTGACAAAAGAAGTGTGTGGGTTATAAAAAGTTATTAACCATGAAGTAACTTCTTACTTGCAGCTATGGGGCCAATAAGTTATAAATTGTTGGCAATAATTTCATTTTTGGTACAAGCTTTTAGCTGACTGGCCTTTTTTCACAGATAACTAATAATCAACAAGACAATTCTAAAAACCGCAAACACAATTAGGTTGCGTTGTTTTATCACAGAGTTCCTATGGCCACATCCTGTCTCCTATTTCCATCATCAGATCAGCCTAGCATGGTACCATAATATTGCACTGTCACCCGACGTCAAGAAGTGGTTCAAATTAAACTTGCAAAACCCATAAAAACATAGTTTAAATAAAAGCTTGTGAAATAACCTTTACCTCAAGGGCATTGGACGAAGATTCAGAAGGCCGCGTAGGTGACACTAAGTAGGAAGCTGCCTTTGCGTGGTACGCGTAGTTACGAGCTTGCTGAAGTAGCTCCATTCGGTCTTCTGGAAGTTTAGGATAAGACTCAGGCTTTGGTCTCTATTTGAAACCAAACGCTTAGTATGTGGTATGGGCACTGCGACATCTCAATAGAATATGCACAGAAAATAAAGGAAGACATCAGGGAAGATTTCAAAATCTTTTCGAATTTTGATACAATATATGGTAAGTCAAAAATGTCTTCGTCCAAGAGATAATAAATAAATAAATAATAAATAAAATCTATTTTGAACTTTTATTATGTAACTAACGGTTCCAAATTAAAATCAAAACAATTGCTTCTGGGTCTCAGGAGGTTAACATTTTTGAACCGATACTGAAATTATCTTTAGTTCAAGGTAGATTATTATCTTGGAAGATATATAGTTGAGATGTATCTGGTTCTTGTTGGTTTTTTTTCTGTGTGATGTTGTATGCAGCGCACAGTGCCAGAACCAGAACAAATTCATTGTATTAAAATCGCTGTAACTGTCTGTCTTCCATGGCAGTAAGTTAGGAAATATTTAAGTATTTTCTCAGTGAGTTTCCAAGTAGCAGAAATCGAAGAAAATCTATTTCATTAATTTTGGCTTCGATTTACCTATGGAAATGTCAGAATCGGAATCCTTGTTGAACAATCCATCCTTCGCGTCACCTTCCAGCGAGCTCATCTTGAATACTGCGGTCTAACGCCTGCCCAAGAGCCAATACGGCCAAAGTATCTATACCATGTTTGCGTAAGAATTTTCTTTGTTTACTTTTCTTTTTATAGGTTTTTATGTTTTTATCAGCAAGGATATGTACACAATGGTGACAGAAAAGTGACATTTGCCAGAAGATAAATGTCATAATGATTTGGATTTTTAGGGCACTTAAATAGGTAAGGTTTAATAAAATTCGTAGAGTTAGATCAAGATAAGTCTGCAACGCAATATTTTGACAGCCATTTAGTAAGAGTCCGCCGCAAGCTTGGTTCTCCATACAAACTTAATTTTAGACATTTTAAAATGAATATAGCTAGATTGCTCTGAAACTGCGTACTTACAATAAGATGAGGTATATCTATGCTTGTAATTAGTTTACGTAGCTTCAGATACCATAGTTAAAAAAAATACAGCGAATTTAAGTTTTTCATAGAAAACCTGTTTTTGCTGTACTGAGTTTATTTTTAAGCTATATAAACTAATTACAGGCATGGATATGCCTCATGTCATTGTATTGGAAAAGTTACATTACAATCTAATATTTAGTTTTAAAATGAGAGTGAAACTCCGTTTGTATGGGTGAAATTCGGCCGAGCTTACTGCGGACTCTTAAATCAATCGGCACTCGCGGTTCAAGTAGCCATATATTATCTAAAATGCAGTCAATAAATTATAACATTATCTAACTTTTATTGTAACATCTCTTCACACTTGCACGTATCTTAATTAAATTACTAAAATCATTAATTTAATAAACCTGTTAACTCAGTAGCCCGTGGCAGAACGTAGGCAAGTACAAAGGTTTTTTTTTTATTCCCTATTTCCTTAGATGTCATTCGCGCCTACGTCAAAAGGCGCGGACGGCTGGGTGCCATTGTTGTGTTCGATTTGAATTCCGAACTCCGCACCCCGTGGCTACATTATTCGCGGTTGCCAGAGTGTAAAAAGTTTTTTTTTACGATTGATTTCGTGTTTTTTGACGATTGACTTATTAAATTGTATTTATATGTTTTTGTTGTTGTGCTATCATTAATTATGTAGTGAGAATGAGAAGTTTAGGTAAATTTGGCCACTATGATTTTAAAGGTGGAAAGAAATAAAACACATCATGTCAAAACTAAAATAATCTAATCTCAACTGATGATGTTGCAGAACACTGAGAAGTAAGTATATTTTGATTTTGATAAGAGTAATATCAATACATTTTACGTCAATTAATTATTTACAAAGCAGTGTTAATTAGGATATCGGTGTACTTGAGATATATGTCTACCCGTCTACAGCAAAGAAAAAAGAGGGTAATGATTTTGACCGGTACGTTTCTTCAACTATACTATTGATTACGGCAAAAGCAGATTACATTTTGTTACACTTGACCTAAATTCAGACGAAACTCAAATTACCGTTAATAAAATATACAAATAAGCAGGATACCGTTAAATCACGAGTTGATTGTGTCATTGGAGAATTCTGCGGAACGTCAAATGACGGTGCGATTTAGTCAAGTGTGAGGCATCAAGGAAATGACTTAATCAGAGAATCATGCATGGGAATTGACGGTGACTTGGCTACTTGTTAAATATCGTTTATTGCAAAACATACGGATAACAGGAAAAAGATATTAAGATAATAGAGAAACAGATTCACGTGACATGCCTTGTTTTGGTTAGGGAGCGTCATTTTTTTTTTTACATTATGTTACTTAATTAATAATTATTCTTAAGTTTTATTCGTCATTTTATTTGACAAGTAGCAAAATTGTCAACAAGTATTTTTTCAATATCCTTCACTTTTTGAAATATCAATGTGCCAAAGAAATTTTTTGAAATTGCAAAGTTCCCATGAAATGTTCTCGGTATTTTTTCTGCTTGTTTATTTACATACCTTCTTACGGTTAGTTTCAATAGGGTTGTTTCCAATTTTTTGAAACGCTTGTATTACGTTATACATGAACTAAAAGTTGCCCTAAAATTCAACTTTTATACTAAAAACGGCTTTAAATATGTTAAATTAACGAAATATATTTTGACAGATGCTTTTGCGCCCAAAACGCTCTTTGAACATTGTGTGACGTCACAGTTTACGGTTTGACACATAACTACATACATACGTAGAAGATACGAACTGTCAACTGACATTTGTCATTTGTTGTTTATCGCCTAACTGTCAACAGTGTCAATCCGAGAGTTGTGACGTCATCAGAATCTTCAATGACGTTTAGAGTTTGGTCACGAGACTTGTGGCTAAAGATATTTTAAATTCAATATTTACAAAAATATGGTTATTACAGGTTCCCTAAAAGTAGTTTAACATGTTCTTATAATCCAAAAGAATTTATTGGGATACAATTCTGCCCTAAGATTTGTAGATGGAAACAACCCCACTTATTAGTGGCGTAAATATTAAATGAAACTGTCGTCAGCAGATAACATTGAGTAATAATTCTTAATCTGAACGGGAGCTTTCTAAGTCGAAAACAAGAAGATTTGAGGAGAATAGTATGGGAATGCCGATGCCGCCGGGACAACCTGCAGCTCCAACCTCAGGGAATTTGGCTGAATGAACGCGACACGTTATCGACAGCACGCCTTTTCCGACCGGGCGTCCCTACACTACATCTACAATCTTCTAAGTGGAAACTTGAATGAGAATATTCTCATGAAAATTTCCATAAATTCTCGGAAATATTGAGAATGTTCTAGAAGTCCTGCGACTTGCATATTGTTTTGTAACATCAACGGCAAATTGATATAGAATCTCTGTTTGTCCATGGTCCGTCCAGTTTTTATCCAAAAACATTCATGCTCGTAGATACTGCTGTAGCCTTGCACATCAATTCGCACATTTTTTCAACCTGTCACGCATATCAATATCAACAGGCGACCGCTGAGTGGGCGTGCATAATCATAGTTCCAAAGTTAGAAAGTGAAATGGTCCGCCATTTTTTTCACGAATCAATCAATTTTTTGCGCTTCCAACACCGCGGTGGCAGCGGGACGTCGCTACCGAAAGAATTCTGCAGATTTTTGAGTTTTGTCTTGATGTAGGTCATGTCTTTTTAAATTGATTGGTTTGTTATATTATATAGACTGACCGCAGTGACCATATAAAAAGAGGCGTGTACATAAATACGGAAAAATCTAAAAAAAGAATGACGACTTTTTTTATACTATGTCGGTGGCAAACAAGTCTTAACTCCAGAGGAGTACATGCGCGTTGCACCCTCGTTGAGCTTTGGCAAACTTACTCGCCGGCAGGAACACACCACTTTGAGTAGGGTCTAGTGTTATTTGGCTGCGGTTTTCTATAAGGTGAAGGTACTTCCCCAGTTGGGCTCTGCTCTAGATCTGGAATGACATCCGCTATGCTGTGCCCTACCACACAAAGCGAGATGACATTTACAATGCCCATACCTCTTTGTTCTAGATCTGGAATGACATCCGCTGTGATGTGCCCTACCACAAAAAGCGAGATGACATTCACAGTGCCCATACCTCTATACTTGAACTCTCTTGAAACTTCGAATAGATCAAAGGCCAAGGGTATGGCGGCATCGTTTCAAGCGATGGCAATACAACCTTTGGGTTATGCCCGGTAAGATGGCCCCACTTTTTGATATTTAACAAATTTAAAACATATCTCCTCCTCCTTGCATCGGTTTCCTCATTACTGAGGGTCGTGGCCACTTCTATGGAACAGCTTCTCTTTGACAATTTGCCGCCACCTCTTTCTGTTTGTCGCTGAATGCAGGGTACCAACCAACAACACACATCAACACACACAGACACACACAGCTCAACAACAAACACACACAACACAACAGACACGAACAGAACACAACAGAACAGAACAGAGCTCAACGAAGGGGGGCGGGTTTAGGGTCGGCAACGCGCATGTAACTCCTCTGGAGTTGCTGGCGTACATAGGCTACGGAGACTGCTTACCATCAGGCGGGCCGTATGCTTGTTTGCCACCGACGTAGTATATAAAAAAAAACAGGGCTAAAACATATCAGTGAAAGAATAAGGATCTATGTCAAATGGCGTTCTAATAGTTTTAATCATGTAAGTAAAAGTTTATTTCAACACAAATGGGTGGAAACACAATGAAACATAAATCATGTAAGTATCTAAAGATGACAGTAAATTCACTGTGGCTACAAAATTTTCTTTGACAATCCTCCTCTATTTCAAATTTTCTTTGCCCTCAGTAAAGCTGCTGCAGTGTGTATCCAAACGGTAACCTTAGGAATTATGTAATCTGTGCCTTAGGGTCCGACCGAGTTAACACTATACAGATTTTGCAATGACAGAATGTTGAGGTGCCACCAAACAGTCAAATAATGGCACTTTCATACTTAGTCACTTCAAAGAAAATTTTCCCAAAGTTAGTAAAGACGGATTTTTACCTTTAAATTTTATATGCGTAAGCATATTTTACATAACGCGTCAAACTTTTAATTTTTATGATTCTCGACCCGACATTTGCTCGCTACAAATTTAAAAGCGCTCGCCGCTCGAATCACTAAATTTTTCAAACCCCATCGTTTACCTAAATCAACAACGATTTTGAATTTAGGCAAATAAAAAAGCCCATATGTTAGCTTAATAAAGCTGAACCCTTTATTTACAGAGTTTTTAGGCTATTATAATATTTAATGCTAAACAAACAAGGGACTTGACCAAATGACTTCATCCAGTTTACGATTTTATAATCACTTCAATGGGTTAACGTGGAATGTCGGCTTTCGTTGAAGTTTTGACCATGTGAGACATCAATAATAAATCCATTATAAATTCAAAATAATATTCTGTTTATTTAAAAGTTTTGCTAAATATAGGCAAACAATTCTTATAGTAGATTAAGTGGTTTGTTTGTTAAACCAGTCTAAGAAAAGTAGACGTTACAAGATTCAATTTCACCCATCGAAAATTCCTTATAAAGTATAAAAAACCCAACTACACATATATACGAGTTCATAGACCGGAGGCCAATATTTATCTTTTTATTCGTGTGTATGTTAACTGATATTAGCTCAACAAACTTCAAAAATAACAATGATGGTCCCATACGGAAAAAAACAATGAAACATAGCATTCGTGCGTGCAAATGTTGTTACAAAAACTTTAACAAAAAATAAAACCGACTTCAAATAAAAATTACCAAAAGCGCATTACATGTACCTATAACATTTGAAGAGTTCCCTCGATTTCTCCAAGATCCCATCATCAGACCCCGACTTGGTGCCACCGCGACCATGTCGGGGTTATAACCGTTCGATTAAAAAAAAAAATTAAATCGGTTCACGATACTCGGAGATATCGAGTAACATATCCTCCTTTTTTGAAGTCGGTTAAAAAAAAGATTTTATTTTTTCTTTACTATTTTATACATTTTATTTACTTCTTCTTCTTCCTCGCGTTGTCCCGGCATTTTGCCACGGCTCATGGGAGCCTGGGGTCCGCTTGACAACTAATCCCAATATTTGGCGTAGACACTAGTTTTTACGAAAGCGACTGCCATCTGACCTTCCAACCCAGAGGGTAAACTAGGCCTTGTTAGGAATAG
Source organism: Cydia pomonella (assembly GCF_033807575.1). Taxonomy (NCBI): domain Eukaryota; kingdom Metazoa; phylum Arthropoda; class Insecta; order Lepidoptera; family Tortricidae; genus Cydia; species Cydia pomonella. The sequence goes on along the minus strand of NC_084705.1, from coordinate 2,589,753 downwards.
TCCGGTTTCCTCACGATGTTTTCCTTCACCGAAAAGCGACTGGTAAATATCAAATGATATTTCGTACATAAGTTCCGAAAAACCCATTGGTACGAGCCGGGGTTTGAACCCGCAACCTCCGGATTGCAAGTCGTACGCTCTTACCGCTAGGCCACCAGCGCTTATATACATTTTATTTACAATAGAAAATATACAATTGAATACAAGCCTTCGCTATTTACAGTATTCTTACACTCATAGATATATAGACATCGTAAATAATTTTCTTAAACACAATATCTAAATACCTCATAGCCTAATTTACGTAGCTTGTGTTCTAAACACATCTAATCAATGTCAATCTGTTACGTAAACACAACCCTTTTACCCTTACAGACTTACCCTAAACGTCCGTTTAACTTTGTCCCTAAACTATACTTACTTCGCGCTTTGCCCCGATATAATCTTCGTCATTTGTGCCCGCGGGACTTTTGATCCCTACTGATCACCTTTTTTGTCTTTGATTTGATTTTTTGTGATTTTGTTTGGTTAATAATAAGAGATAAGAGTTAGGATATTGCTGGCAATGCAGGTAAAAAAATATCGGCTGTCCTAGGTAAGCGAAAGTTTAAGTTTTGGTCAGTATGAAAAGTGGTTATAAACTCGTTCTTAATGCTCTAAAGTAGTTAAACGGGTAAGTCACACCTCTATTATTTATAACTTAGGTTTGCGTTATTTAGAATGTTTTTTTTTTTAAATACAGTTGCTCAAAACGTGGTACTTTACGTAAGTAGCTGTTTTGCGTGCGGAAAGATGGATTTCGCGAACTAGTGGTTTTTACTTTCCCACTTGTTCCAATTCATGACTACTTATTGATGAGTGTTAATGTTAGTTTCCTTTAAAAGTCGTAATCAACATAAAAACCTACTGTTAATGTAAAAATAATAAATACAAGAATATTTCATTACTCACCTCTTCATCATTATAACACGTTTATTTTTTAATATTGAATATTGAAAAACCGTTCTTAATAAGTTGTCTGAATGGAACGGAATAGCTGCTCAAATGCTTGCAAAGCAGAGGCGTTTTTTCTTACTGCAAGAATGTTTTAAGTTTCCAAAGGGAACATTCGATATTGTTTTTATACAATTTAAATATACGATACACAAATAATCGTAAATAATAATACTTAGGTAATATTAGTGTAATATTTTATATTTACAATTGTTTCTGTCTAAAGAACATGCATAATAAAAGTAGGTACTTGTTGTTTTTCTTATTTTTTCGCAACTGTATTAAAAAACGTCGTTCGATACACGTGCGGAAATTTCCGCACTAGCATCGAAATGTACTTTTGTAATGTTTTTTAGAGTTTTAGGTAATACAACATTTTGACTGTTGTTGGTACAAATACTCGAAAGAGTGCACGGAATGCAGCGGACGCGAGCACTCAAGCCTGAAGACCTCCGATAGGAAACATGTCGCAAATAGCGACGAAAAATGACAAGTGTGTGTAGCCGTGATATTTAAATATTTTAGATGTCTCACGAAAGTTGAAAGTCGATTACTCGAAAGAGTGTTAAGTTTAGTGAAGTGTTAAAGGTATGAATAAGATGATTACATTACAGTTTTACAAACATTATTTTAAACTATTTCTCTTCTAACCACTTCATTTTAAAACTTGTTTTTAAGTTAATTTTTGTTTTACTTTAGTTATTTTTATAACCTTTATATATATATATATATATAAATATATAGTTTTGATTGAGACGTTTATGTGAATTTCCATAGAAATACCGGGTATTTGAAATACCCTTAATTTACTACCTACAAAGTTACAAGCTGATGAAAAAGGTGTAAGATTATTATTTAAATTGTTTATCCGCAAAAGTTTGTAGTGACCGAGCATTTTTCTCTCAAAAATCAAAATAAAGTAATCAATAAGGTATGCCTATTAAAATAATTATATCAAACAATATAATTTACTTATAAATCGTACCTACCATACATTTCTGTGGAAGGGATATACTTATTTTTCCAATTTCACGTAGATAATTACAATACTAGTAAAAATTTAATAACGCCGCACACCAAAACGGTGTAACCGTAAAATTGAAAAAACTCAGGCACGTTCGCTCCGTTATTAAAGTCACAGAAACAAACAGAAATCATCAATTATAATCATTTCTACCGTTTTTTTTTTTACACTAGGAAAGGTTTAAAAATTTTGGAATCGATAGTAATCAATGAACGGTGAAATAATGGTTGTGTTGATAGGAAATAGCAAGAAATCGACTTGCCCTGTTCGGAAGAATGCACACGCACGTGCTGAGCTTTGCGCAGCCGCAAAGTAGTACTTTTCTGGATAGGTGAAAAGTAATTAATTTAATATCTGATATGCGTAAGTTTTGCATAAAATAAATGTAATTAATTACTATTTACTTATACTTGATAGTAAGCGATTTGTGAGCATTTATAAAACCTTAACTATTCTGCTACAATCTTTTCAAATACTAAATTAAGAGTAAAATAACATATATTTAATGGAAGTGGATGCAATCTGGAGGTTGCGGGTTCAAACCCCGGCTCGTACCAATGAGTTTTTTGGAATTTATCTACGAAATATCATTTAATATTTACCAGTCGCTTTTCGGTGAAGGAAAGGAAGGAAAGGAAAACATTGTAAGGAAACTGGACTAATCCCAATAAGGCCTAGTTTACCCTCTGCGTTGGAAGATCAGATGGCAGTCGCTTTCGTAAAAACTAGTACTTACGCCAATTCTTGGGATTAGTTGCCTAGCGGACCCCGGGCTCTCAAGAGCCGTGGCGAAATGCCGGGACAACGCGAGGGAGATGATGAGTAAAAGAACATAAATTATTAAAAAAAATAACACAATAGGAAATCATTAAAAAGTTATAAGTGCCTCATTTAATGTATTTTATAGAAATGGTCTTCAATGTAATGTGTATTGCCATACGTACATAGCAAAATGTTATGTCTAATACTCAGTCTTAAACCCATCGCTCCCTAATACCTTATTATATAGTAATAGGTACCTAAGGAAATACGAAGTAATGCAGATAAAATATGCATATTATTCTTAATTTTTTACAATTGCTCTGCAGCGCTCCGTATTGCCTGCAAAAAGTTTAAACAGTAATTTTCTAATTACGGTAACGAAATTGCCATTGAAACGAAAATACTACTAAAACTGAATGAAGAACTTGTCCCATAACTGTCAACCCGATTAATAACCCATGTTCATAATGAATAGAAACTGATCGAAATGCCCACTTTGTGTAGGGTAATTTCTGTAACCTCAAGCAACATATGGTAGCGGCAGACGCTGCACCAACTGTTGCTTCATCCATCCCTTTCAAGCTATAAAAAAACAATAGTGTTAAAGGGAGATAGAAATAGGATTCATTAGTCGGTAGTTGTGCGCAAAAAAGCGCATTGTCTGTGCGCGCGCACGTGCGTAGGCTGTGGCGCGAATTTTCGAAATTTGAATTTGAACAGGATATTGGAACGATAATCGTTGGATACAAGGTTCCGGGAAACGACAGATGGATTATTGGTTGATTTTGGGGATGTAGGATTGTAGATGGCGTTAGATTAGGTTTTATTTTAATAAACTTAAAAGTTAAAGTAATAATCATACTCCGGGCAGACGGGGGCAATTTAGGTTTGACAATATTGCAAAAGGCAAATGAATGTTGAAACTCTAGGTCCATGGGGTCCCAGCGCGCACAAGTTTTTTGGAGAAATCGCGAAACGTCTGGTTGACGTAACTGGTGACCGAAGAGCTGGCGGCTTCCTCGCACAACGTATCAGTATTGCGATACAACGAGGAAATGCCGCCAGCATCCTTGGTACAATGCCTCAGGGCCTATTTTAGATATAAGCTAGTTATAGTATTCATCTGTATATATCCATTATGTATATTGTTATTGTCAATAAATAGAATTACATAATTAAAAGTTAAAATCAAGTAGATATAACTCCAAATTAAATAAATAATAATAAGTTAAATAAGTATGGATACATTTCTTTATCTAGTTTCAAACTAACTTATCTCCCTACAAAAAAAAAACACCAAGCAATAGCAATAGAGAATCTTTGAATTGGTCGATAATTCAACTTTCATTTGCCATTGAATTACTGTCTAAACCTAAATTGCCCCTGTCTGTCCGGGGTATGTTAATAATAGATGTTTTTAAACTTTAACTTATTTTCTGACTTATATTTAACAGTATGGCTGCAAACAACAACAAAAAAACATTATTTACATACTACTACTACATATGTACTTATTTACAATAATTACTGTTTGATAACTATTAGTTTCACACAAATATTAAAGGAACTGCGTAAAACTGAAAGGAAGTGACAGAAACTCTAAAAAACAAGGTGAATTTGTACACACAAAATTAATAAAACTAGCCTTTTTACATTAAACGTAAAATTATCATTTTTATCCCTAATTTTACAGTTTAGTTTTAGTATTTTTTTTTTGGCATTAATTGAAAGACTATGCTACGCTCATATATAAATTAGGGTTATGTCATCTTGAAATAGTCTCACAAATATGAAAAACAATGTTCCGTCCAAAGAGAGCTTTCACTGTCTCCTCTCACCCAGCTACAAAAGGTCGTATGATCTATGCATTTGGAACAAAGTTTTGCCCTTTTAATGTGCGCACGCGCTGCGCCATGTGCGCGACTCGTGCCGCACGCGCACCTGATACGCCTTCTGTTTGTGTTTATTTTCTTACATTGTTTACAGGCCTACTTAAGTCAGACGGTTAGAGAAGGCAGTTAATACATAGTTAGTTATAAGTATACTATTTAGAATGAGAAAAAGTGCTTGATATTTATAGGTGTGTACTTATATAGGTTACCTGCAACTATAAGTTAAAGTATTATATTCACGGTTCTACTCCTTTTCATAAATATTTGCACCAAAAATCATCCAAAAACCACCAAATAATTCGGGATCGCAAAATATTTTCAAATTCCTATTACTTTAACTTTACCTTAGTGTAGTGGTAAGTTTCATTGCGTACGATTTATTTGTATTATGTTAAGTAATCTCTCTATATAGTCTCAAACTAACTATTTTATCTACTTAAAAATCACCAAGCAACTATCTTACATAGATAATCTTTGAATTGGTCGATAATTCAATTGATATCCTCAAAACGCGCGGTCTAAAAACTGCATTCGCAACGCCCGCCGTATATCAAGTTAACTGGGCCGGTGGGCGAGCCCTAGGGCTCCGCCTTATGTTTTATAACTTCATGCGTGTGGCCTTTACAATGATATCGCTAGTTTCTGACCATACTTTAATATTATGGCCCAAATTCCCCAACTCTATATAAAATATATATAAATATTTAGTGTTTGTACAACGACAAGGTTGTTTTAGGTGGTTATAGAATCAGCTGTATTGTTTCAGAGAATGGAAGTTTTCTTTTATTTAAGATTTTTTATACACTTTACACGCAAACAAAGAAAACAGTGTAGAAAGATATGAAGTGAAACATACTATACTTATTGAGAAATAATTTCCTAATGAACACTAGTTACATTTTGTCTCAGCTTAGGAGGAAAAAATACCAGTGAAAGATACCTAAAAGTACACCACAGGACAGACATGTGACACAAATCACCATTTAAATATTAACTAGGTAACATTTCATACATATGTGTAAGGTGGTCAAAAATCGTGAGTCCATTAGGGTTTGAAGTAGTTTGGAGGAATAGAGCAGAAAAAATATTCTGGAAAAAATGCACTAATATGACTAAAAATTCGTCCAGGATGCTTATCAGACACAGATAAGAGGTGTTTCAAACTCAAAACATATCACATCGAACTTTAGGACTCGTCTACAAATTTGCAGCGCCCTTTTTTGCATCACACGGTAGTATCTAAAGTCGTTTAGATACGAAGATAGCTCCTAATTTTATTACGTAGGAAACTAATAAATTTCGCCGTTTTTTACCACTAAAACTGTGACTTTAATTTGCTTTAATAACCCATAAAGATTTGCCAAAAAAATACTCCTAGTTCCGCCTATTAAAATGTCGCTAAAAAGGTTTACGGGGTTTTGGCTTTCGGCGGCGGTTTTTAGTTCTCAAAGGTAATTTGTATGAAATTATTGTTTATGGTATGGGACAGATTGCTAATAGTTGGCCAGACTTCATTAGTTAAATTGGGTCAAAAAGTTATACAGGTTAACAAAAAATAAAGAGATAAGTAGGTATTTTTGGGCTCTAATATTTCAATAAATCAAAATAATTCATAACCCATCTTTTGCTTTTATGACTTTTAATAAAATTTAAAGTATTTACATGGTCCAGCGAAGGGCACAGCAATATAAAGACTTATTCTAGGACAATAAATACAAAAGAGGTCTCAAGGGTTTCTTACATCTGAAATATATAAAAAAAGTCCTACAATTCGGACATCTTAAAAAGAAATAAATAAACAAATTATGTTAAGTAACGCCAAGACACAACATTTTCAAGTACAACCAGAGTATGAGCTAAAAGCAGGTTAATAGATCTATAGTTTCTTGTATAATAAACAGAAAAAAACGATACTTAAAGAGAGGTTGGACATTACAATTCTTATTAGATTTTTTTCTGCAAAATGTAATATTTAACTTAAAAGCGTGTCGCCTAAAAGGTAATTAAGATGTCCATCTCACACTTTTCAGAAAACATCGGCTTTGACAAAGGAAATGTTAAGTTATGTCTTCCAGTTAACAATAATTTAACACCATGGGTGTTAATTTCTCCTAGATAGCACAATCACATTACTTGTTTTCAAAAAGATTTAAAAACCAACATCGTAACCAAATAATTTGAATCCTAAATTTATCACAATAAAGTCGTATTTCTACTGTCACCGACAAAACAAGGCATCCTTAACCGAACACGAAAATTCAACCAAACTTGCAACCTTACCCTACATAACTTAAAGTACAAAATCGTCTGTAACTAGTTTAGTAAAGGGATGGGACATTTCCGATCATTGTATCACAAATAGCCAAAGCCTTTGTCGCGTGCACTCAATAAATTCAATTTTATGGACGCCATTTTTGACAAAAAAACTCAATGGTCAGCTACTTAAGTTGACATTGACAGTTTAATTTACTTTTAATTTCGAAGGCGAAAGTGTTTAGTGTTTCGGCCACTGACTCGGTGATAGGAATCTTGCTTCAAAAGAAAATATAAGTTTTATTAAAAAAGTGAGGTTAGGTGAGTTACTACCTAATTATGTATTTTAATATTTTACTTGGGGCATAGACAATATAGAAAAGTTTGTAAAGACTTCGCTGGCCTACAACAATTTTATAAAAAAACTAGTAAAAAGAACACCGTACACCATAGTATACACCAGAGGCGTAGCGAGGGGGGGGCTAGGGGGGCCATGGCCCCGGGCGGCACATGAGAGGGGGCGGCAAAATACGGTATATAAAAAATATAAAATTAAGAAATCAATATTTTCAAATCGTGCCACGAAACGAACTAATGCACCGCGGGAGCGATGCCGAGCATATACGATTGTTCGCTGGGCTACAACCGCGAAAATCGAAGTTCGTCAATTGCGGGCATTTTTATCTCTCACTCTAATTACGTCTTAGTGAGAGTAAAAGAGAAAGATACCCGCAATTTGTGAATTTCGGTTTTTGCGGTAGGCCCCCTGGTTATAGGTATAACCTATAGCCCTATATGACATCACACCAAATTGAACACGGTGCCCTCTGCGCGCAATCTGGGCGCCCTCGGCGCCATCATTCGCAAAAATAGTCGGGCGTAGCCCAATGAACGTGGTGCGATACGGGCCATTAAATGCCGGTGGCTCCGGTGCCCTCATATTAAAAGAGTCGAGCATAGCCTGACGTATGTTGTCACGCTGCGGGCGATGGAATAACGGGCGCCTTTTGCACTCTCATGTAAAAGCATTGGGCGCTTTGCGTGCGCTGCTGTGCTTAAGGCACCATGGCACAAAAATAATGTAAAAGATTTTAAATAATTGATTATGAAATTATAGCCCCAAAATTAATTAAATACAAAACTTTCAAATATAAAAGCAGACTACTGAAAATTGCGCTCTAAAACGTATGAAACAAAAAAAAATTCTCATCTGAAATAATCATTTACCTACCTTAAAAATTATCTGTAAATAATAAAAAAAACTTTTCACTTCACCAACGGGTAAAGGCTCTCTTGATTGTTCAAAAATGAATGAGAAAGTTGCATTTTATCCACATGCATGTGAGGCAAAGTAATCAGATGCAAATTGTGAGTTGTTACCTAGTGTTAACTTGTCGAATTTACTTTTAAATTATGATTTCCAATGATAAATGTATTATTACGTTCATTTGAATTTGATTTGGTTTTTAATTGGTATTTAATTTCATAGTTAGTATTTTCCTCGCATTGGTGTGGTGAAAAATGTTGTGTTTACTCGGAGGCAAAGTCTGTTTAACCCTCGTGCCTTGAAACCCTCGCAACGGTCACGATTCCACTGCTCGAACTTCAATTTTGGAATCTTTCGCTTACTCGGGTATCAATATTAGCACGAGCGGTTTAACAACAACGTTGCCCCCTTGTAAAACAAATAACTATTACATATTCGCTGTAATGTTTTTTTTACCAAGATATGAAAATAAATAACGTGTCGTGTGCAGAAAACACCCACATTTTTGTCGAATTTGATCAAAAGTCAAATTTTTTTTGCTCCTTATGACGTCAGAAATACGTGGTTAAAATCTGTCGGGTTACTCGTCCCCACAGTATATTCAAAAATTAGTAAATTATGTATGTTAAATTGTATTTCTTTATTTAAAAGATGTAAATATAAAATATTTTCTCTGTGATTACTTCAGAGATTTTTTTCTTTTTTCATGCTTTTATGAGCCAGATTTTCAGTAGTCGAGTTTTGGTTTTTGAACATATTTTTGTATTTTACCACATTTACCCAACTTTGTCTAGTCAGGTCATAAGATTATGTCACAAAGGTTTTGGCTGATAATACTGATACTACTTGTTTACTTGTTTACTTTGGGATTGTCGTTAGACGCGAATACGCGGCTGGATTGTGAAAAAATATACTTCACAAAAGGGAGTAAAAATCAGTGTCACATAAATAAAATAGGTACAATTGTTTATTTATATGAACCTACTTTATTATAACGCTATTTTCTCACCAGCATTTAGTTCTTCGACAAGTCTATACTTCAGCTAATACCTTCATACTTAGGCTACTTTTCAGTAACATGTTTATTTTTGACTGCCATTCAACGAGTAGGTTTGGTAAAACATGTACAGTTGCAATTTTGCCAGTCCAGTACACATGATTTAAGTATCTAATGAAAGATAAAAGACCCTACATTTCTTTTATGTACGATTCAACCATGTAAAACAGAAAAATAAATAAATAGGGATCAAAATCACCTTAAAGAGGCCGCGTATTTTTTTCATGATTTTTTATACATTTGCGCTTACTTGTAAAGCATGCTGTGTACACTTGTTTTGAATCTCGTGCTAATTTTTAAGCCATCATATGCAATTGTATGTTTTTCATGATATTGTACGATATCTGTTTAGTGTACCTAATAAAGTAAAATAATAAATTTAATACCATTTCCTTCGAATATTACATAGAATAATGCGAAACTGTACCTATGACTTTTTTATCACTAAAAATCTTTGTGACTGAACTTATGACTTGTCCAAGTGATGTTGGTCGTAAATTGGGGCGGCAAATTTCTGATCGGCCCCGGGCGGCAAACACATACGCTACGCCGCTGGTATACACGACACACCCTACTTGGTTTATTTACATATCTTCAAGTTCTTATTTCAGAAAATGTGTTCATGTTCATTATGGAGCATGGTATACTTAATAATTTTTAGCTCAGAGCATTTTTAATGATTTGGCCAAACGGCTGGTTGACGTTACAGGGGACAAAAGAGCTGGCAGCTTCCTCGCTCAACGAATAAGCGTTGCGATTCAGCGAGGAAATGCTGCCAGTATCTTTGGCACTATGCCCCAGGGGCCCTCTTTAGATATAGATTTTTAGTTTTTAATTAGTTTAAGTTTCTATTGTACTTTTATTCACATTTTATTATCGTTATTGCTAAATTGTGTTATTAATAAATAAACATAATTTTTCAATATCATACTGTCCTACATTACTTTTCTTCGTTATTATTATCGATGTACGTCTTTTAGTCAGGTATTTACGAGTATTTGCAGGGAATTGGTTGCTTGAAAATACATAAATGATATTCTATTTAATTTATTAAATAAGTAAGTATTTATATTTCAAAGAGATTTCCAGAAGGAGGAGGCAGGAGGTAGGTGGAGGAGGAAATAGGTTACAGATTCCATTCCTAGGATAAAAACTTTCGTTTTTCCGACATTTATGTTAATGTCTTCTGTGTTTATTTCTTCTTATTGTAGAGGTAAAACACCGCTTATACTTTTGACTGGCGTTTAAAAGAAGCTGCTTGTCAAAACTATTAAATATTGAGCCGTTTTTTGCATCTCAGTATTTCTCACGATGTTCCCGATTGTTGCAAACCTCAAGAGTATAATAGCTGACATCCATTACCAAAATCGTTGGTGGCAAAATGCCACAATGATCATACTCAAAACGTTTACCAAAGAATGAATGTTATTGGATTTTCGAAAACCGACCTTACTGTGTAGATGTGAAGATACTTGGCGATGGCAAAGGTTTGTTGTTAAACACAATAGGAATTAGGATCATCGATTTATCGCTCTATCGAGCTTTGGAGCTAAATATCCTTTTAATTATACGTCCAGTCGCAAGTAGCTATTAAGTGGTTGCAGAACATCAAAATATGCGCGTTTTTCCTTCACTCCGTAGGGCGGGCTAGGCCCACCCTTAAACTCTATGGTTTTATATCAATTTTAAGTCAGGGGGTTGAGTTTTGGTATAATTATGGGAGATAATTAAGTAGCAGATATATTTTTGATAACCTTCTGTGGAAATAGTTCGCGTAATCGTTTGACGGTGTATCAAAGCCTAAACGTGTATTTTTTTGTAACAAATTCCTGGATAATACGAAATTATACTTAACAATAATAAATGTTACCAAAATTCTACAAATCTATCTTGTTTCGTAGTAAACACTTCGGGTTTTTTATAATTAAAAAAAGGCCACCAAAAGATAGAAATATTCTACAAACCGTTACAAAGGTCATGCCTTAGGCAATGCCACTAAAAAACTACTAAAGTTACACATTAACCCCCATTTAATCCACTAGCCACACAACCATGACATTGTACGCCTCAAGCACAATGCGATTTAGTCATAAATATCGCTTGCAGTTTTTGCCACGGTCAACAGATTTATGATTTTATTCGAGGGCGCGTGGCAAAAAGTTAATCGATCGGGCAGTGGGAGGGTTGACGGTTGTGAGCCGGGTAGAAAAAGTGTTGAGCGGGCGCTTTACAAGTTCGGACACACGGATTTTTGAGAGTCGACACCATACAACTGGCCAAAAAAAGTCATTGCTGCGACGACAACGCATCAGAATGTAAAGTTATTTAAATTAGATATTTTATGTACCTAGTAGTGAGGTCCTCTATCACAAATATGTACTTCTGATAGAACTCTTTCATTATATGTATTAAATAATACTTACTAGGAAATCCCAAGCGCAACTTATCAAGTAAAATATTTTAACCAAATATTTTTTTCCTTTAGTTTTTTTTGTAGAGTCGATCGGTTCATTTAATATAACATTACGCCTTATTACAGTTATTACATTAGCAAAACTGGGATAAAGTGACGTAGCAAAATATTTTATCGGCAAATAAATGTATCGATGTTACTGTCAAAATTTTAATGTTCTACAAAATAAATATATTTATACAGAATCGATCTTAAATTTTAAAAAGGTGTTTTTTGGAAGAATTTATTTTATTTTTAACCCTGATCAGTATTTACACATTGGCACTAATTGTTTTATTCTAATCATTTTATGTCGAAAATTTTTATTTCTTAAACATTACTCCATCTTCATTTATTGTTAAAAGTACATAAAAAGTGAAATTTACCTTAAATCATAAAAATACCATTAGGTACATAACCCATTTCGAAAACTGGAAAACTGTATTTTTCTTGTTGATATTTTGATGAGTATCAGAGTTGACGTGACGCATGACATTATATTTTGTCGGGTGAAAACTGATCTTGCCTTTAGAGCAAAATAACTTTGACTCACGTAGTTGTATATCAGGATATACATTAATCCATGTATTAATAGAACATTCACTTGTGCGGCATGATTATTTTAGAAATAGTAACAATCATAGCGGAATATTACCACATATATTATTCTTACACTAGCATATGAATGGCACTGACAGTGAATTGTAAATTTATTTTAAATGACATCCGCACACATTTATTATCTTAAGAAGCTTGATATCAGGTGAGATATCGAACCTTTTTATAATAATCGAGAATTTTCAATGAGCACATGTATTATCATATATCGACATCTTTTTTATCGATATCAAATCCCTAGAATATGCCCCGAGTTATCACAGGTTTGTACACTAGGAACAACACATTAAGTAAATAATGGTATAGATGGATAATAAACATTACAGTAAAAGGTCTCTTCAATGTCCAATACAATATAAGTTAAAGACCCAGTGTACATAATATTATATCACATTTTTTCTTATTTTAGTCCAAAGTAGGTACAGAAAAGTTCCGCCTGTAAGGGTGGAGCCACAGATCAACCTCGGTGAATTTTGAATTTTGATTCTTTCGACTTTATCAGGACAGCTTCTTCTAAGTCGGACCCTCACTGCTGAGGATCGTGACTCCATTTGCTAATTTTCTCTATGGCAGCTCTCCACTTCTCCCTGTCGGTTTCTTTGTGGAAAGCGTTGCTTAGTGTGATGTCCATCTAGGTGGATATTTGGTCACACCAACAGGTGTCAGGAAATGCTCGCAGGACATAAGGGAATGAGTTAAGCATAGAGCATAGACACAAAATTGCGAGTGACCCTCAGTAAATAGTGGTTAAAATTGGTACTAAAATAATTCGTCACGTCCGTCGTCTAAATAAAAGGTATAATGTTCGAACCTCCATAGCGTCAAAATTGTGACTTCCTATTACACCAGGGTTTCAGCGGAAGTCGCAGAATTTGTAAGATATCGCACTTCCGCAATAGCTAATAGCCGCCGATATTGTTATGATATAGTGGCTACGACTCTTCTTGATACTGTTTTGAAAGTTTCGGTAGACCACGCATTGCTTAGTTCCTGAAATCTATATGTACTTGGTTCGCCTTGCCGTTTAATAAACCATAAGCAGCATTATATATTGAAATTCCTACCGAATACATTGTAGTAGGTATATATGTATGCATATAATAATGTAGATGTAGTGTAGGGACGCCCGGCCGGAAACAGGCGGGCTGTCGGGCGCGTTCATTCAGCCCATATAATAATATAAGTACTTACTCACTTAGTTTAAGTTCCCTTCACCATACCTTTCTATCTTTTCTTTGTTTCTTCCATTGCTGTACTGTTTTTGTGTTTTGGTAACAAATGTATTATGAGCTAGAATGAAGTTATCTAGAATATTTGTATATTTTTTGAAGCCCACTGCTCAACGAGACTTCATACAATTACTTCCTTAACAATGACCGCACAAGCGTTGCTCTTATTCAAGGAGAGAGAAAACAATAGGTTGAAGAGAATGACTGCTGATGCGCTAGCAATATTCAAAAATCAGGAAAATGGCTGGTAAACCAGATTGAGAAGGAAAAGGAACTTAACAACTATCAAAACCGTTCGACAACGTTCATCGATCGGAAAGTCATTTTACGCGACAAGATGCTGCCGGACGCTTAGATTAAAACAAACAGGAAGACACGGACTTATTTATTACTTTAGTTTGCAAATACATATCTTTGTAACTGTTGTTTTTAATGGTAAGCTTTGGCACCGAATTATAAGTCACCTAAAAGTAACTTCATCTCGGTGTCATGATGGACCAGAGTCTCTCTTGGGCACCTCAGGTGAGTGAGGTTAGTAGGAGGATGTTTGCTGCAATTGCATCGCTCCGCAGACTTCGAAATTTCTTGCCTTACGCCACTAAAATTGCGCTAGCTCAATCTCTCTTACTGCCCATATTAGATTATGCTGACATTTGCTATCTTGACCTTACGCAGGATCAGCTGAATAAGCTTGAGCGCCTCCAGAATCTCTGTATAAGGTTTATATTTGGCTTGCGCAAATATGACCATGTGTCTCAGTTTCGTTCTCAGCTCAAGTGGCTTCCTATTCGTCTTCGCCGTGACTCTCATATTCTTGCCCTCCTATATGGCATTCTCTTTAACCCCGCTACACCACCTTATCTCAAAGAGCGTTTCAAGTATCTCTCTTCTATCAGATGTTCTCAGACTCATATTCTTGCTCCTCCCTTATCTACTTCAAAATTTTATAATAGCTCTTTTACCTTCCGGGCTGTTCGGTTATGGAATGCTCTGCCAGTAGAATTAAGATTAGCTAAATCTCTCCCCATTTTCAAAAATCAATTGAAACTATACTTTCTATCTCTACCTTAAGTTGCCATTTATATATTGTATATGTGTAAGTATAAATATATATATATATTGTATTATATTATATTGTATATTTATTAGTATATTAGGTATTGTTTTAATACTTATATAAGTAGTATGTGTGTTTGTATTTAATAGTCTCCATATTTAGCTCCTTGCACTACCTGTTGACTTTTGTATGAGTTCGAAATTTCCTGCTACCTAAAGGTTGTCTGGAAGAGATCGCTTTTTAGCGATAAGACCGCCTGTTGTTACCTGGTTCTATTTTCCTTTAAAATTCATTTGTAGTTTTACATGTATGTAAAATGTATAATTGTTGGTGCAATAAAGAATATTTACTTACTTACTTACTTACTTCATAATAGTACATTACGATACAAGTGCGAAAAATAGGAAATTAGAAACGAGTGGCGATAAATTAAAACACGACCGAAGGGAGTGTTTTAAATCGACACGAGTTGCGAATTACCTATTCGCACATGTATCGTACAACGTTTTACAGTACATATGACCCTTTAAATGTTCGACACAGTAACGTAATACGCTAATTTTCGCACTAGTGCGGTAAAGTAGCACCATATGTACTGTAAAATGATCTTAAAGTACAATTTATTTAAAAACACAACATAATACATATAAAACTTAAAATCTAAATCTAAAAATAAATAAAACTAATCTTAAAATAAATAATTAAAAACTATCCCCCTGCGGCATGGTGCCGTAGAAATATGTACCGTACGTATGTTGTTTATCTTGCAGGATTTGCAGCAAAAAAGGACGGTTGTCGCTAGGCAGTTGGTAAGGCGTAAGCTACTAAAAGTTGCTCTTCTGTAAAGCAAAATACCATGTGGGAAGCTGCTTAAACCTGTGAAAAAGGCTGAAAGTGTTTGTGAAGTCCCCAATTCATATTCTAGCCCAATATGGATTGGAGGTCGAGGTAGCCACTAACTTACTACAGCCCAAAAAAAGTTTCATTTCAAAAAAACACATGTATAGTGGTGTCACAAATATAACCTATTTACTACTAATAAAATATTATATAATATAAAATATTAGTGTTAATATAACTCTTATACATTTGTCTACATAAACGAATTTCTTTAAACATTTCTTTTTGGGCAAAGTTGGCTAGTTTGACGGTATAGAAATTGTGCCGTATCTGCCTGTTCGGTTTTGCTCTAAAGCCGGACATCCAATATTTTGCACGGATGCGCGCAGTGCGCACACGCAGGTCCCGGAACTAATGTGGACAAAAACTGTAAGGCCACTTACAAGTATAGGACACTCATATTTTGTGTAGGGCCAATTATTTTAGTCACAAACAAAAAGGACCTATTCAAGTAATTATTTGATATTAGAAAATGTTGAAAATGGTAAGTCCATACGGGAAAATTCGACGATAATGCAAGTTGTTACAATGATATCCTAACAGACACTAGTGGTCTATAGTTTTTTTTTTATCAAGACTTATATTAACATCCCTATTACCACCTTATAACTAAATAACGAACGAACGATGCGCTTAAAAATTTTGGACGTTGATTTTATCTTACGACTTATAGATATCGATTTCAACGAGTAACTTTGGATTTGGAGACACAATACAATTATTGGTACTTGGCAATGAAATTGGATATCAAAAGCATATGCAATTATGCATTTTAACAACGGATAAATTACAAAAACAAAGTATTTATAAAATTAATTTATATAATATTTATAAACTTTATTGCACAAAATATAGACAACGATGTACAAATGGCGGATTTAATGCTAAATGGCATTCTCTACCAGTCAACCATAGGGCCAAACAGAGACACTTACAATTGGCGCAGAGAGAGAAAAAAAGTCAATGAATTAAAAAGAAAAGCAAACTAATATACTTATAAACTACATAATTATATATCATATAAATACAAACATACATACATACTATAAATATAAGACACACAAACAAACTATAAATATAATATTGATGAATATTATTTGAACTCTTGTTTTAGCAAACACTAACCTGCTAACCCTAAGTATCCTAGTTAGCAAGAGCTAATTATATATCGTTGTCTAAGTACCCTCAACACAAGCCATATTGAGCTTACTGTGGGACTTAGTCAATTTGTGTAATAATGTCCTATAATATTTATTTATTTGTTCATATACCTAGGTACACCCACGGGCCAGGAATGGAAACAGTCTAACCGTGAATCAAAATCAGAGAATGCACCTCCGGGTAGATACAACCAATAGAGTTGTAAATTACCTGGCGTGAAATCTGCCCTCACTAATTCTGTTTTAATGTGCGATAAAAATCATAGAGAATTAGTAAGGTGTCAAACTTTTATAAGGACCCTCGGGTCCTTTTTTAATATCATTATGAACCATATTTGTAACCACAACCGTGTTTAAGCTAGATTTATTTTTCTTTGCATTCAGTTAATGCTCGTTATTTCCTGTGGCATAATTTTGGCAAAGCCATGTTCTGTCGTCGCGTCGTTTTAGCGCCTCTTTAAGGCGCTTCGTACATAGGTAATACTTTCTTCTTCTTCTTCGTTCCCTCATTACTCAGGAACGCGACCACATGTGATTTGTGTCCATTTTGTGCGGCCATGAGCTACGGTGTCCTTCCGGATCAATCCCACCGACTGGGAAAAGGAGGCTGAAGACCGCAATTACTGAAGGAAGACCTTGGGTGAGGGAGTGGCTGCACACGATAAAGTAATCGTCTTTCTTGTTCTGATTTTGGATATCAAGTGGACATAAGACAGCAGGGATACAGACAAGCTGACTAATCGCCTGACATAAAAAAAAAACTATCATCCTTAGCCATGCATCTGACTATCCATAAAGCTTCTTATGCGTTGCTGACCATCAAAACTCGCTTCCTAGAATTCTAAGTTAAGGAAAAAATTCAAGAAATAACGTTCTAAAAACGAGCATGATATATGTTTCAGAGTTCTACATACTTAGAAAGGGAAGGAGCTTCCTCCCTAGAACAGTGGCATATAATTTGTCTGGAAAGCAAAAGAAAACAAACGATACTTATTCTAATACGATTAGTGACATCAAAATTCACTGAACACCATTTTTCGGCCACGTCTCCGAGTCATCAGAGGCAGCCGCCTTTTGCCACATTAGTCAACTCTAGAGCTAACGAGGGGCAATTTTATCATTTTCGAGTTTGCGGTTAGAGCTTGCGAATTTCTAATTCAATTAGAAGTTGGGCTTGGCCGGGGCGTTTCGAATTTCGAGGATATATCGAAAAAAAAATAGGGCAAGTTTAAGCTGAGTTTGACATATACAATTTTCAATTCGGTTGTCTATCGAGCGAACATGTAATCTTGTCAGGATTCATCAAGGATACTAGTTTAAGTGCCACCCAAGTGAAATTTTTATGATAGTTTTTGACAAGAATTATTCACCCCATTTAAAATTTACCTGATAGAAAATGGCATCGAACATTTTACTTAACAGCATTGAAGTTTATTCCTATTTAAATGAAATTTTATTATTACCGTCGGTGCAGGACGGAGTGCAGGCAGACCGAAAAGGAGACGGCAGGCCGACTTAGACGCATTCTATCCAAAATGGTGGGAAAATGCCATGAAAATTCCAGGGTCGAGCGGAGAAAACGAGAGGAGGCCTGTGCCCAGCAGTGGGCCACTAATGTAGACTAGCAAAAAAAAAATTCAGCCCGTATACGTCCCACTGCTGGGCATAGTCCCCACGCTAGCCTAATTCGGATTGGAGACTTCACATATACCTTTGAATTTCTTCGCAGACGTATGCAGGTTTCCTCACGATGTTTATCTTCACCGAAAAGCTAGTGGTACCTAAATATGAAATGATGTTTCATACATAAGTTCCGAGAAACTCATTGGTACGTGCCACGATTTAAACCCGCGACCTCCGGATTGAAAGTCGGACGTCATATTCACTCGACCACCAGTGCTTGCACTAGCAAAAAGATTTTATTATTTATATTTATTATTCAGTGAAATAATAAGGTTTGAAAAGTGTGGAAAGTAAAAATAATAACGCGAAATTACCAAGTTTATGTCTAGCAATATTAAATCAAATCCCATTTTCGGCAAATCATTTCGAAAATGGACCAAGCGGGCCAAACGGGTCGTCACTAACTACCCGCTGATGACAAGTCGTGAACCAACTCCCAATTTTACTAATAGAATTTGATTCGCTGTAATAACACCTTAGCGAAAAATTATATGCAATTTTCTAAGTTACCTTGTTCATTAGAACTTCCTGTTTTACAATTTCGTAGGTATGTTGCCAAAAAAGTAAAAAAGAGTCTAAGAATAAAGAATAATGTATATTCTTTCCTAAATTAAAGAAGTATATTTGAGGTAGGCTTACTTTTTAAAAAATTACTCATCATCATCATTATTTTTCTATTATTATTTTATTGACAACAGTATTAACTATTATGTTATAACTTTGAGATTCTTTCGTATTTACGGAAAAATGGTATTTCAGACCTGGGCGTGCGCGGAGCCAAATAAGCCAACACGTAGAGTCCCTTTCGACAGTTAATGAATTGTAAGTGATAACGCTGTAGGGGGGATGCTGCTCTTGCAGAAGTAACATGCAAATATAGTATTATAAAATTGTTTATGGTCAGTAAAAACGGTGTTAATTTTATACTAAAATCTCAAATTATACAAAATACACTAATTTTAACTATTTGCAGTGTTATTGTTCTTTAGTGACATAATATCTCTTTTTGTGAAGCTACCACGGATTGGTAGGTACTTTTGACGCATAGTCAGATACGTTAATTTTGATGTTGACCGTACCTGTATCATTCTACATATTTCAGCAATTACTTATGATAATTTTATTTTTATTGTTGTACCTCAAAATATAACAGTGCAGCCAAAAGTTTTTTAGCATCAACTCCCCCAACATTAAGGTAAAGAAGATAAACATAAAATGTACCATTTGGACCAATCGGCGCCATCTGGCTCCACGCATGCGCGCCGCAGAAGCCCCTCGACGCCATTGCGGTCGAATCGCAACTGTCACTTTTCCCGCCTTTTTCTTATTTTCTACTTGCCACTTTTTCCGCGCCATCTTCACTTCGCTTACCGCTAGCCGAGGCGCCACTATCTGTGGCTATTGTTGATTTTGTGTGGCGAATCGTTAGTTCCCAATTTGGCCACCGGTAATACAAAGTTAGTCGAAATTGACATTTGGCCTTTTAAATACCAAGTTCATACAGGCAAATGGTGGCGCTACTGTGTAAAGTTTTGAACCATTTTTGTACGTATTTTATTAGTTCCAAATTTGACCACCGGTGAACTTAAGTTTGTTTATGCCATAATGTTTGGGCAGATGTCCTAGTTTTTACAAAAATCTCAGTTTGTGGGCTAATCGGGTTCAGTGAACGGCTGATTGGGTGGATAATTGATGTATTTACTGGAATTTTAGGTGTTTCGTGTGAATATTGTGATAGATGAAGGTCAGGTTTATGACGGTAAAATGAAAAAATCTAATTAGAATTTTGTTTGGGCGAAGTAAATATTTATTAAAATAAAAACATACACAATGCATAAAATTAGATAAAGAAATAACGCTTTGTTTTTAGAGTAGACATTACAAATATAGTGTGGTTGTGAGCTCGAAAATACCTATTTTACCGTTTTAAGATGCAATTTAAATTTACCTTTCAGGCAAAACTTTAACTACAATTAACACATGTAACTGGCATGTCGGATGTAATATACAAAGGGTGAAAAAAAAATATCACCATAGCATAATTTTCAAATATTAGCTAATGATCACCTAAGTACTTCTTTTTTAAATTAGATGAAGTCTTCAATTAATAAAAAGTTAGACAGGTGCTAAACACACGCCGCAATAAAAAGTGTCCAGAGTGAAATGAGGCGAGTAATGATCGTCAGTGGCCGAAGCCCTACTGATCCACTGGCCTACTGCCCAGCTGGAAAGATAGCAACTGGTGCTTAGCTACTGTCGCACTGTATACTGTCTTTCTGTCCCTACCAACACAGGGGCTCATTTATCGAACGGTATTATTATTATTATTTATCATTAGTCCACGAACTGTCTAATCGGATTGGTTACCATGGTATCACATTAATAATATTAGACTAACACCGTTCTAGAAATGGACCCCTGTTCGTGGACTAATAATATTAGACTTACCCTTCGAGAAATGTATACATTGTATACTAACGAAAGCATATTTTATTACTAGCTTCTAAGCTAATGTTGGGGCGTTGAATAATTTCATAAATTTTCCCAATTTCCTTTCTAAGAAACTGTCAGTCTATTACCTTTTCAGGCTTAAACCGCTGAACTAATTTAGATCTTTTGCTATGGAGTTAGTCTGAGGCCCGAAGAAGGACAATTATAGTTTTTATTAATTAACTAAATCATCCCACGCAGACAACGTCGCGGACAGAATATGTATATATTCCTAGACTTCGACGACGGCGTTCGCAAAAGTCGTTAAAAATTATCAACATAATTGACATGTGCATGTATGTATATGGTTCCGATTCAGTCCACAAGATGGCAGACCCTCCAACGCGCACGGTCCCCATTGTGAACGACTGATACAGCTCCTGTTTATCGATGATCTATTTAAATTATATTTTTTTATGTTCATCTAATAAAATCATTTACCATTTTTTATTTATTAATCATTTATTTCAAGTAACTTTAGACTCATAAGTATGTTAGTATGCACTTACAGCTATGTTAATATGTACAAACTTATCACTAAATAATTACTAAGACAGCTATGTTTCTAGAAGCACCTATTTAGTGGTTAGACATAATAGGTACTTCTAGAAACATGCATGTCATCACAATGCCTCAAATATGGGCAGTCAAACCTCTCGGCAATCGAGCGCAGGATTGGGTTGGAACCCGGCGCACCAGGGATGTGCATCGTTTGCGCATAGTTGTATAAAAGCAATCGACGCGCGCTTCAGCAAACTTCCCTGATGCGCTACAGAAGCGGGGCAGCCCCACCAATACCCGGAACGCGTTGTTATATTGAACCCGAAGGGCCCCGTAGGCCCGCTGAGTGTAGTACGTCCATAAGCTGCACGTATACAGGGAGGTGCAATATGCTCTAAAAAGAGTTAATTTCACCTCCCTAGTACAGCGCGCAAACTTACGCGCAATCATGTTTGCCCTTACCGACAGGGCCCTCCGTTCGCGCTCGATATCCATGTTATCTTTTAAATCTGAGGTGACAACATAGCCTAAGTTTACCCTTTCTAGAGGACTACCATTCAAATTGATGGGAGGTACCTTAGGTATTCTATAGCCGGTAGGCTCAAACACCATGTTAACACCATATTAGAACATTCCTGAGAAGGAACTCTACTCGGGATCCCGGTCAATGTCCAGAGAGTAGAGACACGTTGTATATTTGTAAATGGTAATTTGTAGTATATTTGTAAATAGTAATAGTAGTTTGTGTACAAACGTCGTGGTCCAAAACTTGCGTTATTTATTTCATGAATTTTTCAGATTTCCCAGCATTTATAAAGAGTTGGCCAAGCGCGTAATAGACGCAACGGGTGACCGGAAAGCTGGAGCATATCTCACCCAACCCATTGGCGTTGCCGTTCAACGCGGCAACGCCGCCAGCCTTCTGGGCACCCTACCGAACGGCACAGACTTGAGGCCAATTTTCTATTTGTAGGCTTTTATTTTTTAGGTAGTTTTAATTTAATTTGTTTAGTTCTTAGTTTAATTTATTTTAACCTGTTATTCCCATATATAAACCTTTTTTTTTTTTTTCCTTAATTTTCCCTACCATTCTATGTCCAAGAGATGACAAACCGACATATTAAACACTTGTAACCACAAAAGGATACATAGACAGAGATAATAATCGGTTTAATCACGGATTACATGCTGAGACTCCCACATGGTGTGGGAACTAGTTTTTTCCCGATCATTACCATACACAAAGAGGAAGAGTTCCGGCAGCATCCGGTTGGGAAGGTTGGGGTCTACAGGGGTATATACAATAGAATACAATACAAATTTTCTTTATTGCACAACCTCAGAATAAATGTACATAGAAACAGTTTTATGTGTTTAGTATTTGAAAGTTGTTCAGTATGACCTAAATATGAACGGTTTTTTTTTAAATATAGGTACTGTATTGTAAAGAGAAACGGCCTATTGGGGAGGGCGCCTTCAATTTAAACATGCACACAAACGATTGTTATTCTCAATATTATTCATTCTTCAGCTATGTAACAATTCCACCTATACTGATGTTTGCCTCTTTTAGAATGCCGGCCTGCACATCCTTTCCATCTTATAGAGACCGCCAGTTCTAAATTGAAATAAACCTACTGTGTCCATCGATAAATAATTTAATATAACAAAGTGAGGGCGTGTCATTATAAACGTGATATATTCATATAGATTTAACATCGTCATACTTTGTCATGCTAAATGCTATGGAGAAGTGCAATTTTAGAGTTCCTCGTAGTTCAACGGCGGAATTATATTATTTTTTTAATCATAACTTAAATATCACTACTTAAATCATACATAAAGTAGTCTTAAGGTTTTTATACGACATCAAAATCATTTAATTTGCAATATATTTATTATTATTTTTGTTTATTAGCATGTTGTATCCCACTGCTGAGCAAAGGCATCCCTCTCTTTCTTCCACGCGCGTCTCGGTTTATGACAGTTAGGCCAAGCTATCCGAAAGACGTCAAAATCGTGCCGCCATCTCCTTCGAGTTCTGCCAGACCAGAATTATTAAATACCTTTTAAATTAATCATAACTACTTACAATGTAATAGATAAAAAAAAAACATTTATTTCGAGTAACTATAGACTCATTTTTAGGGTTCCGTAGCCAAATGGCATAAAACGGAACCCTTATAGTTTCGCCATGTCCGTCTGTCTGTCTGTCTGTCTGTCTGTCTGTCTGTCTGTCTGTCTGTCTGTCTGTCCGAGGCTTTGCTCCGTGGTGGTTAGTGCTAGAAAGCTGAAATTTGGCATGGATATATAAATCAATAAAGCCGACAAAGTCGTACAATAAAATCTAAAAATTTAATTTTATTTAGGGTACCTCCCCTACACGTAAAGTGGGGGTGAATTTTTTTTTTCGCTTCAACCCTAGAGTGTGGGGTATCGTTGGAAAGGTCTTTCAAAACTAATAGGGGTTTTCAAGAAACATTTTTTGATAAAGTGAATATATTCGGAGATAATCGCTCCGAAAGAAAAAAAATATGTGTCCCCCCCCCCCTCTAACTTTTGAACCATAGGTCCAAAAAATATGAAAAAAATCGTGGAAGTAGAGCTTAAGAAAGACATTAAATGAAAACTATAGCGGACATGATCAGTTTAGCTGTTTTTGAGTTATCGCAAAACGTTTTCCCTTCATAGTAAAAAGACTTACTTTAATTAGGTACTGATTATGCAAATTTGCCTATTTGTTAAACTCGGGTGAAAGGTACCATTTACTACACTTTAAGCTCCAGTTTAGCTTATTGTGACGGAAGAGTAACTACGGAACCCTACACTGAGCGTGGCCCGACATGCTCTTGGCCGGTTATTATTTATGATTAGTATGTACTTACAGCTATGTTAGAATCTACATTTTATAGAAATAAATAATTACTAGGGCAATGTTTATAGAAGTACCTACCTAAATAGTAGTTAAGTATAATAGGTAGTTTAAAGACATCACAGTAAAGCAAAATGAAACAAATCAATAATTATTAAATTGATGTCTCAAAGCGGCCTGCGCCCAGTGTACCCCACCCTACCCTTATACCTACCTGCTATAATGATCGTATGTACTAAATCGTTGACGTATCGACCGTGTCCATATTTCTGAGAAGAGAAACCTTCGGTAGTTATCTAAACTACTAATAAAATGTTTTGTATACAAAAACGGTATAAAAAATGTTACATGCGTAAGTTGAGGTGACACATTTTTTTGAAGATATTAGTAGTTATTGATAAAATCTACTTTTTATTTGAATATTTAAGGGTATCGTCATGAAATCATACATTTTATTGAAATTCTTATATTATATTCCGGGACCCGGGTACGTTTTTAAACTACGTCCAAAAGAGAGGTATGGGCATTGTGAATGTCATCTCGCGTTGTGTGGTAGGGCACAGCACAGCGGATGTCATTCCAGATCTAGAGCAGAGCCCAACTGGGGAAGTACCTCCACCTTACAGAAAACCGCAGCCAAATAACACTAGACCCTACTCATAGTTTTGTGTTCCTGCCGGTGAGTAAGGTTGCCAGAGCTCAACGAGGGGGGTGTTAGGGTCGGAAACTCGCAAGTAACTCCTCTCGAGTTGCAGGCGTACATAGGCTAAGGAGACTGTTTATTATCAGGCGGGCCGTATGCTTGTTTGCCACCGATGTAGTATAAAAAAAATCAAGGTGGGTCTAAATTATTTTCGTTGTCTTGTTTCTGACCCCTCTGTCACGCGATAGAAGACATATAGAAATGTCTTCTATCAACTAAGTAAAAAAGTCGAATGCTTTTGTATGTCTTTCTAGCTGTAGATTATATTTTACATGAGAACAATTGAAAACAAAATTTCACCTCATACAAAAAGCTCCACTGTCACATTTTTTTGGGACAAAAAAAAAGACACGAAAATAATTTTTACCCAGGTTCGAAGTAGGTAAAAGCATCTACATAGTAATTACTACTTTTGATTGTAGACAGTTGTTTTTAAAATAATATCTGGTCTCGTATGTATGTTTTTTTTTTTTATACTACGTCGGTGGCAAACAAGCATACGGCCTGCCTGATGGTAAGCAGTCTCCGTAGCCTATGTACACCTGCAACTCCAGAGGAGTTACATGCGCGTTGCCGACCCTAACCCCACCCCCCTCGTTGAGCTCTGGCAACCTTACTCACCGGCAGGAACACAACACTATGAGTAGGGTCTAGTGTTATTTGGCTGCGGTTTTCTGTAAGGTGGAGGTACTTCCCCAGTTGGGCTCTGCTCTAGATCTGGAATGGAATTCTAAAACTCTTCCATTTTCTTCTATTGGAAGACAATCAATCAATCAATCAAATATTTATTGATAAAATATAAGTATTTTACATGTCAACACTTTATAGCTAATGGGATTACACATATTATTATTTAT
Organism: Cydia pomonella; assembly: GCF_033807575.1. NCBI lineage: Eukaryota > Metazoa > Arthropoda > Insecta > Lepidoptera > Tortricidae > Cydia > Cydia pomonella. The sequence continues at coordinate 2,563,983 of NC_084705.1, read as the reverse complement.
CTAATTAAAACATTACTTATCTATTACTTACAAAATGCATTTATTTATTCTTCAGACAAGTCACATGTAAAACAAGACATTGTAGGTACCACTGGTATTTAAACTTAACACTATCATTGAGAAAGTAAAAAAAACATTTAAGTACATAAATACAATTCTGTAAAATTCATTTTTTTTCCTCTCCTCCACAAGTCAACACAATACTTCAGCTACTCCTGGACACAATTTAAAAATTACGTAACACTTCAAAGAACATAATTGGTTAACACCCGACCACAATAAAAGCGCATTTTATTAACCTAAATCAAAATAAAAGGTTATGCTCCAAAATGGCGGGTAAAAAGCTCAAGAGTCCAATTTAAGGCGCCAAAATGCCCACCCTTTCGCTATGGTCATTCAAATATTTTAAAAAAAAACCTCATAACTGTCGTATGCTTTCGCACGTACATGTATCCTCTGACCAAGTTATTTAAAAATGATTATTATTCACCTATAAATAACGTTTGAAATCCAAGCGCTTCATGCGGTCTTCAGACGCAACAGTCGTTAAAAATATTAACAGAATTAAGTCACAACTCAAGGGTTTATGGACTAGAAAAACCTATAAAACTATCTCCATCCTCTTTCAAAGCTTACGCCAAGAACGAGATGGCAGATATTCGCAGTCTTAATTCGATACCGTGTAAAAAGTTAGTGGCCACCCAAAATTGGAAAAAAGTTAAAAAATGGAGCCCATAGGAAGGAAGCCGTCTTTTTGGTGCCGACAATGACTTGGCTAGATTCTGTATTAAGGGTGATTTATTTTTCAATTAGCAGGGTTCCTTAATACAACAGTCATAGAAAAGAAAACCCATAAGCTAAGATTTAGCTTGAGCTTAGGTCGATCAAATCACTTTTTGACAAGTCAACTTTGCCAGTACAGTGAAGATACGCCAAAATTCTATGGGAAATCGATCCTTCGCGCCTATATTTTTCAAATTTGCCGTCTTCTTCTACTGAAACAAACAACAATACAATATAAAACAACAACAACATAAAAACTAAACAAAACAACAAAACACACAATATAAAATAAAAGGTAATCGCGGTTAATATCCCGGTCGATTTAAGTCTAGTGAAACTAACCGTGAAACATTCAAAACTGTTATTGAAAAAATTGGCTTGCTAGAGTATATAAGTTTTACTTAATTACAAATTAATTCAAGGCTAGTCTTTTGAGTTGGTTTTATATCTTTGTGATTGTCTCGGGAATTGTGTTGGGTAGTACAAAAACGATAGTTTTTGTCAATTCGTAGCACACATACTTAAAAAAATAAATTATTTATATATATGTTTTATTTTGATACAGTTTGTATTAGTTTTTAAGTTTGTAAATTACTGTAAAATTAGTTAGTTATAAGTAAGTAAGTAAGTAAGTAAATATTCTTTATTGCACCACAAAGAAGACAAATTAAAAAAAAAAACAGATTTACAATGTAAAGAAAGGTAGCAACAGGCGGTCTTATCGCTGTAAGCGATCTCTTCCAGACAACCTTAGGGTAGCAGGATATAAAGAACAGTAAGTTTTTAGAACAGGTAGCGCACGAATGAATTAGAGGAATAGGAAAATTACACATACATCAAGCAGACAGTACATACAGTACATTTACAATTTAAATAAACATATAAATATAACAATACATACCTATATTAAAATAAATAAATATTAGATACATATCTAAATATATATACATACATACATAATATAACACAGCGGCACATTAAGAAAGAGACAAGTAATGATTTTTCAGTAGGGTTTTAAAGCTTTGAAGAGTTTTCGCACACCTAATATCTAAGGGCAGGCTGTTCCACAGCCGAACAGCTCGAAAAGTGAAAGAGTCAGTATAATATTTTGTAGAGGATGGAGGGGGAACAAGTAGATATTTCCGTGAAGGCCTGAATATTAACAGAATTAAGTCACAACTCAAGGGTTTATGGACTAGAAAAACCTATAAAACTATCTCCATCCTCTTTCAAAGCTTACGCCAAGAACGAGATGGCAGATATTCGCAGTCTTAATTCGATACCGTGTAAAAAGTTAGTGGCCACCCAAAATTGGAAAAAAGTTAAAAAATGGAGCCCATAGGAAGGAAGCCGTCTTTTTGGTGCCGACAATGACTTGGCTAGATTCTGTATTAAGGGTGATTTATTTTTCAATTAGCAGGGTTCCTTAATACAACAGTCATAGAAAAGAAAACCCATAAGCTAAGATTTAGCTTGAGCTTAGGTCGATCAAATCACTTTTTGACAAGTCAACTTTGCCAGTACAGTGAAGATACGCCAAAATTCTATGGGAAATCGATCCTTCGCGCCTATATTTTTCAAATTTGCCGTCTTCTTCTACTGAAACAAACAACAATACAATATAAAACAACAACAACATAAAAACTAAACAAAACAACAAAACACACAATATAAAATAAAAGGTAATCGCGGTTAATATCCCGGTCGATTTAAGTCTAGTGAAACTAACCGTGAAACATTCAAAACTGTTATTGAAAAAATTGGCTTGCTAGAGTATATAAGTTTTACTTAATTACAAATTAATTCAAGGCTAGTCTTTTGAGTTGGTTTTATATCTTTGTGATTGTCTCGGGAATTGTGTTGGGTAGTACAAAAACGATAGTTTTTGTCAATTCGTAGCACACATACTTAAAAAAATAAATTATTTATATATATGTTTTATTTTGATACAGTTTGTATTAGTTTTTAAGTTTGTAAATTACTGTAAAATTAGTTAGTTATAAGTAAGTAAGTAAGTAAGTAAATATTCTTTATTGCACCACAAAGAAGACAAATTAAAAAAAAAAACAGATTTACAATGTAAAGAAAGGTAGCAACAGGCGGTCTTATCGCTGTAAGCGATCTCTTCCAGACAACCTTAGGGTAGCAGGATATAAAGAACAGTAAGTTTTTAGAACAGGTAGCGCACGAATGAATTAGAGGAATAGGAAAATTACACATACATCAAGCAGACAGTACATACAGTACATTTACAATTTAAATAAACATATAAATATAACAATACATACCTATATTAAAATAAATAAATATTAGATACATATCTAAATATATATACATACATACATAATATAACACAGCGGCACATTAAGAAAGAGACAAGTAATGATTTTTCAGTAGGGTTTTAAAGCTTTGAAGAGTTTTCGCACACCTAATATCTAAGGGCAGGCTGTTCCACAGCCGAACAGCTCGAAAAGTGAAAGAGTCAGTATAATATTTTGTAGAGGATGGAGGGGGAACAAGTAGATATTTCCGTGAAGGCCTGACGGAGGAGAGATATGTAAAACGCTCTTTAAGATATGGGGGAGTAGAGGGGTTGAAAAGAACGCTATAAAGAAGATTGAGAATATGAGAATTACGACGAAGACGTATAGGGAGCCACTTGAGCTGGACACGGAAGTTGGAAATATGGTCAAATTTGCGAAGTCCAAATATAAATCTAATACAGAGATTTTGCAAGCGCTCAAGTTTGTTGAGCTGGTCCTCATTAAGATCCAGATAACTGATGTCAGCATAGTCTAGTATAGGCATAAGAAGGGATTGTGCAAGCGCAATTTTGGTGGCTAATGGCAAGAAGTTACGTAGTCGGCGAAGTGAACCCATTGAAGCAAACATCTTTCTGCTTACCTCGCCAATCTGGGGTATCCAAGATAAAGTACGGTCTATTATGATTCCTAGGTTTTTAACTTGGTCTAGGTTTCTTTATACTTTATAATAAATAATATAGTTTATTTATAACACGAATTGTTTAAAACCATTTCGAGCAAGAAATATTTTTTGCGTAACCCAACAGTCAGTAAGGTACCCTAATAAAAAGTCATCGACAAAGTGTCGATGGGAAAAAGCGAATCGCCTCGTAACGATGACTAGTGATGTGCTAAAAGCGCCGTAACGAGCCTACCTGACGTATTAATTTATATCTGACACGTATATTTTTATAAGTGATTCGCGGGTAGGTCTCATTGTTGTCTTTGTATGGGTGGATACAATTATAGGTACTGTCAATGTCTAAGTATCATACGAGAGTCCGTTGAGAGTAAGTTTGTACCGATTTGGTAGCTACAAAGTATGGCAGGATCACTATAAACTTTATATTTTTATAGGGACTTCTCACTACAATCTGTAATATCTTACGCGGTGACTCTGACTGTGTCGAGTTAACAACACAAGTAGTGCGTCTGTTTGTCCCAACACCTTCTAGATTTGAGTTTCGGCCTCGTAATCGCTGTCTTTTATCTGTGCCGGGTTCCCGAACTGTGTCGCGCAGGAACGCTCCTTTTGTTCGAGCTTTACGCAGCTTGAATTCACTCCTCGCATCAGCGCCTGAATGTGATGTGTTTGCAAGTAGATGGATGTCAGTGCGTGATGATTGTCTGAGGTTCAGCGAGATGATGGATATTCGTCCCTCCTCTGTGTTATAAGTGTCACTTGTATTCTAATTAGTATTTTGATGTTTCATGTCAACTCTTTCCAATTATACATGTCTAGATTGTCTAGGTTCAATATGTAATTTCACAGTGCTTTAGTTTTAACTGTTATACTGTGTTAATTAAAATGAATAAATAAAATAAAAAAAAATAAAATAAAATGGTGAAAATATTCATATTTATGTGGTTGATAGACTTAACTTTACCTAATTGATACTACTAATACTACTTCACTGGCTCAGTGACCCAAACAGGATCTTGGCCTCTGACACAAGAGAGCGCCACTCTGCCCTATCCTAATTATTTTTATTTTATAAAAAAAATACCTTCAGTTTCGACGTTTTTTTTTACTGCCTTCTCAAAGATATTGTTTTAGTTTAGCGTACCTTATAGAATAAGTTTTCTGCCAACAAACTGCTATGCAGTTTGGTAGATAAGTGATCATAGCCGATGTAACTTCATATATATAAGTAAATGAATTTAAAAAAAAAACTTACCTTAATCAAAAATGATTTTTTATATGGTCATACAGGTCAAACTTAAAATTCCATTCACATTTTACATTTAATAGAAAAACTTAATAATTATGTCGTTAAATTTTGAAAATATACTTACCTACTTCAGTTTTATTAGGTATGAACATGCAATTAAAAAAACCAATAACACATTATTAAAGTTACACGTTACACATCACAAACTATTTAAGTTTTTCATCAATAAAGGGGAAAAAAATAGTTTACCAGGTACGGTAGCTACAGCAAACAGCCTGACACCCTCACCCTCTTGACTAACTCAAGTGTTTGCCTAACATAACATTAAATATTTGAACTTACTATTAACTCGAAAATGACAAAAAAAGATTTCACACGGATTCCGATTTTGTTATTCTTCTGGAAAAAATGATTGAACTATTGAAGTGGTTTGGTGGTCTGTGAAGTTATTTCATTTCACTGCCACTGGTAGTTTTGGTCAAGTCGTCATTTAAATTTTATTTCCAGCCTTAAGACAAGCGGAAGATTCAAGCGAAATCGCTTTTTCATACAATTAAACGTAGTGTAAAAGAGATACGGTCTATCTGAGGTGGGGAATGTAAACACTCGAGTTAGATTTCTGATAGTATATAATGATCTTACTTTCTCAAACTTGCTATGAAATGATGACATGACTTACGTCAAATTATGTCCGGAAATACTACATATCAGGTGCGATGAGTGAAGATGATATGTAAAGGAATTTCATACTGCCTTACACACCTAGGACTGTAAAGCAACCTTCTTTTGTTTTTTAACGTCAAATTGTGACACAACGTCTTGGCATCCAATCATCAACTAGCTTCAGTTAGCTTGGTACGGGGATTTGTTGTACATATATTATTGGTTGCTAAGCAACGGCGGTGGCGCATCGCGCAGCCGCGCGGACTTACGCGCGTAAGGTTGTACACCGCTAGTAGAGTGGCGAGCCGAGTAGGTCGCCACAAAACAAATTGACTACAATTTTTTTGTTTTAATTGCAAGTTTGAGAAAAGCACTATACATATCTCGGCAAGAAACGGGGTTGCCGGCCTCTATAGTAATGTACTATTTCATCAAAAATAATGACAGATATATCGACAAAGTCAGATACTTGCCTCTTTCAGAATGAATCGCCTGCAGATCTTTATTCCTTCAGCAGGGCGATAGTTCTGAATTCAAATAATCGTTGCTTCACAGTTTCGTGGTAGATAACTACCACTCCTCCTCCTCCTCTTTTTCGTCTCTGGATATTAACATTCTCGAAAATATTTTGACATAATTTCTTGTATATCAAGTATATCAACCACAGCTATGATTTTTTTAGAATTTTTTATCATTACAAGTATTAGTTTTTCGCTCCTAATTTTTACAGTAACGAAAAAATCTAAAAAGACAAAAGTAGGGGCATAAAAATGGTTAATATACATCAAATTATTTAAAAATATTTTCTATAATGTCAATATTCAGAAAGGAAAATGTCGACTACATTGGTATCGAGAAACGGCCGTCCTCATTGCTCTTAAAGGCTCTCCATATCCATACACTACGTACTCTCTGACATATGTGGTATTATCTATGAAAAGGGACCTTATTGTCGATGGCGCTTACGCCGCACTGCGTCGCGCAGCGTTGTATATGTATTGGAGCATCGTTTATAACGGCGAAAGCGCCATCGACAATAAGGTCCCTATTCATAGATAACGTCACATATATGCTCTAAAGCGCGCCGTTGTTTTTTGCAATAAATACAGCGTTGAACGCATGCGTTAACGGAACGTAATGTATGAAAAATGACAATACGCTTACCGCTGCGTATACCGCGCAAACAATACATTGAAATTAGATCATCTAATGTAAAATGTCATTTTTCCTACATTCCGTTGATCGCATGCGTTCAATGCTGCGTTGATCGCATAAAACAACCATGCGTTTAAAAGGTGTTTTCAAAGCAAGAGTAAGTAAATACCTTACTAATATATACATTTACTGAATGAAACATCGCTATATTTGGTCTATGTATCAACATAACTTGCTGGAGCCAATCACTGATTTAAATTCTTAATATATTAGTAGGTATACCTGTATTTCTGCAAGCCAGGGGCCGATTTCTCGAGCGGTATTAGTCTAATATTATTAGTGCATTGCCATGGTAACCCATACGATTTGACAGTTCGTAGACAATTTTTTTTTTTTATATTTAGGAGATAACACAGAAACTATCATACAAGAAACAACAATAGAACAAACATGTATACAGGTGTGTCCTTGGATATATCTCACTATGAACACTACTATTTAATAATATTAGTAATTACTAATACTAACTAATTAATAATTAACTAATATATTGTAATTAGATAATTTTTTTTGACTAATTTTATTTAGTCTAATACCGTTCGAGAAATGGGCCCCAGAACTGATGTCACTAGCAGCATTACTAAAACTTTATTTTTATTTTTTTTATTTCAAAACTGCAGTTAGCACTATATTAATTACATTCGCTGCCGTGAAATTAAAAATAATATTCAAATCCTTTTTTGCGAAGATATCATCAAAGATCACATTAAAAAAATGATCTATTTTTAATGAATATTATATAAAAAAAGACACCGTGAATAAAAAATATTTCCCTCATAAAAGCTATATTCTATTTATAATCCTTTTGTGATCAAGCCGCTTTCACGCCCAGCGTCTAAATTAAAAAAAAAAAAAACAATACGACTAATTCTCTTGGACAACAGTTATAAAACCACAAAATCGCACTATTAACTATACAATAAAACTCTTTCAACAATGTCATATAACAAAAGACTTCCAAATGGAGTATAAATGTATTAGTCGCATGTGTACATACGCCCTTATAATTTATAAATGATACTTCATAATTTTGCGTAAAGTTAAACTTTATTAAAAGGTATTAAGGGTCATGGTCTGTGGTGGTTTTCAGAAAAGGTCCCGCTGTGTCATATGAATAGGTTGCATATTGTTTAGGTGTATTTGGTGGTCTTTCTTTCTTTGATTTATTGGGTTACGGGATTTGAATGAGGTCTTCCGGTGCTAAAAGATAATTGTTTTAATTTTGCGTTTATACGGCTTTTATTTGGAGGTGATATTAAATTAGTAAGGACTGTATTTAATCCTGGCTTGTACTAATTAGTTTTACGGAACTTATTTACGGAATATCATTTGATATTTACCACTAGCTTTCCGGTGAAGGGAAACATCGTGAGGAAATTTGTAGGTATACTCGTATATCCGCGAAGAAATTCAAAGATGTATGTGACGTCCCCAACCTGTATTGAGCCAGCGTGGGGACTATAGCTCAAGCCCTCTCGCGCTATATATATATATATATATATATATATATACAGGCTGAATTATTATTAAAAATATATATAATAATTTTTATCATAATTTTTTATATCCGATAACGCGGGCTGAACCTGAAAATACAAAATACCCTGAACGCTTAATTCATTAATCCATGGTATTACTACTTTAGATTTGTCAATTTTACCATTGAACGTAATTCGTAATGGTCATTAAAAATGTAAGAAAAAAAAATATTTCGATATGAACTCCCTTATAATTTAGTGTTGATTTTTTAAGGGCTAGAAATTATTGAGAAGTGAAGTATTTATAAATTTTTAGCTAATTTTCATACCATCCACAATCAGTTTAACATCTCAGTCATAAAAGCAAAAAAATATCGCAAGGGTTCCACAGCCACCCTGCTGTGACCATTCAATTGATATAGAATAGAACCAAATCATCAGATTTAACACCAAAAGGCACCGATTATGACCGTTATAGGGCACTTTGCATAAATTTCTGGGGCAAATTTGTAAAACCATGGGAATCTATATGTGAGGTCTAAAAAAGAAATAAAAGATAATGGTGATTGTAAACAAAAGGATCATATTTATTTTGTCATATTTATGATGGTGATAGCTTAATTGGGTCTGACGTTTTGTTGGAAATGTTTCATATATTTTACTTTAGTTGGATTAATTGACCACATTCCTTGAAATATAGGATCTATTTTTTTTTTCAATTTAGGTGCCTTCCTTTTTCTTTTTATAAGCTTTTATTTAACTTGCAATGTATCTATGTATGTTTGTACAGGTCAAATCTTGCAAATTAAATTTGACCCTCTTCCTGGTTTCCGATGAAGCTGAAACTTTGCATACATATGTAAGTCGAGTGACAATGCAATATTATGGTACCATCGAGCTGATGTGATGATGGAGACAAGAGGTGGCCGTAGAAACACTGTGATAAAAGAACGCAACCTAATTGTGTTTGGGGTTTTTTTGAAAGTGTCTCGATGAGTATAGTTGCCTGTACAACCGCAGTCGGTTAGCAATAAAACCTTGTACTAAAAAGGTTATTTCCAAAAACTTATTAGACCTACAATCAAAGCTATGATTATATATAAAATACTAGCTAGTGGAATAGTGATGATGGTAGATTAATAAATATCCTATGTACTTTCCTGGGCCTTAAACTTTCTCCACAGGAAATTTCATCTAAATCGGTTTAGCGGTGCAAACTGACAGTTTTTTTCACATTTTTACTTAATACTGATAGGTAGGTTAAAACACCTTATGTTTCCTTTTTTTCTAGTTTTGTTTTCAAAATCGCTTTATACACGATTTTGGCGGATTAACTACCTATTTCCCCTTAAAACTTTACTTTTTTCATTTGTTATGAAAAAACGGAATAGGTAGGTATATTAATTTCGGCCTTGACTGAAAAAGGGAGTGATTTCTAACGTGTAATTTTTCTATTTACATGTGTGTAAATAGAAATTTCTAATTCCACCTCCTCAATATCTAAAGCGGAAGTCAACCACCGGATACACCTCTAAAAATAACGACCGACCAATCAAAACAAACTCGAATTTAAACCGACAAAAGAGTTAATCAAACCCAACACACATGTTTAAAAAAGGGTTATGTTTCTAACAATTACATAAATTAATACATCCTTTTTCATAAGAATATGTCCGTAAAATCACTTCCTTCGTTTAATACAAACTTAATTTTGCAGCTCGCGGCGGCGCGGGTATCAACGAATCTCTTTTAGAATGTTCAGTAAGCTCGCTAGTTCCATATTTTTCCGAGCGCATTTATTAAGTTGGTCGATGCGGAGGTGTTTTTTCCCGCCATATGACGGGTTTTTTTTTTCAAGATGGCCACATGTTACAGCACGTGTTGGAGGCCCCGAGCACTCATTAGATGCTACTTGACGAAAACGGCTATAATTTTTGCATTTACTCTTGTGCGGTTTGTGGTTTTTGGTAGAATGTTGGAAATATTCATTTAATATACGTTTACTTGACTATTGGTACTAGTAAATAAATTGTATCTAGGAATATACGTATTTTTAAGTTGGTGGTATGTGATATATTTTTAAATTATTGAAACGGGGCTTAATCGCGTATTGGGTAGTTCGAAAAACTCGCGCGACTAGAAGATGTTGATGTCTACTTTAGCCAGTCTTCTCCGAGACCACGGGGACAACGCCGTCCTCGAAACGTCGGAGATAAATTTAAAACGCGATTAAGTCCCGTTTTTATAATTTAAAAATGTGTAAAAATCACGAAAGTTTAAAATTTAAACTTTCGTGATTTAAACTTTAAATCAGTGCTATATAAAATAGTCAATAATTTTTCTATTATTCATAATATCATCCATCCTACTAAATTTAGTAGAATGATTTTAAGAAAATATTGTATCAATATACCTTTGTTATTTTAGGTTCAGTATCTTAATACATCAAATCAAATTCACTTCAAAGTAGTTTAATGTTACCTACTTTTAATATACATCAAGTACTTACCATATCTTAGTAGAATAATGTATTAACCAGCCGTCGAAACGTTTTGTCAGTTTTTTGTTTAAACATTTTTGCCGTTAAATACATTAAGGAATTACGAAAAGCCAGCAGGTATTTTAACCAGCGCATACCGGTTTAAAATATGTGCAAATCGATAACATTTATGACAATTATGACACTTGTGCAGTTAATTGCCATTTTGGACAATTGTTGCCGTCACTTCAATATTTTGGTAAAGACAAAAGAGCGGCTCCGGGCGTGAACAGGGCTGCCAACTGACTCAAATGGGCCTTTTTATTTAGAATTGCACAATGCACACTCCCGGCCAAAAGGATGGGCAAGCTTTTTTTTTTTATACCACGTCTGTGGCAAACAAGCTTGTATTACAATAAAAAAGGATGCATTTTTAAGCAATGGAATTTATACTACTCATTGACAATTAAAAAACAAAATGGTAAAATTAATAATAGAACATTTTAAAAGTTAATAACTCAAATTCTGGCTACGATAGTTGCCAGTTAAAACATTTTGTACTTAAGGCAATTAAAATGGTATAATTATGTAACTTTTAAATTAAAAAAAAAAATCTTATTTTACAATATTTTAGGATGTTTTGATATTTAGCTAGTATTTTCAATGTTTTGGGGTTGCCTGATGTAAGTTTTAGGATATAAAGATAGAAACATGAGATATTAAAGGGAACAACCTTGTTAATTAATAGAATCAGGCGTTACTTTGCGGAAATCCATGCTAATTAAAACAAGAAATATTACTTTGCTAATCCGCGAGAAAATAACGTGTTAGTCAATCAGTGCTAACCCGTTATACTTACTTGCGTATTTTTACATGCAATTAATGTTCCCATCCTCCCACCGCAAAAATAAATACGCAAATAAATATAACAACCCACCACCAAAAGTACAAAACTCGACACGTGTTTCGCCTCTCTACGAGGCATCCTCAGGAGATGCTGGTGATGTTGACGGTCTGACACCCGACAACTGACTGAGCTGTCTAGAACGGTCGGCCATATTTATACCTTGACCAGTCCCCCTACTGTGCAAGTGTGAGTGAGATGGAAAAATTCGTAATAACGGCGATGACGCAACATTCAACTGTTCGTTAAGAATCATCCCCCTATTGTTGTACCTAATTATTTCCAACTGTTCCAGAACACTCAAACGCAATCCTTTCTCGCAAACATGTAAAATATCAAAAGAATGATTCTCAGGTAAAGCATGGCCACTGTCTATCAAGTGCTTCGCAAAATTTGACTTTTCTGGATGGTTGTGTCTGTATGACGCAACATGCTCCTTATACCTGGTAGTGAAATTACGGCCTGTTTGCCCCACATACACTTTATTACAATTATCACAAGTAAGCTTATAAACTCCAGATTTTTTTCCCTTCTCGATCTTATCTTTCCCATTGCAAAGTTTAGAGTGCAAAGTGTTGTTTGTCCTAAAAGCCACAGGAATGTCGTTAGATTTTAAAATTTTGTAAATTGCATCTGACAATTTGCCAACATAAGTTATGCTCGCTTTGTATTTCTTAATCGGCTCAGAAGATCGTGCAGCATACAACATATTGTTGACTATACTATTTCGTTTTTTTCTGATGATTCCATCCACAACGGACTTATCATAGCCATTCGAAACTGCTAAATGATAAATATTATTTAGTTCAGCTCGATAGTGTTCATCAGAAAGAGGCACAGTCAACATCCGATGCACATAACAATGAAAAGCAGCCAACTTATGCTGCCATGGATGCGTCGAAGAAGCCGGGATAACCGAATCAGTATGTGTAGGCTTACGGTAAATTTGGAAATGATGCCTATTATTCACTCTCGAAATTGTTAAATCCAGAAAATTCAATGAGTTGTCTTGCTCCAGTTCCTTTTTAAACTTGATTTTCGGATGCTTACTATTAAGTTCAGTAATAAAAGTATCCAGTTGGCCCATGCTCCCCGTCCAACAAATAATCAAATCATCTACGTATCTAAAATAATATAATATATTATTACTGCCTACAATGTGCTGGTTCTCAAAATGGTCCATAAAAATATCCGCCATTAAAGGACTCAGCGGAGAACCCATAGCCAAACCATCACTTTGCAAATAATACTGTCCCCCAAATCTGAAATAATTTTGTTTCATACAAATCGCAGTAAGATCTATCAACTCATCTACCTCCCCTGGATGCAACCGTTGCTTTTCAAAAAGACCCCTAAGAATATCCAAAGTATCCCCATATGGCACATTCGTAAACAAACTGTCTACATCTAATGAAAGAAGGACAGCATTCTCTGGTATGTTAATATCTTTTATTTTCTCTATTAACTGCAAGCTATTCTTCAAACAATATTTCGGCTGGAACTGAGACTCCTGTCTAATAATACAATTCAACCTCTTAGCTAGATTATAAGTTGGAGCACCCAAGTAAGAGACCACTGGACGAACCGGAATATTATCCTTATGGATTTTTGGAGGTAGATGAGTTGATAGATCTTACTGCGATTTGTATGAAACAAAATTATTTCAGATTTGGGGGACAGTATTATTTGCAAAGTGATGGTTTGGCTATGGGTTCTCCGCTGAGTCCTTTAATGGCGGATATTTTTATGGACCATTTTGAGAACCAGCACATTGTAGGCAGTAATAATATATTATATTATTTTAGATACGTAGATGATTTGATTATTTGTTGGACGGGGAGCATGGGCCAACTGGATACTTTTATTACTGAACTTAATAGTAAGCATCCGAAAATCAAGTTTAAAAAGGAACTGGAGCAAGACAACTCATTGAATTTTCTGGATTTAACAATTTCGAGAGTGAATAATAGGCATCATTTCCAAATTTACCATAAGCCTACAAATACTGATTCGGTTATCCCGGCTTCTTCGACGCATCCATGGCAGCATAAGTTGGCTGCTTTTCATTGTTATGTGCATCGGATGTTGACTGTGCCTCTTTCTGATGAACACTATCGAGCTGAACTAAATAATATTTATCATTTAGCAGTTTCGAATGGCTATGATAAGTCCGTTGTGGATGGAATCATCAGAAAAAAGCGAAATAGTATAGTCAACAATATGTTGTATGCTGCACGATCTTCTGAGCCGATTAAGAAATACAAAGCGAGCATAACTTATGTTGGCAAATTGTCAGATGCAATTTACAAAATTTTAAAATCTAACGACATTCCTGTGGCTTTTAGGACAAACAACACTTTGCACTCTAAACTTTGCAATGGGAAAGATAAGATCGAGAAGGGAAAAAAATCTGGAGTTTATAAGCTTACTTGTGATAATTGTAATAAAGTGTATGTGGGGCAAACAGGCCGTAATTTCACTACCAGGTATAAGGAGCATGTTGCGTCATACAGACACAACCATCCAGAAAAGTCAAATTTTGCGAAGCACTTGATAGACAGTGGCCATGCTTTACCTGAGAATCATTCTTTTGATATTTTAAATGTTTGCGAGAAAGGATTGCGTTTGAGTGTTCTGGAACAGTTGGAAATAATTAGGTACAACAATAGGGGGATGATTCTTAACGAACAGTTGAATGTTGCGTCATCGCCGTTATTACGAATTTTTCCATCTCACTCACACTTGCACAGTAGGGGGACTGGTCAAGGTATAAATATGGCCGACCGTTCTAGACAGCTCAGTCAGTTGTCGGGTGTCAGACCGTCAACATCACCAGCATCTCCTGAGGATGCCTCGTAGAGAGGCGAAACACGTGTCGAGTTTTGTACTTTTGGTGGTGGGTTGTTATATTTATTTGCGTATTTATTTTTGCGGTGGGAGGGTGGGAACATTAATTGCATGTAAAAATACGCAAGTAAGTATAACGGGTTAGCACTGATTGACTAACACGTTATTTTCTCGCGGATTAGCAAAGTAATATTTCTTGTTTTAATTAACAACCTTGTTTCCATACTTTTGGCCTTGTGGATTTCTTATAGCATTTTAAAGTTAAAAACTTCATGAAAAGATTTTTCTCCAATTAAGATCAAAAGGGCCCGCGATTTCAAATAGAAAAAACTTAAAAATTATCAAATAAAAAAAATGTCGTACAAATTTAAATAAAATGGCCCAAAAAGGAGAATGACTTATAGGATAAGCGTCAAAGGGACATCAGCGGTTATTTAAATTATTTGAATCATTGCGTTAAGTGACGCTAAAATAGCGATTTACAAAGTGATAAGAAGTAAGATTGACACCGGAGCCTTAAGAGGGAAGAATGAGCTTTACGATCCTAACCGAGGTTTCTCTCGAAAACGGTTTCCACTAATTAAATCTTACCAAATCAGTTTGATTTTGAAGGCGATCGCTTCAAACAAAATTTACAAAGTTTTTGTAAAACAAACATGGTCAAATTAAGCCGTATATAAGCTATGTTCTTCCCGTGTTACCCCATCTCGCCTTTTTTTGAGCTAAGAACTAAAATACCTGCATCCTTTTCTATCCTACTATGGCAAAGCTACAAAGTTAAGGTTTTAGACAGACGTACATATTAGACAGATATGTGAGTACGTTATTATATGTGTATGGCAAAAAATAATAAATTCTATACTGTTTTGCATAACTAGCAAAACATTCTGTGTATATGAGTGAAAATCTTTTAGGCTGATATATAACCAGTTTATTTATAATAGATTACTTTACATTATGATATTATTAGATTTTCGTAAGTCAAGCGACAAGTGACACGTAAATAAAATTTCTTCAGTAAATCAAAACTGCCAACCCTAACTGTGCCACGATGGTATCACCGCCCAATCCTTGTCCATCTCTCGTCGACTCAAGTTTTACTGATATGTAATTTCATTCATTTCTTAAACGCTGCGCCCTGGGCAGGAGTGTTCGTTCGTCTAAGTATTTACCTCTCTATCACTCGAATATTAGAGCGATAGAGAGGCAGATAACTAAATTCAATTTTCGAAGTTCGGTTCAGCCGTCAGGGTTGTCACTTGTTAAGTAAAGTGTTAGGTGTGTATATTTAAAAATACAAAATGAGTTATTAGGTTTTGTGGTGAGATTTGCGTGTAACATCCTTTTTGTCGTACCACGCAAATTTCTTTTGTATGATTTGTATGTAAGCCTCGTTACAATGTTGTAAAATTTAAGTTTTTTTGCCTTTGTATTTAACATTTCATTTTTACGTAAAAAAATGTACAGAATTTCTTTCACCTGTGACCAAAACAAGGCAGTTGAAACAGTTGCCAATTCTTAACCTCTTCGCTGTGTGTATGATAAGAATCCTGATCGAATTTTTACTTCGAGCAACACCGGCTTCCGACACGTCGACAGGGTAGAGCCCAAGCAAATAGTTCTGCCATGTTTTGCGGGCAGAAATGTGCACAGAGTCGCAATTCTCACTCACTACATACAAAATCCAATCTGTAATGACGACACGAATACGTATAACATTTGTTTAAGTTTGTTAAATATTATTTCAGGTTTTCCTAACGGGGAAGAAAAATTTGATTATTTTTGCGCTAAGACGCATGGTTTAGGAGATAGGTACAGCCCCATAAAAGTTTATTTTTACCCTTGAAATATGTGGTCTATACTAACTACCCGTGGAATATGTGGTCGTATCAAAAATACACGCTGTATAATGCGTCAATGCGTCACCACCCACGTTGTATGGCTTAAAATTGCCTTAACATCATTTCTACAATTGCAATCATTTGCCAAATTTAATATAATCATTACGTTTGACCCGTACAACGTGCGAAAAAGTAATCATTTAACATTTCCGAACGCAATCAGACTATTTTCAGCCCTTGACATAATTACTTCGATATAAAAGAGACGTAACTGTCACTATGCTTGTTTGATTTAAGACTTTATACCAACCTAATAAAGCTGTGAATCACAAAAGCTGTTAATAGATTTCATGCTTTCTAGTTCCGATGTGAAAAATCGTGTCTCAGTCTACTGGAACGGAACTTTATTTCAAAAAGCTAAGGTCTTTTTTCCTATATAAGGTATTATAGGATATCTGGGAGTATATAATATGAAATGCGGCAGTACTAATTAATACGTGTATTTCACCAATCACGACCGGGAGACAACTAAAGAGCGAGCTATGCGTCGGGCCTTCCGTAGCCGCGCGGAATGCTGACAACGCATAGCAGTCCCTATAGTCGTCCCCCCCAAAAAAAAAAAAATTTACAAAAAATTTCCAAAAATAACCTTAAACTAAAGATATCTAATTATGTTTTTAAATAGTCAAACAATGTGAAAAACCAATAAATGAATCTAATTTATTTTTAATTTTATTGTGTCTGTTACCACTTATCAATTTTAAATTATATCTGACTGTACTTTTAATTTAAATAAAAATGTGCCTCGTAAACAATACCGCGCTGCTCCTACCTGGAATTCAAGAGCGAGCGATAACAGAACACAATGTAACATGATTACTTACGTTTATTAAGTACAATGTTGTAATAAAGTTGACTCTAGAATAGGTACAATGAATTGTAGGTAAGTACTCAATACCAATCTAAAAATAGAATTTCATTGGCTTAAAACTAAAATGATTTTAGCACAATAATTTTGACACTTATACACAATAATAATAATCCGCACTGCACTTTAAACCTTTAAAAATATTTGTTGAGGCTGACTTGAAGTGGCCTTAACTCCTGAAGTCAACTGATCCTGTGCCAGGACCTGGACTCGTCTGGTGAACCATTTGTTCATCTTCCTTTTGCAACTACTATAAAAGTAGTACAGCAAAAATACTAGTAGAATTATAACAATTACTACTAAAACAATACTAAATGTATTCAACTGGGTAGCTATCCCGGAACGTTAATTGATGCTTCTGCCGTCAACGTACTTGATTTATCTGTATTATCCGAATCTTTCTTGCTACCGTAGTTACCCATAATTAGTTAGGTATTATATGTTTCGCTGCTTAAAGTGAAGTGCAAATTGTTCTGAATATTTTCTAATAAAATCATGCAATCTAAATTACATGTTGTTGCATTAAAATACTTAATTGCAAAAATATAACCTAATACTAACTCTGATTAAGTTTATTCATCACAAAATCGAACAGATTTCTTAACCATCCGACCACTACGCGTCACATAGGGTGCGACGCTAGGCATAGGTGGAGCGATTCCGCTACTCGCTTGTGGTGTACTTGGAGTAATTCTTTTTTGTGATGAATTCACTTTTTCATTTAGTAAATACGCAGGTTTTAACCTGTCAATTGACATATTTACTTCACGGTCTTCCAATTGAATTTTGAAAACCTTGTCATTCCTTGAAATTACTTTATATGGCCCTTCGTAAGGCGTTTGTAAGGATGTTTTTACAATTCGACGAACAAATACATAACTACAAGTTTTAAGGTCAGGACTAACAAAGAATTTGTTATTACTACTATGATGACAATATGGTCTCGGTGTCAAATTCCGTATTTTCTCTTTAATTTTACTTAACATGGAATGTGGTTCAGTTACATTTCTATCGACATTACAAAAAAATTCGGCTGGTAAACGTATGGAACAACCATAAACCAATTGAGCGGCACTAACACCAGTATCCAATCTAGGTACTGTACGGAGACCTAATAAAACGGTGTTTAGCTCAGTAACCCATGAGGTACTATTAATGCGTGCTTGCAACGCTGCTTTCAAAGATCTATGCCAGCGTTCAAGGACAGAATTACTCTCCGGGTGGTATGGTGTAGTTCTAAGCTTTTCCGTTCCTATGTACTTCATTAACTGTCGGAAAAGGTTACTTTCAAATTGTTTACCTTGATCACTAGTTAAAGTAACTGGACACCCGAATCGAACTATCCAACCGTCATATATTGTTTGTGCTACTGTTTCTGCCGTTATGTCCTGCAATGGGAACGCTTCAGGCCAACCGGTGGCACGGTCTATTATAGTAAGCAAATACCTACAACCTTCAGATGACGTTGGTAAAGGTCCGACCAGATCTACATGTATGTGCTCGAATCTGTCTACCTCTGGATACTTACCTGGAGTCGATTTGGTGTGTCGCGCGACCTTGGATTTCTGGCATGCAACGCAGGTTTTGGCCCAAAGACCTACATCTTTGTTCATGTTTGTCCAGAAAAACCTGTTAGAAACCATCTTACGTGACGTTCGTACACCTGGATGACTTAAATTATGAACACTTTTGAAAACATCGCGACGAAATTGCTCAGGAATGTACGGTCTCGCATTACCTGTAGATAATTCACAGTAAACAGTATAAGTGCAATTAGGCAACATTATCTCTTTAAATTGTAATTTATCATTTTGCAATAAAGTTTTTAACTCGTCATCATTTTTCTGTGCCTTCGATAACATGAAATAATCGATCGCAATATTTTGAAGAGCAACAGTCTCTATTCTAGATAATGCATCGGCAACTACGTTGTCCTTACCCTGTATATGTCTTATATCAGTAGTAAACTCACTTATGAAAAGTAACTGTCTTGTTCGTCTAGGAATCTCTTTGTTACTGTCGCTATTCAATTTACTAAAAGCATATATCAAAGGTTTATGATCTGTAAAAATAATTAGTTCTCTGCCTTCATGCAGATACCTAAAATGTTGTACAGACAAATAAATAGCTAGTAGTTCTTTATCGTAAGTACTGTATTTCATTTGTGCAGAAGTTAGCTTCTTAGAAAAATAAGCTAAGGGTTTCCAATTACCGTCAACATATTGTTGTATAACAGAACCAACGCACGTGTTGCTAGAGTCTGCAAATAAAGAAATAGGTACCGTGGCAAGTGGGTATGCTAGCATAGCAGCATTTTCTAAGCTAATCTTACATTGTCGGAACGCTTCGTCAGCTTCCTGTGTCCACACTATAGGTGTTTTGTCGTTACGTTTAGCTTTGTGAATGTACCTAAGTAATAATTCTTGATGTTGTACCGCGTGTGGCAAATGTGGTCTATAAAAGTTAATCATGCCTAAAAATGTTCGCAACTGATTAACTGTTTGCGGTTTAGGATAGTCTTTAATAGCTTGAACCTTACTTTCCAGTGGTCTAAAACCTTCAGTTGATATCTCGTAACCTAGGAATTCTAATTTCTTCTCTTTAAACGTACATTTCTGTAGATTGATGGTGATACCAAATTTGCTAAGCCTTTTAAATAACTGTTCGAGATGACCGTCGTGTTCTTCCTCTGAGAGAGAAGCAACAAGTATGTCATCTAAATAACAATACACAAAATCAAAATCTCTTAAAACGGTGTTATTCATAAAACGCTGGAAAGTCTGGCAAGCGTTTCTTAGGCCGAAACTCATTCTAGGGAACTCGTACAACCCAAACGGAGTCGTAATGGCCGTCTTCTCCACGTCTTCAGGATGTACCATGATGTTATGATAAGCTCTACGAATATCTACACAAGAAAATATGGACTTACCTGCTAGTAGATAGGTGAAGTCGTGTACTCTCGCAATAGGGTAACGATCCGGTTTCGTGACCGCGTTCAGAGCTCTGTAATCGCCACACGGACGAATCTCTCCATCTTTTTTAGGAACAATATGCAAAGGACTAGACCACGGACTCTTAGATGGCCTGCAAATGCCCATCTCCACCATTGTTTGAAATTCCTTTTTTGCTTTTTCGTACCTATCAGGAGGCAGCGGTCTAGTTCTTTGATGTATCGGAGGCCCTGTCGTCTCTATATGATGATAAATATTGTGTTTAGGTGCCTCGATAAACGACAACGGCTTTAAAAGTTCTGGGTACTTGTGCAACAAATGATATGCCTTATTATCCGTACTAATTAAATTAATTGATGAGTCAGTATGGTTTATGATCGTACCAATTACATAAATACTTGTCAAATTATCAACTAACTTTTTGCCATACAAATCCACAATGAGTCTATAATTATGCAAAAAATCTGCCCCAATAATAGGTTGTTTAACATCACATACAATAAAATTCCACTTAAAAGTACGTCTCAAATTCAAATTTAACGTTAATGTGACGTATCCATATGACTTAATCTCAGTGTTATTCGCGGCGTATAACTTGCAATTTTTAACGGATTGTAAAGAGTCTTTCGCAAATTTAAAGTTTTTTGGAATTACACTCACATTTGCGCCTGTATCGACCAAAAATTTAAAACCAGAGTTTCTATCTATTACACTAAGGCGATAATTATTTACCAAGGTGCAGGGTTCCGCCGAAAACGTCTGCACGGTGTCTAGTTTCCCGTCGGCGACTGTCCTTTCCAGCTGCATGGCTGCACGCACTTATTAGCCTTGGTCTTGTATCGGTAATGGTAGAAACACAACCAATCAGGGCTGTTAGGGGTCCTCCCAGAGCGGCTGTTGTTGCGTGAGCGACTACGTGCACGTCCCTGGCTGCGGTTCCTCCTTCGGCTCCTACCTCGTCCACTAGAGCTGGCTAATTCACTGATGCGGCTGTTAATCTTCGCTAATTCCGCCGTTATAAAATCATTCGGTGAACTTTGGCGCGATGTTGTCTGAATTGAGGCGACTTCATTCGGTTTAAACGTCTCCATGACCTTGTCGGCAATACTTGCAAGGCTTTCTAAGTTTTTTGATTCTGCTGACGCTACGACTGCCCTTACCGATGGTGGTAGATGACCTTGCCAAAAATAGATTAAAGTGTCGTCCGGAATTTTATCACGCGCAAGGTCACGCATTCTCCTCAGTAGCTGAGATGGTCGTTGCTCACCCAATTCCATGTCTGACATCAATTGCTGTAACCTCTTCGCTTCTGTCTCCTCGTAAACACTAAGCAATCTGGCCTTCAGAGTATCGAATTTGTTCTCACTAGGCGGCTTCTCAAGGATATCCGCAACTTGCTGAATTGCTTGCTTTCCTAATTTTGCGATGACCATATTGTAGTTTGATTGATCACCTGCCTTTTGTTGTGCTAAAATAGCTTCCACCTGCAAAAACCATAGTCGCGGCTGGTCCTGCCAAAAATCAGGTATCTTTGCAGCTAATGATATAGCGGATAATTCAATAGTTGTTGTTTGTGGGGTTGGTGGTGTCGGAGACATTCTGCTACACCTCTTAAATTTGCTTCCGATGACCCTGGAGCCGGGGAGTTGTCTGCCCGATAGCACACGCAAACACACGCGCACTCAAGACGATTACGAATTTAACTCAACCAGATCCCCATAAAATAATTATTACTTAAGTCTGTATGCAAAATAATATTATAATTCACTGCCGTAAAAGTTCAAGGTGCACTCCATTAATGTTCATTCGGGGTCACCACTATAGGATATCTGGGAGTATATAATATGAAATGCGGCAGTACTAATTAATACGTGTATTTCACCAATCACGACCGGGAGACAACTAAAGAGCGAGCTATGCGTCGGGCCTTCCGTAGCCGCGCGGAATGCTGACAACGCATAGCAGTCCCTATAGGTATTAATTTTCCTGGTCACAAATGCGAGAAAAATAATGTTTTTGAACTAAAGAAACAGTTAAAGAAATGAGTAGCGATTATTCAATTAATATAAACATACAGCGGCGGGCGGTCATCTTATCAACACCTCGGTAGTCTCGGTACACGGTGGAATGATAGTTGGCAGTACCTTCTTCTTCGTTAAAATAGGGCCTCTATGATATCTATGACAATTTTGCCAATGTTTTGTTGTTCAGTAATAACTGTTAAGTGTGCTCGTAGAGTATGACGTTGTTCGGTAGTTGCTTTTAGTAAGGAGATAGCTGGACGTTACTAAAGCCACGATGGATTGTCGGGTGTTAATTAAAACATGGTTAAACGCGTTTCAAGATTAGTTTTTCATTAGCTACACACTTCCACGATAGTTCACTTCATACTAAGCTATCAATATTTATTAATGAGCAAAACACAAATAATATTCTCGTGACGTCTTCGTCATCTTGAATCTTAACAGCAACCTCGTTTGCAGTACTTAGGTACAATGAAATATTGTGTTGTCATAACTGACATCATTTAAAAGTCTTCGCTAAACCTCGTGTATGAGAAGAATCTGACCAAATTTTTACTCATAGTTTTGTATTTTTGGTCAAAAATGTTTTTTTTCTGCTCTAGCACAATCAGAAATGTATATAGGTTTATGTACATGTGTTAGTTACGTATTCATACTACGGGTTTTCTACTTTTTATTTTATTTTCGCATTTTCTCAAAGGTTAGCTGGAAGAGATCCCTTTTAGGAATAAGTTCGCCTTTGTATATATATATATATATATATGTCAGCGGCCGTTCGTTAGGTTACTTCGGGTGCTCGAAGGGCAAACTTTCCAGAAACTGTACAGATCCTTCGAATCAGGGAACGAGACAATGATTTTCACGTTTGCGCAAATGCCCTTACTAAACGATCCTACGTATAGAGTAGATAGTTATTAAGTTTGATGAAATTTAAATCATTTTCTAATGGAATAGACTTGCGGCCCGATTCGAAGAATGAGATACGATGTTCTCATATAGATATCGTTTGTATGTCGTATAATTGACTGATTCCGGCAACCAATGTCACTTGGACGTTAGAAATATCGTACATAGATCTTATTCGGATCACAGCGGAATGGAAATGAACATCAATTTTAACATGGCGTTTAGTTATCGATCTTTTAAAGATCTTTCCAAGATCTTAAAAGTGTCTTAATCATTCTTCGAATCAGGCCGTTGCATTATGTTTAGTAAAATTGACAAACAAAGAATTTATTTTCTATAGCGTAGGAAAGTATAATAAGTTCAAGTTTCACTGGTATATTTTGGATTTTTCCATGTATGGCTGGGTCTTAGGAGGATATGGCAAGTCGTTGTACTGGTGTTATATACACCGTGTCAGCTCTATACCTGTCGGGAACCGAACCCGCATTCACGCACGCGTCCGAGCGACAGTTATCCGACAGGTTACCTAAAGCGCGAAAAATGTATGGTTAATATAATTTTCTTGTCACTAACTGTCACTTCTGTTAAATTGTTAATATACGGGTAGAGTATGGCAACTTCGTAGAGTCAGATCAAGCTGATTAATAGAGACAGCATTGAAAAAGTGTGAGAGTGGGACCATAAACAAAACATTTTGACAACCTGTCTGGCCTAGTGACCCTGCCTATGAAGCCGATGGTCCCGGGTTTAAATCCTGGTAAGGGCATTTGTTTGTGTGATGAGCACGGATATTTGTTCCTGAGTCATGGGTGTTTTCTATGTATTTAATATTTATATATTACATATATCGTTATCTATATAACCACAACGGCCACAACACAAGCCTTCTTGAGCTGACTGGGTCAATTTGTGTAAGAATGTCCCTATAATTTATTTAAATTTCATTTTAAAGATTTCTCTTTGACATGTGTCAAATTGGATTTCAGATTGGATTTTGTATGTAGTGCGTGACTGTGTGCACGTTTCCCCCCGCAAAAAATGGTAGAACGATTTATACGTGAGATATCGCTTGGGCTCCTCCCGTCCGACGTGTCGGAAGCTGGTGTTGCTCGAAGACTTTAGCTCTTCGAGGAAGAAAGTTTCTAGAGAAACGTATTTTTTTATATAAAACAGAATTTTCCCAACGTAGCACCAGATTTCACGTCGAAAAATCACCAAATTTCAGTAAGCACGATACAATAGAATGTACAGGACCATCAGTACAATACGATCTCGAACAAAGGCTGTTGGCTCAGCTGATGTATGACGTCACAAAGAGAGGAGGCCGACAATCCATTTTCTCTGTTTGTGTCCGGACGTAAAGGCCTAGTTAGATGTTATGTTAGAGCATATGCCTGTATAAAAACTGTTTTAATCCAAATCCTAAAAGAAAGAACTGAAAGCCTAAGAAAATATGACGAAATTTTTAAAAAAATAAGTCATTTTCAATGGAATATGCATGCAATAAGAAATCACTTTTGAAATCTGCAGTTTATTTTTTAAGAGTAGATGTTTTCACTTTTTGGGTATCAGATTTGTTTATTTATATAAGAAAAAGATCCCATCTGAAAGGATGTTAAAATGTCCAACTTTTCATATTTAAATACAACCTATAAGAACAGAGGCCTCAAACATTTTCGTCGTACCAAGAAGAGACAAAACAAGATATAAACGCGGTTTTAAACTGATTAATTAGGAATCCAAGTTTCTAGTTTCGTTTTTACTTATCATCAACATTTAAGAGCATGGCTCTTGTCGGTGGAGTAGACGCCAGTTTCCGAGGTCATCGGCCAAGTTCTTCAGGTCCCTGTAAGACACGACATTTGCTTTTCCTTTTAGATGCTGCGTGTAACTTGCTCGTGGTTCTCCTCTTCCTCGTCTACCTTCGATCTTGCCTTCCAAAATAGTTTTAAAGAAAGTGTCGTGTCTTATCAAGTGACCGTATGGTCCTCATTAGATTTCTCCTTACTTTTTACTTAATACCTATTTAATTTAATTTAAAAATTAAGTTTAGGCTTATTTTTAGATTCAGTTATTGATTTTATTATTGTGCCCTTCATATTTAATAATAATCTCCATACGAGATGATTTTTAGGGTATAATGATCTAATTTCCTATCCTCTTATGTATGAAAACGTTGGCAGGTAAGATAGATGCACCACTGCTCATGCACTGGAATGGACTGCATGTGGCAGCCACAGATGCTGAGAAGTGGTGCATCTAGATTGCCTAGTTATATATATATTTTTTATATAATTTTTTTTTGTACTTGTAGATATATTATTAGATTTATTATTATTATTTTGTATGTCACTAATATTAATTAATTTTAATATTTGTTGTAACTACTAACAATTATGGATCTATTATGGATTCGAATTAAATAAATAATTGAAAAATTGAAATTTATGTTTTTTTTGGAAGCAACCTGGGTAAACTGAATAAAAGTGAATACAGATAAGATGTTGCGTACTGGTTTACCAGGTTAGGTACTTCTCCATCCATCTATACTTACTCTGCAGTGACTTGGCAAGACCAAATGCGGATAGTTCGAAAAATTCGCGATTCTAGATTTCGATGTCTATTTTAGCCAGTCTTTCTTCGAGACCACGACATGCCGCCCTCGAAATATCGGAAGTAATTTAATCGTTCATTACTATACAGGCCGAGAAATGAAGGGTAGCAGGCCAACTAGATATAGACGGCCGAGCCTAGCGAGGCCGATAGGGATACGCAGCCGGCAACCTCGGGCCTCGTTTCTCGGCGAGATTTGTATAGTGCTTTTCTCAATCTTACATTAAAAAAAGTGTAGTCAATTTGTTTTATTCAAAGGTTTCACAACTAAAAACAAATTACGAATATATGATTACTTAAACGTCAAATTACAATTTGGCTGGGCGTAGCCACACTTTGTTACTGTCAAATCGGTGCAGATTTAGCTTGGGTGGACTCTAGTGAAACCTACCCCTTAACAGGCTGTTTATATTTTCAGCGGGCGCTGACGAGCGACTGTTTACCGCGGCCCACGGCAGGGCTCGACAACATTTTGGTTTTAGAAATATTCTATTTGGTTGAATGAATACTTAAGATGAATCTTGCAAAATTATAAGTAGTTCCACGCCCTTTCTTCTATGGTATTTCCCTGGAGGATTATTTTACTTTGTTTCCTCGTCCTGTATCAGGATTAGTGGGTTCAAAGTGTAGGTATCTATATTTTTTTTATATTCTACCTAATGCATGCAATGTAAACTAAAACAATCTCATACTAGATCACCATTCTAGAATAGAACTGTTAATTTATATTCAAGGAAATGTTATGCAGCAGCAGTAGCGGTTCGCATGCTTCTGGTAACCTTCGGTAGTTCAGTTTGTTAAGATTGACTGTGTTCCGAATGCGAATGGCCGAAAGTTCGAGTCTTGCCCAAAGCGGTATTTTTTTCCTTGAGTACACAAATTGTACCAGGGCAATTCTACTTTTAGTTGTAGATAAGTTTTTGACACTTATTTGTAAAACGCGCATTTTAGAATACTCGGCCATTATTCTCATTTTCTGTTTTGTGACGGAGAAAGAGGCTTGGTTAGGCTGTCAATCCCGATAGTTTTATTCAATAAATAAGTCCTGTAAATATTCTTAACTTCAATGGTCCTCGATTGTCTCCCGATTTGCATGAAAATAAGGTATTTAGGTATTTACCACCACTGCATTACCATCTTTTTACATTAATTAATATTAACTAACTAACTGCTTTGGGTCAGCAATCCAAAAAGAATCTTGGCCTCCGAAAGGAGAGAACGCCACCTGTCCCGATCCAGCGCAGCGATTTAATTAATATTAATACATGAATTTTGATTAACCACAATAATTTGGAAATACAATTTTTATACACAAATTCAATATATATCATACTTTTTTCTGGCAACAGATTAATGGTCATGAACAAGTAGAATGACCCACTATCGCTTACAGACATTTAATAAAATAGTCTATAAAATGTTGTTAACCGCTGGTGGGCAGAATGATTTCCTCGTCTATTGTTCGGGTCTAATTGGGTGGAAGTTGATGCGCTGACTATTTGCTATTACAAGTAGACATAGCAACCTTGCTAGGCTAGATTCAGTTTATTCAACGAATAAGTTCAGAAAATGTTGTCGATCGCTGGCGGGCAGAATGATTTCCTCGTCTATTGTTCGAATCTAATTGGGTGGAAGTTGATGCGTTGACTATTTGCTATCACATGTAGCCATAGCAAGTAGACTGGATTAAGTTTATTCGGCGAATTGTGTGACATAATCGTACGAATCTTGCATTTAATTTTGTTCGGAGATATTCTTTCATCAAAATAAACTGATTTTGATGAAAGAAATATCTCCGAACAAAATTAAATGTAACATTGCATGCAAATCAGAGCCAAATTCACATATTTTATGTATCGAACTAAATGGAGCAAAATGTTTAAGTATCATTATTGTTTTATCGCCTTATTCACGATGTTGCAATGCGTTGCTTTTTTTAATCTGCCGCCATTTTCTTGTCTCTACTTTCATTAGATCGAATCTCATCCCGGTTGAAAATTCATAAAATGTTCACTTTTTCAATTTAACTTTATTCACTTTGTATAGAAATTGATTGAACGTCCCTTGCTTCTTGCGTTTTAAGGGACTGCGTGAAACGCGATATGGTCGCTTTTGACATCAATGTCACTTGAGAGGAGCTCGCGTCAGATGGCGGTGAATGAAGAACAACGCATGGTTCCAAGACCTAGCCTGCAAACGCGCAAAGAGGTTTGCTCCACCAGAAGTTGCTTCTGACATGGCTCCCTATTTCAGCTGCCAAAATGTGGTCGGAAATGTCGGTCTTGCATTGGCTTATACAGCTACGAGAGACGTCTCTCGCATACAGACGCTACTTAAATCACCTGGCAAGATATTAAAGGCCTCATGATGATAGAAATTGTAAGTCAATTTGTTTCATACATTTACTATGTGTTAATAATGTATTTTTGGTGTAGGTACCTAGTTGGTTATAATAAATAAAATGTTATTCTGAAAATATTAAAAATATTATTTACCTAAGAGTAATACAACAATCATACCTCATTACAACAATCAAATACAGTATTGTTTTTTTTTCTCCTTTTATCCATTATTCCTAAATCAACCTTCCCTATTATACCAATTAAATCTATAACAAGTATCCTATTTAGCTCCCCAAGCCAATATAAATAAGTAGCTCATCAACAATTGCCCCTCATGGCAGCTGATAGAGATGATTAGCAATAAGTCCTCCCGATCGCGTGACGAAGCGCACGCGCAGTTAATTGGAGTTGAATTAGTCATTAGAATTTAAAAAAAATGGATATTTTAGAATAAAAAAATGTTTACGACCTCTGGAATTGTTTGTATATTCATACAATATTTCAAACTCTTTATATTTTTAAACAATAACTAATCAACGTAATATCCAAACGATAATTTAGATATTTTAACAATTTTAAACAACTAAATAAACGCTAAGGTAGACGTCCAAATGCTCATCACTGTCTCGGTATGGGCTACTTGCGCGTTAGAATTAGAACGCCCCCCCAACCTCCTCCTCCTGCCTCCTCCTCCGCCTGGAGGGTAAGCCAACTAAACGTTTCTTAAAAAATGTTACGTAAATGTTCATGCCGTTTCATCTAAGTGTGAGTGGCCTTTTGGCGGCGAATTCGTCTGAATATGTGTTGTACAGTCAGCATTAATAGTAGCGCATGAAACAACGCGCCAAAAGTATCTGATATTCCGGATAACTTTTCTAAATAAAGATAAATCTCTAAAATTTATGTTCATAAGTATATCTTTTACAGTCTTAATTGTTCTACACATAGAACCATCACATTTTTTTAAGCTGTTACAGAATGGTAGAAACTTTTGACACCTTGTTTGATCCGTTACTTTTGATGCTGGCTGTACTTAAATTGGTATGAAATAAATGCACGTGCATAAAAATTCCAAGCTGTTCCAAATCTTTTCTAAAAGACTTTTCCTTCTTAGCGACCATCAGCCTAATACGACCCATATAACACGTCAAAAATGGTGGTCAAAATTAAATGACCAATGATGCTCAACAGCACTTAATTAAAAATGATCCATTGTTTTTTTAAAAAGTGCGTGACCACTCCAAAGGCAATATAATCAATATCATGTCATCACGGACGTTAGGGCGTGCGCGCATTAGTGCCGGCTCATCGCGCGTGTGTACATAGCCTCATTGTCGAGGGAGGGTATTCGTTACATTTTTGGAATTTTGGAAAAAGGGTGACTATGGCAGTTCTGCGAAAGACGTTTTATATCAAAATTAAGGGTCTCTATTGCTTCTCATAAAGTTTTAAGTCTTAATGTATTGTTTGTCCGCATTTTCGTTAGCCATAGTTTGGTTTTTCTCAGAAACGTATAATTTTTCAGGATTGCCGTAATACAAACCTAACCTAACCTAACCTATCTATAGGATAACCTAAGGAAATTCCTGAAAAGTTAACGGTTTCAGAATTATGACTAATGATAATATGACTATCATTTAATTATGACTTTCAATCTAATTATGCCAAACAAAGGGATCCGCAAAATTTGGAAAACCAATTAGGGCCACTTGCACCAATCACTAACCCGGGGTTAACCGGTTAAACCTAGAGTTACCATGGTTACCAGTACAATTTGACACTGGTTTAACGGTTTAACCGGTTAATCTCGGGTTAGTGCGATGGTGCATGTGGCCCTTAGGAGTTTAAAATTTTCAAACCTGAAATAGAAATATATTTATTTGCCATTAAATGTGGTACAAAAAGGTGTTACATTATTTTTATTTGAGCCATACACATTTAGACTTTAAAAATTGTATACAAAATTTAAGATTAATTGACATAATTATTTTAATCAAAACATGCATTAAGTATTAAACTTGCTATAAAGCCTGTTCAGAAAAGAAGTGAATAGTTTTGGTGAGATTCATCTGAATCGACACAGTAGAGCCAGAATTATTTATACGTGGACTATGATGCACAGTCATTTAGATATTTTGTGGACCCCTTGTTTGCTCCGATATATTTTATGATATTTGTTGATGTTGCATTCATAGCGATACATGTTAATTGTAATGTAAAATAACTAAACCAACTTTATGGGAATATGACCTCTGACTTAAAACTTCTCCATTTTACACCGATCCCTACAACTTAGAAATTACCAATTTACCTAATTGTCTATGTATGTCAGTTTCAATAGTAGCGGATGAAACACAGCGCCAAAAATATCTGCCACCAGAATACTTCTCCAAATAGAAATATATTTCTACAGTATTTGCCAAAATATAATTGTTATATATACAGAGACATATCTCTTTAGATTAAGCTATTAGAGAATGTGCGAATTTGTAATGTAAAATTCAAGATTATCGCAATTTATGATTCTAATAAAATAGAACTCAATTACTTTAAATGTACGAAGAAATAGAACAAAACGTTTCGAAAATGCAAATATCCAACGCTATTCAATGTTAATTCAAGCAACGGAATTCTCAACCGTGTATTAGTTCTAAATAATTAACCCCCGACGCGTGCGCACCCTCGCCTAAAAATAACCCTAAAAAACAGCCCCATATTCAAATTAACAAAGCATTACTGTGTATTCCGAAACAATTATTTCATCCCATCATCCCTGCCATTACCCTAACTACTCCAATTTTCCTATACAATAATCAACCCTAACATTAAATATATAAGATTGGTTTTAGATTAAAGATGGACGGTGAATGGGCTGTTTAGGAGTAGGTTGTGTGAATTTGAAGTAAAAAGGTGGCACGCGCCTTGTCGTACGCGATGCGAGGTATCTTCCCTAACCATCGGTGATCTAGATAGTGATGAGACTGTGGTGGTATTAAATATCGATAAAGGCACACGCGAATCACATATATAATTATTATCATTGTAAGTACATATTTACATCGTGCAAATTATATCAGTTTCAAATATTTGTTATTTTCGTCGGTTAATCCCTACTAAAATATATTAAATTTATTGAATGACCAAAACAGAACCTTTATAATAATCCCGATACAAATGCAAATCGACAACATTCTTCGTCCCAAACAAACCAATGATGATAGGGTCGTGAAATGTATAGGATCGTGTACATTCTACGACTCTTTTCTTTACGTACAGACTCTATTATCCGCAACAGCCTTTGTCATTTTTAAATAATGATATGTTATAAGTTTTACAAAATAAAGTCACGAATCGCACCCGGGCTATAACCGCGAAAATCGAAGTTCGTCAATTGCGGGCATTTTTCTCTGTCACTCTAATCTACGTCTTAGTGAGAGTAAAAGAGAAAGATCCCCATGGCTCTAATGTCCCCATCACACTGCCATCATACTGGCGAGTATTGGCCATTGTATCGGTTCTATGAGCAATACCTAAGACTTGATGTCGGTGTATGGATGGTGTCTTCGTCCTCGTTCCTCTTGCTATTCAATTTACTAATTTGTCGCTATTTTTACTCTTTCCACAACGTTATCGATAAGCGGCACGTCACTAGAGCGGCGCGTACGCAGGTGCCAGTTCCGCTCGACGCACGCGCTTATCGCCGATCCGCACCTGGATAGATGCGCCGATAGGATTTACTAATCGCGAGTCTAGATCCATCAACGGTCTAGCGTTGACTGAGACATCAACTTACAAGAGGACTTGTGTTGAAAGTAGTCAATGCCGTACATTATCTGAGACAAATGTCAAATCTAGATCTCTCTCTTTCTTTGTAGCTCTCACGGCGGTGTAAGATTTTATGTCGTGCCTATTATTTTTTTACAATTTCTACTAATCCAAGTATTTCATACTGATATCGTCTGTGATGAATGTAATCTACGCCAATAATAAGGAATATAATTATTGGCGTACCTAAATCATTTCTATGAATTTAGGACCTCGGCGATCGACTCGCCTGCTTCCCTAAGCTCGTGCTCCTTGGATATTTTGAATAACTTGACTTATTTAGAGGATTAAATTCAACTGTCAATAGCAGATTGTTAACCAAGGGAGGATGAAAGGTACTCTTGCCTGCCGAGATCGCCTGGTACTATTTATACAATGTGCGCCGTAACAAAACCAAACGGTAATGTCTTTTGTATACCACGTCGGTGGCAAACAAGCATACCCCCGCCCGCCTGATGGACGCCTGCAACTAGAGGTCCAGAGCCTCATTTCCCCAGGTTCCACCAGTCTCCGCAGCGAACGGAACGAAGACGCACATCACGTTCAAGGTGGAGTACTTGGCGAATTTGAATGTTGACTTACTTGACTTATTGTCCTATGTCCCCTAGATGGGGCAGAAGGCGTCCACTGCGCCATCTGGATCGGTCTTGAACTTCGTGCTTGAGTTCGCTCCAAGTCTTCCCAATAGCCTTCGCCTTTGCAATTATATTCCATCGCCAGCGCCAGGTCTGCTTTGGACGGCAACGTTTCCTCTTTCCTTGGGGATACCAGTCTAGGGCTTGCCTCTGTATGTGATCAGGATCCCTTCAGAGTGTATGCCTTTTTTTTTCTAGGGGGGAAAATGCATTTCGCATACCACCCGGGTGCGGGGGGTGACCCGAGTGGTTATGTGGGACTCCCGTCTAGGCTAATGAGGCCCACGGTATACCCACTAAAAACCCCCCATATGCCACCTCGCCGCCTTATTGGTGGGGTTACAGGAACGCTTGCGTACTCATCCGCGACCCCACCGGCGGCAGCTGCCCGCGAGCGGCTCCTTCGCGAATGCCCGAAGGCCCTTCACGCGAGGCGCGCCAGATGGTTCGACGCGCCTTCCTCCTCGGCCTCCGTCCTGCAGTGTAACGGACCCCCCCGAGCCCGCCACAAGGAGGCCACTGGCGCCAGAAAACTCCCCAGCGCCCGGCGGCAGATGAGGTCCATGGTTCTGCCGCAAACCACAACTCGGCTGCAGAGGACAGGGAGAACGGCACACCGTAACACCGACACTCCTCTTC
This sequence comes from Cydia pomonella, assembly GCF_033807575.1. Classification (NCBI taxonomy): domain Eukaryota; kingdom Metazoa; phylum Arthropoda; class Insecta; order Lepidoptera; family Tortricidae; genus Cydia; species Cydia pomonella. Next base: position 2,530,715 of record NC_084705.1, on the reverse strand, counting down.
CTCTGCAGCCCCACCAATGCCGCTACAGCGGAACGGCCCCGCCAAGGTCGCAGGGGATAGGGAGAGTGGCGCATCGTGATACCATCACGCCTCTTCCCCTGCGATCCCACCTCGGCCGTCGAGGATAGGGAGAACGGCTCACCGCAATACCGACACTCCTCTTCCTCGACGGTCCACCTCCAACGCGTCACAAGCGGGCTTACCAAGCCCACTTGGAGCGTCCTCCTCGGGCCAGCCAGCACCTCAAACAGGCCGGCCCTGGTGGCCTCTTCGCTTCACCGTGGCAGACCAAGCCACGGCTACGCCCCTCCACCACGACAAGGTGGGCAACCCTCGGGGGGCAGAGTGTATGTGTGCAAGACTGCACAACCTTTTATATAATTTTACCTTTTTTTACTTATTTTTGTCTATGGTTTTTTATACTGTTTTTGTCTATTTTTACTATTTGTCAGATTACATTTTGTTTCTCAAAGAAAACCAGTGCATTTTACTTAAGTCCACTAAATTTGGTTCTTCTACCGCGGATTTAGATGATAACTCGTTCTAAAGCTGTGAAAATGAGTGAGTCTCATAAGGGAGACGGTGAGGCGGTCGTGAGGGATACTGATCCGCCCGCGCTGCAAGCCGCGGTGCCCGCCCTTCATAAACCGATGCCGACACCTTCCCGCGTGGCGAGCGGTGCCTCGTCGCGCTCCTCTTCCACCATTGTCGCGCGCCAGCTTGAGGCGAAGGCGCAACATGCGCGCCGATTGGCTGAAATGGAAAAGGAACGAGAGCGGCAGTCCGCTGAGCGGGAACGCCAGGTTGCAGAACGCGCCGCGGAGCGCGAGCGTCAAGTTGCGGAGCTCGAACTGCAAGCTAATCTCGCTGCTATAGAGGCTGGCGGAAGCCGACGTGGCAGCCACGGCACGCGCAGTCGTGCGAGTGTTCAGGAATGGGTAAATAATACAATTCCTAATCACAATGAGCAACATTTATTAAGTGCCAACCCACCTTTCAGATTTGACGATATTGCGGCCCAGCACGAGCCACTGGAATCGAGAGAGCAGCACGGCGTGAGTGCCGCGGCAATTAAAAACTCTCCCGAGCAAAATCGCCCTGAAGACGGAGGAGTGACTCGCTTAGTCAATTCGCTCGACAAACTGATAAATAAAGTTAATCAAACGAAGATTGATTTACCAAACTTCGACGGCAAGTCACATTTAGATTGGTTAGCTTTGAAAAGAGTTTACGAAAATAAAGCAGATAGTTTCTCGCCTACTGAAAATTTAGCTAGGTTGTCACGCGCCCTACGAGGGACGGCGCGCGAGGCCGTGGCGGGCCTGCTGGCGGCGGCCCGCGACCCCGGTGCGGTGGTGGCCGCGCTCGACGCGCGTTTCGGCCGCCCCGAGCTCGTCGTCATGCATGAAGTGACAGCGGTGCGTGCCCTACCTAAGGTAAGCTACGACGGTAAGGATTTAGTGGTTTTCGCAAGTCGTGTTCGTAATTGCGTAGAAGTAATCCGCATGTTAAATAAGCCCGACCATTTACGCTCGCCTGAGCTGTTTCAAGCACTATGGAGCAAACTGCCTGCGCTGCTGCGTCCACGGTGGTTGGATTATGCTCATTCATGCAATGGTAGCGCTTCAAAAATTGAAATGTTTGCGGATTTCCTCTCGCGCGAAGTCGACCTGCAATGCAGATTTGGAGGCGCTATTGACCACGCGCCCGCCCTAGTTTCCCGGCCGATTGGTAATAGGGACAAAATAAACATTATTGCTGAAAATAATCATTCGTCCGATAGTATTTCAACATCGTTAAACACGCATAACAATTTTGAAAATAATTGTCCATTATGTAAACAAAATCATGACTTATCTGTTTGTGACAAGTTTATCAAACTGTCAATAAATGATAGGTGGCAATTTATCAAAAAGAATAAAATGTGTCATAGGTGTTTGAAAAAAGGTTTTCATAAGAACAAAACTTCTTGCTTGAAAAAGGTATGTAGCGTAGAAGGTTGCGAGATGCGTCATCATAATTTGTTACACGGGTCAAAGTCTGAACGCGTCGTTACTGCGCACGTCGATGTGGAGGACGACGACGCCGCCGACGACGACTCCGACGCCGACGACGAGCAAGTGCCATCGACATCTAGCGTAACTGCGCCCGCGGCCTGCAATGTATCCGAAGCGGCACCGCTGCTTGACGACTCGGAACACGATATTCTGACGCATGCGACCTCTTCATCTCCCAAAGTGCCTTCTGCGCGGCCGTTATTAAAAATAGTAGCTGTCACTGTGTCCGGACCCACTGGTAGCGTTGACACATTCGCGTTATTGGACGATGGGTCCTCAGGAACGTATATTGACTCTGAAATTTCGTCTCAAATTGGAGCGAAGGCTTCCGATAGGCTAATTCACTTAGATTGCGTAGTTGGTTTAAGCAAGGACATTAAAGTGCAGTATGTTAATTTTAATATACAGGGTCGTCATTCAACCGAAGTTCACTCTATTAAAAAGGCTAGATCAATTAACGGTTTAGGCGCTGCACGACAGTGTGCGTATCAAGATAGTGTGCGCAAATACCCTTACTTAGCAGATATAGCCGGTGAATTTTGCTACGGGGACGTAAAGCCTATGCTGATAATAGGACTTGACAACTGGCACTTATCACTTGCTACAGACGTGCGCAAAGGAACCAAGACACAACCTGCAGCCATTTTAACAGCCCTTGGCTGGGTTTTGTTTGGTTTCGGTTGCAGCAAGACTAAACGGGTTGACGTTGTAAACCATATCACATTAAGCGAGACTGACTCTGATAGCGATTGTTTCACTCTAGAACGACTCATTAGGGAGCAATTTAAGATCGATTCAATTGGTATATCGAAAAAAGAGGCCCGCAATGCTGACGATGAGCGTGCCATACAAGTACTAGAGAGCACGGCTCACCGTCTGCCGGGTGGCCGTTTTGAGGTAGGATTGCTATGGAAGGCTGATAATCTGGATATTCCTGACAGTTACAAGTTAGCACTGTCCAGATTCCTCAGCTTAGAGAAGAAAATGATGAAAGATCCTTGCTATGCCGAACGTTATCGTCACAATGTTCATGACATGTTATCTAAAGAATACGCTGAACAATGTTCTTCTGGTCCTGCTTCTGGACGTCCTGTTTGGTACCTTCCTCACTTTGGCGTGATTAACCCAAATAAACCCAATAAATTGCGAAAGGTACACGACGCGGCTGCAAAATCTCACGGCGTGTCATTAAACTCTTTGTTATTGACTGGCCCTGATCTTTTGCAACCTTTGCTGGGTATTCTAATGCGTTTTCGTGAGGGTGCTATAGCTTTAAATGCCGATATTCGTGAAATGTTTCCGCAAATCAAAATAATTGAAAAAGATAGAGACGCGCAAAGGTTTCTGTGGCGAGATACCCCAAGTGAACCAGTAAGAACATTCCGCATGTCATCCATGATTTTTGGCGCTGCATCGAGCCCGTTTACTGCCATACACATCAAAAATAAAAATGCTCTAGAATGGCAGGAAACTTATCCTGAGGCAGCTCGAGTAATCATCGATGACCATTACATGGACGATTGCATTACTAGCTTAGACGAAATTGACAAAGCTGCCAAGCTGGCAGCTGATATTTATACCGTACATGCTCACGCCGGTTTTGAGATGCGCAGCTGGACGTCAAATAGTCCAAGCGCGCTCTCGTTGTTGCCGAAGGAATCCTTGCTCGAGGTGCCTCGCGCTAATAATATTGACGTCGAATTAGGTCGCCTGGCTACGCCCGTTCGCACGCTAGGCCTTATCTGGCAACCCGCTAACGACCTGATAGGATTTAATACAGGTGTAAAAAAAGATACCGTGTTGCCGGAGAAGTTAACAAAGCGAGGGGTTCTAGTGCACGTAATGAGAATTTATGATCCGCTTGGAATCCTTGCACCAATCGTCGTTCGTGGTCGTATAATGTTTCAAGACGCTTGGCGCAAGGGTTTGAACTGGGACCAGGAGCTCTCTCAATGTGACAGCGCCGCGTGGAAGTCTTGGTTTCAAGATCTGATCTCCACTTCCAGTTTGAGGATACCACGCCGCTATAATTTGAGCGATCTCGAGGTAGCAGGGTGCGAATTACATGTGTTTTCGGATGCAAGTGAGTCCGCGTATGCTGCTGTGGCCTATTGGCGCTTTCTTTATGTGAATGGTGATATAAGACTCTCTCTCATCTGCAGTAAAGTCCGTGTTTCTCCAATCAGGCCTGTCTCCATTCCCCGTTTAGAACTTCAAGGTGCTCTAATAGCTGCGCGCCTTGCCATGTCGATATGCGAAGCCCACCGACTAAAGCCAATGAGACGAGTTTTCTGGTGCGACTCGATGACTGTGCTGGGTTGGCTTCGTAGTGATGCGCGCACCCTTAAACCCTTTGTATCTCATAGAGTAGGCGAGATACTAGAGCTTACAAACATCAGCGAGTGGCACTGGGTACCGAGCAGGGACCGGAAAACCCGTTCATTTGCCTTACCCGTTCGGAATGGGTAACCCCTTCATACGATAAGCTAATCGTTTGGGTAACCCGTTCAACCGGTTACCCAACAATAATGATAACCCGTATTATTCAGATTAACCTAATCGTAACAAGTGGTTACCGCTTACAAGAGCTGATTCGGTTTGTGTTTTGCGTGTACTAACCGGTAACCTTTCGGTTTAGGGTAAGCCTTACCCCTCTCCCGCGCCTTTCCCCCGCCGCTGCGGCACCGCGGGAGAGATGGGCATTACGTAATTGATTCGATAGGTATATTGTAACTACCGACGTAAAAGTACTTTTCGTTAATGTTGACTTACTATATAGATGCTTATTTGTATCCGGTTTATAACAGGTTTTAGTAATATGGCGGCCACACACTTTGTCATAAAAATAATCATTTTTAGGTTTTAGGGAGTTCCGATTTCGAAAATGATGACGATTTTGGAATTCAAGATGGCGGCCATGCAGTAAGTCATAAAAGTCGCCATGTAAATCGGTTTTTAGGTTTATGGGAGTGCAGAATTAGAAAAAGATGACCATGTTGGAGTCCAAGATGGTGACCATGTACTATGTCATAAAAATTGTCATGGATGTCGTTATATAGGTTTTAGGGAGTGCAGATTTCGAAAATCATGACTATTTTGGAATCCAAGATGGCGGCCATGCAATTTGTCATAAAAGTCGTAATGGATGGAGTCCAAGATGGTGACCATGTCATAAAAATCGTCATGGATGTCGTTTTATAGGTTTTAGGGAGTGCGGATTTCTAAAGTCATGACTATTTTGGAATCCAAGATGGCGGCCATGCAATTTTTCATAAAAGTCGTCATGGATGTCGTTTTATACGTTTTAGGGAGTGCGGATTTCGAAAATGATGATCATTTTGGAGTCCAAGATGGCGGCCATGCAATTTGTTATAAAAGTCTTCATGGATGTCGTTTTATAGGTTTTAGGGAGTGCGGATTTCGAAAATGATGACCATTTTGGAGTCCAAGATGGCGGCCATGCAATTTGTCATAAAAGTCTTCATGGATGTCGTTTTATAGGTTTTAGGGAGTGCAGATTTCGAAAATCATGACTATTTTGGAATCCAAGATGGCGCCCATGCAATTTGTCATAAAAGTCGTCATGGATGTCGTTTTATAGGTTTTAGGGAGTGCGGATTTCGAAAATGATGACCATTTTGGAGTCCAAGATGGCGGCCATGCAATTTGTCATAAAAGTCTTCATGGATGTCGTTTTATAGGTTTTAGGGAGTGCAGATTTCGAAAATCATGACTATTTTGGAATCCAAGATGGCGCCCATGCAATTTGTCATAAAAGTCGTCATGGATGTCGTTTTATACGTTTTAGGGAGTGCAGATTTCGAAAATGATGACTATTTTGGAATCCAAGATGGCGGCCATGCAATTTGTCATAAAAGTCTTCATGGATGTCGTTTTATGGGTTTTAGGGAGTGCGGATTTCGAAAGTCATGACTATTTTGGAATCCAAGATGGCGGCCATGCAATTTGTCATAAAAGTCGTCATGGATGTCGTTTTATTCGTTTTAGGGAGTGCAGATTTCGAAAAAGATGACCATTTTGGAGTCCAAGATGGTGACCATGTACAATGTCATAAAAATCGTCATGGATGTCGTTATATAGGTTTTAGGGATTGCAGATTTCGAAAATCATGACTATTTTGGAATCCAAGATGGCGGCCATGCTTTTTGTCATAAAAGTCGTCATGGATGGAGTCCAAGATGGTGACCATGTACTATGTCATAAAAATCGTCATGGATGTCGTTTTATAGGTTTTAGGGAGTGCGGATTTCGAAAATGATGACCATTTTGAAATCAAAGATGGCGGCCACACATATTGTCATAAAAGTCATCTTGGTAGTCGTTTTTTAGGTTTTAGGGAGTGCGGATTTCGAAAATCATGACTATTTTGGAATCCAAGATGGCGGCCATGCTTTTTGTCATAAAAGTCGTCATGGATATCGTTTTATAGGTTTTAGGGAGTGCGGATTTGGAAAATGATGACTATTTTGGAATCCAAGATGACGGCCACGTACTATTTAATAAAAGTCATCATGGATGTCGTTTTATAGGTTTTAGGGAGTGCGGATTTCGAAAATTATGACCATTTTGAAATCAAAGATGGAGGCCACATATTTTGTCATAAAAGTCATCATGGAAGTCGTTTTTTAGGTTTTAGGGAGTGCGGATTTCGAAAATCATGACTATTTTGGAATCCAAGATGGCGGCCATGCTTTTTGTCTTAAAAGTCGTCATGGATATCGTTTTATAGGTTTTAGGGAGTGCGGATTTCGAAAATGATGACTATTTTGGAAGCCAAGATGACGGCCACGTACTATTTAACAAAAGTCATCATGGATGTCGTTTTATAGGTTTTAGAGAGTGCGGATTTCGAAAAAGATGATCATTTTGGATTTCATGATGCCGACCATGAAATATGTCAGAAAATTAGTCATGGATGTCGTTGTATAGGTTTTACGGAGTGCGGATTTCGAAAATCATGACTATTTTGGAATCCAAGATGGCGACCATGCAATTTGTCATAAAAGTCGTCATGGATGTCGTTTTGTAGGTTTTAGGGAGTGCGGATTTCGAAAGTCATGACTGTTTTGGAATCCAAGATAGCGGCCATGCAACTTGTCATAAAAGTTGTCATGGATGTCGTTTTAAAGGTTTTAGGAAATGTGGTTTTCAAAAATGATGAACCTCAACCATGTGTATCGTAAAGAACTCGTCAAGACATTTAAAATGAGCCTAAACTCGATAGCATTATGGGAAGTCAACGATGAGTTCCGCTGATACCTTCCGATTCCACCATCAGACCTTCGTCACCATGTGTATCGTAAAGAACTCTTCACGACATTTAAAATGAGCCCTAACTCGATAACATTACTAGTAGTTATCGATGAGTTCCATCAACACCTTCGGATTCCACCATCAGACCCTCGCCAACATGTGTATCGTAAAGAACTCGTGAAAACCTTTAAAATGACCCCAAACTCGATAGCATTACTAGTAGTTATCGATGAGTTCCATCAACACCTTCTGATTCCACCATCAGACCCTCTCCACCATGTGTATCGTAAAGAACTCGTCAAGACCTTTAAAATGAGCCCTAACTCGATAAAATTATTAGAAGCCATTGATGAGTTCCACTGACACAGGAGATGTGCACAGACAACTAACGATAAAGACAAAGTGACAATAATAGGAGTAATAGGTACTAAACAAAAATATACCAAAATCAATGCAACGCCTTACCATATTAGGTAATTTGCCTTAAACCTTAGCATGTGTTTTGAAATCTACGATGTGCGTTACTTGACTTAACGTACACTTTTGTTTGAATTAGCAATATTAGGTCGGCAAATTACAAAGCCTTTGACAAATACCGACTGCCGCCGCGCCGCGCCGCGCACTCGCACGTGCACGTAGGCAATGGAACCGCCATGTTTCGCGTCGGGCGCTACGTTAATAGACCATATGCAATTTACGTAAAAGCTAAAACAGCTTGTTCGTATTTAATCAGCGCTTGAAGCGATAACCCTTTCCCGGGTTTTTAATATCGGTAAGCGCTAACCTGAATTAATTCAAATAAAAGGATTAGCTTCTTAACCGGTAAGCCAATCAAAAGCTTACCGAAATGAAGCGGTTTTTGGAACACAGCTTTACAATAACCCGGGTTTTTGAACGGGTTAGGGTAAGCGGGTCCGGTCCCTGGTACCGAGTGACCTAAACGTAGCCGATGATGCCACACGCGTGAAACGCATTGTGCTCTCTACAGAATCTCGCTGGATCTCAGGACCCGGCTTTCTCCTTTCTTCGGACTGGCCCGCTGAACCTCAAGTTGATGTCAGCGGACTAGGCCGCGAAGAGTATAAAAATATCATTCATCTTATCACCGAGACTGATCTGCCCGCACCAGTCTCTGCGGATCCAAGTCGATTCAGCTCGTGGCTGAGAATGGTGCGAGCAACGGCAAAGGCGCATCTATTCATATCATTATTGCGAATGCGTAGTATGAGAAGACGAGATGCGAACTTCAACCTTCCTCGTCTTGAGGGACACTTATGTACCTTCCATCCAACTTGCACATCCTCTCCTGGTACTTCTAATCCCCCTAATATCCCACCAAAAATAACCGCGAGCGATATTCGTCTAGCCGAAACTCATATTTTACGGCAAAGCCAACTGGATTCCTTCAAAGAAGATATCTTGCGAATAAAGAACCGAGACCCGTAGCCTCGAAGCAGCCGCCTTTTCAAACTGTCCCCCTTCTTAGATGACAACGGTCAACTTCGAATGTTCAGTCGTATAGCGGCAGCCGCAGGCGTCACTGATGAAGTTAAGCGACCGCTGATTTTAGACGGAAAGCATCCGGCAGTACGCCTCTTAATAGCCAGATATCATCAAAAGGCTGGCCATGCGAACAAAGAAAAAGTCTTGAATGAGCTCCACCAAAGATTTTGGATTTTAGGCCTTAGAAATGCTGCCCGATCAGTAGCCCATGGTTGCCAGTTTTGTAAACTTCGCCGTGCCAGAACATTCACACCACCGATGGGAAATCTACCAGAGTGTCGATTGGCTCATCATCAAAGACCCTTTTCCTTTGTCGGTCTAGACTACTTTGGACCCGTCCTTGTTTCAGTTGGTCGCAGAAGGGAGAAACGCTACGTTGCCCTATTTACGTGTCTCGTCATACGCGCCGTACATCTTGAAGTGGTACACAGTTTAACGACAGACGCGGCCATAATGTGTCTACGCCGTTTTATTGCTCGTCGAGGAACACCACAAGAGATCTGGTCAGACCACGGAACAGCCTTTGTTGGAGCAAACAGGGAGTTACGAGCTCTTTACGCCGACTCTGTTGAAGATTTTGCTGCCAACGAATCAATCAATTGGCGTTTTATTCCTCCCGCAGCACCTTTTATGGGTGGAGCGTGGGAGCGATTAGTTCGCAGTGTCAAAGGAGCTTTGAAAGTGACCCTCAGAGAACAGGCTCCCTCAGACGAAGTTTTAAGCACACTGTTAGCAGAGGCTGAAGCCCTTGTCAATACGCGACCACTTACACATGTCTCACTCGATTCCGATGCTGATGAGGCTTTAACACCGGCCCATTTTATACTCACATCTCCATCTGGACGCCCTATTCCCGCTACCCTGGCCGAGGCGGATCTTCTCAGCAGGAACAAGTGGCGCAGAGCAGTAAGACTCGCTGACCACTTCTGGCAGCGCTGGGTGAAAGAATACCTGCCTTGCTTGTCACCACGCACCGGAGGAGGCTCTCCACCTAATATTGCAGTGGGCGACGTCGTAATAGTGTGTGACTCCAACCTGCCTAGAGGCTCCTGGCCCAAGGGTCGTATTACCGCATTGTACCCCGGTAGAGACGGGATAGTAAGAGTAGCAGATATCGCCACCGCCGCAGGGGTTTTACGGAGACCCCTCAAAAAGCTCGCTAAAGTTCCCGTTTCTGTTTCTCTTTAAAAAAGGGGAGAATGTGCAAGACTGCACAACCTTTTATATAATTTTACCTTTTTTTACTTATTTTTGTCTATGGTTTTTTATACTGTTTTTGTCTATTTTTACTATTTGTCAGATTACATTTTGTTTCTCAAAGAAAACCAGTGCATTTTACTTAAGTCCACTAAAGTATGCCTACTCCAACTCTACTTCCGGCGCTTAGTCTGCTGGTCGATCGGAGTCTCATTGCAGCATCTCCAGAGGCTGGTATTATAGATTTTCTCGGGCCAGTATATACCGAGTTGAATGTGCATGTCAAATTTCATGTTATTTCAGAATGTCATTTTAAAATATGAGCGTAACTTTGAATGTGTGGCGGCGACTAGCTGCTAGCTAGCTAGTGTGCCTCAGGAGCCTCCAGCGTGGTGTCCACTTATCATCAAAGGAGCCGTAGATATTTGCCGTCATCGTCGTATTAAAACAGATCACTATGTCATTAAGATGTGATGAAAGCGCCTTCAGTAACCAGAATATTACCCTGCCAGTCTACGTGTCTGAAATGTACGTTCAAAACAAGATCAAATATCGGGTCGGTCTATTACATATATCTCAAATCTCTGTTCTGATAATGTTTAAAGACTTTTAAGTAAGTGTTATACTTCGTTTTTAGTTGCGATTTCTCAATTTCTGCCCTTACACAAATCTGTAATAAAAAGAATAAAGGTACGATTCCTAATACTAGTTACAAACCGAATGTTGCTACTAAAGAGTATCGTTAGTTCGGTACTACATTTCAACTGAACTACTGAAAAGCTGCACTAGTTCGGTCAACCGGACTATTGCTACTATAGTTCGTGTCATCCACGTTGACGCGCAGATTTGTCAAATCTAACCTTTAATACCAAGAAAATACAAATCAAGGCACGCGTCTTCGTGAATGACACGATTATAAACGATTGCACTTAGTTTACATACTTTTACAACAATACACATCAGATTCAATAGGGATGATATAGAAAATTAACCCAGGCGGCATTCTTTAACCTGCAAATCGATTATTTCTAAATTATATGAACACGAAATTAACCAGAATCGAATTGAAAGGGCACGCGATCTTCAACGATACAAACCTAAGCATTACGAAACCGCAACTTTTAGCAGGTTTGCTTTTGACTATATAATTGTTTACCTCTTCTTTTCATCTTATGAATGGTATTGACAGCTTCCTGTGCGTAAAATGTATGGAATCGGCCGTTTAGCTTAATGAGACTAAAGTTGACTGACAGACAGCCACCAAACAAGGCACAGGTTTGAATTACGGTAGTTTCTGATACCCACAACACTTATTGTGCTGAAAACAGAAACGAAATTTATAGTACAGTTGATTCGATCGCGGCACGTGGGGTAATTTTTGAGCTTTAACGTCTATAATTATTCTAGTTCGTTGGTTGGTTGGTTGGTTGCTTGGTCGTTTGGTTGGTTGCTTGGTTGTTAGTTCGGTGAAAATGTAATGCACTATGAAGCCGCTCTGATGACGCAAACCGAAGGCAAACTGCATCTGCACTGTTGCCTTTTACCTACAAACATTCAAGATAAGAGCGTACTTCCTTAGCGTGGTTTTCTTAATTTTGCCTCTGTAATGCATTGCAACTAACACCTCCATATTTGAAATTGTGTTAAAAAGTTCCGTTATTTTAGCTCTTCTATTCACCTCTAATATTGAAAGGAGTCTTATTTATTACCTCTGTAATTGAAATAATGTAGCGAGTAGAATTTTTTATGCTGCTCTGCTATCATTCGCATCACCACAAATGCCGTCTTCTTCCTTACTATGTGTCAGACGATTTGTCTGCTCGTTTGCCTTCTATGTCATGAAAATACCAGAAAGCCACTTTTCGGTTAAATCGACGAAAAGACACATTATGTGATCATTTTTTAGGGTTCCGTACCTAAGGGGTCAAACGGGTCCCGTTTATTATATTACTGAGACGCTGTCCGTCCGTCAGTCTGTCTGTCACCAGGCTGTAACTCATGAACTGTGATAGTTAGCCAGTTGAAATTTCTACAGATTATGTATTTCTGTTGCCGCTATAACAACAAATACTAAAAACAGAATAAAATAAATATTTCTTTCCAATCCCGAGGTTCTCATCCAATCATCGAAGTTAAGCAACGTCGGGCGGAGTCAGTACTTGGATAGGTGACCGTTTTTACAGATAATGGTACGGAACCCTTCCTTCTGTGGTGCGAGTCCGACTCGCACTTGTCCAATTTTTGTGTACTTATTGGAAGCTCTTCCGCTTTGTGGTTCCCTGATAGTTACTTTTTTAACATATTATAGATATTACGGCAAATATGGCATAATATTGGACATTACTGTCACGGAAGAAAGCTGTGGTAACAGCAGTGGAGCCATGCAGGCAGCGTTTTACTAAGTTTCTTTTATACACAGATTTGTGAAGTAAGATATGTCATATACATTTTTTACGGCTTTTGCCTTCCAAGTTTATCGAAATCCTTAATAGGGAATTAGGCAGTGGAGGACGGCTTCTCCGAAAGGTAGTCCTTATTTTTCTTTCTGGATATCGAAGTTTTGGAAAATGTCTCATTATTTTTGTTTTTTTTTTCTGTATTAAAATAAGAGTTAGGAACTTATAAAGTTTTGTATACAAGTAATTTTTCTCTTTTTCTTTTTTTTTTAATCTTTTAATAGCCAAAACATCTAGAAAAGTCATGAATCTTCCTACTCTTTTCTCCGTCCGTTTCAAGCAGGTAAAATAAAATTAGTGGTATTAGGTATTCTAAAGTTAATGTGATTATTAATGTATTATTTCAAAATTGTATTGTACGTACATTTCAAACATAATCTTGTGTTGTTGATGAATAAAACTACTATGTACTTACTTACTACCGAAGAAAATTACTACTACTAACACTGGTGCAACAATGTATCCAAATTTCCGCTGGTTTGGTAGCTCCAGTGGTTTGGGTTCAAAAGGTTTTCAAAAGAAAGTTATTATAAACATACGAAATAAGTATTCGGATTAAGTATTCCGATTTCAGCCAATTTAAAGCCGGTTTCAAATCTGAAAATAAAACATATAATTATGTACGAGTATGAAGAAAATAGTTTCACTGTTGAAATATTTATTATTTTGGATTGACATAAACTCCTATATACTCGTTAGTATCGAACCTGTGTATCGATCGTTGAGAAATGCAACCTGTGAGGGCAAATACTAAATAGCCATTAGGTCATACAAAAGCTGAAATGTAAATCTTCGCATTCGCTCGGTCAATTACCTAGGCTTTAGATGATTTAACCAAAACCTACTATGTTGCCAATTTGGCAATAAACGCCATCCTTATCATCATCAAATTGGCATTAATAGGGCATTAGCGCAGCGTGCAGCGGCGCCGCGGGCGGCGGGGAGCGCACGCGCGTCTGCGACGACTGCACGGTTAGCGCGCACAGAGTAACATTTAGTGAGTAATACTACAAATACTTGAGTACAAATTAGAGGTGAACGCGGCTAAAGTACCGGAGGTAAGTGGTTCCGATGACATTAGGAACGGATTATAAAACGGAGCGATTCGTAAGTTGTTTTTCGCGAAAAGTTGGGACACTATGCCGTTGTAGGAGACTATTTTAGTTGCTGCCCTTATAGTAGAATAGTGGTTGTGGACAAAAAAGAACAACGCCACATCTAATCCCATGGAATAATATATATTTACTTTTTTTGTATTAACTGTTGGTAGTATACTCATACACAAACAATAATTTTGAGGAACTGCAAAACACTTATTAGCGTATGTGAACCGATATTCAATTTTTCACAAATAAGTTAGAATTTGAAACAAAGGAACAATTAGCCCCATAGCCGGGTTAGTTGTTCAGCGACTGATCTCATAAAAAATGTTCTGGTAAGAAAACCGTTCAACAATGAAGAAAACAATATCAATAGGATTGTTTCCATCTACAAATCTTAGGGCAGAATTGTATCCCAATAAATTCTTTTGGATTATAAGAACATGTTAAACTACTTATAGGGGACCTGTAATGACCATATTTTTGTAAATATTGAATTTAAAATATCTTTTGGCACACGTCACGTGACCAAACTCGAAACGTCATTGAAGATTCTGATGACGTCACAACTCTCGGATTGACACTGTTGACAGTTAGGCGATAAACAAAAAATGACAAATGTCAGTTGACAGTTCGTATCTTCTACGTGTGTATGTAGTTATGTGTCAAACCGTAAACTGTGACGTCACACAATTTTCAAAGAGCGTTTTGGGCGCGAAAGCATCTGTCAAAATATATTTTGTTAATTTAACATATTTAAGTTTTAGTATAAAAGTTGAATTTTAGGGCAACTTTTAGTTAATATAGAACGTAATCTTTCAAAAAATTGGAAACAACCCTATTCAGACACGCAAATAATCATTCGTTAATATAGCGCAAGCCACACATTTTATTCACACTATTTTCATAGCTAAATTTGGTATTTCAACTGTCAGACCAACTGGCTGTCCAACTGAGACAGCAATTCGTAAATATAATTAATAGAATCAGGCGTTACTTTGCGGAAATCCATGCTAATTAAAGCAAGAAATAACATTAATTGTTTGTAAAAATACGCAAGTAAGTATAACGGATTAGCACTAATTGACTAGCACGTTATTTTCTCGCGGGTTAGCAAAGTCAATTTTCTTGTTTTAATTCGTAAATGTAGCTATGGTTCTTTATAATAGATAGGTAGATAAGTCGCCGCCGGGTTGAGTCGTGACCCAAGTAATGCTGGAGCTCTTCTTCATACCTACAATTGCAATTCGGGATAGGTGTCTCAGCGATCGAAAGGAGAGTAGAGGAGAGCACCCTTTGATTGCTGAGTCGTTATTACAGCATCAGGCTAGATTGTTGTAATATGAACCCTTCCAAATCCTTACAAAGATTGATCTAGGCAGTGCCCAGTAAGCACCTACTTCCTCACATTCAACTGGGGTTGCTTCCGGAGACGCAAACCCAGTTGAATTGAACCACTTTTCGCATTGGCATATATCTAAGGAAGGGCTTTACGAGTACTAATATTGAGCTTACTGTGGGATTTAGTCAATTTGTGTAAGAATGTCCTTTTAAATTTATTTTATTATTTTTATTTTAGTTCAGTGGTGTCTCTCACGAATTCGAGCCAATCGTGCAATCTGCCGCAACTCGTTGCGGCCAATCGCGCGCGTGACGCGAACTCATCAACCAATCGCGTTGTGGCGTTAGACTGCGCTATTAGCTCGAATTCGTATGCGTGACACCGCGGTACCGGCCCCATTCATTGCCCGTAAGCCCCGTCCTTAAGTATGTCAATGACTTTTCGTTAATTTCTAAGCATTTCTCACACTTGCAATTTTGCAATCCAGTCTTTTAGTTGTCTCTGAATTTACCTACTCTGTAATCATACCGCTATCAGAGCCTCCGAGCGACAAGCTGCCTCTTTAGCAGAAAGCAATTCGATCAAATTAGTATTATGTCAGACTTATTCGTGCTACCGGAACATTTGATTGACTGATTTGGCTAAATCAGGGGTCGGCACCACAATTCACGAGCCACATTCAGCTCTAGACCTGCAAATACACCCAAACAAATTGTCACCCCACACTAGCGTCTACAAGCGTCGACGTCAATTGAACTCTATAGCTGCTACTTGAAGCAACGCGCAACTGCGCAGCGACGCCATTTTCCACAGCGCTGACACAGTGTGGGTGGCCCGTAGAACAGTCAAATCTATATTTGTGCCTCTTTGACATTCCTAAATCTGAGCATTTATACTCTGGTTGGCTCTTCTCTTCAAAAGTTTCCTTGGGCTTAATTTGGGTAACGGCCTCCTAGCCCAGTGGGCAGTGTCCCTGTCGGGTTTCTATTGTTTTTCATAAAGCTTTAAGTCATAATGTATTGTTTGTCCGCATTTTCGTTTGCCATAATTTGGTTTTTCTCAGAAACACGTAACTTTTCAGGATTGCCATAAAACAAACCTAACCTAACCTATCTATAGGATAACCGAAGGAAATTCGTGAAAAGTTAACGGTTTCAGAGTCATGACTAATGATATGACTATCATTACATTATGACTTTCGATAATTATGCGAAAGAAAGGGATCCGGTCCCTGTCCCTACCTGCGAAGCAGGTCCCGGGTTCGATCCCGGTAAGAGCATTTATTTGTGTGTTTATCACAAATATTTTGTTCCTGACTTATGGATGTTATTTATGTATTTATCGATGTAAGTAAATCGTTAGTATTACTTAGTATGGGGCTAGGATATGTGTAAGATTGACTCGAAACATTTTTATTTATTTTGACAAAATGGCGATCAGAAGGAAAAAACCAAAATTCACCCTCATCTAATTACTCAGTGCTTACACCAAGTATAATAATTTACAATATAATCTCCTACCAAATATTTGCAATAAAGTCAACACCGGAAGTGATATTTGTCCGAAGCTCACGCCCATTCGTTACCGACTTCCGGCGCAGGCGCAGCCTCCACGTCCGGTTTTAAGGTTATTTATGTGGAGTCATAACTTAATTGTAATCTGCGGGTGTTGCACTAAACGGATTATTAAAGAAGCTAACAGGGGGAATGTATGAAAGACTCTACACTGGTTTTTTTTTATACTACGTCGGTGGCAAACAAGCATACGGCCCGCCTGATGGTAAGCAGTATCCGTAGCCTATGTACGCCTGCAACTCCAGAGGAGTTACATGCGCGTTGCCGACCCTAACACCCCTCCCTCCCCTCGTTGAGCTCTGGCAACTTTACTATATTATATTACTATGAGTAGGGTCTAGTGTTATTTGGCTGCGGTTTTCTGTAAGGTGGAGGTACTTCCCCAGTTGGGCTCTGCTCTAGATATAGAATGACATCCGCTGCGCTGTGCCCTACCACACAAAGCGAGATGATATTCACAATGCCCATACCTCTCTTTTGGATGTAGTTTAAGGACGTACCCGGTTCCAACGGGTCGGGGTGGTTACGGGTTTTTCGTAAAAATCTTGTTTCATATTTAAACGCCTTTTTTATCGTGCCATATAAATGGAATCAATAGACAGCATATTTGTAGCAGCAGAAAAGTACCTTGTGTAGACGCTAATCTGTAAAACGCGACACAGACTAATTAAGATTGACTATTGTTTTACAAAAAATAATTAGCAAATGGTAATTTTACAAAAAACTTTACTTACGTTTTATTTTGTAAAAATATTACTTCGTAAATAGACATGTCAAGAACTAAACTTATAAACAAACATTTAATTTTTGAACAATTTGATTAATCATAATATAATTTAGAAATATTTTGTTCGATGAAATAATTATTTCAACGAAATAACTATGTTAAAAAGTACCGAAATAACAATTGGGTACGTGACACATGTTGAATATTGTAACAAAATTTAGCTAAATGGATAGAAAATGAGAATTTAAAAAGACATATTGAGATTATAAAAAAATACAAGGCTCCAAAGTCTCAAAAAAAAATGTTTACTTTCAAAAAGAAAAAAGAAAATGGTACCATTCCATTCCTTACATTAGATTGAAAAATAAATTGTATGACAATTAAATACATAAACGCAATATTTCAGGGTCAAAATAGGAATCGTCTTGATCTTCCATACATTTAGGACAGGCTAATGTAATGTGACGTCACATTTTAATATAATTTTGTTAGATTAGAGGCGTTACAATCGTTGAGTGCGAGTGTCAGACTTTAACTCTTATTTATGACCTTTGTGTTGCTTAAATGCCATGAGTCCTATAAAGACATTTGATACGCAGTAAAATCAAGATCGATTGCCATTATTCACAAAAAACTGTCAAGTAGCCAATTAAAACTGACAGGGAATGGCGTACGAGTATGACAATTGGTTGATATACAGGGTGGTTATTTGTTTGATCTTAAACTTTTTGACGGTAGTGTATATAGGTCATAGTGAGCAACTTTTATTTTAGGATAAAAACCGAAATCGCGAAAAAAAAATTGTCTGTTTCATACAATTCGGCTGTCTGACGTTGACATTTTCTATGGGAGAGTAAAAAAAAATTACGCGATTTTGGGGTTGTTCCCATAGTAAAAGTTGCTCGGTATGACCTACATATTCAGCCCGTAAATTTTTGCAGGTGACTACATCGACACGCTGTATAAGAATGATGAGTACTAATAAGCTTGACTAGTTTGACTGGAGATTTTTTTTATTGTATGTTTTGTAACCTACCAATACCATAATTGTGCATAATAATAAGTCTGCCGAATTGTTTTACTCATAATCTCATTACCTTTCTGTTTACAAGCTTGTGTTGTTTTGAAAAATGTTTTTCCAGATAAGGGATGCAAGTCTAACCTAACTTTTCTGGTAACCATTCATATCTGTGAAGGTTGCAGTTTTTTTTATACCACGTCGATGACAAACAAGCATACGGCCCAATAATACAGCCGGTAAAGCATACGGCCGGTGATAATACGGCCCGCCTGATGGTAAGCAGTCTCCGTAGCCTATGGACGCCTGCAACTCCAGATGTGTTAAGTACATGCACGTAAAAATGACCCTGGCCCTTTAAAAATCTGTACAATCCTTTTTTGAAGAACCCCATACTGTAGACTCTTGGGAAAACCACGGCCGAAGCACGTTTTGCTCACTTTTCTATTTGGTTGTAACTATAAGTTGCATACTTCGATGACAGAAACGCATTCCTCCCATCAAAGAATCTTAAAAATCTCAAAAAAACGTCCGTCTTTATTAAAATATTATTGAAATTCACATGTTTTAAATCATTTTAAGTATCATTAATTTGTTAAGCGTAACGAAATAGTAGAGGTTGCCTCCATATTGTAATATTATGCATAACTAATAAATAATATCGAATTCTATCATTGATATTCGGGATTTCGTTTTTTGTAGAAATTAAGAAGCGCTTAGGTCAGCGGGGGACTTGTTTTTTACCAGGTAGCATTATTTTTTGACCTAAAATACTGTTCATTAGTTGATATTACGTATGCATATAAAGTAAAGTTCAAATTTTATATACTATTAGCTAAGGAAAAATAGTTTTTTATATAGTGATCGGAATAGGTAGTGCCATTTCGGGTGAATGACCTTAAATATTGTACATAACATGGATAAGACTTGAGATTCTCCGACTCAAAACTAAAAAAATGTCATTATTAATACATCATTCATTTAAAACTACTTTCGTTTAACAGTTACATTAAAGTTTACTTTTATATAAATACCTAAAGATACAGAGTATAGGTATTTTCCCGCCAGAGCCCATAATTCTTTCCACCCTGTATACTAAGATGAAGAATCCCCCTTACATTATAATCTCATTAGTACGACAGACCGAGATGTATAAAGTTTAATAAAAGCCTTTGCTCTTTTATCCCCTAATCTAATTAAGCGGTGAAAGGTTACCCACTTAACATGTGTATCACACAGCCATAAATATCCAGACAGAGTCGGGAGGCTGATAAAGCTCACGTATAGTCGGCATTATTTTCAAATAAATCACATTTTTTGCCATCATCGACGACAAATATAAAAATGTCACCGCAGAATAAAAGATGTCCATATTTAAAAAGCCGTTTGAGTCGAATAAAATATCTTTCGGTTTTCAAATTCGGAATAAATTTCGTGTCACCTGCGCGGACGCCACCGGAAGAACTCCCATCGTTCCCTCTCTTTCTTCTATAGAACTCCGTCCCTTTTCCACGATGTCTTTTATATTTTTATCGTTTGTTTTAGTTCGTTTAAAGATTTGTATCGAGATAATTTTATGCTTGTTTTATGCGCTATAAATTACGTGGTCTATAGATGTCGAAGATAGAAACGGGCAATTTGTACGTTAGCGATGACAGGTGACAGGAGAGATAGAGATAGAGAATAAGGTTTGTCATAACACTGGATCCACGGCTTTCTTATGGGAAAATATCTAAATCTTATAAAAAATGCAAGCTGGTGCATTATTGCCATTATTTATTTCTGAAAAAATCTACAACTTTTCTTCGATAACTGGTGTGATAGTAAATCATCAAATTTAGAGCCAAAAGTAACATAAAAGCTATTTAATAGGTACTAGTCAAAGGTTCACCTGATAAAGAAGCCAAGGTAATTATTATCTTTCAAGGTATATATTTATTAATATTTACGGGCGGGCAAACAACTTTGTCAGTAGAAAAAGGCGCGAAATTCAAATTTCCTATAGGAGTACAACTTTCCACGCGTAATTTTTTTTAATTTGCCTTTTCTACTGACGGAAATGGCTTGCCAAACTATACTTTTTTACTGTCAAAGACAAAATAAAAAGCTTGGAACACATGAAACAAATTTCCTCTATCCAATTTTTTAGCATCTACATTTCTTACTCCAATTAAACTTAAAAAGTATGCCCTCCCCTTCCTGGCCGAAAACTGGGAAGCCATTAAAAACAATCCGATTAAAAACAATTCTTTCTAATGAAGAGGTTTCAATCATGGCTGTTTAGATTCCCTCGTTTTTGCTCGGCGGTCCAATTTTTAAAAAGTTAATTTTCATTATGATTCTGCTTTGATTATCACTAGTTTCTTCAAATTAAGACTTTATTTCAGTAGCTATAAGGTCGTTATGGACTGCATTTGAAAATGGTGTAAGACTAGTACTGACGATGCAAGCCACGCCTTTTCCTCCGTGGAATATTAATTCTAATAATGTTATCATATTTCATCCCGCTACTGGATTAGTGTTTGATATCATTATTTATCTCTTTTTTTGCTAAGC
Source organism: Cydia pomonella (assembly GCF_033807575.1). Classification (NCBI taxonomy): domain Eukaryota; kingdom Metazoa; phylum Arthropoda; class Insecta; order Lepidoptera; family Tortricidae; genus Cydia; species Cydia pomonella. Next base: position 2,509,911 of record NC_084705.1, on the reverse strand, counting down.
TTCATACAACTGTGGTAAATGGTCTACAAAAAAAAGTCATCATATACCATAATATCTTTGTATGATCCTATGAGTCTAATTTTGCCATAACTTACTAGGAATACCATTTAAATGTGTAACAAAAAATATTTCAAGCGCTTTTAGGGATTAATTAAAAGCAATAGATTGGGATTAAAACCGCCAGGCTAAAGTGGGACTGGGCAGGCCATGTCCGACATATGCAATGCACCCACAGAGGTGGGCAAAACTAGCCACGGAGTGGTTGCCTCAACGTAAACGACGTCATGGTCGGCAACTGGACGGATGCTGCAGTTAATCGGGAAGATTTGAAGTCTAGGGGGGAGGACTTTGCCCAGCAGAGGGACTCATATTCTGATATCAGACACAGACACGACGCGAATGACAGCTAACTGCTAAGATGTCAATGTTACGTTCGAATTGCCCGTATATTTGTGTACTAGTTTGTATTGTACAGTTCAAGTATTCTCACGGCAATCTTACCAAAAACATAATACAGTCGTGAACAAAAAGCCAAACAAATCTAATTTAAACTTTTACTTGCGAGTAAGTTTAGCCGACAGCGTAATTGGCGCACATCCGTCTGTCTGTCCGTCTGTCTGCATGTCGGTACTCGAACTTGAGATTAACTTTAATTTCGCGTCGACCTTTGGAAGGTAATTGTCGATTGAATGCGTTTAAAACGCAATTTTGCACTAATCCTGAACGATATGCCACGGTTTACGAAGCGAATTTAACCAAGTTAAACGTACGACGGATTTACTTGTAGTAGAGTATTTTTCCAAAAAATTAAAACATCCTTAATTTTAATTATATACTATATCAACCCTTATCAAATTCAGCCCTTGACAAGAAGGTGTTAATGAAGACGTTTTTTTTGTTTCAGGGTAAGGTTTCAAGTTAACATGTAATTATTGATACTTGATATAATTATAACAAAAATCTAATCTCTCAACAACATTTTTGACGTGATATTCAAAACATCCCGATGCATTTTTTCTTTTCGCTTGGCTAGGCCCCCAGGTCAGCTAAGTGTGAACAAGGGGCATGTGACACCCTAACGTTCTAAGCTTCAAATGGTTATGATGACCACTATATCGTATAATGCTTACACTAGTTATTTTGCATATAAATGATAAGCACAATTTTTTCCCGATGTGTGGTATTGGTGGTACAAATTCACAGCCAAAAATAAGGTTTCTGTGTTCCCATATCCTAAATATTATGGGAATAGAAAATATACCTTTTGTTTTTATGTGTCGATGTCGGTATGTACGGTCAAATAATTTAATTTCAGTATCATTTCGTACGTTGGCACATTGACAATAAAATGAAGTCCCTAGCGATTCTGACTGAGACAAGTACCCGTACTCAAAACTCAAAACGTACGAGAACGTCATTTACTTTCTATTTATCTCGCTCGCACTTATATGTGTAAGTTACCTTCTCGATAGCGTTTGTCACTGCAGAATGTAGCCACAAAGGTACGAAAAGGTACTGTGATTAAATTCTTTAACTATACCACTAATATTGCAGATAAATATTAATATTATACGATTAAAATTGATTTCAGGAAAAAAAAACTACATTTATATGGAGTCCCTCTCGTCTATTCACTGAAGAATCTTTTTTCTAACGGCTTATTCTATGTGCATTCTACAATTGAACGGGCGTGCGCTATGCGCCGCGCGCTGATTGGTCGAGAGGCGGCCAATGAGGCGACATATTCGTAGCGCATGCGTCGGTAATGTCAAGTGATAGATAAGTTGTATAAACGCTATACGAATGCATAAGTATATTGTTGTGGTTTTCGGTGCGTCCTATACAAATACTTGTAGGTATTTTTCGTCAAAATTGTAATATGAACTTAATTTGTCATATGGCCAAGGTGCTTTTTATGTAACATGAGGTTTGACGACCGGTGTGGCCTAGTGGGTAGTGACCCTGCCTACGAAGCTGATGGTCCCGGGTTCAAATCCCGGTAAGGGCATTTATTCGTGTGATGAGCTGATGAGCATGGATATTTGTTCCTGAGTCATGGGTGTTTTCTATGTATTTAAGTATTTATAAATATTTATATATTATATAAATATATATATCGTTAATTTAAGTACGCTCAACACAAGCCTTATTGAGCTTACTGTGGGACTTAGTCAATTTGTGTAATAATGTCCTATAATATTTATTTATTTATGAGGAGAACGAGCAGACGAGTCGCCTAATGGTAAGCAATTACCATTACCTATGGACACCTGCAACACTAGAGGGCTTGCAAGTGCCTTTAAGATAGGAGTACGCTCTTTTCTTGAAGATTTGAAGGTCGTATCGGTCCGGAAATATCGCAGGCGACAGTTCATTCCACAGTTTACTGTACAATGCAGGAAGTTTCTGGAGAAACGCACAGTTGTGGACTCGCAGAGCAAATTAGGTATCTATTTATTGTGTAACGTGTATTCGCCTAAATATTCTACCCTACTGACCGGACGCTTATACTGAACTTTTGTCTCTATTGCAAACTAGTTACTTAATGTAAACTTTATATACTACACCTTAAGTATGATTATCCTTTAACACTTTTTATCAGGGCTGCCAACATTATTTATATCAAGGATACACCTATCACATCGTTCGTTTAAAACTTAAGCGCATTAAGCTTGATAAAACGTCGTTTTAATTTGTATCTAGACTCGTTTGATTTAAGGTCCAAATTATACATAGCTTAACAAGGAAGTTAGGATGTTTTTCTTTGGATAGAGTGACATCTGGTATATTTGCATAGGGTTGACTGATTGTTCTGCCACTCGGACTTTAGACGTTGACGAGACTTCGGAAATAATGACACGGGGACCCCACAATAGGGGTCTTTAAATAAATAAGACAATTTTTGGGACTGAAATTGGCAATCTATCTACAAAATAATCTATCTTCTTACCCAATTATTGTGACGCTAAAAGAAGTATGTATGTACTGTACAGTCAAGGTTTTAAATATCGACACGGACAAAGTGCCAAAAATATGTACACACTACTTTAATGTACGGTCAATAAGGTCGTGTATACATATTTTTGGCGCTTTGTCCGTGTCGATATTTTATACCTTGACTCAACTTTGTTTTTTTTACAAGATTTTATTTAATTTGCAATTATGGTAATGGTGTTTGTTCGAGTGAAATCTTTCAAGCTGAATTAGACCCACTTCCCGTTCTACGTTTGAGCTGAAACTTTACATACATATTTAAGCTAATCTGCCCGTGCAGCCAACGTGCATATCGTCACGCTCCGTGGCGAACGAAACGCAACTGTCACGGTCGCACTAATACGGAAGAGTGATAGAGAGAGAGATAACTACGCTACGCTACGGGTACGCTAGGAGTAACGTTTACTTAACTTCGGTGATTGGATGAGAGCCTCGAGATTGGAAAGAAATATTTATTTTATTCTGTTTTTATTTATTTATTTAAACTTTATTGCACACATAAAGAAAAATGTACAAATGTACATGTGTTTAGTATTTGTTGTTATAGCGGCAACAGAAATACATAATCTGTAGAAATTTTAACTGGCTAACTATCACGGTTCATGAGATACAGCCTGGTGACAGACGGACGGACGGACAGCGGAGTCTCAGTAATAGGGTCCCGTTTGACCCTTAAGGTACGGAACCCTAAAAATATATTAAAGCTACAATTAAATATACATTGACGACTTCATTCCTTCATTAACAAAAACTAAAATTAACATAAAACCATCCCAAATTACACCCCAACGACACTTAAAATTCCTAAAAAAGTCCTTCCTTAAAAAACGTTAAAAATCCCGCTCAGTTATTAAAACAGCAACGTGTGAATCTAATGACAGGTTCTGTCAAACTTTTGACAGCGGCATCTTACTGTCAGAGTCAAGTTGCGATATCTTAGCAGATTTTGATACGTTATTATTAGTATCATTTACAATGTTAATGGGGATTTATACGAATTGTATGGACTGTATACATGGCAGGCGGGGTTCAAAAAACTGCATGTCATGGATAAAGCTATTGGTTATCGTCGGGTATAGTGCAATATCGCATTAACAAATGCAGTAAGGTCCAATTACCTTGTATATTGTATGTATGTAAATTTATTGCACATAAACAGGTTTTCATAAAACACACAAAACAAAAATAAAAATGTTATGTACAAAGGCGAACTTAGCCCTAAAAGGGATCTCTTCCAGCTTATCAAACACTAACTAATTAATTTAACCGTAAGATTACCGCATGTTCACTGGTAGAAGACACTTATATAAGATTTGGTTACCTATAATTAGATAAGCATCAGTCCTGATTGTCAAATAGATTTAAGAGTATGTAAGATGTATTATCTGTTGGTAATCCTAAATAAATAAAATAAAAACTAACAGGTGAAAGACAATGTAGTATGAACAATAGCAATATGAGATTATTATTGAATGAATGAATTTCGAACTCTTTCGAGTTTCTGCGCCGCGTAAGTAACAAAATAAATGCAGAAAGGTCCAATGTGTATATTATTGTTTGAATTTAGAACTCTTCAGAGTTTCTGGGCCGCGTAACTACAAATGCAGAAAGAAAGGTTCAATTTGTATATTATTGTTTGAATTTAGAACTCTTCCGAGTTTTCGCGCCGCTTAACTAACAAATGCAGAAAGGTCCAATTACATTGTATATTATTGTTTGAATTTCGAACTCTTCCGAGTTTCTCCACCGCGTAACTAACAAATGCAGAAAGGTCCAATTTGTATTTTATTCTTTGAATTTCGAACTCTCCCGAGTTTTCGCGCCGCTTAAGTAACAAATGCAGAAAGGTCCAATAATAACAGTGTATATTATTGTTTGAATTTCGAACTCTTCCAAGTTTCTGCGCCGCGTAACTAACAAATGCGGAAAGATCTAATTTGTATATTATTGTTTGAATGTCTTTCGAGTTTGTTCATTGCGTGGTATTGTACTATTCCCGACGTCATATGATTTCAATACTTAGTCAAGATTCCTAATCATGTATTCGATGATTATCGGCCCGCGTCAAAAAATACTAAAGATACGATATGGATTGGATATGTCAGTGTCAAACAAAAGTAAGTGAGTACTAGTGGTCCCGGGTTCGAATCCAAGTAGCAGGGGCGTAGCTACCGCCGTATCTGCCGTATCAATTATACGGGGCCCCTGGGCCACGGGGGCCCCCAACGTGCGTTTTTGTGAGAAATCTTTACCCTTCCTAAGGGCCCCCAAACAAATTTTTATACGGGGCCCCGCCAAGGCACGCTACGCCACTGCCAAGTAGGGGGTACAATCTTAAATAGAAATGCCCATAAAGCGAACGGGATAATGCGTTAGTTCTCTAACAGCAAGGCGTTCGATTTTCAAAACATCCCGGTTCGTACAAATGAGTTTCACGGAACTTACGTACGAATATCATGATACTTACCAATCGCTTTTTGAAGCCGTAGTTTCTTGTGTGTTGAAAGTTGGATTATGATTTTACATTTATTATTTATATTTATTGGATTATGATATTAATCGTGACGATCGCCTTTTTATTCTTTTTTTTTTAGTAAATACGCATACCTACATACTGATTTAACTAGTGTACATCGCGTACATTACATATGCGTCAAAAGTATGTATGTACAGTCAGCATCAATAGTAGCGGATGAAACAACGCACCAAAAGCATCTGATATTCCGGGTAACTTTTCCAAATATAGATAAATCTCTAAAATGTATATTCAAAAGTATATATTTTACCGTCTTAATTGTTCTGCATATAGAACCACCACATTATGTTAAGCTGTTTCAGAATGATACTTTTGAAACCTTGTTTGATCAGCTACTTTTTATGCTGACTGTACCATTCTCATTGTTTAACAAAAAAGATAAATTTCTCTACATATAATGTAATGTAGAACAATTAACTGTAGCAAATAATATTGAACTTTTAATTTGGTAGTATTAGACGACCTGTCTGGCCTAGTGGGTAGTGATCCTGCCTATGAAGCCGATGGCCCTGGATTCAAATCCTGGTAAGAGCATTTTTTTGTTTGATGAGCATGAATATTTGTTGCTGAATCATGTGTGTTTTCTAAGTACTTATAAAATTATATATATCGTTGTCTAAGTACCCATAACACAAGCCTTATTGAGCTTACTGGGAACTTAGCCAATTCGTGTAAAAAAATCTAAATAAACATATTTATTTTATTTATTAGAGGGTGACAAATATTTATGGTGCATGCGTTGTTTTATGTTATTTTTTTATGTTGAATTTACCTTGAGTTTAGGTATACTTACTCAACTGGATGATGGAAAAGGTCTCAACAACTACTTTATCATCTGGACATTCATAATCAGATATTGATGTGCAATTTGATCCCATTGCTATGTATTTTATTTCGACTATATAAACGAACACAGATATGCCACCATTAATTAATATTATCATATTTTTATATGATATGATAGTTTGATCATTTTTTTACAATACATTTTATATAAATCATAGATAACTTAACTGTGTGTCGTTTATATTGGAGAAAAATCACGAATTGTTGCGACTTTAAAAAATCAGGGGTTCAAGAGCACAAATAGAAAATCACACATAAAATTCAAACATCGTATATTTACAAATAAAAACATTGTTTGACTGGATTTGCCATAACTAATATTACTATCCACTGAATATACTACATAATAGCATAATAACAATTTATCTACAATACTGACTTCAAAGTCCCTAACTACAAGGAATGTTTGGACATAATACTTTCATGGCAAGATGAAAACCCTTTAAAAGTAACTACTTACTCTAAAATTAACTTAAATCGGTAGGACGGATACTGACAAGCAAACTTAATTAAAAAACACAAAATGGTAAGCGTGTAAGATAGAAGACACCTCACTTTAAACCGCAAAGTCAATTAATAAGTGCTTTAATTGGTAACACTGAGTATTCTGGTACTTAATTTTTACAATAAATAAAATCCCTGTATTTATAATTTCTAGACAATTTTGGCATGTCACTACACTGGGCACACTGGGTAATAACCTATTGGAGCAATTCGTAGAGAGCGGCGATGTACGTTTGCGCCATCTGAAGAGTTTCGTATTTGGACAGCTGACGGTCGGCGCCGAGCGAAGGAAGATGGCCTCGGAGTCTGTCGAAAGCCTTGTTGAGGTTCTGCATTCTCCTCCTTTCCCTCGCATTTGCAGCTAGACGCCTCCTCTTCAACACAGCAGCGCTGGTCGCTCGTCCTCTCCTTTTTCCAGAACCTTCCAGCAACTCTGAGTCTTCTGCACTGTCTTCGAAAACTTCTCGCGACAGTCCTCGATAAGCAATATGGCTTGGAGAATCTTGGTTGATGCTGCCGTCCATGGAAGGTGTCGGCTCTAAACTCGACCTTCCAGAGTCAGGAGATCTCGGCCAGGACAGGTAACAGTCTTCAGTTGAATATTCCAACATGACTTCAGACGGAAACATGTCTTTTTCGGAGTAGATTAAGCGATGTCCGTAAGTTTCGGCGGCCATCGTGTGTGTTTACGTAAGCTCGAACAGGTGCGTACAGTCGGGTGTCCCACGGGGGAATGTCTCGGGGCGCCTACCTGTTGTTCTTTATATAGATTCCCTGTTGGCGTGAGAGGGACGAGTGGCGGTTGATCAGGGGTGCGTGAGCGGGACGTCGGCGCTTTTGAGAGGGTAATTTAAGGCCAATCATCATTACATATTTCCTCCCCGCATTGTTAGAGAGTTCTCGATCTAGTTTTGCGGGGACTATTCTGTTCGCTTTGTTGTTGACCTTGGGGATTCTTCCGTAAAAGTGTGTACGGGATATTAATATTTTGCGAAGAATAAGTTTGTATTATACAATTAAACTTTAAGAAACTCTGCGCGGAAAGACAAGTATCATGGATTGTGTTGATTCCCATTCTTCTTTGATAATTAATTATGAATCAGCGAAAAATAATTTCACTTACGTAGCCAATTACGAAATCGTAATTATGAAAACGAACTAAAGGATAGTCCACGACCCTTCTTTCCGCACAGACTCTACACATGTTTTTGACGTAGGCGGATAAAATAAAGTGGTTTTAGGTAGTTATATATGCTGACGTTCAAACTTCGTGACAAAAAAATGAAACGTAGTGTATTTACGTGATAAGTCCCTTTTCGATACATCAGTCCTTAAATATTTATAAGTAGACAATAGATAAATGTTGTTTTTGGGATTATGTTTTTTTTTTTCATTTAGTTGCTGGAGCAGAATCTAGTGCATTCAATTTGAATCGTTAAATATTACATTGCCTCTGGCATGTTTGCGGATGCACATGTAGATGATTTTTATGCTATTAGGCGAAAAAAGAATGCATCAGTGGTACACCGTATACGCGGGAGCACCAACGGGATCCTGAAAATGATAGCCGAGCGGTTAGATTCTGGTATTTTGGGACGATTTACCGAATTGCATGTTCACAAACGTGCAGTTCGGTAAATCGGCCAAGATAATCAGCAATCTAAAGTTACCTTATTTAATTTATGCAATTTATTGTGCGGAAGGTAACATAACATAACATAGGTTGTAAGTTGATACTAACAAATATGGACTGTATTAATTGTCTGAGAATAAATAATTTTTATTTTTATTTTATTTTTATTTTTTTATTACAGTTGCGAACTTTTCAGATTCACCTGTTTGCTCTCTGGCTGTCTATCTGGCCATCAGCTTTACATTTACATTAGCTGTCAGGAGGACCAATTTCTTAGTTCGAAAACATGAAATTAAGTACAGTCAGACCAAGATTCCTCTTCGAGCCATAATTTGAAAAAATCATCATTATTATCAAATTCTATGTAAATAATTATACGATGTTATTTAATGACATTTTTATAGTTGGCTTAAACGCACTCTACGAGTATCTTTTTATATAATAAATAAACATTTGGGCACAATCTTCCACATGCAGATCGACCTAGCCTAGGGATTGCAAACCGGATTGATTTTCAATCCGGCCGGATCCGGACGGATTTTGGCCGTAGTCCGGCCGGATCCGGCCGGACCGGATCCGGTTTGGTATAGGGATATAAAAGTTAATTAAATGACATATTTTTATAATCTATAATTTGAAGTTAATAAATAACTTCTTAACAATAAAATAGAACTTGGTATTAAAAAGTGTCACAATGTCAATATCATTTTAAAAACAAAATTTTTAAATCGGTAATTTATTATATTTAACCATTCTAAAGTGCTCAAATTTTCGTTTACAACTATAAATTTGATTAGTTTCCAAAGCCTGATGATGGGATGTGGGGTGAGAATTGGAGCTCCTTGAAAGGACAAGTTTTCGTAACTGTTCTTTGATTGAATTCTTTGTAGAGTCTGTTCGGAAAGAGAAGAGTCGTGGAATGTATTGGGCCCCATACATTCCACGACTCTTCTCTTTCCTCACAAACTCTAACGTTGACATCCATTCTAGCATAGAGAAATAAGAAGTACATAGAGTGCTCACTCCATACATCAGTTTTGGTAACAAAACGCTTATTATTTTCGTAGTCGACATCTAGCATCGAGTAGCGGAACTCTCAGTGCTGCTACTCGACAATAGATATCGCGGCAAACAAAAAGTCTAATGCTCAACGATTTTCCGCTAATATTATAACCAGAGTAACCGGAACTCTATTTTAAACTCCTACGCTTACTATTATTTATTACTTTTAACGAAGATATTTTACTTTTAACCAATTAGGATTTTAAATGCGCTCTAGTATTATCTTGCTCTAATTTATTTGTCCGAAAAAGTAGTAGACTGTATGACTTAAAAAAATTGTACTTTTTTTAATTTATGGAAAAGTATATTGGTCAAATTATAAGGAACAACACACGACACGACGATCTCATGCGAAAAATAATAGAATGTATGATTGAAAACCATCTCGGAAAGGGACTCCCTAAGAATAGTTACATAGATCAAATAAAGAATTGGCTAGACGTAGAGTAGCATGTACCAGGAGATGAAGGAAATTGCATTAGATTGGATGAAATAGTAAAGACAAAAGATTCTCTCTTAAATTTGAATAGAAAAGAATCTATATTTTATCTTATATATCGGAGAAAACTAAAGATTATCAATATTATCATATATTATTCATTCACACATATTGATGAGCCCAACTGTAGTCGGTTAATCTCCTATCACAACATTATGACACGACATTAACCTTCTCTTTAGCATAAATTACAAATGCCTTCTATGGCATCTCCATCCTTTCATTTTTCCTTCTATTACAGTATTTATGTAATCGTCATATCGTGCCACCAACATGAAAGAAGAAGAAATCCTCTTCTGTTCCCAGTCATCGTCATAATAAATATATTTTTATCTTACTAAATTTAAACTTTTTCATTCGTTTTTTGTTCTGTTCAACTTCATACCTCGTATCCGTTGCCTTTTCCTCATCTGAAACGCACAGCGCGTGCTGTATTTAGGCGTTTTTTTTATTATTCCGGATCCGGTCCGGATCCGGTGATTTTTACCGGATCCGGTAGCTCCTGAAAAGTGCCGGATCCGGCCGGATTACCGGATCCGCCGGACCGGATTGCAATCCCTAACCTAGCCCCAAACTAAGCAAAGCTTGTATCGTCTTCTATTAAATAAATAAATAAACCAGCCAAGAGCATGCCGGGCCATGCTCAGAGTAGGGTTCCGTAGTTACTCTTCCGTCACAATAAGCTAAACTGAAGCTTAAAGTATAGTAGATTGTTAACCAAGGGATGAACTGTGGATGTACGTCTTTTTACTATGAAGGGGAAACATTTTGAGATAACTCAAAAACAGCTAAACTGATCATGCTATAGGTTTCATTTAATGTTTTTCTTAAGCTCTGCTTCCACGATTTTCCTAGGGTTCCGTACCCAAAGGGTCAAACGGGACCCTATTACTGAGACTTCGCTGTCCGACCGTCCGTCCGTCCGTCCGTCTGTCACTAGGCTGTATCTCATGAACCGTGATAGCTAGAGAGTTGAAATTTTCACAGATGGTGTATTTCTGTTGCCGCTATAACAATAAATACTAAAAAAAGAATAAAATAAATATTTAAAGGGGGCTCCCATACAACAAACATATTTTTTTGCCGTTTTTATAAATAATGGTACGGAAACCTTCGTCCAACTCGCACTTGCCCGGTTTTTTTCATATTTTTTGAACCTACGGTTCAAAAGTTAGAGGGGGGGGGGGGGGCATTTTTTTTCTTTCGGATCGGTTATCGCCGAATATATTCACTTTATCAAAAAATGATTGTTGAAGACCCCTATTCGTTTTGAAATACCTTTCCAACGATACCCCACACTGTAGGGTTCAAGCAAAAAAAAAAATTACCCCCACTATACGTGTAGGGGAGGTACCCTAAAAAAAAATTTAGATTTTATTGTACGACTTTGTCGGATTTATTGATTTATACATCCATGCCAAATTTCAGCTTTAGCACTCACGACCACGGAGCAAAGCCTCGGACAGACAGACATGACGAAACTATAAGGGGTAACCCGCCCCCCTCGTTGAGCTCTGGCAACCTTACTCACCGGCAGGAACACAACACTGAGTAGGGTCTAGTGTTATTTGGCTGCTGTTTTCGGTAAGGTGGAGGTACTTTCCAGTTGGGCTCTGCTCTAGATCTGGAATGACATCCACTGGCTGTGCCCTACCACACAAAGCGATATGACATTCACAATACCCATACCTCTCTTTTGGACGTAGTTTAAGGACGTACCCGGGTTTAAAATGTCAATTCTAGATTTATTCACTAAATAAGTCAAGTTTTTGTAAGCACAACTTATAGTGCTTAATAAATGTCAGACTAATATGAAATGAAAATCAAACTTGAACTAGGTATTGACTGAAATAAAGTTATGGTTATGACGTCATTACTTTGATTGTTTAGAAGATTGCATTCACAAATAATTTTCAAATAAGAAGAATATCCAATTGGAAGTAAGTCATGGGTGTTTTATATGTATTTAAGTATTTATATATTATATATATCTTTGTCTAAGTACCCTCAACACAAGCCTTATTGAGCTTACTGTGGGACTTAGTCAATTTGTGTAATAATTTATTTATTTATTTATCTACTCTCTACGTTATTCTGACTATTTTCTGGTGCTTTATTTCGTGCATGTTGTGAAATAATTTATTTTACAGTACTTTAGCGCACTAGTGCGATAAATAGCACATTACGTAGCTATGTCGACAATTTAAAGGGCTATATATTATGTACTTACCTACTGTAAAACGTTGTACGATACATGTGCAAATAGGTAATTCGCAATTCGTGTCGATTTAAAGCACTCCCTTCGGTCGTGTTTGTTATACATATGTATGTATCGTTACTTGTTGCGAATTTCCCATTTTTCGCACTTGTATCGTAATGTACTATTAAATACACAACACTGTAGTAGGTAACATCCTTATATGTAGTAGGGATTTAAGTTATATACCTACTCATATCCCAGATCTTTTATAACCAACTTTGCACTCGATGTAGTCATAGACTTTCCATTAAATCTAGGTAGTGGAACCAGTCGGGACCCGACACCGGCCGGGAACGGAACCCGCGATATGGTTTTCACGAGTCGCGTGAAATTTAAGACACCCGAGTGTAGGTGGCCCGGTGGGACGTGGAGACAGGAAGGTTGGATGCGGTATCTTGATGTTGTGTAATGATCATTATTAAGTACATCATTATCATTATTCTGTCTTCTGTGTAGTTCTTTTTAATTCAACTTAAAAAAGTTGAATTAAAATGAACAACCACTTTAAAGTTCACTAATTTTTAGATATTTTAGATATTATGTGAAAAATAAATAAATGATTAAGGAGTAAAATAAATAAATAATAAAATAGGGTTATTAACAGGTGTATTCTTTAAGATTATATGTACAATTCATAACCTGCTTGTGTTTGATTTGATAAGTCAATCATTATTCAATTTGAAGAGCTTTACATAATAGAACAATATTGTAATAAGAAAATGATTACTGATGGTATTTTGAAATTTTAACGTACCTTATTTCATTTAAAATATCTGTTTGATTAATATTTCAATTTGAAGAAACTTCGTTAAAAATATTTAAATATTAAGTACCTAATTCGATATAGGTACGTTTAAAATTCTAGTCAAATCAGTAGCCATATTTGTTTACATTTTTGCCATTTATATTGAAATCCAATCTAGATAGCGCTTTGAGAATTATTTCACGCTAAGCTAATTCGTTTTCTTTAATTTAAATTATGTTTAGTTTCATGCTCCTTTTAATTAAATTTTCACGTGAAACCTGTACAGTAAAGATCTTAATGATCCTCTACACGATGAACCATTCGCATCGCATGGCCATTTCGCTGGTCCAGCGCTGGTAGAGGAGCCATAACCATCGCGTGGCCATCTCGCTGGTCCAGCGCTGGGCCATCGTGCAGAGTAACTATAAGATGCCGCGTCCATTCTTTCTTGCACATGCCATGCGTTTGCGCATCTCCCCCGGCCGGTGGTCCGCGTTTTCAGCAGAGCCCACTGCACTCTCTCACGTCTACTAATTAATAATTAGCTCAATGAATGAGGCTAATGAACTTGTGTATTAGGACTCGAGGAAAGTAAGCAGGCAGGATATATAAGATCATCCCCTTTTTTTGCAAACTCGTTCGCGTCTTTCCTGTTGACATAAACCTAAAGCTAATTTTTACGCGGCACCTTTACCTTTACATTTGGTCAGTACTTGAGACTCAAATAAGAAAAACGGGACATCTATATACGAGAGTCGTTAGCTTTGATTGTATTTTCCATAGAAGTGAACTATTTCTAAAATGTGTTTGACCCATTAAGCAAAAAAATGGACACAAAAAATATTGGGACTACTTACTTACAGACCTCATCAAATATTAGGTCTAGCATACCATATACTAAAAACATTTTATTAAATCCTCCATCTGAAGCATCGCCTTATACGCCTGCGAAACGTGGACACTGACACAAAGAGATAAAGAAAGATTGGAAAGCTTCGAAATGTGGTGTTGATGAGAATGGAAGGGATTAATTGGACAATAAAAATATCAAATATGAGAGTTCTAGATAGGTTTAAAGAGAAAAGAAATATAATAAAGGCAAAAGAAAATAGAGGATGGTAGGTACTAATTGGATATCTGCTACGATACGATCTGTTCCTTAAGAACACCTTAAGAACACCATAGAAGGTAAAATAGAGGGAAAGAGAAAAAGAGGAAGACCGAGAAAAAATATTTCAACCAAATAAAAGAAAAGGTTCAGGTCGTGTCATACCAGAAGGTTAAGGAGTTGGCAGAGGACCGGACGAGTTGGAGATTGCTCCACCGACAAGAGCACAGCTCTTAAATATGAAGAAGAAGATATGCCATATGGATTGGATATGTCAATGTCAAAAGTGAGGTTTTTGTTCGAAGTTTGAAGAAACGTCACTTTTGAAACTGACATATCTAGTTCATATCGTATCTTTAGCAAATGTTTGACGATTCTTAAAGTTCGAATCGGGCCGTTAGTCTGATACGCCACTTTTGATGCTGAATATATATTTAATTAATAATTTTATCAAACAGGTTAATGAAAGAGAGGAGTATTCCTTTATGTGTGAGGGTGTGGGTTAGAATACAAGCTAAAGCCTAACTTTGGGAACATCCACAGGAGAGGCTTGAACCTAATACGAGTAGGTAACTGTGTATTGTAACATAGATTAAGTACGTAATCGTAACATTTTTTTTTAGATTTGACAAACAAGTCATCTTGGATATTTGGTTAATCAACTTGTTTACACTTAAGTCATTTATTATTATAAAGTCAACATTTATCTAGTCTTTAGCTTAAATTATCCTAAATTATCTATCTGTTTATTGAATTATCTACGTAAACTTGCCAACAATTTAAATCTTAGTTCATATCGATTAAGTCAACAACAATTTTCTCGATATTTAATAATATGTGAGTGATTTTATCTTTCTGTTTTCAACCTTTCATTTTGTCTTCTCCATGATTTAACAATGACATTTTTTCAACCAAATAGATTCGTCAGCTCTGTCTAAACTAAATATCCCCGCGGAGGTCAGAAACACGTTTTTTGCGATTGCTTCACGGCCCATTAGGCAAGGATCGGATTCCTTGGTAAGAAGGCTCTACGCGACCCGCGCGACCTGATTTACTCTGCATACTTGATGATATTGCACGTCGAACTTTTTGTTTAAAAGTACTTTACACAGGTGGTTGAATCCCAGTAAAAAATAATGTACAGGAAGGATTTGCATTAAATAATATGAAGGTACAATCTTATTAGCATCAACAGTAGCGAACAGAATAACGGCCAAAAGTATCTTCCACGCTTTTTTGTAAGTAGGAGCATATTGGGATTTTCGTAAAGCTATTAGAAAATGGTTAAAGCCTGACCAAGTGACCAGCAATATATGATTATGCGCCATATTGCGGAATTTCATTGGAACTAAATTTTTCATACTAAACTGAACTGTCACCCTATACATGAGAATAACAGCGCCCTCTTGAGAATGATTATATATTTCTGGTTGGGCTTTAATTAAAGCCAAAATTGTCAAAATTCGTCCTCTACTGTTGATGCCAAAGAAATCTACAATAGTATTTAAATTGGAATCTATACATTTACTTTTATGTTTACTTGGCTTACGTCTGTGCTTCCTTTCAATTATCTTTACACTTTCCACTATAACGTTATCATAGTTTCATCGTCCCTACACTTTCACTTTACATGTCCAATCAACTGCAATAGCAATACAGCTTCAGTTGATAATGCGGCACACAGTGGCTCTGGTCACCATAGAAGTTGAGTCGACTGACGGCGCCAGCCAGCGACCAGCGTCCAGCTCCCCTCCCCACTGTTGCTTCGAACACACCACCCCCCGGCGACGTCCGTACTACCACGCTTAACTCCCGCCATTTTGAATCATCACTTCCAGACAAGAGAAGCTCAGTAACACTTATCACCTCAGCCAATCTCAGTTCAACGCATTGAGGATAATCCTTGAGAATATCATTCAGATGTGACACTACAAACTCAGCTGCTTCTTTGGCTTCCAAACTTTCACGAGATGCAGGCACTCTACTATGACACGCGCACCAGTGGTCATCTATATCTGCTGACCTACATGTCCTGTTACTTGGGACAGGGAGAAATAAGCTGATGTTACGATGTTTTGAATAACTTTCGTTGACGCGTAAATTTATTCTTTCATTTTCAATGTTATCTAAAGTTACAAGATCAAGTAATGTAGAATGAATATCGAAAGGTGTGGTTAGACGACGGCTATTTAATTTTAAATTCGCATAGGCCGAACTGTATTTTTCACGAAATGATGGCGGAAATAAAGCAAATACAAAAGGCAGTCTGTCTTCTAAATATCCTTGCCTGGTTTGACGAAATGCACCCCAGCGCATGCCATGGTCGCTCATGAAGATGATAATACTTTCATTCAAATATCCAGAATCATGCATTTTGGTAAAGAAATTGGTATAACTTTCATCCATTACCATTGGATAGTTTAATCTACCGTGACTCATAGTGATTTCCCAAAAGAATCCGAATAGTTTACTCTTCAAAGTTGTTGCCAAATCTTCGACATAGTCCAGGAGGATTTTGAAGAAGAATTTTTCATTCATGCAGAGGAAAGCGTGATTATCCTTATTTGTGCCAGCGTGATGTTCAGCTTGGTGGATGAAAGTGTGAAAATAGTAATCAGTAGGAAACCCCACAAAGCCCCGTTTCACGAAGTCAAACATGCCCATGGATGCGTTGTCCTCTGCCAAGGCGGTCGAGTATCCAGCTCGTTGGAAGCGCTCCCAGATGAAGGGACAATTGTCGAAAAAAGCTCGTGTACTTGGAAGACATGTATCTTCCAGTTCTGTATCTTTCTTCCCAAGTAGCACAGCTATCAGATTCGGAAATGTGTTGTCTCCTATTTTATTGTATCCATACAGCTCTACGGCATCCAAGTTTTTCAAATAAGCTGCCGTTTTAGCCATCGTTCTGTGGAAATTTAATCTCGACACAGAATCTATGCCTAAAATTAACACGTTGTAAGGTAAATCTTTTTGAGCCTTATAATCTTTGCTGGCTTCTTTCTCGCGAGCAAAAATAAGAAAAGTATCAAATACAGTTTCATTATCTCCGCAAATAATTCTAACAAATTCATGAGCAACTTCTATTGTGTCATTAAAATATATACATTTGTTATATTTCACTCTTTCATCGTTATTTGTTGCGGTTATATCATCTATCTGGGTTGGACGATAAAACGATTTGTAACAGCATATCAGGTTATTTGGATCGTCTATTTTATAATACTTTATATTTTCCATTTTAATCCAAATGTGAGTCTTATTTGATTCCACCAAAGGATTACCTTTACAGGATTCCATATCATTGGGATAGTTTAAAGGTATGAATTCCCGCACAGATTCTTCAACTGTGTTCATGAAAGGTATGCGACATCCCTCCATATGGATAGTACTGGCATTTTCAGATTCATATTCTTCGTTATAATCTTGGTTCTCATACAAATCCTCATAGTCTTCTGATATTAAGAACAAGGTATTGTTAGACCTTGATGATACAATGAACATGAGAGTGCTTCCACTAAATAAGGCAGTCAGGAGACATATACATTTGAAGGTAAAACGGGGTCCAGGTGGGATCCTACGTTTGATGATACCCATGATGTCACACTTACAGATCAAATAGTCACATATTTAAGTGTGGTAGTAGAAACACTTTACAATCCACACAGTTCATATTTTTGTGTTCATATTGAAACGTATGAAGGATCAGCAACGCACGTGTGACACCTATGTAGACGCAAGCGTCCATAAACGTCCATAAGCGGTAGACAATACATTTGTTTCACACCTTAATTTTTTATTAAAAGAACAGTTTTCACCAATGATATCACCAATACTACTTTCAACCTCAGACTGGTTAGAAAAACATTAATTCGCCTCTTTTATCTACTAGGCCTAGGGAAGCAGGAAGCAATCTTCTAAATAATTAGCTTCCGTGTAAGATTCTACATCCTCATTAACTGTTCAATTTCTTTTACTCGCTGCTTTGAGGTAAATCTTGAGACTTGTCATCTCAATGCTGTTTGAGTCGAAAGGATATTTCTGACTACAAAGTTTAAAATGTAAGTATGTATCAGTGATACATCTTATAATATACTTTTAAACGAGGGAAATATATCTGATAATCTAAAGATTGTGATTTTTTGGTTGTCTGAGTAAAATGCGAAGATAAACAACTGCAATGAACCGTAACGGTAACGAATTCCAGTAGCCAGCAAAAACTAGGTTATTAGAACAAGATTCTAAGATACCGATTTAGGTAATTTCTTTATCATGTCATGGAACTTAGTTTTAATATCTACTGTCACTGGCAATAATAGTAGAACAAAACGGGTAAGCTATAGCTTACGAGTTTGCAGAGCTGCTGGACCACCCCAGGAGTCTAGACACATCTGTGATCGATGTGGCAAGATTCGGCCATTGGTCTATATAGTAAACACCCCTATGATAGAACAGGCACCAGTAATGGGATGGCATAGACAAATCCTGTAAAACAAGTATTTACCATCAGTTTTTAATCGCTGGCAACGTTTTACCATAAACAAGACCCAAAGAACTGCTTACGTTGAATTTTTCATTGATTTTATTTAGTTTGAAAATTACTGCCACCATACATCCCATGATCGAAGCAAAAAACGGTGGGTTTAAGTGGTTAATAATACTGAAACCAATTGCAGTACCTTTCATTAAATACATAGAATACATTAAGAATGAATTGGACATTCAACTTTTAAAGCATAAAGCGGTAGAAATTTTACAGATGTCGGTGAAATATCGAAAATACTCCAAATTTTCTCTTAAATGTCCCATGATTGGTGCCGTGAACATACAGTCATCGCAGTCGATGTGGGCTGTAGACTACTTCCTCAAAATACCTCCATATTCGAAGCAACTATAGTCTGCTAAGATGCTGTGGCCAATGACGATGTGAAGCTATAGCTATAGTGACGCTTTTATTAATTTATTAATAAAAGGGTAGAAAAACGATGTTGTATTGTAACAAATTAGCAAAAAAATCTTATTTTAAATATCTTAACTTCTTATCTGCCAATAGTGTAAAAATATGGCACCATTTTTTGTTTGTTTGCTTATCATTGGTTTTATTGTAAAATAAATGCCTCGTCAGGATACCCAAGCGTCCCAAATCCCCAATCAGGATTAAGCAACATTAAGGTAAAAGTAACTGTGCCTGTCAGTCGGAAGTTACCCCGGAACGGAATAGGGTAACGGTAACCCTTGCGAACCGTATCTTGTGTCTAGTTTTTGTGTTTCTAGATGACTTGCTTCCGTCTCTGGTTACCTTGCTTTTGTTTACTATGAAATTGTTGGAAATAAACAATGCTTTTAAATGGTACTTATGCATGTTTTTTTAATACCACATCAGTGACAAACAAGTGCACGGTCCACCTGATGTATTAGGTAAAATAAATAAATATTATAGGACATTATTCCACAAATTGACTAAGTCCCACAGTAAGCTCAATAAGGCTTGTCTTGAGGGTACTTAAATACATAGAAAACACCGATGACTTGAAAAAAAAAAAAATTTTTTTTTAATTTTAGAGTAAAATGTTTGTTACATTATATAGGTACACTAATCATACTTAAATAATAATCTGTATGTTGATGGGTACCTTTGAGTTTCTTTGGAGGTGTGTGCAAGGTTCTGTACAATGATTTCATTTAGGTACATGTACTTAAATGTCAAATATTTTCTCCATAAGTTCCGAAAAAGTCATTGGTACAAGCCGTGGTTTGATCCCTCGTCCCTCGACCTTATTCTTAGTGCTTGGCTGCTTGTATTTAGTAAATAGGCGCAGTCAACCAATTTCCTAGGCCACTATAGAACCTTGTCGCTTTAAGAGGATACATTAGTGGTCATTTCACCATACAAACGTTTTCGACATTTTCCGCTCTGGATTTTGTCCCTGGATGAATATTTTTTATATAAGTTCAATATTAACAGTATCTGTCTCTATACGTTTTGCTTTTTTTGATATTCTTGTATTTATTAGAACTAGATTACTTCAAACAGCGCTAAAACGGCCCAATAAATGCGCCGTAAACAGACGCCTAGCATACAAAATCGGCAACAATAAACGCAAAAATCCAAATAGTCCGACACAGATAATTTTGTTATGATTCCTTTCCCAAAATTTCGTTGCGATTGGTTAGGGTTTGGAGGAGGAAAATGTCGAAAACATAACCTCGATTTCTGAGTTTATTACGCAGGAATTTCCGCCTGAGCTGCAGTTGTCCTTATCGTACTAATTTTTGGAACTTAAAAGGGTTCAGCTGATATATTATCTTAACGACTGGATACATGACATACATCACTTATTAAGCGTGGTTGCAGAAGATAAACAAATTTATTCATAATGATATGGTTCTATAGTTCAGGGTTCAAATCCTGGTAAGGGCATTTATTCGTGTGATAAGCATGGATATTTGTTCCTGAGTCATGGGTGTTTTCTATGTATTTAAGTATTTATAAATATTTATAAATTATATAGGGTATATACAAGCCTTATTGAGCTTACTGTGGGACTTAGTCAATTTGTGTAATAATGTCATATAATATTTATTTATTTATTATTTATTTATTTTTTATTTATTTTTTATTTATTTATTTTTTATTTATTTATTTATTTATTATTTATTTATTATTTATTTTTTATTTATTTATTATTTATTTATTATTTATTTATTATTTATTTATTATTTATTTATTATTTATTTATTATTTATTTATTATTTATTTATTATTTATTTATAGTGGCATAGGAATCAAATGGTTAGATGTCCATAATCGATTTTAAATTTCATTCGTAATTAATTTACATCCAACTAATACTCAACATCAATATGTCAAAACCCAGTTTATTATCAAATGCTTATATTAAATTAGCTAAACAAGTCTTATTATTAGTATTAGATAATGTTTTAGAACGAAGCCAGATTATACCCCTGTGTGGCCTAACTTGATCAAATTATCATAATTCCAATAACGACCATGTTAGCCAACATGATAAAGAAATTAACCAATTCGGTAGCTTAGAGTCTTGTTCGAATAACCTAGTTTTTGCTGGTTATGGAAATTTATTAAGTGAAATTATGATGAACTCAGTAAAAATGCATGTACGCAATTTTATAGCCAGCAAAGAACATAAACATATAAAATAATTGAAAAGATTAAAATAATGGTCAATTAAACCATTATATACACACTAAAAACCATTATATACCACGTAAAACCAGCGCCGTTGACCACGCTAGTCGTGCCGGCTGCATTGCTGAGTGGAGACCATTTCGGCTTCACATCTCTGTTTCTACTGTTCTGTTTATCTTTGCCCTATATTTGCTATATGTGTTATTGATGTGTTGTGTTTCTATTCTATTCTATATTCATTGGTGCTATCATCATTTTATATATTTTTATTAGATGTTATTTTTAGTAATAACACATAGACCTATCTCAATAGTAATAAACAATATGGATAAGAATATTCCTTGGAGCTCGCGGAGCCATGTAAAAAGAAACTTATTTATGTGGTGTCATTCTGCACTTTGTAAATATTAATTTCCAATAAGTTAAGTAGTATTGACAATATAACTAAGTGCCAATAAGACAATTAATGCAATATCATTATCATTAGACTTAAGAGGGCAGGATACCTGTAGTCGTCCGTACAAGAAGAGAAAATATTTTTCCATTTCTAAATATTTTCCATTTTCCATGTTTTCTTAGTATGTTATAGACACAATTAAAAACAAGGGATTCCTTTTTTTTCAAAATTTGCATTTTTTTTAAAACGTAACCTACTGTAGCGGTCGACATCAAAATCAAAGTGATTTGTTAAGATTTAGTTAGTGGAAACCGTTTTCTTCCAAAATAGAACTACATAGAAAAAGTACCGTTGTTTCGTTAGGATCGAAAAGCTATTCTTCCCTCTTAAGAAATGAGACAACTTCAAATAAATAATATTATAAATTTACATCAATAGTTGCCCATATCTTTCCTCTATCAAATACCACACAAGATGTTAGTCTATCGGAAATGACATAAACGGAAGTCAACACAGATAAATGCAGTCATCATTGAGATGAGTGTTTAGCAAATTACAGGGCGGCAGGGCCCTAGATAGTAGAAGCTGTGAAATTTGACGGTTTTTACCACCTTGGGAGGTAAACTACCGTTTTTTGAAGAAATATGCCATTATTTTGATCAAAAAACGATAGTTTACCTCACACAGCACGGTATTTATCTCTTAAACTGTTTGAAGTATTAAAAAACCGTTTAAAAGTATTGCCTTCAATGTTTTTTTATTCAGCAAAAAGATGTAGAGATTTACCGTAAGGTCGTCCTTATAAATAAAAAATAAAATAAATGAGGGAAGTTATATAAATAAATAAATATTATACGACATTATTACACAAATTGACTAAGTCCCACAGTAAGCTCAATAAGGCTTGTGTTGAGGGTACTTAGACAACGATATATATAATATATAAATATTTATAAATACTTAAATACGTAGAAAACACCCATGACTCAGGAAAAAATATCCATGCTCATCACACGAATAAATGCCCTTACCAGGATTAACCCGGGACTATCAGCTTCGTAGGCAGGGTCACTACCCACTAGGCCAGACCGGTCGTCGGTCGTCGTATATAAGTTCTAGTACCCTAAACAAATTGATTTGATCTTGGAATTGTTGGAATCGCTACTACACTTTATATATACTTAAAAAATAGAATGCACTAGCTTTTGCCATGTCCATATGATCTTTCATTCTCCTTGTCACCCCTTTAGTAAAAAAAAAATCCGGGATATAAACTATCCTATATTGTACTCCGAGACTGAATTTCTCATTTCAATTGTTTCAGCAGCTAATGCGTGAAGAGATTACAGATAAGCAGACATATAATTGCTATAGCGTTCATAATATTACGAGTAGTATGAATTTTTCTATCTAACATCAAGCGGGCCTTAACAGTGACTGTGATAGTTTCTAGTATCATATACGACAGTAAGAAATAACAATCATTTTTTGAACCTTACCCCGTTGCAATAAGATTGACAAATGGTCAATTAACATTGTCAACGACATCATTCAAAATCATTGCATTGGTCACGTCATCGTCATTGAATCGTCCCGTTGAGGTAATTTGCCACATTCTTAACATGGCAACATTCCTGGACAATTGCGGGTAGTGGCACGGAACTAATGCTGTCAGTTAGCTGGCCAGCGCTCAGCGGGGAGTATCTTAGGTAAATGTGATTGTCCAGTACTTTGACTCGCGAACTCAATAAAAAACAGCAAGCTAATAAAACGCTTTAACTCACGTATATTAAGGCACTCGCACCACATATTTCTGAGAGCCTAGCTCTAACAGTGCATGTTTAGCGTTCACGAAGGCCGCGCGTCTGAAACCGTTTTATTAGTTAAGTTAATATTAACTTCCACTACACTACACTTTTCTTTTCTAGTTATATAACTACACTACACTAACTTACTACAGTTTAAATTCGATAACTGAAGACATTTAGCAATTTCTTCTTTTCTCTTGTCTTGGTTGAGGGATGTGACGATTGCGATAGACAGAGTGGACACTCTTCACCAGTGCTCTTCAAGCCGCTCTAGCTTGGGTCCGGTATGATAGCCTGTGATCAGAGGGCCTACCGCGAACCACGTTCGACGTGCTGCCTACCTGTCATACTTACGTACGAATTTATAAGTGCGACAGAGAGGCAACACGTCGAACGTGGTTCGCGGTAGGCCCTCTGGCTTTTATCTCTGACGTTATTCTCTCCGCCCAACGCGTAGCCGTCCCGTACGTCCATTCCTACGCTTTCGTGGCATGAGACCAGTGATAATGAACTTCACCGACTCTCTCGTCCGAACTATATAGGAATTTACACATATGTGCATACATGATGTGATGTGTGTGTGTGTATACTTCAATCAATTTTTCGTGTTATGGCTCCATCAAGGTGTTGATGATTCTGCCAATGTCGAGGTTGGATAAGACACGGCTAGTATATGAATCTTATCATATTACGGTCATAGACAGTGTTCGGTGGAGACATATATACTTAAATGATTTCGTACTACGCGCGTGGCTATGGATGGACACGCCTAAAGTCATACGTCAATATGTTACAAATAATATTCATTTTCCATAATTATAATTTTAGAATTGACTTTTATTTCGAAAAAAGAATTTGTGTCTTTTTTGCTCATAAAATAAATATGTTTTTTTTTTTTTTTTATACTACGTCGGTGGCAAACAAGCATACGGCCTGCCTGATGGTAAGCAGTGTCCGTAGCCTATGTACACCTGCAACTCCAGAGGAGTTACATGCGCGTTGCCGACCCTAACCCCACCCCCCTCGTTGAGCTCTGGCAACCTTACTCACCGGCAGGAACACAACACTATGAGTAGGGTCAAGTGTTATTTGGCTGCGGTTTTCTGTAAGGTGGAGGTACTTCCCCAGTTGGGCTCTGCTCTAGATCTGGAATGACATCTGCTGTGCTGTGCCCTACCACACAAGGCGAGATGACATTCACATTGCCCATACCTCTCTTTTGGACGTAGTTTAAGGACATACCCGGGTCCGAAATGTGTTATGTAACTGTACAATATAAATTTTGGCGGGTTATTTGCTCGCGGCGTTGCCACCGCCGCTGCCGTTTTGCCCGAGGCGGCGTCGGCGCGCCGGTAGCACGAGTTGCTCTGTATATTGACTGTCTTTGTGGCACTGTTGTTACCTCTATCGAATTGTCTTTGTTTGTTTCTTCACATTTATTGTAAACTAGCTGACGTGTGCAATAAAGAGTATTGTATTGTTCGCCTCCCCCCCCCCCCCCCCACGATCCCATAAACTAGGAGATGGAAGTGTGTATGAGACTTTCGCAAATTTTGATGCTAGAGGTCTTAAAATTGATAGGTAGAGGACTGCTTGTTATAAATACTAAAAAATATTTCAGGATTTTTAGTAAATCACCCCTCCACCCTTTAAATTAGGGAATAGAACTTTGACTCCCACACAAACTTTATTTTATGATAGATAAAATAATAGATGAGATGCAGAGATAGTGAGTGGCAAGGCATGCAAGGCACCTCTGATGTGCGAGATATATAAAAAAGAAAGAATATAAAAAAGGTCATAAGTAACTTAGAAAAAGAAGTGAGATCCCATCAATAACATTTACATATAAAATGTTGCCAAAAATGACACCATTTGGCTCGTACTGTTAAAAAGTTATCAGATCTCTCTCTATTAATATATAATACGCCTTAACTCTACAAGCTCTAACTTCAAACTGTACACTTAGTCAAAATATGTGGCTTGGCCGTTTCATTACTACATGCGAGCCATATGGTATCGTCTTGTTAGTGGGTTAATTTATTTATTTATCAAGAAGCAAACAATGCAGATTAAAATTCATAGCAGTCTTAATCTTATGAATGATCTTGAACATAAATAAGTTAAAAGAGAGGTATGGGCATTGTAAATGTTATTCCAGATCCAGAGCGGAGCCCAACTGGGGAAGTACCTCCTCCACCTTACAGAAAACCGCAGCCAAATAACACTAGACCCTACTCATAGTGTTGTGTTCCTGCCGGTGAGTAAGGTTGCCAGAGCTCAACGAGGGGGGGTGGGGGTGGGGTATGCTAGGGTCGGCAAAGCGTATGTAACTCCTCTGGAGTTGCAGGCGTACATAGGCTACGGAGACTGCTTACCATCAGACGGGCCGTATGCTTTTTTGCCATCGACGTAGTAGATAAAAAAGAGCAATTGTAAGATATCTGTGAATGATCCCACATTTTTTTTTGTATATATCAAATGTATTAATTAATATATATCAAATTACATAACTTTTTTCTAAATACGTCCAAGGACTGTTTGCCGCCGACGTAGTATATAAAAAAAGTTCAAACTAATTGTAATGTGTAGTAAATATGGTGGCCCTTTTCAGAGACAATGTCTCTGCTAGCGCCGGTCGCGTTTAGCCCGCGGCGGCGGCGTCGGCGCGCCGGTAGAAGGCGGTTTTCTATTCACGTCTGCTTTTGTTGCGTTGTGCTTTCAACACACGTGGCTTCATTTGATATATATTACACCATTAAGGAAGCAGAATCGTTGGACAACATTACGTCCTTCTCGATGCTACAGCATATATAAATTAAAACAAAACTGTATATTTTATACGCCGATGGCACGCGCTATTTCTACTGTCTTTACTGGCGTTGACTATTCGGAATCTCAACAGGAACAGAAAAAACAGTTTTTGCTACATATTTATTTATTTCACGCCATGTATGGATAAACCATCTTAATGTATACATATATATAAAAAATTTAAATCCGCACTTCTTAACAACTTTTTCGTTTGATTGCCTTCTTCAACGCTTGTATTACATTCTATATTAATTAAAAGTTGCCCTAAAATTCAACTTTTATACTAAAAACGGCTTTAAATATGTTAAATTAACATTATATTTTGACAGATGCTTTCGCGCCCAAAACACTCTTTGAAACTTGTGTGACGTCACAGTTTACGGTTTGACACATAACTTCATACACACGTAGATGATACGAACTGTCAACTGACTTTTGTCATTTGTTGTTTATCGCCTAACTGTCAACAGTGTCAATCCGAGAGTTGTGACGTCATCAGAGTCTTCAATGACGTTTCAAGTTTGGTCACGTGACGTGTGCCAAAATATATTTTAAATTCAATATTTACAAAAATATGGTCACTACAGGTCCCCTAAAAGTAGTTTAACATGTTCTTATAATCCAAAAGAATTTATTGGGATACAATTCTGCCCTAAGATTTGTAGATGGAAACAACCCTATTGCTTGGTCCGTTAACCTTTCTAGGTTTTCTAGGTCTAAGATCTGGATGTAAGGTCAACGTGGCAAAGACCGTCTGATAGGAACGACCGTCTATAAAATCTTTCTTCGCTTTTAACTATTGTGTTTGTACACTTTGTACACATACATACTCAACTTACAGAAGGTCGGTAGAACCGAAGGAGTGTTCTTCCTTTCTGACTGTGTCTGGTCATTATTGTAATATACTTTATATGCCGGGCTTCTCCACATTGACCTTAACTATCTCTTAGAAGGGGATAATGATATAATACTAGGAAACTGTCCCCCATTCTTGCAAGCAAAACCGTAAGGAAGTTTTACAGTAGATAACCTGCTTATAGTAAGTTGCAAAAACATCGGTGTATCGTCGAACGAAATTACGCAAACAAAGTAACCAAATGGGTCACGGGCATTTACGCGAATTTCATAAATAGGTTACCGATGCAAAGTTCATTCCCTCCGGCCATTGTGACAATGGCCGATACAACGCTCAGAAGATCACGCAATGCGCATTACTACCATACAAACTCATACAAAAGGCTAAGGTAGTTACAATTACATAAATGAACACCATTTAATGCTTTATTTTATGCAAAATTAGTTAAATACAACGATACGTTTGCCGGTGGTAAAATGAGAAACAAAGGAATTTCTACTCTCTTGCTTCAACGATACGGTATATTCTAACATTTCTAACAAACATTAAACAAAAAATAAACTTGGTGAAGTGTGCGAGTGCAAAGTTATTTATGCTGTTGGTTTAAGCAATTTAGGTGTTAATTCTTTGGGAATAAGGAATGCAGGATGTGCAGTTTGGAATTGGTCAAGGAGTCGTGAGTTCGAAGACCTAAATCTGACGTAAAAGATATCCTCTACTTTTAACGATGGGTACTTCGTGAGGACCTGTTAAGAGTTTAAAAATTATATATTAATTACTTATCTAAATATATATTAATTACTTATCTAATCATAAACTTATTTATAGTCCAGCCAACTTTAATAACATTCTGTAAACGTGCAGTAATATTTTGTAGATAAGTATTCTCTATTGCAAAGATGTTTTGTACAAGAATATAATATAAGTACCTACTTACTAAAGGAGAAAGTTTTTTTTATACTAGTCGGTGGCAAACAAGCATACGGCCCGCCTGATGGTAAGCAGTCTCCGTAGCCTATGTACGGCTGCAACTCCAGAGGAGTTACATCCCCTCGTTGAGCTCTGGCAACCTTACTCATCGGCAGGAACACAACACTATGAGTTAGGGTCTAGTGTTATTTGGCTGCGGTTTTCTGTAAGGTGGTGGTACTTCCCCAGTTGGGCTCTGCTCTAGATCTGGAATGGCATCCGCTGTACTGTGCCCTACCAGACAAAGCGAGATGACCTTCACAATAAAAAAATTAAATAAAAATAAAATGTTTTTATTTAACCTCACAAAAGATAATTTTACAAAATAAACTTAAGTATTTTTTTTTACCTTTGCGAGGGACTGGAGTCTGAACTAGGTTAGACCTGTATTACAGATCTCCAGGCCCTCACCCCGGAAATACAAGTTGCAATTATATAGTTACACTAAAAAAGTGACTGACAATGATAATTTATGAGGTACATAAGAGTAAAAAAGAAAAAATGATGAAAATAGGGTAGTGTGCATGCCTAATTTAGTTTATAATACGTGTGTTATGTGAGTGTGTGTGTGTGTATGTATGAGCTGAAAGGAGATCCTCAATTTCTTCATATGTCAAAGTGACCAGCCAGTTTGTTACTTTCAATTTGCATTCTCTAAATGTCAATTTATAAATTCCAAGTAGCCTATTTATTTTGTTATATAATTTTGGGCTCAGATAGTGAAAAAGCCGTCCTGCTAGTACCAGGCGGAAACTATGAACCTCACAAACATGGTCTCTACGACGCCTATTCGAAGTACCATCCTCTATAAATTCAAGGGTTTTATGTTTCCTTACAATGTCCATACCTCTCTTAAAAAATACCAATATTCAACTAAGATAAGAACTTTTCTACAGCAGATAGTAAACTTTTTACTTTCTTTCCCTTATTTCACCAAAATCTTCCTATTATAGAATTAAATAACAATCAAATCAGTTATTATACAATTAGATCGAAGTTAAAACAAAGGTGTTTGATCGATTATTATAATAACATTAAACCAGATTTTTATTTTTATTTATTTAAACTCGATCATCGAAACGTGTAGATTTTGCCCTGTGGGCCTAATTCACACCTCGACGCACAAAACGGGGAAAAATACGTTACGTTCTAGTTTCAAGCAGAAACGTTTTTATACCAAACTTGATTGGAAACGTTTAGAGACTTAAAAGTGTAGTCAGTTGCTGAAACCTTAGACGTGTTAAATGGAAGTTGTTTTATTAGTTTTGTATAAGTTTAATCGATAATTTTGTAAGACACGAGAGCTACCTGGAAAACGCATGATTTTGAGGCTTAATATTACTTATATATATATAAATAAAATTATCGTAATGTTCTAAAAGTAGACTTCCTAAAAAAGTTTTCGTAGCTTATTGAAGTTTGAATAAGAAATTGACAAAATACAATTAAAAAAATATATGCTAATGGGCCAATTTTCATGATGCAATTTTTTACGTCAGATTTCGATAAAATTTGGTGAATTGAAAGAGTGTCCTATTTTGTACATTAAAAGCGCTAATTCAACGTAGGTACTCTAACAACGTATGTCCTAAAAATCTTACTCTGAGTAAAATTACATAGTTTTTAGGGCAAGATTTGCTTTCGTACGTATTTATCCCGGCCAGAATGAAGAGGAGCTGAAAAAAACTTTTGTACGGATAGGTTACGGCCCTATTCGAAGAATGAGATACGATAACGATAAGTTCTGGTTTAGATAAGTCCTCATTTAGATATCGTTTGTATGTCAACCAATGTCAGTTTGACGTTAGAAATATCGTAGATAGATCTTATTGGGATCACAGCGGAATTGAAATAAACGTCAATTTTGACATGTCGTTTTCAATCTTTTAAAGATCTTTCCGAGATGTTAAACGTGCCTTAATTATTCTTCGAATCGGGCCGTTAGACAGCAGTGCGTAGGAAGCACCCTTGCTTGGTTAGTTTCTGAAACAATCTTTTCTTAGTTTCTAAATTGAAATTTAATAAATTTTAATGATAAAATAAAGTAAATGTAGATGCAAAACGTCAATTTATCGTAGAGAAGTAAAATTCTCTTCCCAGTCTTCAATATTTTTTTCATTCGATCCCAAGCCTCATTTTTTATCTCTTTTCCGCGTACGAAAAAAACTCTGACCTCTAAACGAAGCATTCTTTGCGGCAAACGGTACGAATGCCCTTGTAATGATAAATATTATATTAATGAAAAGAGCTGCCTTATTGCCCCCAAGTCACGCGATCGGATGAAAGGGCCTTTTGAAAAAAGCCTTTTTACAACAATTGTACAAAAACCCACGTATTTTTAACCAAGGACAGTGCTCCTTTCTATACATTTTAAAGTATGTTAAAATTTAATATGTTCAAGGTTTTTTAAAGAAAATAATTTAAAAGCGAGGGCTACTGTTGCTTTGTGTAATTTAATTAAAATATTTTGTGTCTATCACTAGCTTTTCGGTGAAGGAAAACATCGTGAGGAAACCTGTATACATCCGCGAAGAAATTTAAAGATGTATGTGAAGTCTCCAACCCGCATTGGGCCAGCGTGGGGACTATAGCCCAAACCCTCTCGCACATGAGAGCTAGTGCCCAGCAGTGGGACGTACATAGGCTGAATTATTTTATAACATTTTGTTAAGTCAAATCACTTCTAATATAAGTACATTATATTATTCGTTTGTATTAAATAAACGTATTTTCTTTCTTTCACGCAAAACTAACTATCGCGATGTATTAATGACTGAATGAATTTGAATTTTATATACAAATAAAACATAATAATTACGTATAAAACTGTATAAATTAGTTAATTTTTTGGCAATTGTAGTTGTATTGACGTGCGAAATGGACCGCACTATATATCTTTATCTACTACACTTTACTTTCTTAGTCTTCATATAACTTAAGTTTGTGTTCACAAAAATCTTTGAAATCTATCTACTCGGTAGTTTAGAGTCTTATTAAACAGATAAACAGTAAAAAAAACAAAAGGTACCGCGTCGAATTATGACAAATAGATGGTCACGCAAATATGATTTGCAAGTCAGCGCGCAGGCGCCGACCACCGCAATAGGCCCCGAAAAAAAAAGAAAAAAATGTCTTTGTCGCAAACCGCAAAATGGACCAATGCAAATAAAGCCACTTGCTTGTGAAGAATCTAGGTTTACTCGAAATTCAACTTTGTTAGCTTTGAAATAAGAACTAGGTGTCATTAAACAACAGGTAAACTTAAATTTGTTCTTGCATTTTTAAGCAATTATTTTGGTGCTGTACATTTAAAACCATTCCTGAGATTTTAAGCTCTATTACCGAGATCTAAGGTTGACAATAATAAAACTGAATGCAAATAAAGTTTTATATATGCGGATAATTATCACACACTTCATTAAACAAATATTGTTTTGTCACGAGACAAAAACCAATAATTAGGCTCTTTATAATGCCGCAGTTATTATAACAAATATTAGTTATCCATATTGAAATTAGACGGTGACAGTTCAGTTTTCGGTACCGTTTCTTGTTTTTCTGCTCTGCGAGCTTTTGTTTAAATTTGCATGATTTTCTGTTGCAATATTTAATGGTTAGAACCAATGGGCTTTTTAGATTTATTGTTTCGCAATTATTACGCATAAACAGGGACAATGTGACCTCTGTGATGATATGATATAAATTATAATGTTACTCCTATCCTGTCTATTGTTCCTATTTGCTTGGCGTAGTGTTTCCAATGGATTGTAAGATATCTTAATTCTATAAGAAATAACATTTGTTAGAGTTATTCATTAGGTATCGTCCATAATTACAATCAAATAGGATGGACTCCGACCACGCTAGGTTTGCATTCACTTGGCGTTCACAGCAGCTAAAATATTATATACATTTAATCATCATCATCATCCTAGCTTTTATCCTTAGGGTTTTGGGGTCAGCTCTCCACCATTCTTCCCTATTTTCACACCGCCCATCCATGTTGTAAGGGGGCCCTCATTTCATTGTATCATTGCCAACATACAATATTATACAATATATACAATATATTGTACAATATATACCAAGTCATTAATTTACATTTGTTAGTTACTTATTTATTTGATTGCAACATTACAAAAAAATTAAAAACTTTTTAAGTAAGTAATTTCCATTTTTTTTCTAACACTCCGCGTTTTGGGCAAACAAGGTGATTAAAGCTGATTACTGGGTGCGAGCTTTGGGTTCGATTCCCGATTATAGACATTTATGGCTGTTGGCCCAATCTCTCGTGTAATAATGAATTATGCTCTTGTTTGTTTTGCTTTTTTTGAAGCCATTTTCTTTGTTTTGTAAATTGTTAGAAATTGGTAGGCGAAATGTTATTTCTACCGGCTTGTCTTAAAAAAGCGTCAAAAAAGGGAATCTGTAAGGACTTTGTAAAAAAAGTCAAGTTAGTCCACACCCGAGATATTTCTAGGTAATAGTACTACCTATATTATAACTACGGTGAAATATTGAAGGTATTCTTCACGACGATGGTAAAATAAGGTATAGGTAAAAAACTTAAGTGAGTCACCTGTTATATGTAGTTGTGACGTGTTCGAATAGACATTTGTTTTGTTTGTGTGTGTCTTTTAAACATTTATTGTCTATTCGAACACGTCACAACTACATGCAACATGTGACTTACTTAAGTTTTTTACCTATAAGTAGTTGTAACTTTTTATTGAGAGTTTGAACTACAATATCATTGTCAAATATCATCATCTTCCTCGCGCCCCAGCCTCGACGACCCATGGAAACCTGGGGTGCGCGTGACAGACAACTAATCCCAATAATTGGCGTAAACACTAGTTTTTTACGATAGTGACTGCTATCTGACATTCCAATCCAGAGCAGAAACTAGGTCTTATTGGGATTAGTTTGGTTTCCGCACGATGTATTCCTTCACCTTAAATTGTCAAATATAACAATATAATAACCATGGATATATATACCGTGGTGTTACTATAACTAGCTTAAATCTAAAATAGGCCCTAGACCATGACAATACATTTATAAAGCTTTCCGCCAAATGTAGCAGAACCAAACTTAAAACGTGTGAATTTAAAAGTTACATTGGTTAACAATTAACAATCGAATCCTACGACTTAAATCTAGTCAAATATAATCAACGCCTAAAACAGTAATGAAGACAGTAAACATAAAAATGTTTGTGTTGCTACTAATTTTCGGCAGTTTCTACGAAAACCTATGATTACTAACCTATTGCCTTCCGACTAGTAGCAATAAAATTCACCAATAAAACAATAAAAAAACATGGCGGCCTTAAAAAAGATTTTGGCGCCATTTTTTCTTTTGTGGAGCGGAGAAGATTAAGTAATAATCTAAAACCAACAGTGGGCGTTGAGAAATTTAGTTTTTTGATAATAAAAACTCTTTGGCGCCCGCTAAATGTTTGGCGTTAAGTTTGTAGATTGTCTGAAAAGTAGAGGGGATAGATTTTTCTGTACAAATATACTTATAGTACCCTCGCATGACATGACTTACATTTAGAACTACATATAACATTTAAAAACAAGGTTTTGAACATGTAATAAAACATATTTAAATTCGCAAGAGAATAAATAAAAAATAAATATGACCCAAATATATTTTCAAATATGTTTTTAATATGCATTTTGATATATTATATGTATGTATTGTATATGTGTATTTGTGTATCTTAAATAGCTCAAAATGTGTATATTAGCTGTATATATTATATACATTTATTATAATAGCTTCGTCATGGACTTATAAAACTAAAATCACAACATAATCACTAAGAGATACTTCAAAATAAACATATAATTTTTGTTCATTTTGTTTTATGATTTGCCCACTGGGTTAACAATTAATACCGTAACAATGTCCTAAAAATCTTTCTACTGGGAAGTAAAAAAACTTTTCACAGTTTTTATTATTATTAAATGTTATGGGGAGATTTCTTTTCTTTCTGTTCTGGGGCATTAAGGAAAATATTTAGGAAGGAATAAAAATAAAACTTTGCTTTTTAACAATGCTCAAATATTGGGAATGGATTCTTTTCCCTAAATTTCGTCCAAAATACCATTACGTAATTTTTAATTAATTGTTGGAGTGTGTAAAACTAAAAGCACCTATCTGATCTAACATTGAGTAAATCTTTAATCGGGTCAGTTTCGACCTGATCACAGGGTTGAAAGGTTTCGTCCATATTGTTTAACAGCTCTGGATTATTTTAGGCGTAAACTGCTTCGATCGAATATTGTATGTTCTTATTCACAAATTAATTTTGTGTAAACTGGCCATGTTGTGTTTGCTTACCCTGGAGAAGTTCTTCGTTTTGTGATGAAATATTAAAGAAACGTCCAAGAGCGTTGCCAGCTGATGGATTAGGGGGAGGCCAGTTGATATGGTCGATGGCCTACTAATTACTGCAAATGTTATTTTAAAGCCCCCCCCCCCTTGCCTTTGGAAATGTTCTTTACCAAATGAATAGGAATATTAAACCAAAAGTATCACTAAGATTTCAGCAGTGGTTATCACTATAATTTTTAAATTCTTCAGGGATTTCTATTTAAAACTTAAAGCTCTATTTTTTTTTTTATACTACGTCGGTGGCAAACAAGCATACGGCCTGTCTGATGGTAAACAGTATCCGTAGCCTATGTACGCCTGCAACTCCAGAGGAGTTACATGCGCGTTGCCGACCCTAACTCCCTCCCGCCCCTCGTTGAGCTCTGGCAACCTTACTCACCGGCAGGAACACAACACTATGAAACGGCTCGCATGGCTCTATCTACCGTTTACTCAATTGCAACCACGACAGTAACGCGACAAAGATTGGGACTCAATAAATCAAGGAAGTTTACAGCCTCGAGCAACACCGGGAAGGGAGACGGCATTCGTACTATTTCCCCTCTGCCGAAGCATAGGTATGTACAACTGTATCTATGGAGGTGCGTGATGTGAACTTGTGATTCGTCCGTACATAAAAAGAGATCGAGGTGTGCAAGATTTGTCTTTGACGTGTGGCATTTTATATGTATTTGTGTCATCATTACAGATTAGATTTTGTATGTATTTGTATACGTTTCCCCCCGCAAAAAATGGCACAATGGTTTCTACCGAAAGATATCGCTTGGGCTCCTCCCTTTCGACGAATCGGAAGTGTATTGCTTGAAGGTTGATAGTAAATATTGTGGACAGCAATGCTTTTGCAACCGAAATGTAACCTTTTCTTTGCATCACATCACAATCACACAATGCACTTCGTCAGAAGGAAACGGCACTCTACAGTCTCGATTAAAATAAGGACAATTATTCCAAAAGATCATATATTACTGGTAAGGGCAATAAAGTTACGCCCTTCTGTACGCATGGCGGAATATAGCACCTGATCGGCAGATTTGAATGGGATGCGCGAGAGTGGCGCGTCTCCGCTCGGCATAGAGTAACGACGCAGAGGAGACAACTCAGACAACATGAATCTTGCTCTTGTCGGTTATTATTCTTGGTGGTTATTTACTTTTCGCCTACAAACTGTCATGCAGTTTGGCGAAGCTTTAAAGAAAGTATTGTACATTATGGGTTTTGTATAAGTTAAAAAAAAACTACCTATCTTATGATGATAATCGTAGATCGACAAACGCCAAACCTAGACACTACGAAAAGTCGCGTGACTATTTTCATACATTATGTGAGTTGCGATTAGCGTTTTCTATTATCATCGTGAGAAGCAGCCGTAATGGCTCTAAAAACGAGCAATTGTTTTCGCTTGCCCTATATATATACATATTTAATAAAAACACAAACTCCAACGCCAAAGACGGATTAATACGCCACCTGCATTGTTCGTATTCACACGTAAAAACTACCGATAGATGTTATGTTACTAGTACTATTACGTCAGTGATACAGGATACCATTCTCACACCTTGGAACCAAAATGGTCGCGCACTGTGTGGGTTCAGACTGTTCAGAGTGGGAAATTTGCGATCTTCGGTGTCCGCGGCCCTCAGAGGCCTCAGATAAATTTTCTATCGCGAATCTCGCTGTGGAATGATTTCTACCGAGGTTTTCTAGAGGAACTGTGTGAAGAAGTGCTTCAGGAAAATAAATGATCAGAAGTTTTGGAATTAATTGAAGAGTCGGCAACGCATATTGTACCCTAGTTACAAGCATCAGCACGCTTCGGTTACTGGAGAAGTAGAATGCTTGTCTATGCACTTTTGACACATGTCAAAGACAAATCTTGC
The DNA here is from genome assembly GCF_033807575.1 of Cydia pomonella. Classification (NCBI taxonomy): domain Eukaryota; kingdom Metazoa; phylum Arthropoda; class Insecta; order Lepidoptera; family Tortricidae; genus Cydia; species Cydia pomonella. The sequence goes on along the minus strand of NC_084705.1, from coordinate 2,473,430 downwards.
ACACCTCGATCTCTTTTTACGTACGGACGAACCACAAGTTCACAACACGCACCGCCATAAATAAAGTTGTAATACCTATGTTTCGGCAGAGGGGAAATAGTACGAATGCCGTCTCCCTTCCCGGTGTTGCTCGAAGCTGCAAACTTCCTTGATTTATTGAGTTCCAATCTTTGTCGCGTTATTTTCGTGATTATAATTGAGTAAACGGTAGATAGAGCTTTAAGTTTTAAATATACACAACCCCTGAAAATTAAAAAAAAATATAGTGTTAACCACTGCTAAAATCTTAGTGATGTTTTTGTTTTAATATTCCTATTAATTTGGTAAAAAACATTTCCAAGGGCGTCGCCAAGGGGGTGCAGAAGAGGGAGGGGTCTTTCAAATAACATTTGCAGTAATTAGTAGGCCATCGACCATATCAACTGCCCTTCCCCTAAGCCATCAGCTGGCAACGCTCTTGAACGTTTCTTATATACTTCATCATAAAATGAAGAACTTATCCAGAATAAGCTAACACAACATGGACAAGTTATGAATGAAATGATTCATAAATTGTCCATGCAAATTTGAACCTGGTGGCACAATAAGCTACAGAGATAACTGAACCTTTGTATAGAAATATATTTGCAGCTTACTTTATATTAATGTTCACACTTTCAAGAAGTCAAATTAGATGTTACTCGTATATCTTATGACTCCTCTGCGCTCATAATCTCTGGCGCATCCAATCAGGTTTGATTTATGGCGGTCCGGATGTTTGTTTAATCGATTACTTGTCGGTAGCGCCTTAACTGGGAGAGCCGCGCCTTAAGTGTTGGGAGGAAATTGAGCCGTGGCTATAATGGTGTTGTTATCGAGTGTAGCTTATTGGTTTTGGCGAGAATTTAGTACGTTATATAGTAGATAACCTATTTTGTGTAGTTTTATTTTTAAGGGTCACATATTAGGGTTAAATAACAAATATTTATGACTACGACTCAAAAATACTTGGTCGTTTAAATAGTACCCATGCCTGTAGGTCATAGTACCTTTTACTTGGTACCTACCTACGAATCCTACGATTTAAACGACTAGCTATTCATTTGAAACAATCAGTATAAAAACAAAAGTATACAAATTATACAATAAAAAAACACAATGCGACGTGACCCATATGTATGTCATATTGGGTTGTGTCCGAATCTTCAAGCTATTGTCTCCTTGTTTTCATTGTTAAAAAAAAACAGTTTAACTCGGATGAAAGCCATTTTACCTTCAAAATATATACCTATTATATATTTAAGTTTTTTTTTTTCATTTCTATATCCAGTGCATACAATGTAGTAGTGGCATGTGGGAACAAGACGGGTAGTAAACCACAAACTGGGCAATTTGAAGATCGAGTCACATTATTTTCATGTAATACCTACAAATAATTAGTTTAATCTTGGAATAAGACAGACTGAGAGATAAACTCAAAGCAAGGCTATTAAGGGGCTGTCAACACCCAATGTCCTTGAAAGTGATGTTACTTAAGCATTTTTTAAGAAAAACTTAGTTTTAGTAAAGCAAAAAAAAATTATAATATTGATTATATTTCAAAGAACATATCGATACATGATTGAAAGAAATCGAATAGATGAAGGAAGAAATTTTATTTTATTTTTTACTTATGCAATTTCTACAATTAAACTCACAATTTCCAAACATTTATACCTAAACCGCTAACGAGTAATATTACACTAATATTCTCAATTTTTTTATTAAATAATTTTCTTATTATTCCCTTGCCCAGGCCCAGTAACATGCGACAGTGCTATTTCAGTCTCAGTACCAAAAGTACTTCTCCTTTTTCTGTCGTGTCGAGGTTCCCCTGAACAGTGGATGCCCAGAAAGCAGCGGTGCTTTATTACCCTGCTGGACAGCCCGGACCGTGGCGTCTCTCAGGTTAGATTCAAAGCACGAGTGCGGGCACGCGGGGCAATCCAGCAGCTGCGCCATGGTTTGTAGTGCAGTGTCGCAAGCCCATTGGATAGAGTGGCCACGAAGCAGTCCCCATACGCTCTGTTTACAACGGCTAACCTGAGCTAGTTCATCGCCTTCCAGATGGGCCATGGTTCTTAGTTGCCAGGTGGTAAATGCTCCGTACAAAAAAAAAAAAACAAAAAGTACTGAGGTTGACTGAAGTAGGATACGAACGTCTCTGAGAAAATACGATGGCAAAGGATTGTTCACTACATCTGTAGGCGACTTAGAGCGGGACTAGGCTCACTTTGTAATAGTAACATCTGGTTATAAGTGTTACATTTCGTATACATATACCATTCCATATAGGGTTTATATAACAGGGTCAAGTCCACAGAGTGTGACGGTGGCTTATGGGAACAAGACGGACGGACAGACGGGCAGGTGGCGCGGTTCCCACGATCCAGCCAATTACTGCGTGTACTTGTGCGCGCGCAGGGTCAGAGGTTTATTTTTGGGCAAAAGGAGAATTCGCCAGAAAGAAGTTCATCCAACATACTTTGCTTTTAACGATTTTTTTATAATATAGGTATTGTAATGCAAAGAAAAGAGCTAGTCGAAGTTTCGTATGCAATACTTGTATTCGGGTTTTCTTTGTATTAAGATAAGGTGGAATAAGACGAATATCGTTTATTTTGCTCGGGCCAAAGCTTTTTTTTTGAAGGGGGTTTGAGGATTTCCTACAAGTGTTTGTCTGTTCCTACGAGCTGGGGTGGTTAGCCAGACACAGACAATTTCTTTCTCATTCCGTTCCCGTTCGTTACGATTGGTTATGTTTTAGAGGAGGAAAATGTCGAGAAGGAAACCGCAATTTCTGAGATTTTTACGCAGGATTTACGCCTAAGCTGCAGTTGTCCTTATCGCACTAATTTAAGGAGCCGCACCGTCAGCGCGACGGAGATATTTACCTAAAATTCTCAAATTAGAGAAGGGGCTGGTACTTTCTCAACGTGACCTTTGGAGACAATTTCCCACAGCGACAGTGTGCCATACCGTTTATATGCAAATATGCCGTCACGCTTATGTGCACATATTGGGGGTAAGTTACATTACATATTCGTCAATTATAAAACGATACGATCTTTGTTATATCATCACTCTAAACTTACCGGGGCAGTACATGGAAGGCAATCGAAACTAATAAGTAGTTTCAGAAAAAAAATTATATGTGTCACCCATTTCGTACCTTGTCACAGTGAGGTATGAGGTCTCTAGCGACTGTCTGTTGTTTGTCATGGTACGAAATGGGTCACAAATTAAATCTTTCGACTGTACAGGGTCTAGTTATTATATAAGAAGTCCGAGTTATAATCATAAGTATCACAAGTAAGTTAATTTCGTTTTGAAAATATTTAACCTAACAGTTGAAAATTTAGTCGAGTTTTCAAAATATATATCTTACTTCTTGTAAGAAACTTCTTACTGCGAGGACACTACTTCGATTTGTGAGTACAAAATAGAATAGAGTCAACTGCAAATATGGTTGATCATTACTGCATAGATATTTGCTTGCAGAATTCGACTATCTCTACTGCAGACAACTTTTTTTTAGTTTTTCTTAAATAACTTGTAATGGCATGGCACATCAATAGATTTGATTTGAATTAACTTTCCCCCTTTAATATAATTTTAAATATTGATCCTAGCGAAAAGTTTATGGAGTCTTTCTTGTAGAAAATTTTATATATTATTCGCGTTGATAAAAACTTTTGCTATGTGTCACCGTTTACGAGTTATTTACGAAAAACTAAAAAAAGGGACCTTTAAACCCCCCTCTACCCGTTAGCGCCACCCCCATTCATCAGTACTTTCAGTATGTAATGTAAGGTACCTTTACCTACAAATATGCCAAAATTCGCTTATACACGAATTATTTCCCGTAAAATTTTTCCTTCGTTTGGTGGCCTATCATGATGTATGTAGCTCAACAGCAGCAAGACTTCGCTAATCCGGACAGGCAATAGATAGACCGTTGTCGAATAACAGAGGTCTCCGAGTTATCATTAGCAAAACATTTCGGGGTATAAAATCACTTTATAAATAAATAAAAGAAATATATGTAATCTATCAACTTAATAAAATATTCTTCTGCTTCACATTTTGAAGACACAGTCTCTTTGTCGCGGAATAAATATAATTTTGAGACAATCAATCGTTTTCTTCACCCCATTTTAAGACATTGTCCCGCTCCGCGACCGTCTTGATTAAGGCTGACTCCAGCTGGACCAGCCCGGGACCAGGCTGGACCTTCCGGCGCTTCGTCTTCTATGAAAAACACCGTGATTACCGATCAGCCGTCATAGAAAATGACGTGTCGAACGCTCCGGCCCGGATCTGGCCCTGTCTAGCGTGAGTCATCCTTTACAGATAAAGATAAAGATACTTAGTTTATTATTCAAGTAAGCATATTACAATGCGCTTATGAACGTCAAATAAAGCTACACCGGCTCTAACCCTACACCTCTGACCCGAGAAGATTTAAATCCCCCCTCAATTGGAGGGTATCCCAATATGGACCGGCAAGAAACTCGGCGGGACACATCTTTTCAAAACATTACATCTACAGATATGCAAAGCCTGATACCTAACTTTCATACGATTCTACCCACCATACTGTAGCATTTACATACTTTGTGTTTCGTGGCCCAATTTCTCTACTCTTATATGTATCATTAGATTCATTATTATTGGGTGACTGGACAGACAGACAAACAAAAACGCCGCACGTGTGCTCTCAGGTGCGACACGTGGGCCAACGGCAGCGCCATATGCCACGGGTTCGACTCCTGGCGGAGGGCGGCGCCGCTTTATTGGCAATACGAGATATTGGGTTGGAAACCCATCATGTTACGGAATGAGAGGATAGTGCCAACATCGTACCTTTGAAAAATTCAAATTACAAAATGATTAATTTCGTGTAATTTACACACAGAAATACAAAACATTAAATATTTTATTTTAAATAATATAGGGACATTCTTACACAAATTGACTAAGTCCCACGGTAAGCTCCAGAAGGCTTGTCTTATTGATACTCAGGACAACGATATATATAATATACAAATACTTAAGAGGCTGTCAATACCTAAAGCGCGCACACTGTCTATTTGTATCGGAGTAAATGAGATAGCACTGTCGCATGTTACTGGGCCTGGGCAAGGGAATAATATGAAAATTATTTAAATAAAAAAAGTGGATTATTAGTGTAAAATTTTACTCAACCATGTTTGTTTTGAAATTGTGATTTTAATTGCAGACCCATAAGTCAAAACAATAAAGACATAGAACCGTTTAATTGTGATTTTAAGACCAATCTTTGCAATTATTTTCTATCGAGCCGATTTCGTTCAATCATGTATCGAGTATAACCACGGTCTTTGAAATATAATTAAGTAATATGAACATATATTTTTCTTACTTGACTAAAACAAATAGTCTTTCTTAAAAAACTGTTTAAGTAACATCAATTTCAAGGACATTGGGTGTTGACAGCCCCTTAAATACATACATAGAAAACATCCATGACACAGGAACAAATATTATATATATAGGATTCGAACCCAGGACCATCGTCTTCACAGGCAGGTTCACTACCCAATAGGCCAGACCAGTCGTGAAGTATTAGTATTAGTATTATTACCAATAGATAAAATAAAGTGGTAGCTACAATACTTACCTATTCTATTTTAGCTACCACCTTGCCGCACTTGTAGGGGGATGTAGTACAGTGGTGCATTACGGGACATTCTGGTTTGTCCGCTATCATTCTCAAGATGATGTTGGGACTGTCCCGCACCCGCCAAACCAGGGATGCGGCGCGCCCACGCAAATAAATAATAATATTAAAAAACAATTTTATTTTCCTATGATTTTTTCGTAAATCGTACTTAGACCGATTTTGGCTAAAGTCCGTCTAACTATGCACCGGTTTGAACAGAACAAAGTGAGAGAGTGTCATTATAATCGTTATAATTTGACGGAAATTAGACTTTGCCACATTTTATCATTGCAGATGCCATGCCAGTGAGAATTTTGTAGAATTGTTTGGATTTTATTGGTAAATGTGAAAAACGACTTTGCTTCTATTGTTGGAATTCGTAGTTAGAATTGTATTTTTTAAAGTTTGGGAAAGCTCTACGAATTATTATCAAATTTCAAGATACTAAAAAACATAATAAACATACGTATGTCATAAACATAAATTGTATTGTTTGTTGGTTAAACTTATTTTAAAACCCCTTGTAGAGTTTATTACCTACCCGACCCTTTTATTAAATGTTTATGGCTATAGGTATAGACGATATAATAATTAATGATTTTAGCACGTTCACGCTTGGGTAGATAGCGGCCATATTGTATGTGGATATTTTTAAAAGCGTTCTTTGGTATTCATGTCATTGATAGAAACTTTAAGTTTTACTAGTGTTATTGTGAACCGATTGTAAAATTTCGATATTTAAAAAATTGGCTTTAATCAGTGTCTTTATTTTATACTTAATTCAAGCTTAAGCACATTTTCCTTTCTTAAGAGGCTGTCAACACCCAATGTCCTTGAAATTGATGTTACTTAAACAGTTTTTTAAGAAAGACTATTTGTTTTAGTCAAGTAAGAAAAATATATGGTCATATTAATTATATTTCAAAGACCGTGGTTGTACTCGATACATGATTGAACGAAATCGGCTCGATAGAAAATAATTGCAAAGATTGGTCTTAAAATCACAATTAAACGGTTTTATGTCTTTATTGTTTTGACTTATGGGTCTGCAATTAAAATCACAATTTCAAAACTAAAAAACATAATAAACAGGTAGTCAGGTAAAAACTGTAAAAACCGATACTATTTTAACATTTCTAAGCATATTTGGATCTTACTACCTATTTTTCATTCATGTTTGATAATTATTTTATTCAGAGGAAACTCATTATGCTCATAGGAAACTCTTAAGTTTAGAGGTGTTTTAGAAGGGAAAATGGATTTAATAATTTCTATAATATTTAGAGTTGAGAACAGAATAAACAAACAGCAAAACTTATTTCATTAGGTACTTAAAAGGAAACCACTTTGGGTTAAGTAAAAAATAAAGACAAAGAATAAAATCTATTTTTTAAATATCGTTTTTTTTTTTTTAAACTTACAGTTTATATCAATAACATGAATACTACAGAAAGCTTGCAAAAATATCCACATTCGTATGGCAACTATGCCTATGAGTGTGGAAAAAAAACATTAAGTATTACATATTTCCCGTTTCCAGTGTTGCAATAAAACCTGTTAAATTACAAGTATACTAACCTTACATAGCAGTTAGCTAAAAGACCGGGTTGGACAATATGTCACCCATCCTGAGTCAACATGTCACAAGGTCAAACACGTTGACTGCGACGCACCGCGCGATATGGCAAGAGGGTGGAATGGGATTATTTCGTCATCGCTCGATATAATGTCGACTGACCCTATCTTACCTTTGGTCGCTACACGCGTTATACAAAAATAACGCTCACTCGCGAAGATGACAGAAACTTTCACATCTATAGTAATTATTAGTAGGATACCTTGCGGCTAGTTAAACACTGGGCTGCACAATATGTCACCCATCCTGAGTCAGCAAGTCAGAAGGTCAAACATGTCGACAGTAATGCACCGCGCGATATGGCAAGAGGGTGGCATGGGTTTATTCCTTCATTGCTCCATATAATGTCTATTATTAATCATATCTTACCGATAATCGATACGTTAAATACAAAAAAGTCGCACACACGCGCAGATTACAAAAAACTTTTTCATTTATAGGATAGGCAGCTAGTTATACCACTGGGTCGTACAATATGTCATCGAGACTGAGTCAGCAAAGCAAGTCACACACAAGGACAAACACGTTGACTGCGATGCACCGCGCGATATGGCAAGAGGGTGGAACGGGGTTATTCTTTTACACTCGACTTATCTGTAGTAAAAAAAAAAGTCGTAGGTAGGCATCGTAGACAATCCTATTCCTATCCAAAACTTTAACTAATTTTCATCATATCAAAATTTTGAATCATTCTCAATTATGGCACTAGCTTCTGTCTGTGTCCGTGACTTCATCTGCGTGGAATGATAATGATGATTGATAAAAACTATGCTATGTCCATTCCTTCCCCTGACCTCAAGCTACCATACCGTTTCACCTAATTCGGTTCAGCGGTTTAAGCGTGAAGATAGGAAAATTCTGGATAAGAACTGCGCACAACCGGTTTTTATGGAGATGCTTGCCTATTAGACTTCTTTTGAGGAGACCTGCCTTTATTTGAAATTCAGATCAGAATATTCCCCCAGCATACAAGGGGTGCAATGATAGGTAATGTCAGTTTGATTACGACCCCTCGGGTCATTTTAATTAGCCTAACCGACTCCACAGCCGGTACGGGGGTCAGTGCTATATGGTAAATATGGTGCTTTCTAGCAACTATACAAACTTTCGTATCAAAACTTTCAATTTGTATTGTTTCCATCCTTTCAACGTGTTATATTTATTTAATTACGGATCGAAAACGTTCAGGAAACACATTCTTCCTTAGGATAAATAATATTTAAGAGGCTGTCAACACCCAATGTCCTTGAAATTGATGTTACTTAAACAGTTTTTTAAGAAAGTCTATTTGTTTTAGTCAAGTAAGAAAAATATATGTTCATATTAATTATATTTCAAAGACCGTGATTGATGTACTCGATACATGATTGAACGAAATCGGCTCGATAGAAAATAATTGCAAAGATTGGTCTTAAAATCACAATTAAACGGTTCTATGTCTTTATTGTTTTGACTTACGGGTCTGCAATTAAAATCACAATTTCAAAACATTTATATCTAAACCGCTATTGAGTAAAATATTACACTAATAATCCACTTTTTTTTATTTAAATATTTTTCTTATTATTCCCTTGCCCAGGCCCAGTAACATGCGACAGTGCTATCTCATTTACTCCGATACAAATAGACAGTGTGCGCGCTTTAGGTATTGACAGCCTCTTAACGATTTGCGTACGTTTTACTAAGGCTTAATCACTCGAAGGTCCAGCAAGCTTTCCTATCGTGATAAAATAGGTATATCAAATATCTCACGACTAGTAGTATAATATCTGCGTGTCGACTAGCTTCCCTAACATCGAAATGTCGTGTCTAAATCCCGGGGCTCAAACCCGCTAAACGGCCGCCCTAATCACAATCTCGGCGAATCCGAAACATTATACATTCCCTAATCTTCTACCTGCCTTTTTCACCCGCTTTTTACGGTATCTGACCGCTATTATTTTGTCGTAAAATATTTATAGGAATTGTGATTGGAAGTTGATGCCGTTGGCAGTAGGTGAAGCTAAATAAAAGACGGGAATGACATTTGACAGGTTGGGACATATATGGCCTGACCCCGTGATTGTTACCTCAAGTTCTTTTAGTGCGCTTTTCCAAATTTTAGTGCGTGCATGTTTTGTGTGTGCAATCGCGGATAACTGACAGGCCAATATCGTCCAGCCAACTGGTAATCAGTGGGTCCGTTAGTAGGGCGACAATGTCTCCTGTAATGTGAGTGCTATAGATATTTAATTAGTTAAATAAATAAATAAATATTACAGGACATTATTACACAAATTGACTAAGCCCCACAGTAAGCTCAATAAGGCTTGTGTTATAAATATTTATAAATACTTAAATACATAGAAAACACGAATAAATGCCCTTACCAGGATTTGAACCCGGGACCATCAGCTTCATAGGCAGGGTCACTGCCCACTAGTCCAGACATGTTGTCAAATTAGATTAGTTGGAGGGAGGGTATTATACTTACGATGTATCTTGTTTTTTAACTAGGCGCAATTAGACCTGCGAATATATTTTTAACGATTCTCATTTGACAAAATTCACCGTATAATCACTCAAAATATCCACAATCCTGTTACCGTTTTTAGGGTTCCGTACCCATACGATAAAACGGGACGATATTACTAAGACTCTGCTGTCCGTCTGTCTGTCAGTCTGTCACCAGGCTGCTCTCATGAACCTTGATAGTTAGACAGTTGACATTTTCACAGATGCTGTATTTCTGTTGCCGCTATAACAACTAATACCAACAAACAATACAATTAATATTTAAGGGGGCTCCCATAAAACGTGATTATTTGGCGTTTTTATCGATAATGGTACGGAACCCTTCGTGCGCGAGTCCGACTCGCACTTGGCCGGTTTTTTATGTCAACTTCCACCAAACCTTAATAGTTTTATCGCCAAAGGGGTGGCAAAGGGTTGACACGTCGCGCGAGAAGTGACAAATGTCGTGTCATTATTATCATTATTTTGCGATCAACTGATCCATGATCCTCGATACGGTTTGTGCGTTGACACCTTTTTTGACCTCGTTAGGGATGATTTTGAAAGAATTTGGGCTAAAGCGTGTTTTAAATGATTGAACCGTTACGTAACTGGTGATCAACTTTTTTTGTCACTCGTTGCTATGGTTACGGTCGCCTGGGTCACTCTTGAAATCCTGGTTTCTTGGCTAGGTAGTAAGGTTACGACAACGAAAGGCTAGCTGTCTCTCTGTCATCCATATAAGTGCGATAGAGAGATCACTAGCATTTCGTTGTCGTAGCGTGAACGTTTGTCATGTTGGCTAGGCCGCCTGGTATTTAAAATAACTATAACCAAACCTATGGCCGGTACATTTCATTAACAGATTATTGTCGCCTGGAAGAAGGGTCAGAATAAATAAATAATAAATATATAAATAAATATTATAGGACATTATTACACAAACTGACTAAGGCCCACGGTAAGCTCAATAAGGCTTGTGTTGCGGGTACTTAGACAACGATATATATAATATATACATATTTATAAATACTTAAATACATAGAAAACATCCATGACTCAGGAATAAATATCCATGCTCATCACACGAATAAATGCCCTTACCAGGATTTGAACCCGGGACCATCGGCTTCATAGGCAGGGTCACTACCCACTAGGCCAGACAGGTCGTCAAAAGAATAACAACAATAAAACAATGATCCAACCAAGTTTATAAAAGTTATCATTTGAACTTACCTAATACTACTAGTATTATATATATGATCTGTGCTAATACAATACTTATCGTATTATAGTTCGTGTCATCCACGATGACGCGCAGATTTGTGAAATCTAACCTTTAATAATATGACGTTACGACTCAAGGCACGCGTTTTCGTCAATGACACGATCTATAATCAATTACCAATTAAAGTAGAGTTATTTCATACTATATTTTTTATTAATCCGTAATCCTATTAAAACAAATTGATATATTTTATAGTTTAGGTTTTAAGTAAAAAGGTATTAGATTGGTATTATAAAAAAAATAGCCTATACGTGGAAAAAAATATATCACTTTTGATCAAAGTGACATCTAGCGATTGAATGGCAAACTGTTCTTGATAGCGCCATCTATCGCAGACTGACTAAATTATTAAGGAAAGTAGTTTTCTACATACACACGTCGTCAGTTCGCTTTCAGGCTCGCTTGAATACATTCAAAGTAACGCTACATTTTCCCGCTAGATGGCATAAAAATAAAAAGTAGCTAAATTCTATTAACGTTTTATTAAAATGCAAAACGTATAAATACAAAATTGTAATCATTCTATCATTCAGTCTCACGGAGGCAAATATTATCTAATTGAAACATTATATTAATCTTTTACTGACACTCATAATTGACCATCGATGAACCTTAATGTCGCTGCAATAGGGTTGAAAAATGGTCAAGAGTGTACGATGTTGCTACCACTAGGTAGATTAGTACGAGAGACCCTTTTCTTCCATTTCGTCTCGAACTGCTTGAGGGTTGGGCCAGAAGAGCATAAGTAGTGTCGATCCTGGAACGATATTTTGCTATTAAGAATCTATAGTCAAATTTTGTAATATTAGCAATATCTAAAAAAACGTCGTGTCTACGTAAAAAAATATATACAGTTCTAATATTGAAAAGCTACAGCTAGTGAAATTACCCCTTCAAAAATAATTGAATCTTCCACTGTCTCTATTTTCACTTTGTATATTCTATTTTCCTTTCACTCTTGTATTCCCTTTCTTATTATTATGTTCAAGATAATTCAGCATTATCATAAGTAACAGCGATATAGTTATTTGTTATGCAAGGGGCCAAAGTCATACCCGAGCAAGCGAAGGATTCCAAAATTGAACCCCGAGCCAAGTAAGTAAGTAAGTAAATATTCTTTATTGTGCACCATACAGTTAAAAATAGACAGGAAATGAAAAAACACGTAAAAGTTAGGTAACAACAGGCGGTCTTATCGCTAAGAAGCGATCTCTTCCAGACAACCTTTGGGTAGCAGGAAACTATGAACTTACAACATTGAACGGGTAGTGCCGATATACATATAATTCAACAAAATGAAGACGCAAACAATATAATACATACCTACATACTAATAAAATAAATACATATATATAGCGAGTGGTTCGAAAACGGAATCTTGAACGTGGCAAGACTTTGAAGGCACGAGGGTTAGAACCACCCCGCACTTGCGTCTCCCGAGCGTCAGCGTCTAGTCAACGCTGTGGCTGCTGCTGGACGCAACGTTAGCGCAACTGCGCAACGACCCTATTTTCTATAAGGCTGACCAGACGCCGACGCTCAAAAGACGCAAATGTGAAACTTTGCCGAGTGAAAGCAAAAATGTATCACCCCACCAACGCAAGGAAAATACTCACCGTAAAACATTGAAAATTCCAAAAACCATCACTTAAAAGTCAATTCCACCGACTAAAATGACATCTCAAAATTTGCATCTAATTACTTTGCCACATTTGTGGATAACATGCCACTTCCTCATCTGTTATTTAAGTATCATGAGAGCCTTTACCAGCTGGTGTGGTGAAAATAATCTTGGACCAGCAATGCTTAGTGTAAGGACCGAGTGGACGCTCGAAGCGGAGCGTTCGGCGGGGCGTGCAGCGTGGCGTCGGGCTTACAAGTGATTTGAGCAGCGTGCACTAAGGCCGCTCCTATACGTTTGCATTTGTTTAAAATGCACGCCTCACGCCCCGCTGCACGCCCAACTCAAGCGTCCACTCGGGCCTTACACTTATATTTACCAGCACTAAAAGCCCCCATAGCAGAGAAGGCTAACTCGCAGTGCGTGTGCAGCGTCGCTCCCAGCAGGTACGCCCCCACGGCGGCGCCCAGTCGCCCCACCATGTACATCACGCACATCGCCATAGCTCTGTCATATCATAAGATAACGGTAAATTATATATTCTATTAGAGAAAACAATCATAACTGGGTACAATATTTCAAATATATATTTATATGTGTATGTATGTATGGTATATGTATGTATTATAATACTATGTATTTATGCATGTTTATTGATAATAGTAGTGTTTAGATAGCTACTTTTATCTCTCTTTACTGATTTTCTTTTCCGCACCAATTGTAAGTTTCTGTTTGGCCCAATGCTTGACTGGTAGAGAATTCCTTAAGGTATTAAATCCGCCATTTGTACTTTTTTGTATTGTGCAATAAAGGTTAAATAAATAAATAAATGATAGCGCGATTCAGCCCCAACATTTCGAGGACAATGGCTCCTCTACACGATGGCCCAGCGTACGCCAGTCCAAGGGACGCATTTATACGTTAGAGGGAGCAAGTGATATTGCTACGAGTATCCCATTCCGCCGCATAGCTGCGTCCCTTAGACTGGCCCACGATGGGCCATCGTGTAGAGGAGCCCTAAGAGCCATCTCAAATCTCAAACTAAGTATCACGTACGAATGTCATAAACTTTTATCTCAGTGAAGTAGGAATCACGTTGATAGGGTAAGGGCCATTGGACTGGTATAACATGTTTTCGATATCGGATGTAAGATGATTTAGATGATCCTGAAGAGAGGCAGCTGCCAGAGAGCGCCCTATGGCATTAACCCCTCCATTTTGTTTGAAAGTCTTCTTGTGAACAGTAAATATTTAATCTGACATCCAATATTAGATAATTTGCAAGTATAAACTTATCTCTAAGAGGAGCATGCGCATATATAAGAGCCAGGATGGAGCCCCTAGCGATTCGAAGCCTCCTATGGCAGCACACTATAGACTATCAGAAATAATCGTAGATAGTCTCTAAAACTCACAGACAGTTATCTAATACGAAGTTCGGCAAGAGACTTTTGTGAAATAGGGAACACATGAACAGCAACGGCAGCCAATATGGATGCCGCCCAGTCCGCGCGTAGAGCTAAGATGAGTAGGCCGGTTGCAGCCCATCCTTGTGGCACATATACCGCCGCTATGACCGTTGTAGCGACATCTAGCTTCACAGCTCCGAGGTTTCAGCGCCCTCTAGCGAATAATTTGACCACTATTAGGTCTCACCGTAGCGAAGGAACATATCAACAGCATTGCAGCCAATATGGATGCCGCACAGCCCGCGTATAATGCTAAGATGAGCAGACCGGTAGCAGCGCCCCCTTGAGGAATGTAGGCCGCCGTTAAGATCTAAATAGCGACATCTAGTTTCACAACTCCGAGGTTTAGGCGCCATCTAGCGACTACTTTAACCACTAGTACGTCTCACCTTAGCGAAGTAGGGAACACATCTACAGCAATGGCAGCCAATATGGATGCCGCACAGCCCGCGCACAGTGCTAAGATCAGCAGGCCGGTAGCGGCGCCCCCTTGCGGCACATAGGCCGCCGCTATGGTCGCTAGGCCGCAGATGAACATGATACCGTCTGGAACAGATTAAAACAACTTTTAAGACTTCTTAAAATAAACTTTAGTGACCATTTTATAAGTTCCCATGTTCTATCACTCAAAATAAAGCTTTTATAACAAATCGTATTGTATTGTCACGTATGACGGCCTCCAAAGCCATAAAGGTTGGAAACGAAAGTGGTAGATTTGCACACAAAACAAAATACTGCACCGCTCAATGCATAACGGTTTCCCAAATGGTGTAAGTACTGTATTGTCAAGTAATTTATTTCAAGTTCAAACTGATTGTCGTCACTTAAAGTTCTTATGCTGGGTGAGCATTACGAGTAAAAACAGGAGGAACTTTTGATGAGAGAATCTTATTGATGAAAACACCAAGGGAGATTAGCACACATGGAACAAACGACCTCCACCTAGCCGACCTATACCTATACTTACACGCATCTTTTTTTTTATACTACCTCGGTGGCAAATAAGCATACGGCCCGTCTGATGGTAAGCAGTATCCGTAGCCTATGTACGCCTGCAACTCCAGAGGAGTTACATGCGCGTTGCCGACCCTAACCCCCTCCCGCCCTCTGAGCTCTGGCAACCTTACTCACCAGCAGGAGCACAACACTATGAGTAGGGTCTAGTGTTATTTGGCTGCGGTTTTCTGTAAGGTGGAGGTACTTCCCCAGTTGGGCTCTGCTCTAGATCTGGAATGACATCCACTGTGCTGTGCCCTACCACACAAAGCGAGATGACATTCACAATGCCCATACCTCTCTTGTGGACGTAGTTTAAGGACGTACCCGGGTCCATCGCATCTGTATTTGTACCGACTTCTGTGCTTCAGAGTTTATATATTTAACATGTCTCGGTTTTCCTATAAATAAATTAACAATGTCAACTGCATATTCTGTTGTATTAAGCTTCGGTTCTGTTTTTATGTCCGTGTAGTTTTGTGTTTGTGTGACGTGTCAATGAGTAGGTTACACTGAAAATCAGCGTCGCAACACTACTGATGTGCTGCGACACATGCAATGCCGGATTTAGAGGTCTGGAGGCCTCGGGGCAACAAAGGAGTGGAGGCCCCCTGGCCCAAATCATTTTCCAAATAAAATGGACAATCTTGTAGTCTCTATTGTGGGGGCTCCTCTTTTGTAGAGGCCCCGGGGCCCATTCCTAAATCCGGCCCTGATGCGGAGTGTTATCCTTTTCTGGAACCACCCGCAGCACTGTAACTTCTAGTTTACCTAGATTTAAGCCTAATTTAATGTTGTTGTGTATGTGTTTCGAATAAAAGCATCATTCATTGCTTTTATTCATTCACATAGCGTCTTTTTGCATTTTTGCAGCCATTCAGTAGCGCGGTAGTGGCGATGAAGAATCATATACGTGTGGGAGGATATACGAACTATCACCAGCGACAGCATCGCGACTGTATCGCGACTGTATCGCTTCTGAATCGCTGCAAAAAGTCACCGTGTACTAACTCCCTAAAGGCATGGTA
The DNA here is from genome assembly GCF_033807575.1 of Cydia pomonella. NCBI lineage: Eukaryota > Metazoa > Arthropoda > Insecta > Lepidoptera > Tortricidae > Cydia > Cydia pomonella. Next base: position 2,457,177 of record NC_084705.1, on the reverse strand, counting down.
CTGCTATGGAGATGATAGCGCTCCCACAAACATATTGGGGTTGCAAACATATACAGAATAACATGAAAACTTACTGTATAGCGCCTTCTTTCCTATTTTATTGATGAACACACCAATGGCGAGGTATGTGATGGCAAATACGGCCCCCATGGCCATGGAGATTGGAAAGACTCCCACGGATATGTTGGGGTTGCATACCGCTTCCACATGTGAAGCCAGGGCTTGCTGGAACAAAAAAAAATAGGTACTTCTAATATAGATACTGGAATCAAGGTAAAAATCTATGTGCACATACATTTCTCAAAAGATCTTATAAATTATAAAATTTTGGATGATCCCCTAAAAATTAATTAATTTACTATTAAAAATGATCAGCATTACCTACGGTTATTATTACAGAGAAATATACTTAAGTTGGCAAACGTTGAAGCCAATCGAAAATTGGAATTGCAAAAGAAACGTAAAATGGTCATTTCTAAAAAAAAAATTACAATTTATTATTTACTTCTCGATTGGCAACAACGATTGACGGTTGTAATTTTGACTTCACCCTCAAATGTATCCAGTTCTGACGAGAATGGTTCACTAAATATTAATTTGTGTATTAAAATTCATTAACTTAATAACTTATTTATGTATTAGTAATTAACGAATCCACAGTAATAAATAGAATACTTCCTATTCTTGCACCATCCTACTAACCCGGGGTTAACTGGTTAAACCTGGAGTTACCATGGTTACCGGTACAATTTGAAATGGCTTAACGGGTTAACCGGTTAACCCCGGATTCGTAGGATGGTGCAAGTGGCGGTTAACCGGTTAACCCCGGACTCGTGGGATGGTGCAAGTGGCGCTTAACCGGTGCAAGTGGCGCTTCTATGTATATAAATATTTATAAATACTTAAATACATAGAAGACACCCATGACTCAGGAACAAATATCCATGCTCATCACACGAATACATGCCCTTACCAGGATTTGAACCCGGGACCATCAGCTTCGTAGGCACTTACTGTTTTATTTAACGCCTTCTGCGTAATGATCTCGCAGATGGAGATGCTCCTTTCACTGTCGTTTTGAAGGATGTTGTTGATTACTTCGGGCACCCACACGTAGAGGCCGCTCGCTCTGAAAAATGTACGTTGTAATCGATATAGAAAATCAGAAGGATTGCTTCATCGACCTAACTGGTAAATGCCCATAAGTTCCAAGAAACTTATTGGGTTAGGGTCGGGATTCTAACCAGATTCTATGTTAAAATAAAGATAACTTACAACAATCCGGACCGGATTCAGAGCCGGATTTCCGCCTAGGTCCACAAGGCCCGGGCCAAAACCATCGCCAGGGGCAATGGTTTTGAGTTTGAGGTGGAAAAGCCCCCCCCCCCCCCCCTAAATTTTAAGTGCCTAGACGGGACCCGGGCCTGACAGGATTTAGAACACCAAGATATCTATGAGTCCACACTTCCTTTGTGTTGTATGATGTTTTATGACACACTAAGTAGTAGGTATCTAAAGTATCTTTAAAATGAAATGGGTACATACAGCATAAATACGGCGAACATCGATATGTGCGATATAAAGACGCAACGCAGCAGCGGCGGCCGGAAGATGTGTGTAAAGTTCTTCAGAGCTCCAGCGAAACCGCCTTTGAACGCCTCTGCGTCACCGATAGTGGTTATTTTCTCTACCTGAATAACATACGGAACCTTTATATACCGCGAGCCAGGAACAGATCTCTCTCTCTTTCAGGCTAGGCATGATGAACCCCCGTGGACGTCAGCTGTCGCTCCGTTGGTGGGTTGAGGAATGGCAGCCACCGTAACACGTAAGACAAAAAAAATTGTCATCGCCATCGCGATACTTTGTCAGATGTTATTGTTAATTTAAAAAATCTTCCGCCAGTTATATCGCGGTGGTAAGAACGTGAGCTGGTCGCATGAACATGTTTTTTTTTTGCCACAGACAACGTTATTTCGTTCATAAAAAAAATATTTTTATAATGTCACTTATACTAATTAGACTGTATCGAAACGAGAAAATATATACCTACGTAAATAGGTAGCTAACACTAACACACGTAATTATAATAATATGCACAACACAACAAGCAATCAAACAGAACAATGAATAAACAATGATGCTCTGGTTGGTGACTAATATACCTACATACATTATATTCATTACTTATTTCACTGAATTATTTATGAATGTAAGTAGGTACTTAAAATGACAAAACTTATAAATACCTAGCGCATTCAGGGCTTAAATAAAGTTTTTTACTTCTGAATAGTAAACTCATTTTCATGCGAGCTTAGCAATAGCTGGACCAGTAGCCATCAGATATATCGGAGCGTCTGAGGTGTTCAAAAATATCTCAACACGCACTCTAGCGCTTTGACGGTATTAGGCGTGTTCAGATAGAATAGTTGTTCGTGGTGTTATCATGGTTTTTACCAAGGGATGATACCAAACTAGGCAAGTGTGTAAACTCGGACTCCAACCCCAAGTCAATCACAAAAAAATTTCTAGAGGCTGGTTTTAACGAAAGTGAATCCGATTCGAAGAGGTAAAACTATTAGGCCTTACTGAGATTTAAGTATTTCGATTTTCTCATGATCGAACCTAATCTTCACCGAATTTCTTTCAATTTATCTGAAATATTAAATGGACTCTCGCTGTCTCTCTCTCTCTCTCTCTCTCCCTCTCTCTCTTTCCCTCTCACTCTCTTCCATTATGTATAGGTACTTATCTCACATGGTGGTCGAGTAAGGTTATTTCTCCATTTCGCTCTATCTTTGATATCGTGTCTGGAAGTCTGCAAACGGCAGGAAACCCGAAACAAGGTACCAAAGACCTAGTGCTAAAAATATTATAATCTAAAAAACGAAAAACATTTATATGAGAATCCATATTTTTAGATTTTAATTGCAATGTATCCAGTTCTTTCATATCTCTAGCACTAGGATTTTGTTACCTTATTGGTTTTCCTGCCGTTTGCTGACTCGATTTAGTCGGAATAACTAAATATTATTATGATAAACTAAACATTATATAATATCGTACCGGGTAGTTATCAGCTCCAGTCCCATGATTCCAGGAGTACATCTTAGCCAGGACAGGTAGCGCAGCCTCCGGGCCTTTAGAAGCCAGTATGAAGCGTGGACTCTCAGGCAGAACAGACAGAATCCCTGCTGCTGCCAGCCCTGGAACGCACCAGGACCACATGAAGGCGCGCCAGGAGCTTATCCTGATGCTGAGAAGGTGGAAGGACCATTTGCCCGGGATGATTACCCAGGCTAGACCTGTGGACAGAATTATGGGATACTGTTAATCTGTTATTATTGTGTGAGTATGTGTTATGCGTAGATAAGGTTGCACGTTCATTTCATGTCGGGATAGGGGGTAGAAATAGTGAGGACGATAGAGAGATCTTTCTCCAGGCGGGTGTTGTGCGTGGAGACCGAAGTCCAGTCAGAGCTGATTTAGAAGAAGTACTTATTACAACATTTGCTACTGAAATTCGGAACTTTATACTAATTGCACTCTATGTATGAAATATAGCTGTACCTGTACATATTAGCTATAAGTACTAACGAAATTTGTTACAGAATATCTTTTCGCTGACGGAGACAGATGAGATGCCACAATGGTCTGATGGAAACAGCCATACAGAAATTTGTTCAAGAGTGTTCATTCAATGTAGACGTACCACTAATATCTAAATGACATATCGCAAGATCTACTATCACAGCGGCAACAACAGACCATTTTCATCAAAGGCAGTTGATCTCATAATACACATTTGATTTTTATAAGAAAGTGATTCAATGCACATCATAAAAATACAAGTCAAGCCTATTAGATCTACTCACCTGGCAAAATTATAAAGGAGAAAAGGAGAATGAGATAAAGACTGAGCCCCAAGCGATGACGGCTGCCCGTCGAGATTTGGCGTGCATCTCGTCGAGGTAGGCGTATACTGTGGCACTAGAGGCTGACACACTAGAAGGGCTGTAGATATAGACTTACCAAGTAAGATAAAGAAGGAGAATGAGATAAAAACTGAGCCCCAAGTCATGGCGGCCGCCAGTCTAGAGCTGGCGTGCATGTCACCGAGGTAGGCGTATACTGTGGCACTGGAGGCTGATACACTAGACGGACTGTAGGTATAGACTTACCAGGTAAGATAATGAAGGAGAATGAGATAAAAACTGAGCCCCAAGCGATGGCGGCCGCCCGCCGAGAGTTGGCGTGCATTTCACCGAGGTAGGCGTATACTGTGGCACTGGAGGCTGATACACTGGAATTAAAAAATTGTTGGCTGTATAATTAGGAAATAGTTCGGTAAACTTTATCACTAGAAAAACTCACGAAATTCACAATTTGTATGTATTGCCGTAATTATCCTAAACATTTCACGGCAAAACAGGCCCAACACAAATGTCTTATCTTAAAGTAAAGTAAAGCCAGGAAATTAGAAGGAAACACAACATATGGTGAGCCGCGTGAAACTGGCAACGAATGATACGGCCGTTGCGCGGCTTTTTTGCCTTTTATCTCATGAAAATATTGTTCTGTTTAAAATTTGGCTCGTCAGATCCCCCGGCTATAACAAATATAACAATAGTTTTTTTCATACTAAAATTATACTCGTTTTGATTGGAGTCGACCTGTTTGAGGCGTTGGTAGCCTAGCGGTAAGAGCGTGCGACTTTCAATCCTGAGGTCGCGGATTCAAAGTATTTCAAAACCCGGCTCGTACCAATGACTTTTTCGGAACTTATGTATGAAATATTTGAACTATAGCAAAGAGTGAGATAGGAAGATAAACTAAGATTTGATAAACTAAAAAAAAGCGCTGCGTAAAGAGCGTGCGATTTTCAATCCGGAGGAGTTTTTCGGAACTTATGTACGAAATATCATTCGATATTTACCAGTCGCTTTTCGGTGAAGGAAAACATCGTGAGGAAACCGGACTAATCCCAATAAGGTCCTAGTTTCCCCTCTGGGTTGGAAGGTCAGATGGCAGTCGCTTTCGTAAAAACTAGTGTCTACGCCAATTTTTGGAATTAGTTGCCAAGCAGACCCCAGGCTCCCATGAGCCGTGGCAATAAGCTTTTAAATATACTTTAGTTTCCTTGGTATTTTTTTATGAGATTTGTCCTTGATTCAATTGTAAAAATTCAATTTAAAAACTAAAATTTTGCGTTATTCCTTCTATATAATATTATAGTATAGTATAGTAAGTAAGTTCTAAGTCACTTCAAATTAATTATATTCTTTATGCGAAATTTTCCCTCTACGTAGGTACAGGTACATATTTGCTTAATAATATTAAATTTATTAATTAATTTTCTAATACATGTAAAGCTAAGCACAACTGTCACGTTCCGCATCTCGCGTGTTTCGCGTCCGAGCTCTATGTTCTATATGATACATGTTAATAATTATGTTATAATATAGATAAGTAATCAGCGTCGATAACGCACTCTGAAATGTTCATTCAACAACACATTCAAAATAATGACAATTGTGGAATTGCGTTGTTACAATGTAAATGACGATAGGGCATTATTCGTTTAAGTATACGAGTGTTATTGGAAACATGGGTTGAAATAGGCTGATATATGTATTTATTTGACAATACCATCTAGGGGATGACGGGCATGGTTGTAACAGGATTGAAACAGCTCGAAAATTAAGGAAATTATCTACAGGAGAGTGAGGATTTCAAGGGGAAAGAGGAGCAGCCCGCGTAGCCAATGTGCATATCGTTCACGCTCCGTGGCGAATGAAACGCAACTGTCACAGTCCCACTAATATGGAAGAGTGATAGAGAGATATGACTACGCTACGCTACGGAGCGTTAACGATTGTAACGGCCAGTCAACATGATTGTCAGCGATGCTGCGCCCTCTGCGTGGTAAATACGCATGCAGACCCAACATTGAATTAAAGAAAGTAGGTTTTTTTGGTCGATTTCTTTTCAAAATATCTTAATTATTAAAACTTGCTACGATTTGAAGAGTTTTATATGTATTTGTTATTTTTAGCATTTAGTTAAACATGTCAACTCGCTATGTCAAATATAATTTGCAATCATCCTTGCGGGGTTAAGTCCCGCCTGTCACTTTAAAAACCGAGAGTCACTTACAAGCATCCTGACAGGATCCTGAGAACAAATAGCGCCCAAGCACTCCACACGTGGTTCGAGGCTAGCGAAGGCTAATGGCGTTATTCACAAACGCGCTAATTGATTGTCTTAATCTGTCATTTTGAATTATGTTTTTGTAAGTACGGAATAAAGCTTGTAAAGTTTTATGGATAAGGTGGTAATGCGACAGAAAACAGGCAACTATGACTGGCAATGGCTCACGATCGTCGACTTGGTTAACTTGAATGTACTCATCTCTTACAAGCATCCTTGTTGGGTCTTAAGGACAAAGATTGTCCCGCACTGGCAAAAGTTGAGGCCATACCCAACACGGTCAACATTATACCAGGATTGTATGACTGATATCTTGTCAGAATCCATGACACCTGAAATGTCTCATTACTCTTATTTTATTTCGCATATTAATCTTATTTAGCAGAAGATATTAACTTACAAACATCCTGTCAGGATCCTTAGCACAAAAGCTTCCATACATGACTAGCGAAGGCGGATGCCACAGAAAATACAGCAGATGCTATCATAGCCGGCAGCTCGTCAAAATATTTCTTTAACCATATCACACTTTAATCTTATTAAAGCAGCAAAGATTAACTTACAAACATCCTGTCAGAATCCTTAGCAAAAATAGCGTCCATACGTCGCTAGCGAATGCTGAGGCCACAGAGAACACAGCAGATGCTATCATGGCCGGTAGCATGACTGCTCGCCGCCCAACGCGGTCGCCGAGGTAGCCCCACAGGAATGACGTCGATACTATACCTGGAATTTAAATCCATTTATTAACCGACTTAAGTTTCATAGAAGAAAGAGGTTCTGTATTCGGTTGTGGATATTTTTATTATTTGTGTACGAGCCTACAGTGTCTCACTGTTGGATCTTATGAATTTCCGCAATCAGCTTTAAATTACATAGTGCAAACGGGTTCAACTAATTTAAAAAAATTAAAAATGTTCTATAAGTAGGCTTCAAGGGCTTTTTCACAGGTTTCACTTTTGACATGTAAAATAAATTTTCACCACACCAACTGGTAAATGCCCTCTTGGTTGTTCAAAAACGAATGAGAAAGTTGCATTTTATCCACATCTGGGGCAAAGTAATCAGATGCAAATTTTGAATTGTTTCCTTATGTTAGCTAGTAGAATTGACTTTTAAATGATCATTTTGAATGATTATTTCTTTATTACGTTCATTTGGATTTGATTTCATTTGAATTTGAATATTTCATAGTTAGTAGTTTCCTCGTGTTGGTGTGGTGAAAATTTTTGTGTTTCACTCGGAGGCAAACTTTGTTTAAACCTCGTGCATTGATACTTGCAAATATTAGTACGAGAGGTTAATCAACAACTTTGCCCCATTGTAAAACAACCATTTTCTTTCCTTCAACAATAAATGTTTGTGTGAGGACCTAAGGACTCTTAAGAGGCTGACAATACCTAAAGCGCGCACACTGTCTACTTGTATCGGAGTAAATGAGATAGCACTGTCGCATGTTACTGGGCCTGGGCAAGGGAATAATAAGAAAAATATTTAAATAAAAAAAGTGGATTATTAGTGTAATATTTTACTCAACAGCGGTTTAGATATAAATGTTTTGTAATCGTGATTTTAATTGCAGACCCATAAGTCAAAACAATAAAGACATAGAACCGTTTAATTGTGATTTTAAGACCAATCTTTGCAATTATTTTCTATCGAGCCGGTTTCGTTCAATCATGTATCGAGTACAACCACGGTATTTGAAATATAATTAATATGAACATATATTTTTCTTACTTGACTAAAACAAATAGTCTTTCTTAAAAAACTGTTAAAGTAACATCAATTTCAAGGACATTGGGTGTTGACAGCCTCTTTAAGTCAACACCTTAACACGTTCCCTGTGCATGCATCATATGTGTAGCATTTTAGGGTACATATGATACGTGCATGCACCACTAATGATGCACGACCCCATATGAACTTAAACCATTGCCAAAATTTACACGTATGAGCTAGGTCTTTTTTATTTGTATGCACATACTGGCTATGAACCCTTTGACAAAAAACACGTGCGTCCGGATGACATTTATGTAATGTTGCCAGGTTATGACAGTTACAAAAAAAAACAAAAAAATATTGTCGTTTTTTATTTGAAATAAAAAAATAAAACAAATTATTTGCACTTATTGCACATGATAATTAAAATAAAGATATAATCAAACAAATTTGCAAAAAAATGTTATTAGTTACAAAGGGGTTGTTATTTTTAATGGCAGGCATTGAAGCATCTAAGACACAATGCTTTCTTGCACATCAAACACTCGGTGTCCGTTTGTTTCGCCCTTTTGCGAGCTTCTGTAGGCGTCCTACCCTGTTCAGTCATTAATTTGTAGCACCCAATGCAACGTTTTCGAAAAATTTTATTGTTACGGCGTGGAATTTTGGTCAGTTCATGGCGGCGGGGTAAGGTAGACTGATTCGATGGCCCAGCTGAAGGTTCGGAATCTTTAATACCAAGAAGATGACTAATAATTTCCTCGTGGCCTGACAAAAGAGGCATTTTTTTGTTAGCATTGATGTCCTTGTAGATTAAAATTGCATTAACAACTGCAAGGGACATTAGATCAGCCGCATTTTTTTTTATACCAGAAACAAGTCTTGCGTACAGGCGAATTGTAGCTTGCCAGCTGATCAGCTATATCAGTGCCTTTCTTGCCGCGATTGTAATCTAATACAATCTTGGGTTTCATGACTGGCCTGAATCCAGTGGACATTGCCATTTAATGATCGTGGCATGTTGATAAAACCAAAACATCAATCGAGAGAAACGTCAAATTGCCTTGAAGCGTGCATGAATGACACGTGGTGCACTGAGCAGTGAGCTAGCACGTGCATGCATCACATTTTGGGCACCAGTTTAGAAGCTCATATGTGTATGCATCGCATGTGGGGCACTCGGAAAAATGGGGAAAATAGGAAAAACGGTCTTCATGACTATCTTTTTTATGCCTAAATATCAACATACATACTGTATAAAAGGTATTTACAAAAACACAAAATTGCACGTGAGGACTCAATTTCTGGTTCCTAGGTACACAGGGAACGTGTTAAGAGTATAAACTAACGCTACTGTGATATTTAAAATGTGTTGACCTGTACCTCTGTTATTATAATATGACTAAATAACCTTTTCATTTTGTATGAGTAAATAGGTACACATATACAGTCGACTTAACTTTTGTGTGTCCTATCTCTCTTACTATATTAACTCCAAGAATAGGTAGTCAACTGATTTTTCCTCAAACGACAATATTTACGGAAAAACTTCAACAGACTCCTAATCACACAACTTACAATTACACATTAAAACTCGTCAAAGGTGGCCGGACGAGCTAGACTTGATATGTGAAAAAATTATGATTTATATAAGGCTTCGTCAGGTGGCTACAAATACAACATGTTACGTCACAAATATGCCAATGATGATATCGGCATCAGGCTTCGTGATTTTTATTGAAATAATAATTTAAATTAAATTAAATAATCGTCACGAATCGTACCTGGCTCAAATGTCCCCATTACGCTGGCAGCGTTACCACGCTGAATGGTCAATGAGATCTGTTGGACCAGGTACGATCCGGACCGCGGGTTACACTCGCACCCCCTGTCGGTCCCTCAGCGGCCGACCCAAATCCCTCACAAAGTCCCTGGCCTCCACAGCCCAAGGTCCCGCAGTCTCGACTGCAACTGGCACAAAATCGTATATTGGTTCCAAGGCAGAGTAATTGGCATGCTTCATTTTGGCGGCATACTCCGCGCTGTCCCAGCAGACCTGATAGTGAGACTCGAGTGGGCTGGCGCAATTTATATAAATAAAAATAAAAAAGCCTTTAATTTCTCGAACACAAAAAAATAAAAGGGTGTACGAGAACCCCTCTATAGGGTATAGGCCTCCTCCAAGGTTTTCCAGAGCTCTCTGTCTGAAGCTGTTGCTATCCAGTTTGGGCCAGCGACTGCCGCTAGGTCGTCTGACCAGCGCATGCGCGGCTTGCCTCTGCCGCGCACGGCGCAATTTATAGAACATAGTTATGTCTCAGCCAGTTGTCACCAAGTAAATAGTAACAAAAACAAAAACAACACTACCAAAAAAGAAGGTAAAGACATAATAATGATTTCACCGTTTTGTTTGACGGGACCCTTTTAAGTCGACATCTTTGTGTCAGTCCATTAATTGTGGAATAGTCAGACAACAGACAATGACGTATGAAAATCTAAGATTCGAAGTTGATAGCTGTAACCGCCGCTTTATGTGTATTCCAGGCATTCCGCTTTCAAATTTCTCTGGCTTTAGAACTAGTTTAATAGGGATAGGCTCATAGTCGGTAATAAATAATTGTACCTATTAATTTTCAATTTCTATCCGTAAATCGACGTTCCACGAAGAGAAACTTTCGCATTTCTTGCTTACGTAATCGGAATAGAAGTTCTCTTTATATCTAAATATCTGCTTTCGCACTGAGCTGATGTGAGCACATACATCATGCCGACTGACTCCATGCCGCTGGTGAAGAGTATCAAGACAAGGAAGATCAACCCTTTATGCTGTCCTGAGAGCTCCAGCTCGCAATGAGTTGATGTGAGCATCACGTAGCTCATGCCGACTGACTCCATGGAGACGTTCAGCATGATCAGGCCGCTGGTGAAGAACACCAGGTTTAGGACTATATATACTCGTAGTTACCAATGAAAGCAGCCGCGTTGATCATTCCTCTATGCTGTTCTGAGAGCTCCAGCTCGCACTTAACTGATGTGAGCACGTAGCTCATGCCCACTGACTCCATGGAGACGTTCAGCATGATCAGGCCGCTGGTGAAGAGCATCTGGTTGAGGACTATATATAGGTTACCAATGAAAGCAGCCGCGTTGATCATCCCTTTATGCTGTTCTGAGAGCTCCAGCTCGCACTGAGCTGAAGTGAGCACGTAGCTCATGCCGACTGACTCCATGGAGACATTCAGCATGATCAGGCCGCTGGTGAAGAGAACTAAGTGGTTGAATCGGCCGTGACCTGGAATAGGGAAAGGTTAAGGTTAAGTTAGGGTTTCATTTTGCAATTTATAAGTGGCTATTTATAGTTATAATTATAATACTTATTTACTTATGATTATAATGTTACTTAATCAATAACAATACGTTCACATATTTAGCAGTCAGCATAGCACAACCAGTCTTAGGTATCTTATCGAACTTATATTCAAATAAACAAATAAATATTAAGTCACGCCTAAAAATATGCATACGAACAAAGTGCTCGGAAATGTTGACGTTATTGTAGCAAAAATAGAACGGGAAGTTCTTCTTCATAGTCAAACTGCAATTAAATAAAAGCGGCCAAGTGCGAGTCGGACTCGCCCATGAAGGGTTCCGTACCATTTATGATGTATTAAAAAAAACTACTTTCTAGATCTGGTCCAAACCAATTTTCGGTGGAAGTTTGCATGGTAATGTATATCATATATTTTTTTTAGATTTTTCATTCTGTTATTTTAGAAGTTACAGGGGGGGGGGACACATTTTTTCACTTTGGAAGTGTCTCTCGCGCAAACTATTCAGTTTAGAAAAAAATGATATTAGAAACCTAAATATCATTTTTGAAGACCTATCCCTAGATATCCCACACGTATGGGTTTGATGAAAAAAATGTTTTTTTTTAATTTTATGACGTATGAAAAAAAAAAACTACTTACTAGATCTCGTTCAAACCAATTTTCGGTGGAAGTTTGCATGGGAATGTATATCATATATTTTTTTTAGATTTTTCATTCTGTTATTTTAGAAGTTACAGGGGGGGGACACACATTTTTTCACTTTGGAAGTCTCTCGCGCAAACTATTCAGTTTAGAAAAAAAATGATATTAGAAACCTCAATATCATTTTTGAAGACCTATCCATAGATAGGGTTTAATGAAAAACAATTTTGAGTTTCAGAAGTATGGGGAACCCCCAAAATTTATTGTTATTTTTCTATTTGTGTGAAAATCTCGATGCGGTTCGAAGAATACATCTACTACCAAGTTTCAACAGTATAGTTCTTATAGTTTCGCTAAAAGTGACTGTGACATACGGACGGACAGACAGACAGACATGACGAATCCATAAGGGTTCCGTTTTTTACCATTTGGCTACGGAACCCTAAAAATAGTACATAAATATGCCACGATTTGTCATCACCAAGTCATTTTTCTCATTGTTTCCCTTTCTAAGCCAATAACTACAGTTTTCGTAATATTTAAGAGTCATATCACGAGCGGTATTCAAACTTTAAAATCTGAACTTGATTTGTTAATATGATTATCGATCTATGTCTGTATATCAATTACAAATTTACATCATTAAACGGTTATTGACATAACATTCATTTTATTGCAATGAACCCAATGTCAGGTTCAGGTGTGTGCCAGGACTAAAACCGGTTCCGAGACCTCGAGGGCAATACCCGCACGCAAGTGCACGTGTATTGGAAGCTCTAACTAAAACAAGAAAAATTAGTGGTTTAATAACGTACAGGCGAAATTATTGTCGCAAATTGTCACTTCCTAGATATTTTTTGTAACCTGGAAAGTTGGTAATCACTGGTAAAATCCAAGACCAAATTCACTCAGCTCTTGATGTGACCCACCACGGTGCCCTACATCCGGCGACAGACAGAAAGAGGTGGCGATCAAAGACAAGCTATTCCCTAGAAGTGTCCACGACCCTCAGTAATGAGGAAATTTATGCAAGGAGGATATATTTCTTTGGATTATTTCTGAGTGAATCTCAAACATATTTGGGTGATATCTTTTTACGTACCTATTGTTTGTTTATTTTTTCGTTGATTTTAAATAAATGTGTTAAATAAAACTCCCTTATAGTCAACACCCCTATAATGGAACAGGCACCAGTAATGGGATGGTATAGACAAATCCTGTGAAACAAGTAATTACCATCAGTTTTTACTCGCTGGCAACATTTTACCATAAACAAGAGTCATAGAGCTGCTTAAGTTTCATTTGTCATTGATATTTGTTAGTTTGAAAATTAATGGCGCCATACATCCCATGACTGGAGCAAAAAACCATAGTTTTAATTGGTTAATAATATTGAAACCAATTGCAGTAGCTTTCATTAAATACATAGAAAACATAAAGGACGAATTGGACATTGAACGTAAAAGTGAAGTATAAAGTGGTACAAATTTTACAGATGTCGGTGAAATATCAAACTTACTCCAAAATTTCTCTTAAATGTCCCATGATCGGTGCCGTTAACATACACACAAATATGAAACTATGCTAACGTACGCGAATTAAGGCGAAAAAAATTATATCCTTAAGTATACTATATATTATAGTCTTAGTCAAAAATATGGAAACATTCAAGTAAATAAGTTTTTAAGTAACGAAAATGTACGATGCGTGATTTGAAATATGACTTGTGAGGTTAGCTTATCCAAGCAAAACAAATCCGAGGTCTCATTCCATAGTACTGTGAAAGCTTACTTTAGTTCGTTTAGTTATGTATGTGGTGACGAACAATCAATGAACTTAACTGCACTCCTTGTCGGTACATACTATAGGTACATTAGTTACATGTCTGAGCAATTTGCATCTTCCTCTGTGCGCTTGGTCAACTTATACAACAACAACAACAAATCTGAGGTCTCATTTAACTGGACTATTGTGACGTCTTTTTCCCGTATGTCATTATACTCATTATTAACCGATTTCAAAAAAACAAAAGTATATCGTTTATCAAATGTTATGAATATGATTGTGTATGCTTGTGTATGTTTGATTGAATTTGATGACTCTTTTTTCCGAATTAATGACGAATAAATTTTATAGTGTTAGAAGCCAATGCATTTACATATATATATGTATAGTGCACGTTGCAGACATATATTACATAACCAAGTAATTTCTGTTTTTCTCTCGTGTACTCTTCATAAGTTGACCATTATGCAACCAAAACAAATCCGAGGTGCTATTGCAATTTCTCGGTAACCAATTGAAGTGTCGTCAAGTGAACAGGAAGTGTTGAGAAGAAAAAAAGACTCAACAAATCAAAATTACAAACATTCATTCTGCAATTTAAATATATATTCAGGCTCAGTACGTAGAAAGATGATTTCCATGATTGAAGAAATCGGGTCACTTACATTATTTAACCCGAAAATTTCTCGGCATATTTTCCGTTTTCGAAATAATAAAAAGTCTCTCTATAATTGAAAAAAGTACTTCATTCGAGTTGTTGTCTATTCAAATAAAAATATTCGACGTGAGTGACCCGATTTAATATATAATATTTCATAAGTTTCCATAATTCTCACAGAAGTTTTCTCATTAAAACTCATTCTAAAAGTTGGGATGTTGAAAGGCCTATTTGATATGCTCATCTTTGATTATGCGTAAGCTTAAAGATGACAAGATGGGTCAGTGACAAGCACTAGGATGTCTATCTTTTGGGTTGATTTTATTTTGCTGTCGATTTTTTAACCGGAGGAGGAGGAGGTGCTCAATTCGGTTGTATGTTTTATTTGTTATGTTTGATACTTCATTACTTTTTAAACCGGAAATCGATAATCTCTATCAAGCGCAATTACTCCGTATGACCCAAAAAGTCTTCCACTGAGTTACGAAAATGTATGGTATTTTTGTAACACTGTTATACATTTTTACTGTCCCAAATGAGGTTGTCGTCTCTTCAAACCAGCCACGTCCAAATATAACGAAAAAAAATCGACTTAAAATAAAAATAAGCCTTTCTTTTGTATGTTCCTGATCAATCAATGCTATCTCAACGTATTTTACATATAATTATATGTTTGTCAGCAATTTGCGTCTTCCTCATCGCGTCTGGTCAGCGTATGCAACCAAAACAAATCTTAAGTCATTCCGATGGTGATGAGGGCTAAGGCAATCCAGTGAATAAGTTCCATAATGCTCACTTGTTAATAGGGACTATTTTTGTTTAAGGTACAGTCAGTAAAACTATAAGGTTAGAATAGAATAGAATTATTTTATTCGTAAACACAAACAAGACAAATTACATAAGATAAAAAAACATAGAAAGTATAAAGTGGCACGAAATGGTCTCATCTCAGCATGTTGCTGGTGGCTTCCAGCGCTGATCTTCCGATGAGACCATCAAGTGAGAAGAATCACGGAGGGTAACAGACAACAAAAATTAAGACATAAAATAGCATAGAATGAATAAATGGTTAATTAGATAGAACACAACGAGTAAATTAAATAAAGATAATTTATATAAATCAAGCATCGTACACAGAACACTGTATCGGTCCGGTCCAACCATACCTTGGCCGAACATTACAACGGTATGTTACTGTCACACCTCCTGGGTCGCGCTTTATTAACACCTGGGGGCCTAGACAAGACGACAATCGTACATCGAAAAACGCTAAACGAAATAAAAAAATATCAGGATGGCAGATGCTACGAAAAGTCACGTGATAATTCCATATATTAGTTGTAGCGTTCCATGCCTAAAGGGTTCGTATGCACATGGAGCATACGGTGGCACAAGTTCCTATTGGCTCTTTCTCCTAACAATTGTCATCTTACCTAAGCCCCCTGTAAGCTCTAAATTCTGTGTATCTCTTCCTATTTAACATATTAGTCGGAAACAGACACAGAGGTATGGTAACCCTTAGGTAACTTATCATTTAAATTCTTTTCCATTGAAACAACCGAAAACCGAAACGAACCGTCATATTATAGATCGTGTCATTCACGAAGACGCGTGCCTTGACTCGTATTGTCATGTTATTAAAGCATAGGTTTGACAAATCTGCGCGTCATCGTGGATGACACGACTGTAAATCGTTTTACAAAGATTTTTTTTTATTACGCAGTCGCGTTACATGTTACACTGGTTTTCCTGAGAGCTAAACCCGTCTGCGCCTGCGAGAATTCAAATTTCCGCTCGTGCGCATTCACCTGCAAATGCAATAACCTTTGCGAACAGACTTCTATAGATTATCTTGTGCGACGAACTGGCACGAAAGACCTTGCTTTCCTGATAGCGATTACCAATTTGAAACAGCCAATTTTATTCGCAGCTTTCGTGTTGGTCGTATAGTTAGCGTTGTTCAGTATGACCTACGTTCATACGTATTGACCTGGTACTGATATGTCTACACGTATATTGAGGTAAAGTTCGGTTGACGATGACACGACAACCTACCGCGAACCACGTTCGATGTGTTGCCTCTCTGTCGCTCTTGTAAATTCGTACGTAAGTGTGATAGGGAGGCAACACGACGAACGTAGTTCGCGGTAAGCCCTCTGCATTACTGTCGAAAGTCGAAACGTTACTGCTAACGCGTTAGCGCGAGTGATGTCATTGTGAATTTTCTTGATAAAATACGTGGCAGATTTTGCCATTACGGATTACGGGCGCGGTTATACCCCATTTCATTTACCATGCCGGAATTCCACTTGAGACGGTCATTTAAACGTATAAACAAGAAAAGATACCCAGCAAACTTTTTTGCGGCGTCGTGTCTTACATGTAACTGTCCAGTCTTGATCCTTTTGTGTTATTATTTGAACACACGCTGGTTTTGAAGAGCAGAGCCCGTAAAGCAATTGTTAAACAATAGATCGTTATGGTTCTCTTTGTGCAGTTTCAAGTGGAATCCCGCCATGGTAAATGACATGGGGTATATACTTAATACGTCACACCTTTTATCAAGGAAATTGACTTTGACACCAGCACGCGTCAACGCCACAGCAGCAAGGTTTGGAACCGGTTTGATAAATATCGGTATATACCGGTTTATTTTAGTTTTACTCTGAACTTTAATAAGAACGCGAACGTTTTAAAAACTTTATTGTAACCTAAATAAACCGGTTTAGTCGACGAGCGACGAGACGGCCGGTCGGCCTGGTGGTGTGTCGCGTAAACAAAAACACCAACATAGGAATAAACCAGTTTTTATTGCTCTGAACTGGTTTATCTGACAAGAACTTTATGGAAATATTCTCCAAAAAACCGGTTTACAAGTAACGGTTTAACGAACGAATCCGAAATTAAACGATTTTGCGCCAAGTACATGATAACGGTTTGGAAATTTAACCGGTTTCGGAGCCTTGGACAGCAGTAACGCTGCTCTTGCAGTTGCCATCCGAATGTTACCTTAATGGCTACTCTAGACGATGGCCCAGCGTAGGCCAGTCCAAGGGACGCATTTATGCGTTAGAGGGAGCAAGTTATATTGCTATCTCATTCCACCGCATAGCTGCGTCCCTTAGGCTGGCCTACGCTGGGCCATCATGTAGAGGAGCCCTAAGACCTAAAGTTTTTACTTTGCGACAAACAACAATTTGTTTTACTTTACTTAAATTAATAGGTACTGAAACTAATGGACAATACCAAACCAGTCATTATCAAATGACATGTAACGTGACATAAGCTGTCACTACCTCTAATCTTTATGATCGTATTATCATGTACGCCGATATATCAGCCAGAATGATCGTGTAAGCCGATGTAATCGATCCGTTATCGATCGATTCAAGTATCGAGCAATAAATACACCAGTTCAAGGTCACAATTTATCGATTATCAGTCGACCACATCGTCATTCGTCAGTTTACATAATGCCGTCAACATAATAATATATGTCCCACTAAATATAATAAAACGGGACACTCACGTTTTTAAATAAAATGCAATCTGCGTCCGAGTCACTCACGTATTTAAAGACGAAAATTGCGCGCATGATGTCGAGTATTTTCGACATAAAAACGTAAGTGACCGATTTTAATAATTTCAATATACCTATCTGAGTTACGAGATTATGTTTTAAATTAAAATATGTCTCACTGGTGGAGGACTAGGTACTTATATTTTCACCTTATCTTTAACAAACTTCAAGCAAATCAATTTAAAATCTTTAACCCGACGACGGTAGTTTTTGTAAAAAAATCCCCTTATCGTTCAAAATTGGTTGAAAATAAAGCCAATGTCACCTGTGTGACACATTGACTTTTTATTTACGTTTATCGACTCAGTACTTTTGCCACTATGGTGTCAAACACAAACAAAATAGTAATATTTTATTTTAAACCGAAATAGGTGTCACAATTGTCACATACATAAATCTAGTATCCGCTACTGGGGAGCTTTATCATATATTTTATAGTATATGACATCTATTTTAGCTTAAAATTTATACATGTAATAATAATACATTTCATTAAAGTGTCAAAAGGACCTCTACGTGTTGGCTTCGGCTCCGCGCACGCCTCCCAAAGGTCCGGAACACCATTGTTCCGTGATGGGAAAGACATACAAATAAATAAATAAATATAATAGGACATTATTACACAAATTGACTAAGTCCCACAGTAAGCTCAATAAGGCTTGTGTTGAGGGTACTTAGACAACGATATATATAATATATAAATACTTAAATACATATAAAACACCCATGACTCAGGAACAAATATCCATGCTCATCACACGAATATATGCCCTTACCAGGATTTGAACCCGAGATCATCAGCTTCGTAGGCAGGGTCACTAGTACTAGGCCAAACCGGTCGTCAAAACGTAATAAATAATTTGATTTGATCTCAGAGTTTTTATTAGTGTTATCGTATAAGCCAATATTCGTGTTGACATTCGCGTAACGAACACGCTGGCAATCAAGGGTATCGTGGATAATCGATCATCTAGTCCAGACACAAAACACTATTATCTTTTTTTATGATATCATCATCCTAATTCACAATAGTACAAATTGCGGCGAACATTTTGTTGTACTAGGTACCATAGTGCGCAAATAAAAGGTCTACAAGGTGCCTATGAGCATTGCGAGGGATTTTAACATTTTTAACGGTGCATTCCTGATGGCAACAGAAGCAAAAAATGTTATATGACCTTTGTGAAATTCGATAAAAAAAAGTTTTTTTTTTTTCCTTTTTTTGTACATAAACCGTAATTTTTATTAATAAACACATAACCTAAAATTAACTAAAAAGTATTTTTTTTTATTTGGTGGTAGCCTCTCGAATACATTTTTTCTTATTTTTCGATGTCAATCAATAGGTATGTCCAGACTAGACCTCAAAGTGGCAATACCGCAGTCAAAAATGTGTTCTGTACCGACTTATGGCGAAAGAATGATTTCGAAAAGCATTTAACTATCTCTGAAACTAGGCCTAATCTGAAATAAATTTAGCTGGCAGGAAGTTTATGGAGAAACACACAGTTGAGGATTGTCAACTATATAAGTGGTGAAGATGCAAATGTTGTTAATCTTCATATTTTAGGTTATATCTTTTTGACAAATTGACAAAAAATTGGGAGAAATCTGGGAACCTTAATATTAAAACTTTATTGAAGTTCAGACATATTAAATATATTAAAACGGGTCACTAACGTTTCCATGTCAAGAACTAAAATGTGAGTGACCCGTCATATATTCTTATTCCACGCAGTCGAAGAAGCGGACAGAATCTACTACATATTGTGTCGCTTAACTTCAAATTACCTTTTCTTAATACCAAAATCGCAAAATCTGACAGATGGATTTATCTGAGTTTGATGTTTAGCAAATCTTTATTGTTATTAGTGTTATCGTGTAACTGTAAGCTTATATTTATGATTCGTTGACAATGTTGACATTTGCTTGACGAACATGCTGGTTCAAGGGTGTCGTGATTAATCGATCATCTAGTTTAGACACTGACCATCATTATCGTACTAATTTAGTTTTTTTTAATGAGTAACATTCGAATCAAGTTGAGAAAATTTGAAAACAGAACTTTAGTTTAATATATTTAAACGGGTCACTCACGTTGTCAAGTCACGACTAAAATGAAAGTGACCCGCTTAAATTTATTCTAATCCCAAACAATCGTGGTCGCGGGCAGAAGCCAATACTGTTGACATTCAGGTAACTAACACGCTGGTTCAAGGACGCCGTGGTTAATCGATCATCTAGTCTAGATCTACATACTAAACACTACCATGATAATTTAGGTTAGATTATAACAAAATATGACACTGCATGGTTATCTGTGCATCAAGGTGAAGTACAATACCCACTAAGTAAGCAATTACTATCGCCCATGGACTACCAGAGTAGTTGAAGGTGTGTTGCCGGTTTTTAAGATGGGAGTGTTACTGACAACGAAGTGTTAAGTTTATTTGGAACCGCTAACAGGTACCATAAAATGAAGGCATTTAAACAATTTTGTGAAGTCGGTTCTTTTTTGTTTGTTAATGATTATGACGTGTACTTAAGAATAGAAAACTGCATTTCCAAGGTCTTAATACTAAATTATATAACTTTAAGCCTTGTAATAGTTGTAAACCTGCCAGTTCGTTCGGAACTAGCAATCATTAATAATATTATCGTTTTATGGTTTCGACCTAATTTCGTCTACTGTTGCTAATCCACAAGCAGCCAGGTACTTAGGTTGACGTCTCGTTAAGTACCAAATCCTGTTTAATCTTTACATAAGTAGGTATATTGTTTTAGCATTATGGCTTTATGAACAGGTAGGTACTTAATCGACCTTTGCGGCCAACCAGGTCTCATCACAAAACTTGCACAACACGTTTGTGCCACTCCGTCCACTAGCTGTTCTGCGAGCCTCTCCCAGTTTTTGTGATCGATATGGAAGGCAATCATGTCCCTCTTTAGCCTCCCAACGTTACGTTTTGCATTCCCTAAATAGATGCGTTCTAACAGTAAAACTGTTAACTCTATATCGGTACTGGGGTGACACTGGACCTTTCGGGCTCTCTCGGTTTGGCTCACTGTTGCAACAAGAAATTATTAGGGTTGGCGAAACTTCACATTCCTTTGCATCACAAAGTTCAAAGTCTTAGGGTCGGTTGCACCAAACTATGTTACCGTACCGTCAAAATTTTATTATATGGGAAATAGTTCACTGCTGATTGTCGTTAATCTGTACGTGGTTGTTGCAACTAGCCCTAAGAGTGCAATTACAGTGGATTAGTTCACCTCCCGTTCACCTGACCTAATGCCAAGAAATAGTTCTTATTTACTGAAAATTCTTGTCAAGAACACGGGAATTCGGCACGATACACCGACATTTTGAACTTGAACATTCGGGAAATTGCGTGGCCATTCTGACGAATAAATGTATGCGGTTGCCAGGCAACCGCCATTGTTTGACTCGGTGATGTAATTGCATCCTTATGGTGAGAGGCATAAAACACAAATAGTATTATGCCCATGTTAATGAACAATGCAATTAACAGGTTGTTGACATAAAAACTCTCACTTTTTACACGTGAGACCCACTAATACTAATAGCAAGTATTAATAATAAAAAAAACTAAAAAATTATATTTTTTCCTTTTTTAAGCGACAAAGTGGTAAGTTTTGCCGGCCGCGGTCACACATTCTTAAAGTGCGTCTTTGAACTATAACTAACTAACTATTGTGGCGCAGTGACCCAAAGAGGGTCTTGGCCTCCAAAACGAGAGAATGCCACCTGTCCCGATCCTGTGCCACTTCCTGCCAGTTGTCGGCTTTGAGTTGGCACAGATCCGCCTGTACACTGTCGCTCCAGCGGTATCTGGGCCGACCCACTGGACGGCGACCAGTCGGTTGTCCCAAATAAGCTCTCTTAACACCTCGATCCTCACCCATCCTCAGTAAATGATCAGTGATGATGAGTCTTTGAACTATGTTGGTGAGTTATTCTATAGAGCGATGTCCCTAGAAAAAAATCTCGAGATTGGTAATTAAATTTTTGCCAACCGTATTACGTTACTTATCTAAAAAAGCGGTGCGATTTTTCAAAAACTCCGCTTTCTGAACCCACGGCAAACTCATAACAAATTCTACGACACAATCAATTTGATGAAGGTGAATATGATTATAGTATGAAGGTACCAATAGTGAAGATATACTTAATGTATAATATTTGCGGGTAAAAAAGGACCCTATTACTAAGACTCCGCTGTCCGTCCGTCTACCTACCATACCACCATCCATCTACCCACCTTACCTACCTACCATTTTATGTATACCATGTTTATCGCAATAAAGTATTTCATTCATTCATTCATTCTGTCACCAGATTGTATCTCCTGAACCGTGATCGTGACCATTGCCGCTATAACAACAAATACTAAAAAGTACGGAACCCTCGGTGGGCGAGTCCGACTCGCACTTGTACGCTTTTAAACTAAAATATGCAACGGTAATTAGGAGAATATTTTAAGGTACGTGTTCTACCGGGTTTTTAGGCTTAAAATTAATAATTAAAATGGTATGATTTTTAATGGTGCCATTTCTATATAACATTACTTAACTTATATTAGGTACAAAAATGTCGTGTACGTAAGTCAGATATTTTCAATATATTAAAACGAGTCACTCACGTTTTTTTTAAATCGGAGATTGCTCGACATGTGTCGGTCCATAACGTGAAACTTTATCGAGAGCCACACAAGACTGGCAAAACGTGAGTGACCAAGGAGGGGTCACTTTTATAGGTATTAAAAAAGTATAATGCCTATAAGTATTTCAAAATAATTTAATTTGTCTATGAAAACTCGTATTGTTTCTTTGCATTGAATCGTGAGAAATAAATTGTTTACATTTATTATTATACATTCAAGGTCCAAGATAATATCGACGAGACCAACTATTTGACGTAAACGAACCTATTTGCATTAAAATTGTTACTAATGGCAAGTTTCATGTGAACATGACACAAAAAAACAATAAATATTGTCCAAAGATATTGTCATAAAAGTCATGTTTATGACATATTTCTGGCAAAACTGTCAGACTACACAATGATGTAATAACTGTAATAATTAATCCGTTTATGAAACGAATACATAAATCTAAAACACAAAGTACCCAAACTATAATATAAATCCACAGCGCAGGTTTCATTTACACATTTACCTGTCTGTTCAAAAGCATCCTCAAAAGTAATATCATTGGTTTCCTGTCCATCCTCCAACTTCTGGTCTTCAGAGTTCTTCATTTTTGTAACTATTAAACAATAACTTAAACTGGTACTTTATCACGCGTACATAACCTAACTCTTCATTTCAACACCAATAAATCAAATTTTATTTAACAAAGCATAAAAATCACACCGTTTTAAAGTCTAAAAGGTTATATTTTTGTCGAAGTACCGTTCGATTCAAACCATACTGCTTTTAAAATGATAACTGGTCTTAAACCGCGCGAAACGTGAATCGTACACAGAGCACAGCGCGGTACTAAATATAAAACACATGGTATGCGTGCCATCGTTCATAATGTGAAGTGATTGTGCATAAACCTTATGGTAAAGACTTAAGGTTTATTTTTAGTAAGTCAACAAAGTTGTTGTTGGTTCTAAACTGCACACAATAACAAAGTTAACAGACCAATGTGAATCTTAATACAATGTGTTAAGGTCAAACAATGGACAATGTTTTCAACAATTCAAAAGATTATGAAGCAAAATGATCAAAAAACGTGATGATGAATGTCATTATTGAGTAGATAATGTCATATGTTTTTGGTGACACTAGTATATAGATAATATATGTTGTTATTAATCTTTTCATACTATGTGATTCTTGCAGTATGGAAGTATTAAACAATTCTGCATTTTTTACTACAGCGGTATTGATTGTAAACTAAACCCTATCAGAGGATAATTGCAATAAAAATTCTCGACTTTTAAATTCTGACAATATAGTATAGGTAGTCGCCTTCGTCATAAAGAGGAATCGAGTGACACGTCCATTCAAGTCAAGTCAAGTCAAGTCAAAATATTCTTTATTCAAATAGGCCTAGCAACAAGCACTTTTAAATCGTCAAATTTTACAAATATCATCTTAATCTAAATATCAGAGCAATTTATTGATGCAGTTATTATTGTTCTAGAAAAAAACATTGAACTATTATAGATATGGTAAACTTAATAATAAGAATTTCACAAAAAGATCGTCAAACATCAAAATTGTATAAAAATACTAGTCTAGAACCTTTCTAGAATAAAATCTAAATGTCAAAAAATACGGTATATATATACATTGAATTATCAATTTCATCATTAATAACATAACAATAAATAATTCATTCTTTACAATCACACTTAATCCCACGGTGTTTCATCATTCATGTAGTCTTGTGTGCTATAATAGGCTTTAGAGATAAGCTTACGTTTTACATAATTTTTAAATTTACTAACAGACAATTCAGTTATAATATTAGGAAGTTTATTGTAAAATCTTACACAATTACCCATGAATGATTTCTTAATTTTATGGAGCCTAGTGAAGGGCACTGCGAGCTTATGCTTATTTCTAGTATTAATATTATGTATTTCACAGTTTTTCTTAAAACTGGCAATGTTTTTATGTACATACAGAATATTCTCATAAATATATTGACAGTGCACTGTCATTATGTTAATGTCCTTAAACTTATCTCTAAGTGTGTCTCTATGGTACATTTTATATATTGCACGAATAGCCCTCTTCTGCAGAACAAAAATGGTATTTATCTCTGAAGCACTACCCCATAGTAAAATACCATATGACATAATGCTATGAAAGTAACTAAAGTAAACTAATCGAGCTGTTTTCACGTCTGTTAACTGACGGATCTTGCTCACTGCAAAAGCTGCAGAACTCAGTCTATTCGAGAGATTAGCAATATGGGGACCCCATTGTAGTTTAGAATCTAAAGTTATACCAAGAAAAACTGTGCTATCTACTAGTTCCAATTCCTCATCCTTGACAATGACACCTGTTTGCTCATTCCTTATGTGACTTGTAACAAACTTAATGCACTTAGTCTTTTTCTCATTTAACAATAAATTATTAACATTAAACCAATTTACTACTTTAGAAATAGCATTGTTTACATCACTGCAAGCTTGTTGCTGTCGTTTGACTTTGAAAATAAGTGAGGTATCGTCTGCAAACAATACTATGTCATGGTGGGTCTTTACAAGGTAAGGCAGGTCATTAATGTAGATAAGGAACAGGAACGGCCCCAATATTGATCCCTGCGGTACACCCATAGAGACCAATGACCCCGCGGTGATCGCTGTCCACTCACATCATCCCTTTGTATTCTACCGTGTAAGTAAGACTTTATTAAATTCAGTGCCGAGCCTCTTACTCCATAATAGTGCAGTTTCCTGATCAATGTTTCATGACAGACGCAATCGAAGGCCTTAGATAAGTCACAGAAGATACCTAAAGCATCCTGTGACTCCTCCCAGGCATCGAAGATCTGTTTAATTAGCTCAACACCAGCGTCGGTTGTTGAGCGACCCCGTGTAAAACCAAATTGTTTGTTGTGCATTAGATTATTAATGTTAAAATGTTTCAATAACTGACTCAAAACTATTTTTTCAAAAATTTTGCTGAATGTTGGTAACACTGATATCGGTCTAAAGTTAGTGGGGTCGGATGTGCTACCTGATTTAAATAAAGGAGTGACTTTACTATGTTTCATTAGATCAGGAAACTCACCGCAGTCAACACTGTTATTAAATATAACTACCAGGTCAGGCGCTACAACTTCTATTAAGGATTTGACAGTATGAACGGAGACTCCCCAAAGGTCACTAGTTTTTTTTACATTAATTGATTTAAACGCCTTTAATATATCTGAGGCACTCACATGTTCAAAATTAAGGTTTCTAGTACATTCTGGGACATTCTCTTCTAACAGTGTAACGGCAGACGAGGGTGATGAATTTAAGTTCTTAGTTGTGGAAGCTGGTACCTCGGTGAAGAATTTTTCAAATTCTGTTGCTACATCTAAACTGGAATCTACGATTTTGTCATCAATTTTTAGTTTAAGATCTTTCATCCTTTGCTTTGATCTACCAGTCTCCACATTAATTACTTTCCACGTTGTTTTAATTATATCAGAGCTAGTTTTTATTGTTTGACTTAAATAATTACGCTTAGCGATATGGCAATCTATTTTAAACTTCTTCGAATATTGTTTAACATATTCCTTAAATTCATCACTCGTATTGAACCGCCGTTCCTCATACAAGGCATACAATGCACGTCTTCGTTGATGTAACTCTGCAGTAGCCCACTCACTAAAAACTGATGCATCACTAACCATGACCGATTTTGTAGTAAATATCGCATTATAATTTTCCATAAAAGTGTGAAAGAATGAATTATACATATCATTAGGACTCATGTTGGAAGACAGAAAGGGTAGCGCCTGAATTAAACTTTGTTTCATTCGTTCCACGCGGTCAGAGGTTACTGGTACAAAAGTTATTTGTTTTCGCAAGGTATTTTTCCTTACAGCCTCAAACACCATTAATTGGCCTAAGTGGTCTGATTCTAACTTGCTGATTACATTTTTAGCGGTAGGAAAAATATCAGTGAAAATATTATCTATACAGGTGGCATTCATCAAAACCGGCTTATTTTTTTAACACACGACACTACATCTCACAACTACATACATACCTACACAGACTGTTAAAAACCAGAATTCTTCTTATAATTAGGTAAGAAAGTGAACCAGCCTGAGAACCAAGTCCAAGGCTTTCGAAATACCGGTTCAGTAGCTTCAGTACCTTGTACTGATGAAATTTTGGCTGTGATATCATTTCTTCATATTCATCATAGAAAATTGACTTGAAAGGTTTTCTTTTGACTACATTGGGTATGGGATACGTCAATAAAGTAATATGTAGGTTTTCAACGCGCATGTTCACAAATTAAGAGTTTAAGACCAACTTGTATAAAAGATTAGCAATTATGGAGAAATAATGGAAAATTTTGACCTTTCGGAATATCGGTACGATTGCTCTTAACCATCTAAGCTACCGAAGCCTATAAGGAGCGTGCGAAAATTTACATTCCTTCCTTTTCGTGTGGTACACGCCTTAGGGAGATGCATAAATTAAATTAAATTATTCGTTTATTTCAGGCCGGGGCATAAAAAAATTGTTTGTTACAATTCTATTCTATCTTACAGCACAGACAGCACAGCGGATGTCATTCCAGATCTAGAGCAGAGCCCAACTGGGGAAGTACTCCACCTTACAGAAAACCGCAGTCAAATAACACTAGACCCTAAACTATGTGTGTTCCTGCCGGTGAGTAAGTTGCCAGAGCTGAACGAGGGTGCGGAGTGTTAAGGTCGGCAACTTTTCTGGAGTTACAGGCATATATAGGCTACGGCGACTGCTTCCATCAGGGGAGCCGTACGTTGTTTGCCTCCGACGTAGTATAAAAAATAATCTTAACGGCATCGGAATTCCAAGTTACATTGAGAATTCATCAGTAACAATGTTCTAACCAAAATAAACTAATTATTTATTTATTTTATTGTTCTCAATTTTCCTTTCATATAAGTTTCGCTCGCAGACTTAATCTGTTTGATAAAAAATGTTTAAAAAGAATGTCTGCAGACAATAAGATTTTAGATGTTCCCCTAAGTAGCAGATTAAGATAAGATTATGGATTAAGTATAAGTATAGTTGCGGGCTTCAATAGATCGTGTCATTCACGATGACGCGACACCTTGACTCGTAATGCCATGTTATTAAAGGTTAGATTTGACAAATCTGCGCGTCATCGTGGATGACATAAAATATTTATTTCGTGGTACCTGCTCAGATTAAAAATAAAAATGCTTTTTCAAAAAAACAACAACAACGGAAAACCTATCTTTTTTACGAATTTATCATGTTATTGTTTTAATAGACAACAAAATTATGAATTTGGGAAAAAAATATATTCAAACGGGTCACTCACTTATTTGAAGTTCAAAATAGCTCGACATAAAATACGTGAGTGACCCGTTTTACTTAATATAAAATATTTAATATGTGTGTCTCACGAAAGTTTTGTTATTGTGTTGTCTACTCACGCAAGATCTTTTTTTTCTATAGCCTATTCTTTTTTGTATGTTTAGTGTCCCACTCCCACTTTTAGGCAAACGACTTCCCTTTCTTCGGCCACTCGTCACGGGCTACGTAATATCTTTAGTAAATAATAATGATTACACTTAACCCTTTTATGATATGTGCTTAACTAAAAAGTTATGTCTTCTGTACCTTGACGTATCATAATAGCGTAGGAGTATTGAGTACAAATAAGAGATTACGTCATACAACGACATCACCAAAAGGTTACGTTATCAGGATTCAATGCCTAACTGGCTGATAATATATCAACACCCTTGACTAAATTGTAACTGGTATTTCATAACTAGTAGATATGAAAGTCATTCTATGCATTTTTTATTAATGGAGGAATCATATTTGGATAATATCTAGAAAGGGTCACTCACGGAATTTAGACGAATTTCACTCGACATGTTTGGATCACATTGGCATAATTATTAAAAGTCATAATGTTGATTGTCAGATTATCATTAGTCATCATTCAGAAACCGTTAACTTCTCAGGATTTTCGTAAGGTTTCTATAGATAAGTTATGTTAGGTTTGTTTTATGGCAATCCTGAAAAGTTACGCGTTTCTGATAATAACAAATTATGACTAACGAAAATGCGGACAAACAATACATTATGACTTAAAACTTTATGAGAAATAATAGAGACCCGTTTGGATCTACTACGGCACCCGAAATTACTTTTATAGTTGTCTTTTCTTTTGAATTATTTTTCTCACTGCACCCACATTCGAGAATTTCTATTTTGCCCTATGGTTGACTGGTAGAGAATGCCTTAAGGCATTAAGTCCGCCATTTGTACTTATTTTTATTGTGTAATTAAGTTTATATAAATAATATTGCATTGTCATCCAATTTACATATGTATGCAAATTTTCAGCTCAATCGGATATCGGGCAGTGGGTCAAATTTAACTTACAAGATTTGACAATAACTAAATAAAAAAAACCGGCCAAGAGCATGTCGGGCAACGCTCAGGGTAGGGTTCCGTAGTTACTCTTCCGTCACAATAAGCAAAACTGGAGCTTAAAGTATAGTAAATTGTTAACCAAGGGATGAAACGGACATGGCGAAACTATAAGGGTTCCTAGTTGACTACGGAACCCTAACAAGTTAAATAAAAACTTGTAAAAACAACAAAATAGATCCGAGTGAAGTAGCTTCAGAACCTCCTCCTTTTTTAAATCATTTAAAAATCACGCAAACTCAATCAGTATCTTTATTCTTATTTCTATTAGGTACTTTATCAGTCTTTTTAATAGGAAATAAAGCCCGCTTTCTCGATAAACCTTCATAATGGCTACTTCTATAATCAATTTAAGTGTTTTTCTCCGTGATAGCGGTGTCAGGAATCGGTCAGTCGCCTCCGATTAGCTTCATTGGATTACCCTGTTTGTATGACAGCAACCTACTTGTCCGTGTTAGGTTTCACAAGTTATTAGGGATGATTATTTGACGACCTGCGGTGGCAGCATGTTTCTATATTTATCACTTGTCACTATGCCCGTTACTTTCGCGCATACATAGCGCGCTTGTTAGTACGAGACAGGCATGGTGACAAATGATAAAGAGCCGACCATCTTAGCCCTACAGGAGCCCGTTTCTCGAACGGTATAATATTAGTCCATGAACTGTCAAGTCGTATGGGTTACTATGACAAAACACTCATAATATTAGACTAATAATACCGTTCGAGAAATGGGCCGCTGGCCTAATGGGAACCTGCGTATGAGGCCGATGGTCCTTGCTTCGAATCCCGGTAAGGGCATTTGTTCCTGAGTCGTGGGTGTTTTAAATGTATGTATCTGTATATGTTTATCGTCGTCTAGTACCCCTTAATAGATCTCCGTGAGCTCGACGTTAGTGAAAATTGGGGTGAATCCGATCCGCGGAGGACCGGATAAAATGCGTACTCTTTTGGAGGCCAAGACTCATTTTGGGTCATTGCGCCAAACTAGTAAGTAAGTACCCATAGTACTAGTTTTGCTTAGTTTGGGGCTAAGTTGATCTGCGTAAGATGTACCCCTGATATTTATTTATTTGTTATTACTATTTATACAATCATGTTAGTAGTCCGAATAATAACGAAACTTCTATGACACAGACATATATGTAATAAACGGGACGGGTCACTCAACGTCTTCGCCAACTTCCCGTTGGAGCTCAGTTCAGTTCAGTTCAAATATACTTTATTCATGTAGGCCTAGCAACAAAAGAAAAAAAAAAAAAAAAAAAAAAAACCAGACCAATTTATTGATGTTGTAATTATTATTCCATATATCATACTAATGAATATAATTCATAGATCAAATTTAATACTAAAAATTTCACAAAATATCCTCCTTAAGGTGACAGTCCATTTCCAACTGCAGCTGCACTACCGTTGCGACATTACTGGTGCGACATTACTGCAGCAGCCGACTGCTGCTGCTTGCGGCGTGCAGTCGCGGGAGCGTTCGTCAATTGATTGTCAAAGTCAATGAGTTATGAATAATGTCACTGTCAGACGTATAAATAAAATTACTAATTTACTTATTTATATTTTTTACCAGAAGAAGTAAGTGACGATAATGCTACATGGTACACGAAAACGAAGATCAGTTTGCCTTTCTACAAAAGTCACAGTCAGTCGAAGGCAGCTACGCAATATTATTAAAAAATCAGATATTGATGGTGATGGTTTGTTTGCCGATTAAATGAATAGCAATTTAACTTCAAATTGAATAAATACAACCAAATTACTCGAATTAAATTAACGCAGAGGAGAAATATTTCTTCACTTAAGGTAAGTTAACATTTTGAAATTATCTTCCCCATCATCTTGACTAAATGCGTGACCACCGCACACAGCAACCCGACGAAAGCGGGACTCATGTTGCTCGTGATGGATACGGTGTTCGCACTTGATCCACCTGCATCACGTGATCCAGCCAAATCCAGCTGGCGGTGTCTGCCCGTTTTAGGCGGCCTAGTACCGCCTGGATGTAGAAGTCTGCGATAAACATCCCCTCAAAAAGCCAGGCTCTTTTATCCCGGCTTTACTTTATTTCTGCAAAGGGATTCGTGGGTTTCGGAGATGGTCATGGCGATGCGACACGTGAGAATAAATTCTCCAATGCAGTCGTTCAGTGTTAGCAAAATTTAATATTACAGATTTATCTTTCTGAGTTTTCATATTAAACCAATTTTACTTTCTTTAGGTACCTAACAGTGAAGAATAAACGAATAAATTGATTTGTAAGAGCTATAATTGCGCAATTTACACTTAATATTGTCCAGTTTCCTATTTCAAACTAAAGCACAAATTTAAATCTTATAATCGCTCTTGTGTTGCAGGTGTCCATGGGCGACGGCACCCATGGTCGTGGCAGATACAGTTTATGACTAGACCATATAGAACTTGACGGGCGAGACAAGGAATTCTTTATGAAGAAAGCTATTTACGTTAGCCAAGGGGCTGATATAAAGAATATTTAATAAATTAATTGGAATAATAAATATTTTCCTCGTGATGGTGTGATGAAAAAATTTCCTGTTGTGCTCTGTAGCAAAGTTTTTTTAACCCTCATGCCTTGAAGCCTCCGCAACTGTCAATACAATTTTACTTTATAATACGATTTTACCGCTGTCGCTTCTCTCGTGGTTCAATTTTGTAATCTTTCTTACGTTTGAGTATCCATATGCTTAATGAGGTGTTAAACAATGGCTTTGAAATGAAAAAGTCAGAAAGTGTCACGATATTATACACCATGGGCTGGTAAAACCTGATAAATTTTAAAGTTGTATTCTTAATCGCATTTAGAGGCTAAAATATCTTACAAGGTTTTCTGTAATCGGTCTTCTTTCAGAGATAATGGCAATTCTTGCGAAAATTTGTTTCTGCAATAACTTTGTGAAAAACGCCTTTTTGGCTACGGCTCTGCCTCTATGTGACTCGGTTTAGACATACCTTCTGACAAACATTACTCAACTAAGAAGAACACTCGCAATTTTGATCATAGATGAATTAAGAAAACTTCACTTCTTCGTTTTAAAGTTTTTTTTTTGCCAAGATATAGAAAGAAATAACGTGTTGTGTGCAGAAAATGGCTTATTTACTCGTATGGGCTAAAAGATAAAGCAGAACATTTTTTTGCCGAATTTGACTAAACATTTTTTGCTCCTCAGGAATGCATGCTTAAAATCTGTTGGGTTTTACCAACCCATGGTGTATATAATATGCTATTACGACACTTTCACATTTTATCACTCCAAATTCACTGTGCCACGGTACTGTCAGCGAGAATTCAGTAATTAATCCTGTTAAATACGAGCATCACTGAAAATCCTAAGCACGCCTCCAACTCCTGTACACTTCTTTTTTGAAGAATCCATACTGTAGACCTTCAGAAGAACCTCGGCAGGGAGGGAAACCTCATACTAAAGCCGGAGCGCCCGCGGGAGGAAAATCCTCTTAAGTCGCACAGTGCGCGACCATTGTGGCCACTAAAAAAATGTAATCTATCGTAGTATCCTAACACAAATACAGAGGATACAGAGTAAGCTATTTCATTCGAAACATTTTCTCTGTCAGACTTTGGAAAAAGAGAGAAAGAGGAAAGAGAGAGGAAATTGCATACGACCACTCCGTTCAGTCTTAGATTCATCATAGAAATATTATGTTGTAACATTTTTATGCTGTGTGTACATGATTGTATGATGAATAACGGTTAGCATACCTACATCGATCTTATTCTAACACATACGTGCGTCCTGTAATTTAGTAGTAGTAGTAGTAGTAGTAAAACTCTTTATTGTACAAAAATGAAAACAAAACAGGAAAAAAACACTCATCATTAGTACAGTCAGCGTCAAATACTTTGTAGCAACCAAAGTAGCCAAATAGTTCGGTACACCATATATTTAGTATGGTGTACCGAACTATTTGGCCACTTTGACTGCTACAAAGTATTTGACGCTG
The DNA here is from genome assembly GCF_033807575.1 of Cydia pomonella. Classification (NCBI taxonomy): domain Eukaryota; kingdom Metazoa; phylum Arthropoda; class Insecta; order Lepidoptera; family Tortricidae; genus Cydia; species Cydia pomonella. Next base: position 2,424,085 of record NC_084705.1, on the reverse strand, counting down.
ACTGTACAAAGGCAAACTAGTTTTCCAGTTTTTTCATAATTATCAGTCATGTAAATAATTTATATATACATACTTACGTATAGTTATCTACTATCTACTTATTGCCTACCATGAAAATCTTAATTTGAAAATCGTATATTTGCCTCTCTATCGCTCTTGCCCTTTCGAGCTTATAGCTGTTCTCGGAAAACTACGAAAAAAGGAAAGAACAGTTTATTTAATGAATTTATCAGGAAACATAAAAAAACAATAAGAGCAACGCCAAGACACAGAGGAACTACCGCGTAACACAAAAACTATCGGGGTTGTTTATCTGCGGGTGTAATAAACTCCTTAGAATGTAGTGGTTATATCCTCTTTGATTGGAGCTAATAATATCTGTCACCAAAGACATTTCTGTACAGGTGAAAGATTTGACGTGCGGTTCGCAGTTGCGGTCCGATGTACACCAAACACTAAAAATTACCATGTTACGTGCAGTCGGTCTTGTCATCATTTTACTATGGAATTTGACAATAACACTGACACATTCAGGCCGCTGCAGTACTGTCGGAGCAGTAGTGCAGCTGCGGTCGGAAATACGTTAAAATTACCATATTACGTGCAGTCGGTACTGTCATTGATTTTACTATGGAAATTGACAATTACACCAACGCGTACAGGCCGCTGCAGTAATGTCGGAGCAGTAGTGCAGCTGCGGTCAGAAATGGACTGTCACCTTTATGCTCCTCGTTATGGAGCGAAGTATTTCGAGCAATATTCGACGTGAGTGACCTGTTTCAATATATGTGACATGTTAGTAGCTTGGTGAAATGTCATACTTATATTTTTTGTTCGTTAGAGATTCGTGTAATGACATATTTTGGTCGGATGATGATTAACTAATCCCATAATAACATTAGGATTAGGCCCAGTTGATTAAAACCGGTATCCGCATGCCAACTGTGGTAAAAATTCGTATACACTCCGTTATCGTAGTTGATAATATGTTCTTTTTTTTGATGGTAAGCAGTTTCCGTAGCCTATGTACGCCTGCAACTTTACTCACCGGCAGGAACACAACACTATGGGTGGTCTAGTGTTATTTGGCTGCGGTTTTCTGTAAGGTGGAGGTACTTCCTCAGTTGGGCTCTGCTCTAAATCTGGAATAACATCTGCTGTGCTGTGCCCTACCACACAAAGCGAGATGACATTCACAATACCCATACCTCTCTTTTGGACGTAGTTTAAGGACGTACCCGGGTCCAAAAGGGGATTATAATTTACGCTACCAATACAATAACGTGCTTTACGTGCTAGTCAATTAGTGCCAAGTTAGCACTGCTAAGTTGCTAACCCTTCTGGGTCGGCTCTCCTCGTCCTAAGTCGCCAGACACGTCGGTTCTGGGACGGCGAGTCATTTACTTGGGCTGTCTTCAAGTCACTGTTGATGACGGATATCCAAGTCAAGGAGGGTCTGCCGTGATTCCTCGGACCGGTACATATGTTAAGGACTTGCCGGGTCACATGCTCTTCAGGCCTTCTCATTACATGTCCATACCACTTAAGACGCGTTTCGGATAGTTTCTACGGTCGGATAGTTAGCACTGCTAACCCGTTATATTATACACGGTGTATCACGAGGAACCCGAAAGATTTAAACCACATATTTCTGAGGCTAAAAGAAGGAAAAAATGTTTTATAAATTTAGGTCATGTTCGCAAAAAAACAAAGTATTCTCAAAACTTTTGTTATAATTTTTATCATTTATCATGATAGATGTAAGCATGTAGTTTTTGGAGTTGAAACTCCAAATTTTGTTATTATCTTGTATGTGGTACCTGCTTTCAAACCCCAGGTGGTTTCAAGTTCACCAAAATTACAATCATGAGTGGTACAGTCGCCATCAGATATATCGGAGCGGCCGAGGTACTCAAATATTTCTGAGCAGCAATAAATTTCAATAAATTCTTTACAGTAAATGAGGTCAATAACATCTGAACATCCAATAAATATATGAGCAGTGGTTTTTCAATTAAATCTGACCACACAACGAGACAATAATATCTGAACACACAACTCGTCAAAGTTATCTGCACAGACAGGGTGATCATAAATATCTGAACATTTAGGGAAAATATACCTTAAGTCACTTGGCATATGATTTAAAATTCTTTAACGTAGGTACTACTACGCTCGAATACATTTTCAACACAACCACCATTCGGTTTTGTCAATGTCAAAACTAAAAAGAGATTGCTGGATGTAGGGTGTATACATACACTGCCTGAGGTAGAGCGTGACGTCATCGTGATACTAATGGCGTCCTTATCTTACTCTTATTGTGCGAAACGTGCGGCATGCATGAGTCGCCCGGACTCAGTGACTCTTTCAGATATGGCCTTTTTGTACACATTTATGTTTTTGTTGGGATCTAGTTTACATAACAATGATAATTTTAATTCCTTTTAATACCGCTGAACACATGCGTCTTGCGTGCGGATTTGTGCAGGGCCGCAACCTTGGTCGTGAAGCGAATGTACGCCCGCCGCAATCGAACACCCTCTTATAGGCAAATCGAAAATGCTATCAGAACACATTAGCTTTACGCTGCTCGCTGCTCGCTTCTCGCTAACCGTGTGCGGTGGGACAAGTGCCTTCTCATTTTCAGTTCGTAAACTAATAAAATATGGTTAAGTGCTAAATGTACGGCAAATAAGTCCATGATCCTATTTATTTTCATAGAATGATATCATTAGGAATATTAAGAGTAGTGAAAATAAAAGAGAGTACCTAATAAAACGAAAATATACCTTAGTTATAAATATAATAATAAAATCATAAACACTACTACATGGGTAACAAAAGTTAGTATTGGGTGTAACCTCCTTCTGCATTAAGTACCGCTTGCAGCCTTCTTCTCATCGAATCGACTAGATTCTCGCAGGTAGTGCGGCCTATAAACGACTCCCACACGTTGTAAGCATGAAGTCTTAAGTTTTCCTTTGTGCGACAGCGGCTTTCGTCCCATTCTTGGACCATTTTTCCCCACAAGTTCTCGATGGGATTGAGGTCGGGGCTCTTAGCTGGCATTTTGATTCTAGTCAACACATCTCTGTTTTCATGAATCCATGCTTGTACTAACCTAGCATTATGCACGGAGCTATTATCTTGCATGAATGTAATGTGTTCATTCGGATAAACAACGTTGGCAGTTGGTAGAAATGAGTTTTCCAGTATATCTTTGTAATCGTTTGCATTCATTCGTCCTGTTATCTCTACCAACTCCCCCGGACCATTCTTACACATCCAGCCCCAGAAACCAATCGTGATACGCCCGCTCTGACGATTAGGCACCACATTTGGCTCGAGATACCGTGTATTATCTGGTCTCCATAGACTCACTCTGCCGTTATCAGATGAGCAGAAAACCTTTTCGTCCATAAATATGACGTTGTCAAAATTGTAGTTTAAATAAGTCGCAGCGAATTGTAACCGCTCAGCTTTGTGTCGGGCAGTGAGAGCCGGCTTCCTTGCCGGCTCTCTATTTCGCAAGCCAGCTTCTTTTAAACGTCTTCGTATTGTGCTGCTGGACACTTGGTGTATATTTGCAAATTGTGTTGTGTTAATAAATCTGTCATCGCGAGCTTGATTCACAATTGCGACGTCTTGCCCTCTTGCAGTACAGCGCGGACGTCCATACGAAACATGGTTATTTACGTTTCCTTCTCCCTGCCATCTTTCCAGCCATAAATATACAGTGTTTCTCTGAAATAAAAAACTTATTTTTAATTATAATTGCGTTAAATTCAAAAATACTAACTCATCAACATTCTCCTTTTCCCGCTTCGAATGTCATAAAATATACTCACCGCTACACCGACTTCATTTGCGATCTCTGTAACGGGCACACCATCGTTCTTTAGTTGTATGATTTTTCTTTTTATTTCACTATCAATGCGATAGGGAATCATCTTAAAAGATTTTTTAACACTTAATAGGTAGATATAGCAATTTAGATCCAATGCGATCCAATTGATACATGAAGACGATAACAATTGCTAGATAGTTGTCAACGTCGAAAAAAGTACGAGTATTATCTAGTATTAGTTGAAGTGTGAAGCTCTTCAAAAGAGTTTGCACGTGTATTGGGAGCGTGCACGACTGTCACGCAACCTAGTGTCCGCAATTCTAGGGGAAAACGTCAATTCACTACATCTTATAAAACTACTCCAAAACTAAAAACTACTGAACGGATTTTCATACGACTTTCATCTATCAATAGAGTGATTCTTGAGGAAGGCTTAAGTATATAACTTGTTAAGGTTTTGTGTAAATTGTTTGAAATATAACGATGTTGTCGGAAAAAATTACGCTGGCTTGGAGCTTTAATCGAAAACGTTGCCTAATCCGTTTGAGCTATAACAACACAATGTATAGTGGGGTTGTTTCTCATTCATAGGTCTACAAAAAAGTTCGCGATGTGAAATGTCTATCTTTTAAGGATAACTTACTATATCCATTCTTAACTTCTAGAAAAAGATCACGTAATATGTGGCATTTGCAAAGCTATTTACATAGATACATTATTAACAATTATCAAAATAAATACGTTAGTTATATTAAGCATTTCATACAGCTTACAATGGTCCCTTACACCATACAATTTAAATGAATATTTCAGGAGTAATCGTAAATCAAAGTTTCATTTCGAGCCATATAATTGTACGAAATGTTAAAGACGCTATCCGCAGTTAGTTCAAATGTTTACCACCTTACGCGCTGGGATCGCTTTACTTACCCCCACCACGCACTTCGCACGGTCCCAATAATGAAGTGTTTATTACTTGCCATCTATGATCAATACATTTTTACCCTTAGAGCATTCATAACGGGAGCCGCCTTTCATAGCTTACCCCTCTGCCGAAAATCCTGAAAATTTATCAAGATTTTTGTATGAAGTAACGTTTATCTGAAGTAGCTTGATACGTTACGTACGAATCGCCATACATTTGACATACCCCTCCCCCGCAAAAAACGGCAGACTATTTTTGTACGGGAAATGACAGATAAGCCTTCTCCTGTTATAAAAGCTCTGAGTTTTTACCCTTTAAAGTAGCAATGTATGGCCGTTAATACAACATGAAAGACCCTTTTTGTATTTTTTTTCTATTCTCATCATGAAAATTGAGCGGTACGGAGGTTTGAACTCACTATGTTTTTTTTTGTAGTTTTGAAAAGTAACGAGTTTCTATAAATTTTGATGTTAAGATTGTTTAGTTTTTAATAAATAAAAATAAAAATAAGAACATGAATTCTTAACAAAATACAAAAAATAAGCACATTTGAGGATTTGAACCCTGACGCAACGGTATATAATTATGATTTCTTATAACTAAACCGCTAGGCCATGGTGACCGACGCAATAGTAGATGAAATATTGAAAAGCATTCGTACCTATTTTAATTTGGCAGCTTCAATATTACATATATATACATTTGATACTTGCACGGAATTAATGACGTAGTGACAGATCAAAACGTGAGACACACATATGCAATGACAGTATGTTACCGTTTTCGTGAATTGCCAAAATATTTTATTCAAATGTGTCTCTTGTAACAAGACCGTGAAGTTGCTTTTCGCAGATTTATATTTTGTATACCTACTTATTTTGTAAAAGGAATATTCACTACATCTGTACGATTACATTTAAACTGTATGCTAAGTGATTTAAGGTATATTTTCCCTAAATGTTCAGATATTTATGATCACCCTGTCTGTGCAGATATTATTGTCTCGTTGTGTGGTCAGATTTAATTGAAAAACCACTGCTCATATATTTATGGGGAATTGGATGTTCAGATGTTATTGACCTCATTTACTGTAAAGAATTTATTGAAATTTATTGCTGCTCAGAAATATTTGAGTACCTCGGCCGCTCCGATATATCTGATGGCGACTGTACTCTGTTTTATTGATATTATTCAATTGGGGTAATTATGCACTAAGGAAACGAGAGCGTTCCCAATTACCCCATTCTCCATTCTGAATGATTCCTACTACATATTGATTGACATACCAATTTTTTTTACTTTGTAAATGTTATGTATACCGTGAGGTAAAAAAAGTTTCTTGAAAAGTGATATTAAATTGGAAATCTTTAGTGTTTCCATTTCCCCCGCGGACTGTTTCCAATTACCCCATACAGTTTCGGGTAAAAAGGAACGGCAGCTTTTGTTTTCGCCCACGTTTAGTAGGATAACATTAACTTTAAATTATAATTAAAATTAGATAGACAGATAACCAAACTAACGGTTAGCATAAAAATTAATTCGGCTTATGACATTTTTATATATATTTTTTTTTTTATTAATTCTCAACAATAATTATTGTGTCGAACATAATTACTTAATGATTAAAATTATCTACATTAAATTAAAATTAAAATAAATATTGAACATAATTATAAATAATTACAATTACAAGGTCAACTTCAAAGGTACACTTCCAATTTAACAATCACTTACTAGAAATTACAACTGAAAATCTCAAGTCAAATTAAATGTCAGTCTACTTAAAAATAACTGAATAAATTCCTATTACAATAATATAAAACATTAACAATTGCTTTTAGTAATGTAGACAAGTCTCGTAGAAAAAAAAAACACTAGCATTGATCGTCTGATGAGAAATCTGCTATAGAGTAGTAGGATTTTCTCAAAAGATACTGTTTGAGCCTTGCATTAAACAATTTGCTATTTAAAATAGATTTCATTTCGATTGGTAACTTGTTAAACAGAAAGACTGACTGATAGCTAGCGGCATGCTTCATGATATTAAGACGTGGGACAAAGTTGCATTTCAAATCCTTCCGTCTAGTCGACAGCCTGATTTCCCTGTCTGTAATGCTCTCATATTTATTTAAATGCTTAATTAAATCTGTTAGGAGTACGAGGATATAAAGCGACGGCACAGTGAGGATATTAAGCTTTATAAAATGTTCTCTACATGTATCTTTTTAGAGCATTTGAAATTAAGTGTTCCCAATTCCCCCACTCTCCCTAATTAAATGTCTATATTATGGAGTGTGGAAATAAGAGGAGTGGCATCTCTTATGGTAGAACTGTTGCAAAAGTGTCCAGCTGTCAGCTATAAATAATAGTTCCAAATCTCTCCAGAGTAGCGCTAGAGTAGCAAAGAACCTAGGCGTTATTGACGGAGTGAATTGCGCTGTCTATGATTTGATTTTTTGTTCAAGTACTCTAGGTATTGTAGCGTTTTGATGACACTTTTTGGTACATGGAGATTTCGTTCCTTATCTCCACCTTCCGTAGTCTATATGATTGCGGTTATCATATAATTTGCAACTTGACATTACGCGTGTGCACATGTTATCACTTATCATTAGTAATTGACAATATTTGACATATGTATACACGTTATACGATATCGCAGATCATACCCGCTAGATAGCGACTCGCGCCCATCATTAATTTGGCCCTACAGCTATTTAGTACATAATAAGATTCATTTATTGTCATAACTGTGTGCAATAATACTTGAGAATTTTGTGTGTAATGTAATAATTCAGCCTATATACAACTTACAGCTGGGCACAGGCCTTCTTTCGTGCGGGGAGGGAGCTATACTTAATCCCCGCGCTGGTTCAATGAGGCTCGTGGACTTCACAAACATTTCTAAATACGGTTTTTAATAAGGTTTCGTCACGATGTTACCCATACATAGCGAAACGCTAGTGGTAAATATCAAATAGGTAATATTTGAACATAAGTTCAGAAATCTGATACGAGTCGGGCGTCAGGATAGCTAAGATTGCAATCGTACATCGACAAACGCAAAATGTAATGTGCCTCCAGAGATCGTGAATCTGTTGAGATATTACTCGTACTAAAACCAATGTAGCTGTGTAAAACCTCTTAGAGTGTAAAGTACGCCAAGGAGGCTTGACGTCGTCGATGTCCGTTGTCAGTATTGTGGCGTATTTCAGCTTTTAAGAATTTATTCAGAATGCGAAGTCTATAAAAGGTAATCTGTATACGATATGCACTCACTATGATAATTGTGTGGTTCAGAACCGAAGTGACAAAAGAAAATTGATAGTTCACGCCATTTTAAGAATGAAGTCGAAAGCAATAAGTATTAAAATTGCATGTAAAACAAAATGAGGGAAAGACATTGTGTTTCAGATTTCGGAGTATGACCTAATTTGATGAAATAGTAGAAATACTATATTATTACTATCATAACAATGAATTGACACGCTTCTACAATTCATTGTTAATATTAATGCGCAATTAATTTTGTTATTAAATGATTTACTTACTGCATTATTTTCAAAAACCTCTCTTTTTAGGGTTCCGCAGTTAACTAGGAACCCTTGTATTCGACATGTCCGTCTGTCTGTCCGTCCGCGGCTTTTCCCTGATCGTTAGTATTAGAAAGCTGAAATTTGGCATGGATATATGAATCAGTTACGCCAAGAAAGTCGTAAACTTAAAACAAGAATATATTGATTTAAACCAGCACGATTTTCGACGTTTCGAACGTGACGTTACGCTCGTAGTCTGCCTGTGACCACGAGCGTAACGTCACGTTCGAAACGTCAGGCCATACAATAAACATAAGTTTACGCGATTAAGTCCCGTATTCGTTTTAAAACTTGAAACAAGAAACAATTTTTTTAGGGCAGTTCCCCTACACAAAAAGTGGGGATGCATTTTTTTTCGCTTCTGTCCTATAGTGTGGCGTGTTTTTAGATAGGTCTTTCAAAACTAATATGTGTCTTTGAAAACCATTTTTTGATAAACATAATATTTTCGGAAATATTCGCTCTCAAAGAAAAAAATTATGCCCTTCCCCCGTCTAACTTTTGAACCAACCAAAATAATTGTGAAAGTAAAAACTTCCATGGAAAACTTTAACAAACATAATCGGTTGAGCCGTTTTTGAGTTTATGCAAAGAGTACAATACAATACAATACAAATCCTCTTTATTGCACAACCTCTGAAAATAATGTACATGGAAACACATAAAAAACATGAAGATAGAGGTAAACAACAGGCGGCCTTATCGCTACAGAGCGATCTCTTCCAGACAACCTTTAGGTAGTGGAGAACTGAAACTTAAATTAACTAATTAGGAGGTGCAAAAAAACTAAATAGCAAACTAAAATACCCTTAAAATTTAAGTCTACAACAGTAAGACAATACATATACATACACACTACTTACATAATTATATACCTACATATATACATATATACAATACTATATAATTCTTGCCAAAAGTGATAACCAGTAACGCGGACAGAAAAACTAAGGAAGGGACAGATAATAGTCTTTAAGATGGGATTTGAAAACAGCAAGGGATTGAGCGCGTCTTATAGGGAGAGAGTTCCATAACCGAACAGCCCGAAAAGTGAATGAGCAATTATAAAATTTTGTGGAGGAAGGAGGGACAGAAAGAAGCAAATTTTGTGCGGATCTAGTGGAATTTAAATAACTAAAGCGTTCTTTTAGGTAACGGGGAGTGGTGGGATTAAAGAGTATACTATAAAGAAGACAAAGAATATGAACATTACGACGATAACGGATTGGGAGCCACTTGAGTTGCACGCAAAAATGAGAAACGCGGTCAAATTTACGCAATCCAAATATAAACCGGATGCAGAGATTTTGTATTCGCTGGAGCTTATTCAGTTGCTCTTCTGTGAGATCAAGATAGGAGATGTCGGCATAATCGAGGATCGGAAGAAGAAGGGATTGAGCAATTTTGGTGGCGATCGGCAAGAGATTACGTAGTCGCCTAAGAGAAGCAACAGCAGCAAACACCTTCCTACTAACCAAAACAAAGAGTATATTTTGTCTTTTGACGGAAATCCTCCTAGGAAGCTTATTGGAGATACGAGATTGGTTGAGGCTAGACTGCAGAGCCTGGAACACCGTAGAATGGCAGCCTGTTTATCGGTATTCAACAGGATACATTTCGGGGAGTGTGCGATGGGATTACATAATCTAATCCCTCCATCTCCGTTCTGCCACCGTGGGACTAGTCCCACGTAAGGGAAACGTACTTGTGTTTCACCCATACGTCGTTACTCTGCCGCTGATTCGCCTAAACGCTACGCATCCAGCTTTATCATGCGAACGGCTAAGGAGTGGAATTCACTTCCTGCAAATCTATTCCCAGTCCACTATAATTTGGATCTTTTTAAATCGAGAGTAGATAGACATCTTTTAAGCATGTTCCATCCTAGACTGCATCGGCATCCTAATAAAAAAAAAACTAAACCGGTTTAGCGGTTTCAACCTAACAGGAAACAGACAGACAAAGTTACTAAATGACCTACAACTTTGTGTATTTACAAATAATGCAATCAGCTCACATGTATGTTACATATTTTACTCGAACTTTGTACTTTTTATGTTTTTCTATTTTGTATGATTTTATATTTTGTGTTTGTGCTTACGAATTAATTATTCCCCCCCCCCCCCCCTCCCATAGTTTACTGCCTGGCTACGCGCTTGATTAGGTATGAGGTGTCTACGTAGTCTTTGGGTGCCTATTTATCTAGCCTGGGTAGTAGCAGTATTTACAAAATTGCATGTTCTTGGCATTATTATTGTATCACGCATTTTGTCCTGGTTTAGCAAACTTAGTAGATCACGGCTATGCGAAGGCAATGTCAGTAAGATCCTCCCAGATACCAGATAATGCAATAAAGTACATTATTTGATATCGTAGCTACATACTTTACTGTCACGACCTTTACCTACTTTAGACACGATATCTAGACACGAGACCACGTGTCAAGCCAAGTTCAAAAGAAAAGAACTGGCGACGCAGCTGCCGAGTGTGTTATATATCGAGTGTTTCCTGTAACATGAGCAAATAATTAAACCATATATTGTACTCCTAAAACGATATAACTTTTGATTAACAACTTTTAAAAATTATGAAATCTTTAGATTTTAACTTTTTCATACAAATTTAATATTATTTTCAATGTACGCTGACATCAGTGTGTTTGACATTGCTTGTCTGTCACGCTTTAAACATAACAAAATTCGCAATACATTGCGTCTTAGAATTAATTTCAATGGGTAATAAAAATCAAAACACAAGTTATTTTTCAAAGTTGTTGAACAAATGTTGGTCAGTTTGAAGAGTACAGCCTACAGTTAAATTTATTGCTCCTGTTACAGGAAACACCCGGTATAGTTTTATGTTATATGTTAAAATATTACACAAACCATTTGGCGTCCCTTTTGATCCTTAGGTAACACAAAATAATACATGATATATGAAATGTGGTTCATTTATTAAGACCCTTAAGGATAATTAGAATTAGAACCCCACATGAATATAGCTCAACCAGTTCTTAAGATACCTTACAAACATCTAAAAATCGGGATTTTTCTCACTGACTGACCTAACATCAAAAACTTCACCCACTTCCAGATGACCTAGCAATTTGAAATTTGGCACCCAGCTGGGTAATTGTGTGGTTACGAACCAAACCAAAGAAAGAGAAACAGTATTTTTTTTACATTACATTCTAAGCGCCTATCGAATTTGTATTAGCAATAATTAAATTAAGTTTCTCAATCAATTACGATGCATACCTTCTAGTACAAAAAGTAAAGACTCCCATCAAAAACATAAACGGTTAGTTTTTATACCAACAAACCAAATTTTAGAAAAAGCGGCCAAGTCCGTGTTGGACTTGCCCATGAAGGGTTCCGTACCATTTATGACGTATTAAAAAAAACTACTTACTAGATCTCATTCAAGCCAATTTTCGGTGGAAGTTTGCATGGTAATGTACATCATATATTTATTTTAGTTTTATCATTCTCTTATTTTAGAAGTTACAGGGGGGAGGGGAACACACATTTTACCACTTTGGAAGTGTCGCTCGCGCAAACTATTCAGTTTAGAAAAAAATTATATTAGAAACCTCAATATAATTTTGAAGACCTAACGCCACACGTATAGGGTTGATGAAAAAAAATTGACCTCCAGTTCTAACTATGGGGAACCCCCAAAATTTATTGTTTTTTTTTCTATTTTTGTGTGAAAATCTTAATGCGGTTCACAGAATACATCTACTTACCAAGTTTCAACAGTGGCTGTGACACGGACGGACAGACAGACAGACATGACAATTCCATAAGGGTTCCGTTTTTTGCCATTTGGCTACGGAACCCTAAAAAAGTAACATAAAAAATATTGTAAGTAACTGATATTTAAAAAATGATTATTAGGTATAATAATGGACTTGTAGGTTATCTTTTAGGAAATTAAATATTTTCTCTTATGCAGTTCAGCACAGTTTTGATGTCTACCGTTCTCCAATTCTAACTCAATTGCTCAAAGGTTAACTTTATTGGAAGAGATCCCTGAAAAGGATAAGTTCGCCTTTGTACATACAAATGTTGTGTGTTTTTTCCTGTTTTATGTTTCTTTTTGTACAATAAAGTGTTTTACTACTACTACTACTATATCGGGCCTTACTGGATGATCAGTAAACTTCCATAGGGTCTGCACAAGTTGCGGAGAGGGAGCGAGAAGCGTCTGTACTAAATTTCATCTCATACAAAAAGGTGCATTCCGTCACCTTTTTTGGGCACATAAAACAAGACGTGGAAAATAATTTTAACCCAGTTATTCGTTTGTTTGTGCTGAGTTGCAGTTCCAACCTAACCTGACCCATTTATGTCATGCACTCATTATGCCACACAAATAATTATGTAATGTCACTTGTTAGAACAAATAATATGCTTTTAAGTACCTATGTAATAACTATCGCAATGTATATTAGACGAAGTGTAAATATATGACCATTATACCAATTATGTTTGCCGTTAATTAGGTATAACGGTAGTATGCCATTTATTACGTTATTCAAAATAACGATATATCAAACTATATATGGAAAGTAATTATAAAAAATGTAGTGCACCCGCCCCATAGACGTCGTCGCGGGGAGGAGGATCAAGCGTTTCTGGTTCCCCCCTCCATTATGAGGGTGCCCTGGCGATAGGCCGGGGCTGCCGGAGGGCGCCGTGGTGGAATGTCATCGATCCCAGTGCGCCCTCACAAACGGCAAAGAGCGTGAAACGCCGGAGTGGGTTTAGTGAGTAGGGCCAAATTCTCTCCCCCCCCCCCCCCCTCTTGCCAGGAGAGGGGAAAGGAGCGGCGAGTTCCACACACCGTGCGTAACTGCATTCCCACTCCATTAACTCGGGAATGATTTTGATAGCAGAGCAGTCTCTTATATACATAGAAAACGTGGACAGACTTTGAACTTGGATCACTTACTCAGGTAAGTGTTATTTTCTACGTCATAATTTTAATAGTGAAGTTTAATATATATATATTATATGACATTATTACACAAATTGACTAAGTCTCACAGTAAGCTCAATAAGGCTTGTGTTGAGGGTACTTTAGACAACTATATATATAATATAATATATCAATATTTATAAATACTTAAATACATAGAAAACACCCATGACTCAGAAACAAATATCCATGCTCATCACACGAATAAATGCTCTTACCAGGATTTGAACCCGGGACCATCAGCTTCGTAGGCAGGGTCACTACCCACTAGGCCAAACCGGTCGTCAAAAACCGTCGGAAGTTTGACGTTTAAAATAACACTTGCACAGTCTCTGCAATTAAAATCGGTGTCGCGATAGCTTGGTCTGTTCCCATTCGCCAATCAATTTAACTATTAGTTATCTGTACGACGTACCAATTTCTTTTAATATACTCGTAGAATTACCGGAAGCGGAACCCAGTTACCAAAATGGCCACCCATGTTTTTGGGGCGAGGCGGTTAACTAATCAGATGATAGTTAAATTAAGGATGTACTGATTAGGATAGGTACTTAAAGATTGGGAGCTGATTGATGACTTACAGTAGGGGGAGGAAACTAGAGCGTTCGGGCGTTCTCGGCTGCGGTCGACTCAGCATTGCTCCGAGCGATTATTAGAATTTGGCAAAACTTGACGATCCTTTACGTGCACAACCACAGATAAGATAATTGCCTGAATTTTGACAACCCTAAATAGCCTAAAAGAGATAGTTCCATATATTAGAAAGGAACAACATGATTCGGCCCTGAATCGCTGTCAAACTTTGGTTTTGTAGCAAGTTTCCTTTCTGTTCGGTAGGTAGGTAGTACTGTTATTTATTCCAATAGTTAGAATAAATACTATGCTTACAGTCCAATTCGAACGTATCCTTTTGCACCCGGGTATGTCCTTAAACTACGTCCAAAAGAGAGGTATGGGCACTGTGAATGTCATCTCGCTTTGTGTGGTAGGGCACAGCACAGCGAATGTCATTCCAGATCTAGAGCAGCGCCCAACTGGGGAAGTGCCTCCACCTTACAGAAAACCGCAGCCAAATAACACTAGACCCTACCCATAGTGTTGTGTTCCGGCGCCCATAAGCTACGGAGACTGCTTACCATCAGGCGGGCCGTATGCTTGTTTGCCACAGACGTAGTATTAAAAAGTACACTGACATTAGAATAATAATTGAATCATGTTAAGTTATTGCTGTTATCGTGCGTCTCCCAACTCAACAAGTACGAGCGAAAGGCATGGTAAGTGAATTACATAATTTATAACATCAATTCTGGTTTGAATTATTATAATGTTAAGGGGCTGTCAACACCCAATGTCCTTGAAATTGATGTTAGTTAAACAGTTTTGGGGGCGTCCACAAATTACGTAACGCAAATTGGAGGGAGGGAGGGGGTCAGGCCAAGCGTTACGGTCCTGTTACGTTGGGGAGGGGGGGAGTCAAGGTTTGCGTTACGTCACGCACGATTTTATAATAATACATAAAAAATATTTTTTTGTTTTTTTTATGTATTATTATAAAATATTAGCCACAGAAGATGGGATCGCCGCCGAAGCCGATACCGACTGTGAAAGCGATTCTGATTTACCTTTAATAGAATGTATTAAGAAATGGAACCAAAACCCGTTCATAGATGATTAAATTTCTTGATTCCTTGAAACCACAGTTTAATGATTTATTAAAACAGACAGATTTTTGATTAAAAAGTATATATACTGACACCTGTCTTTCTTTTTTGAATATTAACCTAAAGAAAGATTTTTACAAAGCACTTGTTACGTAACGGAATTGAAGGGGGGGGGGGGTCCCAGATAAGCGTGACGGTCCTGTTATATGAGGGGAGGGGGGGTTCAAAAAATTTGGAATTTTGCGTTACGTAATTTGTGGACGCCCCCTTTTTAAGAAAGACTATTTGTTTTAGTAAAGTAAGAAAAATATATGTTAATATTAATTATATTTCAAAGACTGTGGTCGTACTAGATACATGATTGAACGAAATCGGCTCGATAGAAAATAATTGCAAAGATTGGTCTTAAAATCACAATTAAACGGTTCTATGTCTTTATTGTTTTGACTTATGGGTCTGCAATTAAAATCACAATTACAAAACATTTATATCTAAACCGCTAACGAGTAAAATATTACACTAATAATCCACTTTTTTTAATTAAATAATTTTCTTATTATTCCCCTGCCCAGGCCCAGTAACATGCGACAGTACTATCTCATTTACTCCGATACAAATAGACAGTGTGCGCGCTTTACAGCCTCTTAATAATGTATTACTCTCTCTTCTCGCGTTTTCCCCGGCATTTAATTATAATATATTACTAATTAACATGATTGATGTTCAAATTGAAGCGTATAAGTTTTGATTAAGAGCAATGAAGCTCGATATGAGTGGGCCACTTGACCGCATCGCTTAAATAGTGTAAACGACCTTTTAATACAGGGTGGGCTTCCCGAATGGACCGGAATGGACTAGAATATAATTTAGATGAAAAAATAACCTAGAAGTATTACGCCAATCAAATTAGATCCGTAAAAACCGGACAAGTGCGAGTCGGACTCGCCCACTGAGGGTTCCGTACTTTTTAGTATTTCTTGTTATAGTGACAACAGAAAATACATAATCTGTGAAAATTTCAATCTCTGTGAAAAGACGGACGGACAGCGGAGTTTTAGTAATAGGGTCCCGTTTTACCCTTTCAGTACGGAACCCTGACGATCGGTTGAATGATTTATAATTTTTTATACCACGTCGGTGGCAAACAAGCATACGGCCCGCCTGCTGGTAAGCAGTCACCGTAGTCACAACTCCAGTGGTGTTACATCAACATTGCCGACCCATTTAAAACCTGTACACTCCTTTTTGAAGAACCCTATACTGTAGGTAGCCCCCCGGGAAAACCTGTGTTGGGATGGGAGCTCATTCCACAACCACACAGCAGTTCGCGACCATTTCTTAGGTTCTAGGACTTCTAGGGTATGAGAAATTTCCAAAAGACTTATTTTCTTCCCTCCCTCCAGTGGTGGAGTACGGATCTCGGAGGTCTTCGTCACTTTTTCTTTAGTACAGTCACGTTCCTTCCTCCAGATCCTTATACTAATTATTTCGAAGGACCGGCGGCGGGCCGGATAAAGCCCTTGCTCGGGCCGGAGCTGGCCCGCAAGCCGTACTTTGTCCACCACTGACCTAGATACTTATATACATAGGAAACTGATAAAATAATTAACCGCGAACTAGCAACACTTATTTTGCCATGTATGAGTCAACACTATCAAAAAAAAATCTTCTTGTCTTTGTCTTACATCCAATGGTTTCTTTTTGCATTTCCCTAAGCTCTTAAATTTTAACTAAAACATTAATCAGCTTAATATTAGAGGTTTTTATGAGGTTATGGGTCCAGCACGCTTGCATTATAGGGCGCTTAATATTAGAGGTTTCTATGAAAAATAACCGTGACCCAGGAACAAACATCCGTGCTCATTATACAAATAAATGCCCTTAACGGGATTCGTAAATCTAAAATTTTTATTTATATAAATATAAACGTATCTAAGTATTATGTACAATATTGTTTGGATTTTTTATTTCTATTTTGGATACCTATTAGATTAGAACAAGAATGGATTAAAATAACTACCTATTTCTTACATTTACAATATTCCCTAAATTTTTCCATTTCAATTATTCACCCTGTATGTACCTATATGATTATTATTTGTATCTCCATTTTTCGGGCCTATATATACATCCCGGTCTTTTGATAGGCTTGCCTGAGGACATATATCCAACACGTAGAGGCCCTTTGAAGAGCTTTAATGTAATGTAGGACGCCTGCTGGAACCCGTTCACAGGCGCAACAATAGACACCCATGAACCGGTCGCAGCAGGCATTGGGACTATTGTAGAAAAAGTGAACAGTGTACCGGTCTATGGATTGAAGTTTGGGTGGACAATGAGACTGGGTTATTGCAAAGACGTCCGGACACCTGCCATAACAATGCTAACACACATTATCGAGGCAGGTGACTCGCCGCTAACTAGATGGGCCGCTGAAATTGTCGTCGTAAAGACCTCCTGGTCGTCAACACCATATGATTATTATTATGTACTACCTATCCTAGAATTTATATTTACACTGGTACCTACCAGAACTACCTAAGTACCTACTTAGGTAGTTCATGTTCACAATCGGAAAAGATTATTGATAATATTAGTACCATTTACATAATCAGTAAATAATTTATAATTATTTTCATAAAAACCTACCAGTTTGCAATGAAAACGCCTGCAGATATACGTGTAGCAAAATTTTCTCAGTGTATAATTGCTAAATTCATAATGGTGGTTGATTTGTCGGTACAAAATGGAAAGTACTTAAGTCTTATCTTATCGTATCTATTAAAAGATATCCTGATATATTAGAATTCTTACGGCATTTAAAAATAAGTAATATTAAGTTTCTAAATCAATAATGAACCAGTTGACATGAACAAAATTTAAAAAAAAAATTCAGAGATCCAATTTCAATTCAAATTCAAATTTTAAAATTAAATATTTATAGGTATTTAAATAATTTTCCAAGTTTCTTGCCGGTCCTATATTGGGATCCCTCCAATAATTTAGGAGGCACTTAAATCTTCTCGGATCAGAGGTGTAGGGTTAGAGCTCTGGCGTAGCTTTATTTAATGTTCATAAGCGCATTATAAAACTATCTTTATCTTTATCTAGACACACACACGTTTTTACGTACACCACTACACATACACTATACATACCCATGTGTATGGTGTATGTTTGTACATACACTATGGGGTAGGAGGACAGGCAACATACATAGAAAATACATAAGGTATTTCTAAGAACCCTAAAAAGTTCCCGATTTTGGAATCGGAACCCTAAGAATCACAAACAGAAATCTCTCCACAAATTATAATCATAACATTCAAATATTATGATTCCATCAACATTCAATTTGAAGGTTTCCATAACAATCCCTTAAATCAACATTACTTGATCTCAAGCTTGATTTGCATAAAGTTGCTATTTAAATTTAGGTTCATCTGAGGCTAGGGGCCTATTGTACTCGTTAAATTAACACCTGGCCCATGACTACGACCTGAGCCCCTTTTTACGCGATTTATACACGGTGTAACATGAGGAAACCGAAAGATTTTAATAGTGTATTCCTGATCACATTTAGAGACTAAAATGCCGAATAAAGTTTTCTGGATTTCGCCTGGTTTCAGAGTTAATACTAATAAAAAAATCTTCTTATTGTAACTTTGTGCGAAACGCTTTTTTGATGGCGATGATGCCATTATGGGACGTAGTCTAAATATCCTTATTGATAGATGTCAAAAAGTGACAAGTAACCTTTGCAAAAACTAGGTTTTACAAAAAAAAACATAAAAATTCATTTTCAGTGTCAGTATTACTTAAACATTAACATTTTATGTACAAATACATTAAAAGCGGTCTATTATTATTATAATATAACAAACAGTACACTAACCTAACGTCAGCTGCCGCTCCGTCGGTGGGTTGAAGAATGGCACCCACCGAAACGAGAAAAAAATTGTCTTCGCCTCCCGTTGGATAGGTACTTTGTCGGATGATAGTTTAGATGCTATTGTTATTGTTAGTTAATAAAATTGTCAACCGGTGTTATCGCGGTGGAAAGAACGTCAGCCGGTCGCATGAACACGTAAAAACTATTTATTTATGATAGTAATAACAAAATCATGAAACGTTGCATAGTATTCCATCAAGCGTTTCAAATTAACGGATCAGAACGGATCACGCATTACGCATACTTTACAAGACCCGTATTTTTTACATGTTCATGTGACGAGCTGACGGTCTTTCCACCGCGATACAACCAGCTGACAATTTTTTAGATTCATGATAGCATCTGACAAAGGCTCAGCCCGGAGGCGATGACGGACGATATATTATGCTCCTAGCGGTCTATTAAGAGGGAAGCTTTACATTGCGGGCCGAATTATTTTGTATGGTTAATATTTTAATTGTATTTCCAAGAACAATTTATCTCAATATACTTCTTATGTCTTATGTTAAGCACCCTTTAAATCTTCGCCCGTATTGAATTTACACACTATATATACATATATTTATTTTATTTCCGGTTATTTCAAGGGTTCATTCCTGAGCTTCAATTAAGCAACTTTCCCAAAGAAACCGGTAGTCTAATTAGCTCCATTTCGGAGATAATCGATATTTTATTTTTATCTGATAAGGCCCCTGCCAGCGTGTACACTTGCCTTATGGCCTGTTTACATATTGATTGGTGTTAAGTACGAGTTAATATCATTTGCTATTGCTACTAAACGTAAGTACTATCTCGGGCGAATGATCGAAGTGACATTGATATGTCACAGTTTTCAATTGTTTGGTTGTAGGTGGTTGTAGTTAAATGTAATGCCCGTGTTACTGGGGCGCCGAGCTGTCAACATCATGTTGAATCAGCTGTTTGCTAAAATTCTTAAAATAATATAAATCTTTGTAATAATGTGATGTTGTGTATATTAAAAAAGTGTAATAATTGTAGAAATAACGTTAAACAGTGATTATACACAATATTACATTGCTTTTTGTACCTACTCATCGGCCTTTGTTGAAGCTGAAGTGTCAAGTAACGGACGTTGGAATTTGGATTTAAACCGGGCGAGTATTTTGTATTTTTATTTTGTGAGTTTGTAAGACAATAGTTCTCATTGTATTGCATACGTGAGACGACTTACATTTTACAAAGCTCATAGCGCTGTGAGCAACGTCCCATCACAATACATTGGCTACGTGCAATTTCTCTTTGTTTGACGGATATAAGTGGAAACAAAGTTTGAGATATACACAATTGCCACATACATTACCTTATACTAATACACTACACACATAATCTCACACATTCATTTCATTCTAAATATATTTGACAAACATTTTTATATTCAGTGTACCTACTCAGTTGTATTTATATATTTCAGAATGGCTTCAAATGTTCTTACACGTCAAGGCACAACTCGCCACCTGGAAATGCAACTGAAAGCGACATTGAAAGAGCTTGAGATCTCGAGAAAGGACTGTAACAACCTAATATGTGAACGAGATGAAAGTGAAGTGGAAGTGGCAAAAATAGTTCAAAGAAACTCTGAGTTAAAGAACCAGCTGAATGTACTACACTCTGATTACATGGACAGTGTGAAACAGTGTCAACACCTACAGTGTATTGTGGACACATTTGATAACTGTGTTTTAACCTATGAATCCAATTTAAGGCGTATCAGTGACCTAGAAAGTGAACTGAATGAAGCAAATTTATTAATAAGTGATCTGCGGAGTCAATGTGAGATGAATGAAACTGTACATACACAGAGCCTTTTTGCAGAAATGTCAGTTATGGATGTGACTAAAGTTGATTCTTCCCCTTCTTATTATTTTGCAAGTAACAAGAAATTGAGGAAATATATTAAATTAAATAAATTTATAAGGCGCACTCAGAAACTTATTAAATCAAATAAAAGTGTGCAACTCAATGTGAAACTTATAAGGAAACAAAGTGACCTTGTGGAAAAATTAGATCAGTGTCATGGAAAATTACAGGACAATATTGATTTATATGAGACTGAAAAATTTAGACTTCAGTCCGAAATAAGTAGATTGAAATGGTCACTCAAAACCTTAAGTGATAATTACAATCATATTGTAAAAGAAAACCAACAGCATGTCAACTCTGCCTCAGACCTGGTCGACCTCTGCCATGAAAATGAGGAACTGATACAAGATCTGATGAGCAAGTGTTCCTGTCAACCATCTCCCGAGGTGCAGTGCCGGAGCCCGGGGAGCGCGTTGAGTGAGTCGAGCGCCGCGCCTCTGCTGGCGACCCCCGCTCCGCGTCCCCTGACCCCGGCCGCGCCCCAGCCTGCACGACCTGACCTCAGGAGTCCCCAGAGCCAGGAGACGTCACAGTCAACCGACGCCCCGCGCCGCCCGGGCCCCGCAGCGCCCGCCCCGGCGCCCGCCGCGCCCCTGCCCGCGCGCCTTGACCTGAGCCAGGACACTCCTCCCCCGTCAACAGTCGTCTACTCTGATGGTATTGGTGCCGGCCTCGGATCCATGTTGAGTGAATGTCTCCGGCAGAAGGTGACAAATATATGTATGCGTGGTGCCTCCATCAAATGTTTTGTGGACCGCTTAGCGAAGGACAAATTTGATAGGGGCACCACTCTAATTGTACATTTGGGCGATAGTGTTGGCGTAAGGAAATCCCACCTAGGACCCCTTATGCAAACACTGTCAGATATTGAGCAGCGTGGAATTTATAAAATTATTTTGTGTGCCTTTCCGTATTCCAATTCAGTATCTCGTGAACATAATATTAGAGTGTCCGAATTAAATTCCATGCTGTACACTGTGACATGTTACAACAGTAACTACCATTTTATGGATATCAACCAAATGTACAAAAGAAACTTTTATAATGTCACATTGTATGATCAATATTT
This sequence comes from Cydia pomonella, assembly GCF_033807575.1. Classification (NCBI taxonomy): domain Eukaryota; kingdom Metazoa; phylum Arthropoda; class Insecta; order Lepidoptera; family Tortricidae; genus Cydia; species Cydia pomonella. The sequence continues at coordinate 2,402,168 of NC_084705.1, read as the reverse complement.
GTATGTACCGAGAAACTGTAAAGTTACAACAGCCAAATTGCTTGCTTACAACATTGAACCTGGGCTTTTTGACTCTGCAGCCAGTGGCAACAGCGCCAGCAGCGCCACGAGCGCAGGCGCGAGCGCAGCCTCTCCCGGGGGGCGCCCACAGCATTTAAACTGACTGCTGGGACAGCGGAGAAGCCCCGCGAGATCATGTTAGTCCACCAAAACCTACAGGGCTTCTCCAGCAAGGAATTAGAGGTGGGTCTGTTCTTAGAATCTCTAGATGTAGATATTATGTGTATTACGGAACACTGGCTCAAGGAATATGAATTGTTATTACTCAATATTTATAATTATGATATAGTTAGCTCGTTCAGTAGAAAGTCGGCCATCCACGGGGGCTCATTGATTATAGTGAAAAGAAAATTTAAATGCAAGGAAAGAAACGACATAGTCAAACTTTCTATCGAGCGAACTATAGAAATATCATGTGTGGAAATGGAGAGTCACATTATAATATGTGTCTATAGACCACCTTCGTCGGATTTTAGCCAGTTTGAGTCCGTGATGGAAGATGCGTTGAAACGAGTCTTTGTTAGCAGTAAGAAGATAATAGTTTGTGGGGACTTTAATGTTAATATATTAGATCCCACACATGCACACACTGTAAGACTTCTAAACCTTTATCAGTCTTTTGACTTGTTTCCGCTATTCAACGAGCCCACAAGGATTACAGCTAGCACGGCGACATGTTTGGACAATGTATTCTATAATTGTGAAGTTATAAAAAAAGAGATCTTTAGCTGTTTCAACTCTGATCACTGTGGTCAAAAAGCCTATTTCCAAGTCAATGTTATAAGACAACAGCAATCATTTACATATAGACCCATCACTGCCAGTCGAATGGAAAGGTTTAGAGAAGGTGTTATATCCAAGGTACCAGCACTGGTTACAGGTGAGCAAGATCCTGATACACTATACAAGGAACTGTCGAATGTGATACATGACGTCCACAACAATATTTTTAAAACAAAGACTCTAAAGCAAGGATCACTGAAAACAAGGTTTAGTGAATGGGCCACAGTGGGCATCCATAAGAGTAGGAATAGATTGTATGACCTGTATGAAATGAGGAGCATTAACCATGACGAGAATTTTGCAGAATATGTAAGAAAATATTCAAAAGTGTTTAAGAAAGTCTGCGCCGCGGCTAAGTCTGCCTTTATAGGTCAGAAAGTCAGGTCAGCTGACAATAAAGTAAAAGCTACTTGGACTGTAATAAACACTGAAACTGGAAAAACGAAACCCCGTGATGGCCACTACAGACTGAAAGTTCAAGACCGAATATTGTCTGCAGACCTGGATGTTGCTGGCGCCTTTCAACACTTTTTCACCAACATAGCCACAGATGCTACACGGAACTTGAACTCCTCTGTAGCAAAGGCTGGTGTTTACTTGGATACAAACAATGTCAAGAAATGCAGCATGGAATTATACTTCCAATATACTGACCCCCATGAAATCATTAAAACGTTCAAGTCCTTGAAATTAAAGAATACTGAGGACCTTTGGGGGATCTCTGTGAAAGTCATGCAATCTGTAATCGACGTAGTGGCACCGTATTTGGCCGATATATTTAATGCTTGTGTTAGAGAATGTGTATTTCCCGATCTGATGAAGTACAGTAAGGTAGTCATTCCTCTATTTAAAGCGGGCAGCAAAGATGACCTTGGAAATTTTAGACCTATTTCAATACTTCCTGTTCTCAGTAAAGTGTTTGAAAAAATTGTATTAAACCAATTGCTTCGACATTTCAACTCGAATGAACTACTTCAAGATCAGCAATTTGGTTTTACAAGAGGTCGTTCGACGACTGATGCCGCCTCTGTACTAATCAAGCACATATACGACGCCTGGGAACACTCGCTAGATGCTATAGGTGTCTTCTGCGATCTGTCCAAAGCATTTGATTGCGTGGAGCATGACACACTTCTACACAAGCTGAAGCACTACGGTCTGTCAACGGAAGCTCTAAGCCTTGTTAAGTCTTACTTAAACCAAAGAACCCAGAAAGTGGTTGTAAATGGAACGGAGTCTACTGGAATGACTGTAAAGCTCGGAGTTCCACAGGGTTCAATTTTGGGTCCTTTTCTCTTCCTTGTATATATAAATGATCTGCCGAACCTTGTAAAACATAAATGTGAGATAGTCTTATTTGCTGATGACACCTCACTAATTTTCAAAGTTGACAGGAAACTGAGCGATTATAGCCAAGTCAATGAAACTTTGGAAAAGGTACTAGAATGGTTCACAGCAAATAACTTACTTCTTAATGCGAAAAAGACGAAATGTGTCAAATTTTCGCTGCCGAATGTAAGAAAATCTGAAACTATCATCACATTAAATGGCGAAACGCTGGACCTTGTCGAGAATACGGTTTTTCTGGGCCTTACTTTAGATAGTAAACTGCAATGGGCCCCTCACATATCTGCCCTGGCGAAAAGGTTGAGCTCTGCCGCGTATGCAGTAAGAAGAATCAGGCAGTTTACTGACGTGGAGACAGCTCGCCTAGTTTACTTCAGTTACTTTCACAGTATTATGTCTTATGGCATACTGGTGTGGGGCAAAGCAGCTGACATAGAAACCATCTTCGTTCTTCAGAAGAGGGCAATCAGATCCATTTATAACATGGCTTCTCGTGACTCACTGAGAGAACGATTCAAGGAAATAGATATTCTCACAGTAGCTTCACAATACATCCTAGATGTGATAATGTATACGCATAAGAATATAAAGTCCTTTAAGAAACTGTCTAATATCCATAGTTATAATACGCGAAATAAACATAAGTTAGTAGTCTCCAAGTTTCGTCTACAGAAAGTTAAAAAATCGTTCATGGGAAACTGTGTAACATTTTATAACAAAGTACCCTTAGAGGCATGGAACCTGCCCTATACTTCATTCAAGCAATACGTCAAAAATGCACTTCTCAAAAAGGGATACTATAAAATAGATGACTACTTGGGAGACACGGAATCATGGCCAAGTATCCAGTCTCAAAAGCTGTAATAGTTTTGCGTGCAGTGTCCCGGAGAGGCATATGGCGCTGTTGTTTCTAGCTGTTCAACCTTATGTATTAATGTTTGTTATGTTTTAGTTATTTTGATGATGACATTGACATATTAAATACATAGTAGTTATGTATTCTGTAGAACTAGTTTTAAGATTGTTAGCTTAACAGTCTCTTGACGTGAAATATGTATTTCATACAATTTTTTATTTTTTTTATTCTTTGACATTTGGAGAACCTTTACACCTCCAAATCTTATTATTGTGTATTATTATTTTTCTCAGACCGTGGGGACCTTATACATCTCCAAACTTAATGTATTAACCGTGGAGACTATACGTCTCTGTCATATTGTATAATATACTTGACTTGGTACATACTAGTTATGTACAGAATGTAGCATTAGTTTATGAGACTGCTAGTTTAACAGTCCAGACGCGGTTTATTTATTTAGTATAAATTTTATTTTGACACTTGGAGAGACTTTACACCTCCAAATTTTATTAATATTAGTACTCTGACATTGGGGACCTTTTACATCTCCAGATTTAATGTGTTTTTAACCATAGAGACTATACATCTCTATTGTATTGTAGTAATTATTTATTTTAAGATTATTATAATGTAATGTTTACCCAGGTATTGGCTGTTGTATTTATAAAATGTTGTTATCTATTTTTCATGTCACTATATGATGTTACTGTAAATGTTGTATTGACTTGTAAAAGAGCCCTTGAGGCCTACTTGCAGAATAAAATTTTGAATTTTGAATTTTGAATACTACAACGCTACATGCAACATTTAATGACTTATTATTAAAAAAAAATACTATGCCATTTTGTTTCTTTCAACGTACTTACCCTTACCTCGAAGTTAACGGAATTCAATAAAAACACGGTGTATATGTTAGATATTGTACCTATGTGGTACAGTCGCCAAGTCGCCATCAGATATATCGGAGCGGCCGAGGTGTTCTCAAATATCTGAACACGCACTCTAACGCCTTGACAATAGAGGCGTGTTTGGATATTTGTGAGCACCTTGGCCGCTCCGATATATCTGATGGCGACTGTACCTACGCCACGCATTTGATCGGTTTTATTCAGGTCAGTACGGTACGGGTAAGTGCAGCATAAGGATAATAGTGGCTGTGTGGCTACCACCAGTTCGGCACTGACATAAACGCTATCGAGACCGTAACTTACTTTCTATGCATTTCGCTCGTACTCTCATCTCGCATATAAGTACAAGCGAGATGTATAGAAAGTAAATTACGTTCTCGGTAGCGTATAATGTCAGTTTTGACACTGTCAGTGACTCATGGTACGGGTACAGGCCTTCACATTGGGGCCTGTTTACACGATACTTACTGCTGTGGTGCGGCGACCCGAAGTGGAGCTTGGCCTCCGACAGCAAAGACCGCCTTCTCTGTCCAAAGCCGTTTCCGTCCAGTCGACGGCGCCGAGTTCGCTAAGATCTTTTTCTCTCTCCAGCGGTACCTAGGGCTTCTAGACGGTCTTCGGCCATTTCGAACTCCAGAGTACGCCCTCCAGACTGCACGATCTGCTGCTGCTGCTGAGATCTGCTGTTTACACGATGATTAGTGTTTATTGCAAGTTCGTACATTTGGTACTTGCTGATTACGTTTAGTGGCAAATATATTTATTTATTTATTTATGTTCAGGAGAACCAACAGCTTTAAACTAACAATAGGACAACAAGATTACTACAGAGAGCCAATTACAGGAACTCACAGGTAATTAAAAAGTATATAAAAAAAAATGCTAACACTGACGCACACACACATGCGTACAAAGTCAGAAAAAAAACAAAAACACAATTGAAAATGAAAATACATAGAAGCCATTAAAATAGACCCTAGGTATATGAATTCGTAATAAACACTAATGTACACACAGAACAGACCCCAAATTGTAGGTCAGCCACACTTATCCCGCAGCCGCACTTAACCGTATTGTCCTTGTTTATTGATGTATATTTAACATTTCTCGATTACGTGCTTTATAAACTGTTCTAGAAATTTAGAAATAGTTATTTGTGATATAACTGCAGATAGTAAGCAATTCTGTACCCCTAGTGTAAATTTATTCGATGGGGTAGCGTGACGTACGCGTTTACGGTTTGCGTGAAGTCTCATTTTGCATGGGATTTTGAGTTTCCAAAACGTCCCACTTGGCGCGCTGTTTCTAAATCCCATACAACATGAGACTTAACGCAAACGCGTACGTCACGTCTCGCTATCGAATAAATATACACTAGGGGTACTGAACGAGTATCGAGACATCCTCAGCCGCGCACTTTTTTGTATGCGTTTCAGAATGAAATACTTTGTGCCCCTATATGTATAAAGAAGCACTTTTTGACTATAATGCATTGTGAAATATTAACTTGCTTCACATCTTGAACCGCTTGTCTATATTTTAATAAGAACTGAAAATCTAACTTTTCAGTAAAACATGTTAATTGTCACAGCAAATACCAAAGATCCCAAAGCTCCTAACAGGACAACGAACGTACATCTGACTCCAGTAAATCTGAATGTACATGTACCGATAAATACGAGCGAAATGACATCAATATCATTTAGATGTAATTCTGATATCAGTGATTCGAATTGGCATGTAAGGCTAATAAGTTTTATTTATACCGAAGGGTACAATGTACTTCACAATATTAATTTGTCGTATTTACTCTGTCATCGCGACCTTGTCTTCTGTTTTGTTCCTATTTGGACTATCGCCAACTCTCACTCCAAACAGTCCAAAGTAAATACACTATCCGACCAAACGTCTTAAATATTTTTGTCAAAACAAACGAAAATCAGTCACATTTCAAGCCGCATAAGAGTCATATCACTGAACAGCTAAAAAGTCGCTTACGCTATTATGATTCTTAGGCCATTAAACTGATTAATTTAAGTGCAACATACATTGCGTGTTCTATCAAGGAGAGATATTCTAAAGCAAGTACAGATGGAGTCGTGTACAGAGTGTAAGGGTTCAATGTCGTAGTGTCTTCGGAGTATGGACAGAGACGCGTGTTGAATGTTTCGGGCGTCTGTAAGGCGCGGCGTACAATGGGAGAGGAAAACGCAGTTATGCGATAAACTGAGGGACTGTGCATGTACAGCGACGGTATGATGGTCGCATTTTTTATCACTTGTCACGTCATGCGCCACTTTCACTATTACATACTTGTTAGAACGTGACAGGCATGATGACAGATGATAAAAGACCGACCATCTTAGCCCTACAGTCAGTACCTGCCGTAATATGATACACAATGAAGGCCGCAAAAATATGTGACGCGCTCTTATTGCGCTACAAATAATATCTTGTCAGATATTTTTGCGGCGATAAATTAAGAGGGAAGTGCCATACGTGATCGTCCATAAAAAAAGAAGAGAAAATGTTTTTACGTTTCTTAATATTTTTCAATCTCCATGATGTTTTAGTATGTTATTTAGTATGTTTTAGTTTGTTATTTAGTATGATATAGAGAAAAACTAGGTTTATAAGTTTTCGTTTTTTTCATAATTTGCACTAACGTATCCGATCCATATCATATCTAGACCTAATAAAGCCTGGCCAGTAATATATGATCACGCGCCATATTGCGTGGTAAGGCACAGCACAGCAGATATCATTCCAGATCCAGAGCAGAGCCCAACTGGGGAAAATCCTCCACCTTATAGAAAACCGCAGCCAAATAACACTAGACCCTACTCATAGTGTTGTGTTCCTGCCGGTGAGTAAGGTTGCCAGAGCTCAACGAGGGTGAGGAGTGTTAGGGTTGGCAACGCGCATGTAACTCCTCTGGACTTGCAGGCGTACATAGGCTACGGACTGCTTACCATCAGGCGGGCCGTATGTTTGTTAGCCATCGACGACGTATAAAAAAAAAGTTTCACACATTCTAGATATTTGCGGTTTAAAGTGTTTAAACATAACAGCGTGTATCGTTAAGCGATAATCGATTTCTTTAGCAGCTATTTTATTTACTACATATTATTAGTTTTCACATTAATACCGGTTAAATCTAGAATGTCAATGCATTATGAAACTTCGAGTAGTGTCGTGTTACTATTATTTGTCAGTTATATTACACATGTCAAATTATTCATATGTGTTCAGTTCAAAGGAATTCTTAAATCGCGACTATAATGAATTTGTTAAGGTAGGTCGTCATTACTCATTTTTGATTAATTTATTATTTTTTATGACGCAAAGGTGTTTATCAGAGTGTATATGCATATCATTGACCCTCGCACCGGGTCGTTCCTGATGCAGGATGTCCATCATGCAACGCGGCGAGCGTGATGGGCGCCTTGGCGTCTGCACTGACACGGGGCAGGGCTTAAGAGAGTTTTTTATATATTGGTTACATCATTATGCTACTTTAATTTAATAAATATTGATTTGGATACGGTTCTGGAACGTTCGGCGGCATCAAAACAGATCGTTTAAGCAATTTACGTTGGGCTAATAAGAGCAATGTATATAATCAAGCCGTTTTTGTCTCCTGGCCTAGTCGGTAGTGACTGCTTACGAAGCATACGTCCCGGGTTTGAATCCCGGTAAGGGCATTTATTTGTGTGATGAACACAGATATTTGCTCCTGAGTCATGGGTGATTTCTATGTATATAAGTATGTATTTATCTATATACGTATGTATATCGTCGTCTAGTACCCATAGTACGAGCTTTGCTTAGTTCCGGGCTAGGTCGATCTGTGTAAGGTTGTCCCCAAATATTTATTTATGTATATCTTTTTAAAATTTGATACAGATTCACGGACCCTGCCTGTCAAGTTACCTTTCAAGGCTCAAGAATTATTTCAAATCTTACGGGTCCCTGCTCAATATTAAAACCATTTTACCCCTATAGCAAGCAACTATTTATGCCCTGTCTTAAAAAAAAATGTAGATACATCGTTGTACAAACAATACGCTTTTGTCATCAAAATTCAATAAAAGATCGACCTTATTGACTACTTTAAGTTTATCAAAGAGATCGACTATGGAAGGTGGAGGTAAGGAATATAATCTCCATGTACCAAAAAGTATTCGTCAAAAAACCTTAAATAGGTGGCGCTACAATACCTTGAATATTTGAAAAATCATAGCGCACTTCACTCCGTCAATAACGCCTAGGTTCTTAGCTACTCTAGCGCTACTCTGGAGAGATTTGGAACTATTATAGCTAACAACTGGACACTTTTGCAATAGATCTGCTTATGGAGATTGTATTCCTTACCTCTACCTTCCATAAAATAGAATTAATCGACTGACAATATACGGCGTTGACAGAAACCGTAACATATGATCGTTTCGATCGTTTGTTCCTCCCACTGTACGCCGCACCTCCATGACTTTGAAAACGTTCCGCGCTTTCTTTCAGTACAGTTTCAGTCTTGCTTTGACCACGCTCCGAGCTCCCGCGTCGCGCGGACTTTGAACCGTACAGTGAATTGGACGCGGGATGAGCGAGAATCGCAAAACGGAGGTAACTCCGTTTGAGGATGCCCTGGACAAGACGGGTAAGTCGGAACGGGAAGGGTTATCATGGTGAATTTTATAACACGCAAATTAATCATTGAAATAAACTTAGCTTCTCCCCCTTCTTCCTCGCGTTGTCCCGGCATTTTGCCACGGTTCATGGGAGCCTGGGGTCCGCTTGGCAACTAATCCCCATAATTGGCGTAGGCACTAGTTTTTACGAAAGCGACTGCCATCTAACCTTCCAATCCAGAGGGTAAACTAGGCCTTATTGGGATTAGTCCGGTTTCCACACGATGTTTTCCTTCACCGAAAAGCGACTGGTAAATATCAAATGATATTTCGTACATAAGTTCCGAAAAACTCATTGGTACGAGCCGGGGTTTGAACCCGGGACCTCCGGATTGAAAGTCACACGCTCTTACCGCTTGGCCACCAGCGCGCCTATTTAGCTTATCCCCCTTAACACACTTAAATTTCCCCTGAAATAAGAAATAATAGCTGTTAATTTGTGTGTGTTGTGTGATATCTACGAAAAACGCATTTTACCGATTTGTAAGACCGAATAATCCTAGAAGTGTTCCGTGAACAAAGTTTTGTATGGAGCTTGTAAAAATATATCCAGCATCTATAGATCCCGATACGAAAAAATGTTCCATAATTTCCATATCTTTTCGTTCTTTCCATTCCATTGCAATACACTCATATAGTCTATGAAAAATAGTGTGGGACATAAAATATTAGGATCAAAAGAGCTCGTGATTCTGAGCAGAAATAACATAATTTATAAATCAAAAATGTGTAGTGTACAACTGTACAGTCACCATCAGATATATCGGGACGGCCGAGGTTCTCAAAAATATCTGAACACGCACTCTAGGGCCTCGACAATAGAGGCGTGTTGAGATATTTGTGAGCACATTGGCCGCTTCGATATATCTGATGGCGACTGAACAACTTCAAATAAAATGCCCCATTAGAAGGATTAGTCTGGAGTTAGAGAGATTAAAACGTTAAATGTATTCAAGGAAAACTACTAATATAGATTTTAATAAATTATTGGAGACAATTTAACATGCATCGACCTATATATACACCGTGTTTTCATTGAATTCCGTTAACTCCGTTAATTACTACGGGTAAGTACGTCTAAGGAAACTAAATAGCAGTTTAAAAAATGTTGCATATAGCGCTATTGTAATACGGGCATTACATTTAATTCAACCAAATAATTGAAAACTGTGACATATCTATGTCATTTCAAACATCAATCGACCGAGATAGTACTTCGTTTAGTAGCAAATGCACAAACCTTTACTAAACACTAATCAATTTGTAAATAGGCCCTAAGGCAAGTGTATACGCCGGTAAGGGCCTTATAAGATAAAAATAAATTATTAATTATCTCTGAAATGGACTTAAATGGAGTTAATTAGAATACCGGTGTCTTTGAGAAAGTTACTTAATTTAAGCTCAGGTATGCACCCTTGAAATTAACGGAAATAAAAAAAACATGGTGTATAGATATATACACCATGAGTTCTAAATGTCTGGAAGAGATCGCTTTTTAGCGATAAGACCGCCTGTTGTTACCTGAGGGCCTACCGCGATCATGTTCGACGTGTTGCCTCTCTGTCGCACTTATATATTTGTACGTAAGTGTGACAGGGAGGCAACACGTCGAACGTGGTTCGGGGTAGGCCCTCTGGTTCTATTTTCCTTTATAATTCATTTGTAGTTTTACATGTATGTAAAATGTATAATTGTTGGTGCAATAGAGAATATTTACTTACTTAATTACCCATATAGATAAATACATATTTAGATACATAGATATCATCTATAACTTAAGACTAATTGTGATCAACACACAAATAAATGCCCTTACCGGGATTCAAACCCGGGACGTCCTGCTCCGTAAGCAGAGTCACTACCGACTAAACCAGGAGGCAAAAACGTCTTGATTGTACATATTGATCTTATTAGCCTTACGGCCCAACGCAAATTGCGATGTGTTTTGATGCCGTCGAACGTTCCAGAACCGTCCCGCCGGAGAATATCATGAGCAGAGGGCCTACCGCGAACCACGTTCGACGTGCTGCCCCCCTTTCACACTTACGTACGAATTTACAAGTGCAACAGAGAGGCGACACGTCGAACGTGGTTCGCGGTAGGCCCTCAGAGGCCGGAATTCTCGGGCATTTTTGAATTCTCCTAGGGACTTCTCATTCATCGACTACCGATATACATATATCGATACACAGTAGAATACAACATATTTAAATTAGAGGTAAATAACAGGCAATCTTAGAAAACTTTTGAGTAGTAGAATATGTGATTGAGAGATACGCAATAAAAACATTGAAAACTGAATAGTTAATAATTTCACATTTAATTACTTCAGTTCACTGTATTTATTTTTCAATTGCATGTTCAAAGTCCGTTTTCATGCTAACAAGTGTAGCATTAGTTTCTTTGTAAAAGAAACGATAATCATATTTTTCCATATTATTTTGTTAAATTACTTCTTTTACAGACAAATATCCATTAACTACTAACTGTTTAATATATTGTGTTCTTAAATTGTATCGATATCATCATCATTGGCCACATCATCGGTTGTAGATGCTTTTTGCGGCGCTTGTGGGTTTATGGGGCTGGGCATCGCCGTTGGCTATAAAGTCCTATAGCAGCGCGACATTTCTTCCCAAATCGATCGCATACAAATCGCGAGTCCGCAGGAGGTGGTAGAGCACGACGAAGACTTTTCTGCTTAAGGTGCTCCAGCCAGTCATCGTCGTGCTTTGATATTCCGACTTTAATGTCGTAACGCCATTCCGGTCTCATTTCGACGCATTTCTCCCAACCGTCGGTCCCAATGTCAAAACTGTCCATGTCCCGATTACAGGAGTCCTTTAATTTATCGATATATGAATATCGGAACTCGATAAATGAGAAGTTCCTATGACAGTTCAGAAATGCCACGAGAATTCCGGCCTCTGATTATGAGCGTTCGTCTTCTAGGCCAATTCGAATGTACGCTGATATCAGAATGACATCAACCTTTACTTCAACTTCAAATTTTATTTGCTGAAAATGCACGTATATACAAAATCAGAAAAAATAAAATATATTTACATAATCCAAACATATTTACAGATATACAAATAACTTAAATATGAAATTAAAACATGTCGAAACAAAACTAAAACTCGTGGTCATCTCTGGTTAATATAAAAAGCTAGCGTGTTTTATAACATATAGTGATACAACACATAACGACAATATTTCATTGCAAGTTTGAGAAATAAAGTTGTTCTTGTGCAGTAAGCAAAAGACTTGCTTAAAATCCAATTTTAAGGTTCCGTAGTCAAATAGGAACCCTTATATTATTTATATTATATTTGTATATTATTAATGCTAGAAAGCGGAAATGTGGCATTGCATGGATATCGATACATAAATCACACACGGCGACAGAACGGTAAGTGTTTTTTCACTTCAGCAGCTGGAACAAGGGTAATTTGCTGATTAAAAACAGTGAGCAAAATAGCATTTTACTCACTGACAGACAAAATAACATTCAAGTGACCTTTATATTCGAATGTCATTTCAACGTGTGGGGCCTAATATATAATCAATCGTAAAAATTAATTAATGAAATGAAAGTTTAAAATTTAATAAAAACACCATATTTTACGTATTTTATTATACAATCAAAATAATGAACTTAAAAAAAATACGCAATTGTTATGCAAAGTAAATAATTCTACTATTAACGATCTCTACTATAGTTGACAAATACTTGTATCCGCAATTCGGACCGGATCTTACAAAGTTTTTTTTTACAAAAAAAAGTTGTCGATTGAATTGTCAATTAATGTTTGTTACTTTATTATTTCCGTACTATTTTATTGAAATTTCTTTCGTTTTGTTTTATTGCGGTTAAGAAAACATGAGTGAAATAGTGATGAAGACGGATTACATTTTTTCAGATTGTATTTTTACCTTTCAAATATGTTCACACTGCTGTCGTGAAAAATTTCGTGTACTTCACGAAATCATAGTTATTTACATCTCGTGCGCTTTTGAGTCCCTTACTGCGCTCAAGATTCTAAATAAGATTCACTCCCTACGCTCGTGAATATATTATAGAATCTTTCGCTTGCACGGGACTCAAAAGAAGCACTCGAAGACATATCAAACTTTGCTCTCTTGTTGTAGAAATAACTATTTTTTTCGGTATAACCCAATGGTGTGGGGTATCTTTGGATAGGTCTTCCAAAACGAATACGTGTCTCCAGCAATCATTCTTTGATTAAGTATTTTCGAAAATAATCACTCCGAGAAAAAAATATGTCCCCCTCTATCTTTCGAACCATATATGGATCTAAAAAAAAAGTATAATAAAAGCTTAATAAATACTTAGTTTAAAGAAAACTATAGCTAACATGAGCGGTCCACCCGTTTTTGAGTTATTGCAAAAAGCTTTCTCTTCTTAGTAAAAAGACGTACAAATCGCTGCGAAGGTACACCCTTACAGCGCGGCGTACGTGGGCGATGACTCGCGAATGCGAGTGGCGCGGCGCGGCGGCCCAACGGCATTCGGAGATCGCCCACGTAGGACACTTCCATAGGTATCAAAGGATTGAATTCCCCCGCGCCGCGCCGCGCCGCTTCGCGTTCGCGAGTTATTCGCTCAGGTAAGACACTGCCTTATGCTTGTAATACATAATATGCTACTTACGAATAGCCTCCATTTCGCCTATTCTAAAATAACGTTTACCTCGGAACCCTACAATGAGCATGACGCGACATGTTCTTGGCCGATTTTTTTAATCTATCTAAAAAAAACTTAATTCACCATACTATAATATAAACAAGGCATGTTAAAGAATTTTGTCGGCTACAGAAATTATCCGATAAGGTGTATCGGACACACATACACGCAATAAAACATGTCAATTGGTGTGATTTGTTCAAGCTGTTATGTTTAATGTATTGGATTGAAGAAATTTGCAATATGTACTTACCTTACCAGTCACCTGTGAACAAGATGCATGTAACTACGTCGGAATATCGGGAGTTCAAAAACAATATAAAAACAATATAAGGGAAGTGGGACGTAGGATTAGGGAGAAGACCTCTGATGCCCGCGCGGGTTCGTACCTGGTGCAGAGGTTGGCCATCGCTATCCAGCGCGGTAACGCGGCAAGTGTGATGGGCACCTTTGCACCCGGTGCAGCACACGGAGGTCTAAGAATAAGATAAAGGAGGAATAAGATAGTAGTTTATTTATATATTATTGTTTTGTGTGTAAAAAAAAAATTATCGTTAAGTAGAATTCTTCGCATTTAATTTGTTACCTTTGTCATAATTATTATTATTATTATTAATACTTTGTCAAATTTTAGTCAGTTTTAGTAGTAAATTAGATAAGGGGAAAGACAGTAACAGTTTGTTATGTCACGCAATTTATACAAGTAGTCTTAGTTAAGTCATCGACTCATTTTAAAACATGGTTTATTGGAATGCTACGAAATCCTTCGTCATTTTGTTGATTTAGATGTAATATATAAAAGGTAATCACGGTTTATATCCCGGTCAATTTAAGTCTAGTGAAACTAACCGTGAATCATTCAAAACTGTTATGTACTTACCTATCTTCAATTTTATATTATTTTTATATCTCATGCACTTAAAGTAGGTCATAGTTGATCTTTAAAGTGCGCAGAAAGTGATACGTTTCAGGTCTAGTGCAGAAAAGTAGTGTATTTGTAAAATATACCCTATTTCCCCGCCTGGAACAATTTATTTTTGCTTTCTTTTCTTGAATTGTATTTACATTGATAGTCTGAGACATTTCTTACTTTTCTGCCGTACCAATAAGGTTTGTAAATTTTGTAATATACAATTTTTGTGCATTCATAAATAATAAAACCGGCTAAAAGTATGTATGGAAAGATCTTTAAAAGATCGATAACTAAACGACATGTCATTTTTTTTTAACAATTATATCCTGTATCCCTAGTGTAACTGTGATCGACATCATAACGTGACGAACGCGTTTGCGTTAAGTGTCATTTTGTATAGGATTTTGAGTTTCCAAAACGTCCCGCTTGGCGCGCTCTTTCGAAATTCAATACAAAATGAGACTAAACGCAAACGCGTACGTCACGTTTGGAAATCGAATTTATTTACACTACGGGTACAGGATGCGAAACGACCTGTCAAAATTGACGTTTGTTTCGATTCCGCTGTAATCCCAATAAGATCTATCTACAATATTGGACATTGGTTGCCCGAATCGAGCTGCTTCTGTCATACGACATACAAACGATATCTAAATGAGAACTTATCTAAACCAGATCTTATCGTTATCGTATCTTATTCTTCGAATCGGGCCGTTAGTCTCATAAGTACTAAAATAATCATAACTGGTGTGATGACCTCCACTCAACCCATATTTGATCACTATTAAGACCGAACCCTGTTTGGATTGCTAGTTTGGCCTTCAATTATATTTTGTTCCTAACAAATATGCCTATCCTATTTATTTTCCCTGTTTTTTTTTTTACGGGCGATTTTATAGATATACGGCCCGATTCAAACAATGCTTATAAGAATTCACAGCGATGCGATACCGATCTGTCAGTGTCAAAAGTGACATTATCCAACCAAAAAACGACACTTGATACTGGCAGATCTGTATCGTACCGCTGTGACTTTAAACAACGTTCGGATTGGGCCGGTAATCAATTATATATCATAAAATTCATAAATGAAGCCATGTACTGTTGCTGTACGAAATATAATTTTTGGCTAAATCAACTTTTTTGTCAGCAAAATTTTACCTACTTTGACTAAAAGTAATCTTCTTCTTCCTCGCGTTGTCCCGGCATTTTGCCACGGCTCATGGGAACCTGGGGTCCGCTTGACAACTAATCCCAAGATTTGGCGTAGGCACTAGTTTGACTAAAAGTAATAAAAAAAATATTCGGATTTTATGTATTTTTTTTTTCTTATTTTATAATAACAGATAAACAAGCTACGTTATGAATTTTTTTTAAATCATGATTTGATATTTTATAACTTGTTTAAGAGCAGTGACCCAGGGGACAAAGCTGTCTCACATTTTTGTATGAAAATAAGGGTTCGTCCACTGGGTCACCCAATTTTTAAATACAAATTTAACGTATTTTTATTTCTGCCGGATCTGGCATATATATCAAGGATCTTTTTTTCATTTTGACTGAAAATGTGTGTCATCTAACTTTTAAACCATGGCTCTAAAAATATGAAAAAAAAAATCGTCCTTCAACTTCAGGTCCAGGCGTTTTTGAGTTATTGCACAAAAGTATTTTCTTCTTAGTAAAAAGATGTATTACAATGCGCTACGACGTAATAAGTTGTACCTTATGCTTGTAGTGTACATGATACTTACTAATTTAGCCTTTTCTGACAGAACGAAACGGAACCCTACACTGAGCAAGGCCCGATATGCTCCTGGCCGATATTTCAAAATATAAAATTAAAAAATAACTTTACAGTATCAAATGTACCTGTTATTAATGTGTACGCATTTAGTGGATTCTCTTGACTATCGGCCCGATTCAAAGAATGATTAAGACACGTTTAAGATCTTGGAAAGATCTTTAAAAGATCGATAACTAAACGACATGTCAAAATTGACGTTTATTTTCGCTGTCATCCCAGTAAGATTTATGTACAATATTTCTTACGTCAAAGTGACATTGGTCGCCCGAATCGAGCTGCTTCATACGACATACAAACGATATCTATATGAGAACTTATCTAAATCCATTCTAAATCAGAACTTATCGTTATAGTGCCGTATGGGCCTCGTTCGATTCTCGGAAAAGACTGTTTGATTGAACAATACAGTACGTAACAGAAATTGCCATTTTCCTAAGAATCCCTACTGCCACCGTTTACACATTGCTTCGTAGAAATAAGAAAGTATCAGGACCCCTAGTGTACATTTTTCGATAGCGTGACGTGACGTACGCGTTTGCGTTAAGACTCATTTTTATGGGATTTAGAAATAGCGCGCCAAGCGTTTTGGAAACTCAAAATTTCATGCAAAATGAGACTTAACGCAAACGCGTACGTCACGTTACGTTATCGAATAAATTTACACTAGGGGTACAGGAATACTGGCTACGTTTCTGTAAAATCTTAAGTTGCTTCTGTTATACTTGCAGGTAGTTTTTTACATCCTTACTATCCCTAATTTATTTATATAATATATTTTTCGTGGTTTGGGAATTGACTATAGGTACTGTCAGCATCAAAAGTAGCGCTACTCGCTCGGATCAAATAACGTTTCATAAGTATCTACCATTTTGTAACAGCCTAATAAAAAGTGATGTCTTTAATATAGAACAACTAAGACTGTAAAAGATATACTTTTGAGCGCGAATTTTAGAAATTTATCTATATTTCCAAAAGTTATCCGGAATGTCAGATACTTTTGGCGCGTTGTTTCATCCGCTACTTTTGATGCTGACTGTACCTAAGTAGTACAAGTTTTCAGTATGAGGTCAATGTGGAGAAGGTCGTCATTTTTAGGGTTCCGTAGCCAAATGGCAAAAAACGGAACCCTTATAGATTCGTCATGTCCGTCTGTCTGTCCGATTCTGTCACAGCCACTTTTTTCCGAAACTATAAGAGCTGTACTGTTCAAACTTAGTAAGTGGATGTATTCTATGAACCGCATTAAGATTTTCGCACAAAAATAGAAAAAAAAAAAACAATAAATTTTGGGGGTTCCCCATACTTAGAACTGAAACTCAAAAAATCTTTTTTCATCAAACCCATACGTGTGGGGTATCTATGGATAGGTCTTCAAAAATGATATTGAGGTTTCTAATATCATTTTTTTCTAAAATGAATAGTTTCCGCGAGAGACACTTCCAAAGTGGTAAAATGTGTGTCCAAAGTGGTAAAATGTTGAACCAGATCTAGTAAGTAGTTTTTTTTTAATACGTCATAAATGGTACGGAACCCTTCATGGGCGAGTCCGACTCGCACTTGGCCGCTTTTTATTTTTATTTTTGGTTGGGTTTTGATATGGCAAGAATTCTCGTATACCATTTCACTCCTGCTCTACCGCCCTAAGCGAAGTTAGAAACGATGAAAGAGCTTATAGACGGTCTTACCCGCAATAGATTTTCTTGATATAGGACTTCATAGCTTTTGACTATTGAAACAATTCATGACTAACCTAACCGAATACAAACTATTAAGAAAAGTGATACAATCGTTCGTAATTTGCAATACAAACAAAGCATATAATTTCGCAGTATTCAAGTATATAAATGATTATTCAGCTGTTGTTCATTAAACTTCTTTTAAACTAGAATATCTTCTGTACCCCTAGTGTAAATTTGATCGACATCATAACGTGACGAACACGTTTGCGTTAAGTCTCATTTTGTATAGGATTTAGAGTTTCCAAAACGTCCCGCTTGGCGCGCTCTTTCTAAATCCAATACAAAATGAGACTAAACGCAAACGCATATGTCACGTTTCGAAATCGAATTTATTTACACTAGGGGTACTGATCTCTAGCATAGTCGAAGAACTATTGTAACAAGTATTGATCGTGTCATTGACGAAGACGTGTGTCTTGACGTTTATTGTCATGTTATTAAAGGTAAGATTTGACAAATCTGCGCGTCATCGTGAATGACATGAACTATAATAAGCACACGGCCTGATTCGAACATTCATCATTGATTAACATACATACATACATATAATCCCTATTTTCCGAAGGGGTAGGCAGAGACCACGGATTTCCACTTGCTACGATCCTGACATACCTCTTTCGCTTCCTTCACTTTCATGACATTCCTCATACACGCTCGTCGGTTTAGGGTGCTCTTGACCTGGCCTTTCTTCAGGATTTCCCCGATTTGATCAGAGAAAGTCCGCCGAGGTCTACCCTTTCCAGCTCTTCTAATTCTCCCTTATACACTCTCTTTGATAACCTTTTTTCACTCATTCTTTCCACGTGTCCAAACAATCTCACCATACTTTTCTCAATTTTTGTCACTACATCTTCGTTCAGTCCACACTTTTCCCTTATCACACTGTTCCTAATTCTATCTTGTAATTTTACACCACACACACTTCTCAATGCTCTCATTTCCACTGCATTCACTTGACTCTGATGTTTCTTCTGCCATACCCAACTTTCGCTACCATACATAAGTGTAGGCACCAACACCCCTCTATGCACAGCCAACCGTGCTTTTTGCGACAGCTTCTGGCTGCTCATAAAAGCGTCGAGTGCCCCATTCACACGATTTCCAGCATTCACTCTCCTTTCAATGTCTTCATGTTTACCGTCCCTAAAATTATGGCTTAAGTCCAGTGGGACTATTTCGCCAGTATCAAGGTATTAGAAGCTTTAAATACGACTAAAATTGTATTGTTAGTACAAGACAGAGGACGGTGATTTTATTCGCTCTTCTAAAGCAATAGCTAAACTTTACAAGTAGCATGTGGACTATCGGCTTTTGACTCCACATTAGTTTACTGCATATACTTTAGGCAAAGTGTTAATGAGCAAAAAAACAAAGGAATTAATCACGAGGCTAATTATCCTGCTTTTGGTAACTGTAGTTACCAGCTGTCACCCTTATTTTATCATAATGATAGAAGTCACTGAAAAATATGAAGCATGTGAGTGGCTAATGGCTATCAAGATGGCGCTCAACAATGCTTATAATAAATAAGTCACAGCGGTACGATACCGACCTGTTAGTGTCAAAAATGACGTTTTTTAGTTGAGGAAATGTCACTTTTGACTCTGACAGTTCGGTAACGTACCTCTGTGACATATTATTATTAGTATTGTTCGAATCGGGCCGCCATTTTCTTCACGGATCTTTATAACCGAGTAGCAGAGGGCCTACCGCGAACGCCGAAGTTCCCATATTGCGGGCATCTTTCTCTGTCACTCTAGATACGCCTTAATTGGGCTTAAAGAGATAGATGCCCATACTTCGGTGTTCGCGTTAGGCTCTCAGGAGTCAGGCGCATTGATGTCAAAAGAATTTGAACCTTTTGTACAGTAGTTATATTATATATTTAATTGTCTGTGCCAAAGAGGCAAGAATCGGCGGCGAATTAAGCGCGTATTAAGAGTCAAAGCAATTTTGAATCTTATTTAAAGTAGTTACAGTCCATATTTAAATAAGAGCACCAATCCGCACGCAATATCTACGGTACAAAAGGTTGAAATTTCTTTGACGTTTGATGTGATTAAAAAATCATCTCGTGCATCTGTGGCACTTAAATATCGACTTTAACTCATACAAAGAAGGTTCACATTTCTTTAACGTTTGATAAGAAACCATAAAGGCCATGTTACACTGGTTACTTATACTTACGCTCGCGTAGTAAACGTTAATTGTAAGCGAATGGACACAAAGGCACAAAGGTTCTGCGTGATGGGTGGCTCGGAACAATAAAACAATGTCGAATTTATTATATTAGGCGATATTGCTAGTCATGTACATAAATAAAACAAATAATTGTTACATATAAACCTAGCGGAATCATAAAAAGTGATCTTTTTGCATAATAGGGTTGTTTCCATCTACAAGTCTTAGGGCAAAATAGTATCCCAGTAAATTCCCTAAGAACATGTTATACTACGTTTACGGGACCCCTAATGAGCATATTTTTGTAAATATTGAATTTAAAATATCTTTTAACACACGTCACGTGACTCAAGTCGAAACGACATTGAAGATTCTGGTGACGTCACAACTCACGGTTTGACACTGGGCTATAACCGCGAAAATCGAAGTTCGCCATTGCGGGCATTTTTCTCTGTCATTCTAAGAAATTCTGTCGTCTTAGTAAGAGTAAAAGAGAAAGATCCCCACAATATACGATTTTCGGTTTTGGCGATAGACCCCCCGTTGTCTGTTCTCGTACAAATTTAATACTCAAGCCGTAGCCATTTTGGTGGTGGGCAATTAATTGAAGCTTCGATATCTGCACTAGAAATTAACATCACAGAAATGGTAATGGATAATGAATACTTTATGATATATAATAACTCAATTATTACAGAAAATATATTTTATTAGTTGGTTAAAAACCCACACGCACGCATACACAGCTTGCCCACCACCTAAATGGCTACGGCTTGAGTATCAAATTTTGTACTGAGAATAGACAACGGGGGGCCTTGGTGTTACGTGTGTATGTACCTATATACTTACTTTACTCTTGTCGATTTAAAACACTCCCTTCGGTCGTTTTTTAATTTATCGCCACTCGTTGCAAATTTACTATTTTTCGCACTTGTATCGTAATGTACTATAAACCTAAACCTAATATCTCCCGCACTGGGGCATGCATCTTATCCCAACTTTATCGGGCAATCTACCCGTTCAGCAAGTGAGCTCAAGATACTTTTAGTGCTACCCAGAAGCCTTCGCATCAATGATGAAATTAAATATAATATATATACATATATAAATATTATATTAATATAATTGATATTGATAGTCACGCCGCGTGATTTTTTGCTTTGTTTTTTGCTCATTAACACTTATTGCTTAAAGTATAATTATCGATAGCTTATTAATAATTAATTAGAACTATTAAGAACTAAGACCTTTTTCATTGTATATATTTGTGAGTCAGCAAATGTAGCACATATGCTAAAATATACTAACTTATGTGCAGCAAATTCGTCATGACACGACTAGCGAAGATGTTGTTTTGCTAAAAAAAGCACTTTTACGAGTATTTCATCATGTTGATACATGCGCATATAACACAAATGCACTCATGTTTTCAGATTCATAAAAAAAAATCGTTTTATTATTTTTTCATTGCATTGTTCTGTAGCTAGATTTTTATTTATATATCTGTGATTCCAGAGTTTAAACGCATACTTAAATTGCTAATGTTTAGGACAAAGGTTCAACATAATTTCATGAACATTTATAATGGGTATTGTGAAGTTGCAAAATATATGAGTCATTATGTTAATTATAAATTAGGACTCAGTTCACTCACACATCTTATTGTTTTAAGAAAAGCTTCCCCGAGCCATTTTCCTCGTTCTCAATATAGGTACTTACTTATTTTACCTCGCAAGATTTTTCTTATTCTATGCAAATACAATTGACCATAGAAAACATAAAATTTAGCGTAAAACATTACGGCTGGTATTATTATATAAACAGTACCCCTAGTGTAAATATTTTCGACAGCGAAACGTGACGTACGCGTTTGCGTTAAGTGTCATTTTGTATGAGATTTTTGACTTTCCAAAACGTCCCGCTTGGTGCGCTGTTCAAAAACCCATACAGAATGAGACTTAACGCAAACGCGTACGTCACGTTTCGCTATCGACTAAATTTACACTAGGGGTACAGATTACAAGATATAGTTAAATTTAACATAAAAAAATTACCACCACAAATAGTAATTGATCACTAAAATTAAAACTCCATTTTAATGTGAAATGTTAACCAATACATCTTGTTATGCTTATAACAAGATGTATTGGCTTAAAGCATATGACACCAAACTAATAATTAATAACCCTAAAACAGTAAATGATAACCAAAATTAAAACACAAAATTTAATTAAAAATTTCATGCAAACATTTACCACCTTGATATCCTATTAAATTAATTAATCCACTTCGTCACCTTTTTCTCGTAGCATTTCGGTTCTGTGAGGATTGCAGTTCTAACCTAACCTAACCCACTTTTCTGATAGCAGTTCGGTTCTGTGAGGATCGCAGTTCTATCCTAACCTAACCCACTTTTCTGATAGCAGTTCGGCTCTGTGAGGATCATTTTACTTTATTTGGTCATATTTATCCATTTGATGGTAATCATATTGATTTATTTAGAAGACATTATTGCATTTATTTGCTCTTCAAAATTTGGTGATCATTACTTATATTTGGTGATCATTACTTATATTTGGTGATCATTACTTATATTTGGTCTTTTAATACAATTTGAAGTGCATTCGTGATTAAAACAGCTACTTGTGTAATTTAGACCTTACTTTTTTGGTGTTTACTATATTTTTTGGTAGGTAATGGAGATTTTTTTACACATAAACATTACACATACAAACAAAGAGACAACAAAGTATTAGAAAACGTGCTACTTGTACAAAATGAATGAATTCAACCCTTAGGTAAAACCAATTCAAAAAGTGATTTAAACTTTTAATCTAGAAATATTTTAATAACAAAACGTCCGTGAGACAGACATATTAAATATGTTAAAACGGGTCACTCGCGTAACGCTCGACATGTTTCCGTACCGAGGAGTGTCGTCAGGAGCTTGCGTTGACGGACCGGCGCAGTCTGCGGGCCGCAGCCCTCAGCGCCCGATGATTCGGCGCGGGCGCAGAAATCTAGAAATAATTAGAATACATAGTATACATTTTTACAGGCAACGGAGTATACAACATTCTACTGGTGATCACATGCGCCTGGATCCTAATGGCCATCGGCGTGGACCTGTTCGGGTTCAGTTTAGTGGTCGCTACGGCCTGTGACCTGGACCTTACGGTCGCTGAGAAGGGGATATTGACATCACTACCTTTTGTGGGTAAGTCTTAGACTAAGGACGTGTATGTGTGTGGTGTAGACTGTTTTAGATTCAGATTAGTGGTAGCCTGTAATGCTCTGAGGTGGTACCAATAAGCATGTGACTCAAACATCAGTGTTACTGAGGAAGACATTTTGAACATCGCTACCTTTTGTACTTAATGCAAAGTAAAAATAAGTTTTTGGCAATAATTTCATTGGTACAAGCTTTTATCGCTGACTGTACTTTTCTTTCCATAGGCAACTAATACTCATCGAGCAAATTCTAAAAACCCCAAACACAATTAGGGTGCGT
Organism: Cydia pomonella; assembly: GCF_033807575.1. Lineage (NCBI taxonomy): Eukaryota > Metazoa > Arthropoda > Insecta > Lepidoptera > Tortricidae > Cydia > Cydia pomonella. The sequence continues at coordinate 2,378,667 of NC_084705.1, read as the reverse complement.
TGTTTTATCACAGAGTTCCTATGTCCACCTCTTGTCTCCATCATCAGATCAGCTCGATGGTACCATAATATTGCATTATTACCCGACTTTTACATGTATGCAAATTTTCAGCTCAATCGGAAACCGTCAAATTTAACTTGCAAGATTTGATTACAAGCAGACAACGGTCAGGTGAAAGTAAATAAAAGCTTGTAAAATAAAATAATAATAATTCAGTCGGTATACGTATAACAAAGCAACTGCAAAGCAACTTAACATTAAATTTTATAGATATCATAATTTTTCACTGTCCGACCCGTACCCATTTTGATCATAGAAAATAAAGAGTAGAGTCAGCCAAGCTAAGTTAGCAGCGATTTTTAAAGCCCAGATGGTGCAAGTGTTAGTAACCGGCAATTTCATAGAAGTTTGACGTTTACAATAGCGCACCGCCTGGGTTTTCGAAATCGACTCTATTTCCTGAAGTCTTACATAACTGAAATTTTCCAAATCGCCAATCATCTTCGAGAAATCAGGAACATATAAAAAAACCGAGGATCTGTACGGATTGAGAACCTCGTCCTAAGAAATCTTAAATTGGTTTAAATCCACCACACTTCGGCAATCCGGACATCAACGAAAGAAGGTAAATAAAATACCAACATTGGTTCCAGGTATACTTCTAGTCTCCTATGTGTGGGGCTATGTGTCCGACACGCAAGGCCGACGGTTCTCACTGGTGCTGTCTCTGCTGGCGGCCTTCGTGCTGTCATGTCTCACCAGCGTGTCTCCCAACTGGCTGTTCCTCGGGATAGTCAAGTTCCTCTCTGTCTGCTTGTAAGTTTGCAAGACCTATTCACCAATCTCACGAGGCTGAATGCCTTTATACTTCCATTACAGCCTTCGCCGCGGGGGGTTGTTATCGCCTTCTGTCAATTTCGATGCTGCAGCGATTATGACTTTCAATTTGTCACTCATTTTATCATGGAAATTAATACATCGGAGGCATCGATATCGGGACAGTAAGCAGTTTACAATATCCGAACGTCACCATTACTGAGAGTTTACATGTATCATATTTTTAAATGCATAAAATATATTATTGAAACAATCTTTCTAATTTATTATTCACATACATCATCAAGATATAATGCCTACATCCTATTTTAGAAACGACAAATAAATTTTCTGAACGCCTAATACCGGCCATCAAATTATAATTTAAGATCGATTGTTCGAGGTATAAATAGCTAAATTATGATACGATTCCGCACGAGGCTGATTATTTAGCTAGGATATTAATATGGCCTTTAATCACTTTGCGCTGATCAATGGGCCTTGCTCAGTGTCAAGTGCATGTTGTTAGTTGCTACCCGGTTGTGTTTATATGGCTTCTTGTTGGGAAATAGATCGAAGTACGAGTATTTTAGTTCATTGATTTGGTTTTTTGGAATAAGTTTTAAAACTTTATCTAATACAATTTCGAATCTCATGAGTACTTGCTAATATATAATTGATTCATTTGCGTTTTTCCCGCAACATTTTTACTCTGCGATTGGCATTTTTCGATAAACAATTATCATCTTGGCTTCGTCCCATGGGATCAAATGAAGTCGTAATTTAAAAAAAATCTATACCATGGCACACCCATGTCAGTAGAAAAAGGCGGCACATTTATAAAAAGTATACTCGAAGGCTTGACTTCCAATAGAAAATATTAATTTCTCGCCTTTTATTACTGACAATGTGGATGTGCCAGAGTTTAGTTATCTTGATCAAAATGTTTTTGTAAAGAAACTGAGCTGTATATATTAAGTATACTCATATTTGTTCCAGCTCATGCGCCGCGAATTCGGCCACGTACACATTGGTGGGTGAGTCGTGCATCCAACGCGTGCGCAGCAAATACATGCTGTTGATGACATGTCTGCTGCTGCTGTCGCCTGCCGCTGCAGCTGGTGAGTTCATTTATACTTCTGAAAACTGATAACTCAGTCATATTACTTCTTTTCGTGGAGCGAATGAGACACCTTGCTCAGGAGTATAAGTACCTATATTCTGACTTATATTAACTGTATGTAAAAATAAGTGTGTGCATAAGGTATAGTACAAGAGTGCATCACGATACAAGGCAGGCAGAAGATTGGATCATGATTCGATCTATTGTATAAAAATTACCTGGCCTCGGTCTTTGGTGGAAAGCTGTGGAAAGTGATAGAGATATTATTGCAGGGGATGACAGCAACTTCTCTATAAATAGAAAGAGACGCTCTATGGCCGGAGACCAAGGCCTAACAAATTCCTACAGTAGTTCTCAAGTATTACTCCTGTTCAAGTATATTCAGGACTGCTATAAAAAAATACTCGTAGTTATTGTTCCGTGTAAGTAAGGTATTTTTACGAGCTTTCACCTTATTCCTAAGGGCCACTTGCGCGTTATAGAGATAGCCAACTAACTCCGAGTTGACCTTTTTTACCCACTTTTAGGGTTTTAATTGTGTGTGCATAAGCGTACAAGAGTACATCAAGATATAAGTAATAAATGTCCGACAGGACCCTAAAGAGCTGGCATCGAATCGACCAAGGTGGACATCTTCATCAAGCTGCACCGACAAGAGCCCTGCTCTTAAATTAAAGAAGAAGAAGGAGGGTTTTAATTGAGCTGAATTTGCGCATATATTGTTACGCTTATCTAATGACAGAGGTCGTTAATAAAAATTACCTGGCCTTGGTCTTTGGTGGAAAGCTGTGAAAAGTGATAGAGATATTATTGCAGGGGATGACAGCAACTTATCTATAAATAGAAAGAGACGCTCTATGGCCGGAGACCCAAGGCCTAACAAATACCCACAGATGTTCTCAAGTATTACTCCTGTTCAAGTTTATTCAGGCCTGTCTTTAAGAAATTACTCGTAGTTATTGTTCCGTGTAAGTAAGGTATTTTTACGAGCTTTCATCTTATTCCTAACGGCCACTTGCCAACTTAGCCAACTAACTCCGAGTTGACCGTTTTTACCCACTTTTAGGGTTTTAATTGTGTGTGTATAAGGTATAGTACAAGAGTACATCAAGATATAAGTAATAAATGTCCGACAGGACACTGGCATCGGATCGACCAAGGTGGACATCTTCATCAAGCTGCACCGACAAGAGCCCTGCTCTTAAATTAAAGAAGAAGAAGGAGGGTTTTAATTGAGCTGAATTTGCGCATATCTTGTTACGCTTATCTATTGACAGAGGTCGTTAATGTCATAGAAAACCTTGGTGACGCTGATGATATTGCCATAAATTCTTTTATGGCGTTTTCTCAATATTTTAACGTCTAACTGATACAAAAAAATTTAATCTTTACAGTCCTCACCTACCCAACCCTGAAGCTCAAATTTGCAGCCGAGCTTACCTGGTTCCACGTAGTCTTCACCCCCTGGCGACTTCTCATCATCGTCCTGGCCATACCCTCTGGCATCGGCGGCTTGGCCATCTACTTCTTCCATGAGAGCCCCAAGTTCCTGGCCAATATTGGCAGGAAGGAAGATGCGTTGGATGTCATGAGGAGTATCTATGCTTTTAACCATAGGTGTGCTAAGGATAGCTTTAAGGTGAGTTACTTAGTTTTCCTAGACGCTCAAGTCGACATTTTTTGTGCCTTTCTCGCGTAGCGTTACTCTAACCACTCTAGCATCCCTAAGAAATACTTGAGGATGCCTTAGACTTAGACCCTAGAATGGTCCGACCCTGAGCTGAGGCGTTTGAGACTTTAGTTTTCTATAGAAAGCGTCACGTGATCAACAAAGACTCATCATTGAAAACGAAGTGTCGGGAGCCTCGGCCCGGACCCGAACTGTTCTAGCTAGAGTCATCCTTTAAAATTTGAATCATAATGCTTCTTAAGATACATGATTTGTTTCAATTTAATTTTTATACCGCGGTGTAAATTATTTTCTTGTCTTGTGACTAACACTACTGGATTTGTATTTTATTTATAAGTATCATAGTTATAACGAGGTAACATTTTACGATGTCCTGACGAGATCCTGTAGACTCTGAACAAATAAATGGCAATGAATTTCATTGGGATTAAGCTAAGCAGGCTTATAGTGGTACCTCCACACTTTGTTACATCAAACTCAGTGCAAACTTTGCTAAGATGGTCACTACCGGTTTGTTGTTGTGTGTTAAATTCCGTCTATCTATAACTTTTATAAATGTAAAAAAAAACAGTACCTAAAGTCAATGTGTGGAAGACCATCTACAAGCTCTTTCGTCACTTCTAACTCTTGTGTTTGTACACACACTCCACTTACAGAAAGTCGATAAAGCAGAAGGAGTGAAGTTCTTCCTTTTTGACTAAGTCTGAGCAAATTATGTATTCAAATATCAGTTCTTGTCATATGACGGTTTACTCAAGCAAAAAAAAAGGTCATGCCGGACTTCAACATTGACGTTATACTTACCTACTTATTGTTATAACGGTCTTTATAAATCCTCGTTCCAGGTAAAAGCCCTCGAGCTAGGCGAGGAGCCGTCGCGCAAGCAAATGTCCCTCCTCCGCTCCATGTTCGAGCAGAGCGCCCCCCTCTTCCGCCCCCCGCTGCTGTGGCGCACGCTGCAGCTCTTCTACATTGTCGCCGTGGTGTACATCACGTGAGAACCAGGTTTTACACATGTATATAACGTAACCCGTACTATTGTGGCTGGGACTAGCAGTGGTCACCGAGGGCCAACAACTTAGGCATTTTTATGAGTTAAGGTTCAGGCGAAGCCCCGAAGTTTGGAGCGTTAAGACGCCAGTTGTCTCATTTTTTTTACCCTGATAGATTTGGCAATTGACACGCGACGCCGTTTTAAATTTTTACCCGACTACGAGATAACCCGTTAACCACAAGGTTTTGATTGATATTAAGATATTAGCATGAGCGCTCCAGTGTCAGGTTCCTTCGGCAGCATAATGTCAAAGTATTTGAGGCGCGCTCCGGTGACAGACGTTCTGGATGGTTTCGAGGCAGACTGCGCGCACTCCAGTGCCTGGAACCTTTGTGACGCTTGCAAAGCGTACATTGTCACGCGCCTTGACATATAGAGTTACGCAAGTCGTGGTAAGAGATGCAAGTCCTGCAGGCGCATTACCGCTTGTAGTATAGCGTGCCGTGCCGCTGGACGCGTATGACTCGTAAAACTTGATAATGACCTTTGGGGAGGAACAGCATAATCCTTCACCTTCATCTGTCAAACATCCCTGGCCTGCTTCAATACTGTGACTAGAGATATCTAACACCGACAATTTTCTGTCCATTTCTGGATCGATAAGTGATGTGACTCAATATTTACTTGCTGGACCAGCAATGTACGGCGAATTGGCACTTTCAGGTGACAATTCTCAGCATTGTCACCATGGCGAAACAGGGGCCTTCTGTCTGTTGTCACAATTAGACTATACCCCGCTTGCAAACAATGGGCAGCCAACCCTCTAGTTTTATATAACCTTGAATCCGACCAAACGTCGCTGTTTGACTTTATGCCTCTATTTGCACAGTCTGTATTTGACAAATACTTACTATTGATGAATGCATTGTCTACTGAAATAACCCTCAAATATCGATTTAACATAACAGTATATTCTAGTTCTAGCGATGAAACAATTATACAGGGTTCCAAATGCTAAATATACCTAAAAAAAATTATAAAGTTATTTTCAATTTTCTTACTTCTCACACACTACCTTCCGCCTTTTGTAGTTAAATCGTAGCTTAACAAATATTGTTTTCAATTTGAGACATTGATTTTCCTGTCCCGGATAATTTTTGCATGAAGTCTGCTGACTTACAGACTCATAATTTCTAAAATACCTCAGACACGTGTATTGTATAATTTGGACGGCCGCCATAGGCAGGGAGCCAAACTCTCGGTTTCACCCAAGATAAACTATGGAATTGATCTATAAGAGGCAAATCTGTACGATCTTGGCATGGACATAGACGAGATTTGGAAACGAAATAGTTATAAACTAAAATAATAGTAGTGTTTCTACTTGAAATAAAAACAAATTAAAATATTTTCTAAAAATAATACTTCTAATAGTAACGAAATAGCAAATAAGAGATATTCGTTACTTTCCTAAAAAACAACAAAATAACAATTGAACTTACTTCTTTCTCATTCAAAATTATAATTTAGCACACAGATTATGTTAAGGACATTATTATTCGAACGATATAACGTCGGCTGAGAATATGTTTGTGCCATATACTTTTTTTTGCAAAATCGTTTTTTAACGATTCCTTAAATAACAAAAGGTTTTAAAAATATATTATTTTTTTAAATGTTATGCCATATTTGCATTTTACTAGGATCATCTACACTCTATTAACAGAAAATAATCAAAAAATTGTGATATTATCAAACTTTTGTCTTGAATTTTATAATTGATTTTCTTATTTTCTCACATCCAAAAGAATTCATTCCCTTCTGATTTACTTATTGTATTTAAATTAATTATTTTTTGCAGTAACAACAGCTTCCTAATATGGCTACCGCAGATCTTCAACCTGGTGATGATGTCCATGGAAACTGGGACGGCAGAGGGCAATAATATCTGCACACTCATCTCACATCGCAACATTACACGGAATATTACGGATAATTACAGTAATTCTACGGCGGGTACTGTTGAGATTGTGAGTTTATATTAACTTTTAATAATAAACACATTTAATAGTGAAGGAACTGCGTAGGTAGGCAATAAGATAAAAAAAATCATCATGAATGGATCAAATAAAAGTTCTCCTTATTAAAATGGTTTAAAATTACAAGCACAACTTAGTGTGTCATGAGTGCAAGAGGTTCTGATATTGCGAGAGGATCTGAGACTACTGGGTTCGATTCCGGGTAGATTAGATTCACAACTTTTCTCAAATTTTTATACTACGTCGGTGGCAAAAAAGCATACGGCCTGCCTGATGGTAAGCAGTCTCCGTAGCCTATGTACACCTGCAACTCCAGAGAAGTTACATGCGCGTTGCCAACCCTAACCCCACCCCCCCTCGTTGAGCTCTGGCAACCTTACTCACCGGCAGGAACACAACACTATGAGTAGGGTCAAGTGCTATTTGGCTGCGGTTTTCTGTAAGGTGGAGGTACTTCCCCAGTTGGGCTCTGCTCTAGATCTGGAATGACATCTGCTGTGCTGTGCCCTACCACACAAGGCGAGATGACATTCACATTGCCCATACCTCTCTTTTGGACGTAGTTTAAGGACATACCCGGGTCCAAAAACAAACTAACAATCTCTACATCTTTAAAATTATTTACGTAGTTGTTCACTTTATGGACACATATTTGTATTAACTTTGATTATGTGTTAAATTTGATACTTTTACATAAAATGGAATATTTAATTTGATATATGGGAAGGAGGCACTTGACTATGCATATGAATCGTGTTCTGTAGCTTTGGCTAGGATCATTGTTATTAGTCAGCTGTAGGCAGTTTAGTATTGGACTTTATCTGTCCAGAGTTTAGAGCATTTAACGAACCGGAGACGCCCTACCAGTGTCCTAATGTTAGTCTATAATTTTCTGTACAATATCAAATGTATGGCCATTTGTACCTTACGTATAAATAACCATGTCAGAGGGGTCAGCTCTTAAAGGCGACTCCGGTCGATTAAATGCTAAGGTCTAGAGGAAAAGTTTAGATCTGTCTAATCATATTCATTGTTCACTTACTATTTTTTCTTTCCAGTCCCCAAACGCCTGCCTCGGCTACATAGAAGACAACGTGATCCTCACCCTCATCGCGTCCCAAGCCGCCTTCTCATTCCTAAACTTTATCATCTCCTACCTCCCCAACCACCGCAAGACCGTGTTATTGACGATCTTATCCCTGTCATCTTTGAGTGGTGTTTGCTGTAACCTGATGCCGGAGCCGGTCTCGAGCGTGTTCTTCTTCGTGTTGTTTACGTGTACTTGCCTAGGGATGGGGATTTTGGCGTCGTTTTTTGTGGATTTGTATCCGACTTCCTATAGGTAAGCACTATCCTATAGGTAGCCTACAGGTAAGCATACTTACGAGTATAACTATGGGGAAAGGTAAGAGATATTGAACAGTATAATAAAATTATCGCTTCACCTACATTTTTAGTAGGTAAACACAACGGAATTTTGTGTAAAATATTGTAGCAACTAAGTCTGATGGAAAGAAGGAAAGCCACGAATAGATCGGAGTGGAAAGATTTGCTTGACTAGGCTAAGACCCACCTGCGGCTTTGATGCCTCAGACGATGATGATGATGATACGTCTGGTGGGAAAGATATAATAATATGTTCGTTTTTGTAATCCTTCTCTAGCTGGGGTGTGAGGAAACGACACATACCGAAATCATGTTCAGAGTGGCGATGGCGGTTAAAGCTACAATTAAACATAGTCAGCAGCTTAAGGAGCTAAGCGATATACCTAGGTGTTCAAATTGAGCAAAACACAATTTACCAGCTATTTACTTATATTGCAAACAAAAGAAGAACATGTCCCAGATCTTTTGAATACTCCACCCGCTTATCTATTTCTGCTGATGGCTATACTTTCAATTCACATCAAAAATGTGTTCAATTCAAATCAATCTTTGGCTTACTAAATTATGTTTGGTCTTTGACACTTAAGTTAATATAAATATTTTCAGAGGAATGGTGGCCTGCCTGAGCATAATGGTGGGCCGGAGCAGCACTTTCATTGGTATCAACTTGGTGGGAAACCTTATTTTCCACCACTGCCAAGTCACCTTCTATTTCTGGTCACTACTGGTTTGGAGTAAGTTCAAAAATAGACCTTAAGGCTCAGTCAGCAGAGTTTTTGAAAAATCATAGCGCTTTTTTAGAAAAATACGGTTGCCAAAAATTTTATTAATAGCAGTCTTGGGGCCTTTTTCTAGTAACTTCATCTATTATCTTCTATAATCTGTGCTGCTGTGAAGATCAATATTAAATTGGATTTTACGCCGATTAAGTAGATAGCACAAGTGTTGGTCGAAACGTTCATGCAATAGACCATTAACCATTACAAATTGAACCGTAAACTGATTATTAATCGTCAATTGCAATTAACGTTCGGCCAGCACTGGATAGCACCTAAAATAATACTGCTTAAAATATTCTGGCAATCGCATTTCAAAAAGTTTTATCTACTTGAAAGGTTTTCTAATTTATTTATGTCAATTTAATTTGCTTTTAATTTAAAGTTTATATTGACGTGCCATAATAAAAAAAACCGCTGGTGGCCTAGCGGTATGAGCGTGCCACTTGCAATCCGGAGGTCGCGGGTTCAAACCACGGCTCGTACGAATGAGTTTTTTGAACTTATGTACGAAATGTCATTTGATATTTACAAGTCGCTTTTCGGTGAAGAAAAACATCGTGAGGAAACGGGACTTATCCCAATAAGGCCAAATTCACCCTCTGGGTTGGAAGGTCAGATGGCAATCGCTTTCGTAAAAACGAATGCCTACGCCAATTCTAGGAATTAGTTGCCAAGCGGACCCCAGGCTTCCATCAGCCGTGCCATAAATGCCGGGACAACACGAGGAGGATGATTGACATGCTTCAATAAAATTATCTTTAATAGTTAATCAACAATTCAAGGAAATCAATTCTTTTTTTTTTAAGTAGTAAAATTCACTCACGAAGGAGCAGGAAATAATTATTTCATATAGAAAAAAATGTCACGAGTAGTTTGACCAAAATCTTCTTTGCATTGCTGGCTCGGACGCCTCAAACAGCTGACAAAGGGTATTGCATAATTCTATTAGTGATTTTACATACAAAATTAACATTTCACAATCCGGCCCAGAGTAGGTGTTTAATGACGTTATACATTCGTTGCTGACTCTCATACTATAATTTCCAGGTAGCGTAGTAGCGGCTTGGTTCCTGCCGCCCGACAAAGTCAAGCCTGAAGTTAAGATCACTGCTATGTAATTATGCACCTTACAGTTATTGAAACAAGGACTGTCTGTGATTTTAGGATAGTGCCGTTAGTACAATTAAATGCCCTCCAAAACGAAGGTACAACGCTTGATACACGTACCTTACATAATTCAGTCCTAACTAGAAACCTAGCATCCTAAAAGTTCCTGGTTAGTTCAGTCAGACTATACTTATTAGGTTACTTTTTTGGATGCTTAATTACATATGGTGATAAGTCATTTAGGATGCTGAATTATGTAAGGTCTCATGCCTTTAATGGTGGTGACACACTAGCTGTTTATAACATCGTGTGACTGACAACATTGTCCTTGCCGCACAATATAACATTTACAGCAAGTGTGGGAACAACACAGTTAAAGATTTTCCTGAAAGGGTGTACTTAAGGAAAATAAGGCAGAAAATATTCGTGAATTTAGATCGTATCATTCACGAAGACGCGTGCCTGAGCAAGTTAGATTAGACAAATGTGCGCGTCATCGTGGACGAAACAAACTATATGGTCAGTAAACTATTACGTCGATAGTTTACTTTAAAAGCTGTGACGTACAATGCAACGCTATGTACGAAATTAAATAATGTGGTATGTATAGCGGCGGCTGATAGGAAAATCCGCCCGATCGTAAAGTTTTGAAGGAACTTACATTAAACCAATAGATAGCTAGGATAGGTTCGTTAAGTTGCTCCAGATGTCTGAAAGGCAAACTGTCCAGAAACAGGAGCTCCGCTACGCGGCGCTTCGTCGACTCAGGGAATGAGACAATGACTCACTGACTCAATAACTCGTTTCACTATACGCCTAGAAATTTCATGATCTAGCGGATATTGCGATCGGCCGCCGACATGTACAACTATTACTTTAGTGTACATGAATCTTTAAACGAACTCTCCGTCGGCCAATGTGTTAATCCAAATGTGTCGATTACTAGTGGGTCTGCAAGGGTGTCCAACATGACAATCGTACATCGACAAACGCTAATCTTTTGCATACATTATTTTACTTTCAACTTTTTCTAACGACTGCCAATTGGATGCCCCTGGGTGTACTTAAAACGGCGTCAGTATATTACATTATGCGCTGTAAATATTTAAGTTTATTGTTAGTTAATAATTACCATTGCTGTATAGGTAGTTAGGGAGTGTAAGATGTTAGAATATATGTGCGAACGTGTGATTTATTTCTTGTTAAGGTCAATGTGAAGAAATGAAGAAGACCGTACATCAGGTAACACCGTCTACATGCTCTTTGATGACTTTTATAGATCGTGTCATTCAAGAAAATGCGTGTTTTGACTCTTATTTTCATGTTATAAAAGGTTAGATTTGACAAATCAGCGCGTCATCGTGGATGACACGGACTATATATATTATAACTCTTGCTTTTGTACACATACACTTATAGAACATCGGTACAGCAGAAGAAACTTAGCTATTCCTTTCTTTGTGTGAGCAATGGACACATGTATACACAAATACGAAACTTCTTAACCCTATGACGATCTTCCCATTAAAAAAAACGAAACTTTATGTTGCTTTTATTGTCGTTTAACAAACAGCTCAAGCGTATTCCAGTTTATATTTAGGTTATTTATTAGTTACGATGCAACGAATACAACGTGAGAATTTAGCCGTTGGCTCTCGGTCTATTTAGTGATCTAACTTAATTATATTTTAGTGAAATTATAAATAGACTTATATCAATATAAAGGCCAAACCACACTGGAGACGTAACGCAGCATAACTTCGGTTCCTTAGGTATACGTGTGCTTGTACCTGCCGGTTCTGGGCTATAACCGCGAAAATCGAAGTTCGTCAACGCATTTTTCTCTGTCACTCTAATTACAACTTAGTGAGAGTAAATGAGAAAGATCCCCGCAATTTGCGAATTTCGGTTTTCACGGTAGGCCTCCAGACTCAGATCATAGAAAGTACTAGATGGCTGACGGAGGCGTGGCGCGTGTCGCCGCGACATGGCCACATCGTGGCCATACCGGCCCGCCGTAAGACAGTAGCAAATTAGCTGTCATTGAACAATGTGCGCGTCAATTTTATTGAAATGCCGAATTATAGCGTTATTTTGTGTCGAAATAGGAGTGCATCCAAAAACTATAAGGATCATGGAGTTACATACCACATTTTTTTTCACGTATTAGTCAATAAAACCACACATTTTAACAAATAAATCCAGTGACATGTGATTTTTCTGAGTCAGACCATGTTGTCATACAAACGCGTGGCAATTTATCTATGCATCCTACATTGACGCTTTGGCATGGAAAACTATTTGTAGTGTCCATAGCAACGGCGCAATGCATTAAACCGCTAACGATATTCACAGGGGCATTATTATTTCTTGGTACGACCGCCAACCGCTCCCTTCATTGACGCCGCGAAGTAGAGTGGTGCTCGTGCATATAATTGATCTTTGAGCGTTATCGATAAAAATGTTTGGATATAGTGTGTATGAAAGTAATTATTTTTCAAGTAAAATTTTATATGCACCTAATGTTTAATTTAATACTTATTAATTTGGTTTAAAAATCGAATAGGTAAGCCAAAAAATAAACTGATTTAATTAAGTACAATTTATTTATAACATTATAGTTTATACCTATAAGTATATTTTATTCAGGTTCTTAGCAACGATTCAAATAACTGCACTAGGTATAATCAAATATGTTCATGATTGCAATTTTTTTCAGTTTCCCGAAAAATTCCAGTATTAAAAAAAAATGGATAGATGCTACAGGTAGAGGGCCCTAACTGGTTTACGAGCGAGAAAAGTGTTATTTGTTTGGATCATTTTCAAGAAAAATGTTTCCAGTTACACTTCACCTCATTTATATAACGATAGAATATAAATATGTTTAAAATAATAGTATATTGTTATACTTAGTCGATCCAAAAGTTCTATCAGAAAGATTTTTACTGATAATTATGATTACTCTTTCCTTATTATTCGTACATATGATTTAAAAGCTTATTTAATTGTGCATTATACTTACAATATAATTTACTATAACTTGCTTTCGCAGTTCTTCATAACTCTATGTAACATGCTGGAATTGCTTTCAACTGGTGACGAAATATGCTATAATAAACTGAAACTATTTTTTAAATGAAGCGCTCACGTCTAACGACAATCCCAAAGTAAACAATTTAAACAAACATTACATCAAATAATGACTAAAATTTAAACCAATTTGATTAGTTAAGCATAAACAAGCTTTCGCATCATGGTACATGTTTTTTTTTAAATTAAAAGCTTTGTATTACATTTTATCAGTAAAAACCTTTGTGAGAGAACTTATGGATCAACTAATATACCTTACACGTACCTTAAAATTCTTAGCTTGTAAATAAGGTCAAAAATTTAAAGGAATATAAATTAAGTCTATGGCAATTATTTCTTAAAACAAAAATGTCAAAACTCTAAGGTCATGTTACTCATGTTCAGAACATGTAAAATATCGATAGCTCTATCGAATTGTCCTCACTCTAGTGCCGCCGCTCTAGGCTCCTACACCGCGCGGTTTGGCCAATCACAGCGCGTGAGTTGGTTGTCTGGCCACGCCTTTAATGATGTGGTGGGGGACAGTTGGAGACAGCGAGACTCGTTGAAATTATGCTTCGTTATAAATCTCCTTACTTCTTATATCTATGCCTCCAGATCTATGGAATTATAAGTCAGATGTCAGGTGTATGTACAGTCAACCAATTTGATTCCTAGGCTACTATAGAACCATGCCATAATGACTTCTACGACAGTGCTTATTGAGTGATGCGTGTCAAGTATCTAGTAGTTAAAGCGACAAGGTTCTATAGTGGCCTAGGATTCAAATTGGTTGACTGTACAAGGGTTGCGCTAGGGCTAAGATCGTAGGTTTTTATCATCTGTCATCATACCTGTCACGTTCTAACAAGTATATAAGTGCGAAAGTGACACATGACATGACAAGTGATAAAAATGCAATCATGATACTGCCGCTGTATCGGTTAAGTATGTGTAAATTTTAAGATAATGTTATAAGAAACGTGCATGATCTGTAGGAGGCAGCACAGGAGCCGTCAGATTTTTGGCGCGAGGCGTAAATGTGATGTTTATTGTTCCGATGTAGCCCACAAGATAGCAGAACCTACTATGCACAAGAAAACACGTGACGTGTAAATGTACATGTATATAATTCCGATTCCGACCACAAGATGGCAGACCCTCCAACGCGCACGGTCCCTATTAAGTTTATAGATCGGTACCTACATCAAATATATGGCGTGAGATTATCGAATAATACAAAATTACTACACATACGTATTTTGACGACCTGTCTGGCCTAGTGGGTAGTGACCTGCCTATGAAACCGATGTTCCCGCGTTCAAATCCTGGTAAGGGCATTCATTTGTGTGAGGACCACGGATATTTGTTCGTGAGTCATGGGTGTTTTCTATGTATTTAAGTATTTATAAATAATCGTTGCCTAAGTATTCACAACACAAGCCTTATTGAGCTTACTGTGGGCCTTAATTTGTGTAATAATATCCTATAATATTTATTTATTTATACCAACATATTGTCCGGTTGAATTCCCTAATTGTCATTGTTCTAACAAAATAGTTGTAAATTATTTTTTTCGGGCCAGCTTTGAGGTATCTATTTATAATAGCTATCTTCGAAACAAATTGTATGACAATATATGTTAATAAATACCCAACAAATTCTAAAAAGTATTTTATTACCCCTTTTAAGAGGAATTCCTAGTTGCGATTTTTCCATACAAACGCTCGCGACTGTTTCCTCCCTGGATTTGTAACCTAGAGCAATGATTTTTTCAAATAAGATCAATATCATCAATATTTGTGCCGCCATGTTTTGGTTTTTTGGATTATTTTATTTTAAAGAAACTCACAGCGCAGCGTCTCGAAAATTGCTGTCCCGCCCATGGTGCACTTTTTTTAGCTCAATATCGTGCGCCGAAGTCACATTCACTCGTTCATTCATTCATTCAGTACCGGGGGCCTACCGCGAAAACAGAAATTCGCAAATTGCGGGGTTCTTTCTCTTTTACTCCAATGAAGCCGTAATTAGAGTGACAGAGATCGATTTTGTAGCTGTAGACTCTGTATAGCTGTGTGTGTAAGCATTCGCCTCAACTCTCCTAATACAAGAAAAAAATAAACAATAACAGAAGTTTTTTTTGGCAAAAACGAGTGCTTGAGAAAATGAAACATCGACAAACAATACCATCGGTAAATCAGTCATAGATTCATAATTAAAAGATGTAAATTCTATAAATCAATTACAAATCCGACCATACTTTCTTTATTTCATATTTTGAGTATTTAAAAATAAAAACGTAAACTGTAGAATACAGTGTCAAAAAATAAGAAAACTACCAATGAGTGTATCAAAGAAGATATGGAACGTGTTGTGTATTTCGCGGTAGCTATCTTTTTATACAATGTTAAAAATACGCTAAGGTAACATCGATAATAGACATGTCGATATTTGATTTTGTCAATAATTTTATTTTGCCACAAAAACTTGTCTGCTCATTACTTACCTACAGCCGTAACGAATGTGTGTCAGTCTAAGTCTAAACCATGTCCACTGACCAATTTTTAAGTCTAAAAATGATGCGCACACGCCGACATCATTATAAGGTACAGATATAATGATGTCGGTGTGTGCGCATCATTTTTAGACTTAAAAATTGGTCAGAAAGTTTTATTAAAAGACAATGATATAAAAATCAATTTAATATTTCATTATTTTATTATAAATAGTACTCGTACAACTTATATAAAAATACTTACAACTATTTTTTTAGGAATGTAAGAGCTTTTTTACATCTTTGATACACAAAAGCTGATGTCGAATATCTATGAAATCCATAGACAAAAAAAAAGTAAGACGTGTAATATAAAATATATAGATCGTGTCATTCACGAAGACGCGTGCCTTGGCTCGTATTGTCATGTAATTAAAGGTTAGATTTGACAAATCTGCGCATCATCATGAATGTCACAAACTATATAGCCGCTTTGATAGCTGAAGTAAATGACGCTGAACAGCGCTCTTAGGTAACATGTCAATCGTTAACGCTCCGTAGCGAAAGACAACTGTCACTGTCGCACTAATATAGAAGAGTGAGAGAGAGATACGCTACGCTACGGAGCGTTAACGATTGGCATGTTGGCTACGTTACGCGAGCAGAGCTATTACGTTTTAAATCGGGGATTAAGAGAATTAATAATAGTTATAAAGCCGAGCCGTTAGCGAGGCAGTAAATATATGACGCACTGCTACTATTTACGCGAATTATTGAGGCACAAAACACAGCTCTGTTAAGGGTCCCCAGCAAGTTCCCGATACAAACGTAGTTATACTTAGTTACGCTCTAATTGTTTCTTTTTTTTTTATATACCACGACGGTGGCAAACAAGCATACGGCCCGCCCGATGGTAAGCAGTCACCGCAGCCTATGGACGCCTGCAACTCCAGAGGTGTTACATGCGCGTTGCCGACCTTTTAAAAACCTGTACACTCCTTTTTTAAAGAACCACATACTGTAGACCCTCGGGAAAACCTCGGAAGGGAGCTCATTCCACAGCCGGAGCGTCCGCGGGAGGAAATTCCTCTTGAACCGCACAGTACGCGACCATTTAGGTTCTAAGGTGTGTGTAAAATGACTGGCTAAATTGCTCTAAAACTTTGTACTTCTAATACGATGAGGTATAGGGACCGTGCGCGTTGGAGGGTCTGCCATCTTGTGGCCTGAATCGGAAACATAAACATGCACATTTACACGTCACGTGCTTTCTTGTGCATAGTAGGTTCTGCCATCTTGTGGGCTACATCGGAACAAAAAACATCACATTTACGCCTCGCGCCAAAAATCTGACGGCTCCTGTGCTGCCTCCTACAGTTCATGCACGCTCCCTATATCCAGTCTTGTAATTAGTTTTTATGTAGCTTCAGATACCATAGTTAAAATATACAGAGAATTTATGTTTTTTTTTTTTTCATACAAAACTTGTTTTTGCTCTATTTCGTTTGTTTTATAAACTGGAGCAACGAGTATATATATAGACTAATTACAGGACTACAGGACTAGATATACCTCATGTCATTATACGTGCGAAGTTTCATTACAATCCAGCACGTAGTTTTCAAATTAGGGCAAAACGTTGTTCGTATGGGAAGGTGAAATCCGGCCGAGCTTACCAGGGATTCTTAAGGTATTAATATTTTATAAAACTCATTGTATTACATATGTCACCAATTCCTAATTTGGGTAAGAGGAAAATAATTTAATTTGCTCGGGGCAAAATGAACAGTATTATAATTCCCTACAGTTTCTCTTGTCCTATCTAAGTTTTTTGTGAATACCATATCAGTAGGTAAGTACAGTTTTTTTCATTTCCATCCACACAGTTTTTTGTACAGTATCACCTGGGGTCCGTTTCTCGAACGGTATTAGACTATGGGCTCATTTAGACGGCGCGCGAACTCGCATGCGATTTTAGTTACATTGCGGACTATTGAGGTTACAACTAATTCGGCGACCGATCAAATACCGCAATGTAACGAAACTCGCATGCGAGTTCTCGCACCGTGTAAATGAGCCCTAAGTCTTACACTGTGAAGTCGTATGGGTTACCATGGCAAAACACTAATAATATTAGACTCATACCGTCGGGGTTTTTGGTGCGGGAATGTTTTACTGTAGCCAAAAAACAGGTATAAACTATTAAAACCGATACTATTTTAATATTTCTATGAGCATTTGGAGCGTCTATTTTTAATTCATAGTTTGGTCACAATAAACAAAGTTATAAATACACGAAAACATCTTCGCACCAAAAACCCCGATGTATGCTAAATTGCTAATAATGGTTGAGAAATGGGCCCCAGGGGCCTATTTCTCGAACGTTATGAGTCTAATATTATGTATGGTTATTAGACTGATATTATTAGTCTACGAACTGTCAAATCGTATGGGTTACCATGGCAACACACCAATAATATTAGACTAATACCGTTCGAGAAATGGGCCCCTGTTTAAAACAAATATCTACATACCTCAAATATATTCCTACGTATAAATAAATAATCACACCACATTGTCTACAGTCCTGCACAAAAATCGCACTAAGTATATTGGATTAATCAAGAGTTTTACAAATTGTCATAATCATTACCAATAATCACAGACCATCCAAAGACCATCTTTGAATGTACATACAATTCAAAATACAAAATTACATAAAAAATAACCATAATAAGTACGTAATATTCCATATGGACTTGTACAAAAAACCTTTTCTTTTATATATCCCGTAAACAAAAATAGAACGATACAACTAATTTTAAGGTTCTTATTTTTGTTATGTATCTTGTATTGTAAATGAATTAAAATTAGGCACAAAGTTGCGACTGGACTCCCATCTATCGCTCACTGAAAACTTGAGTTAACCAAGAGCGAAAAACATCTTCATCATATCGATATCGACACATATAAAGGTTAAGGCATAATTAAATTTGTTATATTCGACTTTTAATTTCCTAGATTCCACATAATGTCCATTGTCCATAAATATACCTATTCTCATTAAAGCACGTCTCCAATTTTCATTCATACAAGCAAAACCGAAGTTTTCTCGTTCTCTTTAGCCTCCTTTTTCATTCTTCCATACAATATGAACATAACTTCAAAAAATAACTTAATCTTAATAAGGCACTTTGAAAATCAACTTTGAATCCCAGCTAATAGATGCGTTTTTCCTTTACATGTGTGTCGATATGTATCTGTCCAGTCCTGTGCTCTTTTCAACTGCTTCCGGTTCAGTTCTTTCTTCTTTCTGTTCGTCCATTTTTATCAGCATTATGGCCACAATTGATACTGAAAAGAGATGAAAATAGTAGGGTTACATTCTGCTCAAGAAAAAATATATTAAAAGCGGCCAAGTGCGAGTCGGACTCGCCCATGAAGGGTTCCGTACCATTTATGACGTATTAAAAAAACTACTTACTAGATCTGGTACAAACCAATTTTCGGTGGAAGTTTGCATGGTAATGTATATCATATATTTTTTTTAGATTTTTCATTCTGTTATTTTAGAAGTTACGGGGGGGGGGGACACTTTTTACCACTTTGGAAGTGTCTCTCGCGCAAATTATTCAGTTTAGAAAAAATATATATTAGAAACCTAAATATCATTTTTAAAGACCTATCCATAGATACCCCACACGTATGGGTTTGATGAAAAAAGTTTTTTTGAGTTTCAGTTCTAAGTATGGGGAACCCCCAAATTTTACTGTTTTTTTTTCTATTTTTGTGTAAACATCTTAATGCGGTTCATTGAATACATCTACTTACCAAGTTTGAACAGTATAGCTTTTATAGTTTCGGAAAAAAGTGGCTGTGACATAATCGGACAGACAGACGGACATGACGAATCTATAAGGGTTCCGTTTTTTGCCATTTGGCTACGGAAACCTAAAAATAGTCGTTGTGGACTTCGCCGGCAAAAAATTTAGATCTATACGGACGGGCGCCAAGTTCTAGTTTACTTGGGATGTAATAAAGAGGACTCCCTCTGGTCGCGTAACAACATTTGTCATATTTTTAGTCACTTTATGCATAAAATTGTAAGTCATAAAAATCTTTAGTCAGAATTATTCCTGAGCATAACTGGGTTTTTGTCATAAATGAGTTGTCACAATTTTTATAATCATAAATTTAATTCGCATAAAATTTTAGGTTAAGTTCCTTAGGTATGCACAAAGAAAATGACAACTGCTATGTATGTCATCAAATATTATGGCTAAAAATGCATGCCACAATATAATATGATTTTTCATTTGTTTGCGCAATGATGATTATGACACAAGTTGTTATGCGTATCAAAGATACTTAAGACTTAAACTTTCATGCAACCCAATATGGACCCGTAACAGAGTTCCGCTGTATTAAACTTGGCTCTCATTTCACATTTACAGTAGAGTACAGTGGCCTACGTGGACCCAATATCTGTACCCGGCATGAGACGATCCGGAGTAATCGAGGTGATAGCATGATAACTACAATTTCCGTCTCTATCAATCGCGCCGTATGTGCCTATATCACGTAGGTAACTCGCGATCATCAAATCCATATGGAAGGAATAAACTAAGAAGTTATCTTACTACCTGTAGTGTCCCTAGGACACCCTGAAGTTTAGGATTAGAGTTACTACGGGGCTTGGCTCCAACTCGCACCACCACTCCTATTAACACCCAGTAAGAACTGTCTACCCTCACCTGCGTTAGGTGTGACGTATGCGCCAGAGATAAGACATAGCAACACTACACTAACAGGTTGAACAGCGCCAGATATTAACGGACCGGGCTATGAGAATTGTTGTAGAACTCCAACAGCTAGGTTTGAAGCCACAACACCTCGGAACTCTCTCGGACTAGATTGGCGGGCCTAACATAACCGCAGTTATCGACGCGATAGCATGATAACAATATCCGTCTCTTTCGATCGCACGGAGTGTGTGTATATTAAATATCACACCGGCAATCATCAAATCCATATGGAAGAAATGCAGTTAGATGTTGACTTACCAGCTAGCAGAGCTGCGACGGATATGAAAGGCGCAGGGCATGAGAAGTCCAGTAGGACTCCAACAGCTAGGTTTGAGGCCACACCTCCAGCTCGGCCCCACCACGCGCCCCAGCAAACCCCTAGTCCACTGCGAAAAAAAAAAACCAATTTGATTAACATAAAAAACAGCGCCATGGTTTGCTGTGGCAATATGCCAAGTTGGAATCCTGTGATTTTACAGTTTTGTCAAATGTTTGTACAAATTATGATGTTAATAAATATATTTTCTTTCTTTCTTTCTTTCTTATACGCTCCTTACCTTACGCGTTTTTCACCTACGATTATAATGATTTTTGGTATGAGGAAGAAATACTGCACACCGATTTTTAAATGCTAAGTAAACCAGGTTTCATGTTTTGTGACGATCAATTTACTGTTATGGCTCCTCTACACGATGGGCTATCCACCAAACTGGCCCACTTAAATGAGCCAGCGTGTCGAGAGGGTAGTGATGTCGGATGGCTTATAGCGCGG
The DNA here is from genome assembly GCF_033807575.1 of Cydia pomonella. Lineage (NCBI taxonomy): Eukaryota > Metazoa > Arthropoda > Insecta > Lepidoptera > Tortricidae > Cydia > Cydia pomonella. The sequence continues at coordinate 2,357,593 of NC_084705.1, read as the reverse complement.
CGGGAGACCGTGGCGATGGGATGGTCACAGTGTCGGTTTTTCCTCCGCACATCTAAGGTGGTGGGCCAGCGATGGTACGTACACGTGGCCCATTCCATAGTGCGTGCTCTCAAACATCGTATGGCCATCTCGCTGGTCCAGCACTGGGCCATCGTGTAGAGGAGTCATAACCAACGCATAGCCAACTCACTGGTCCAGCTCTGGTCCATCGTGTAGAGGAGCCATTATAGTAATTACATTATAGTGCCATGTTCTTTAGCTGTTAAATTTGTACTTAAGCATCCTTTTGTTAATGTTTACATCAACGAAGGACCGGGTTGAGCCGAATTGTGACAGGTTCTCTCCAAAAATAAAGAATGACTGTAACTTACCTAAGTTTCGGTGGCAATGCATGCAACAGCAGCCTAATCAGCAGCACATTCCCATTTAACGACGCCGCGTTCAGCGCAGCCGCAGCCGCCACCGCTATCCTGCTACTACTAGCGCACGCGCATGCACACGCCGCTAGCACGCCGCACGCTAGCGCGCATGCTAATGCGCATGCGGCCGCGGAGTAGCGCACGCCGCGCGCGCCGCTGCGGGAGAGTAGCGCGCAGAACGCGTTGCCAAGAACGCAGCAGGCGCCTACGATTAGGCCGGAGGTGAAGATCTGGAAGATTTATGGTTAGGATTTTCAGTCGGATAGCAAATTATTGCAGTAAAAAATGGCTAAATATTAATGTAGACGAGCTAAGGTAATGCAAGGTGAGATAAGGTAGAAGGCTATTGTCTGTAATTTGAGTACTCGATACTGTCCCAGTGCATTTCATCTTTAAAAGGTTACTTATTGTCAATAAAGGCGATAGCAGGGTATTAGCATGTCGAGCACTATAGAGCTTACCTACGCAAACGGTACGGTAGCTTTACTTTACCTACTTTTAACAAATAGGAACTGACTTCACAAAACAATACTTCACAAATAATCATTCATGAAAAGATTTCAACTAATTGAGGTCATCCTTAAAATCTTAGCGTCTTTTGAGCGTCGCTGTCTAGTCAGCGCTATGGAGAATTGCGTTGCTGCACAGTTGCGCCAACCGTGAGTCGAGCAGCAGCCATAGAGTTGACTAGACGCCGACGCTCGGGAGACGCTAGTGTGGCTTTTACCGGCAAGAACGTCAGTCAACGTAAAAACCTTACATCGTCACTGATATCGCCACTGCATTGGACCACGTCGACAACGCTTGTGTTCCTCTCACTCCAAGTGCTGTTGGCTGAACTGAATAGTTTGGCGGTCTGAGGTACCGCCTTACATTCTTGGCCTTGCATGCGGAGAAGTAATGCTGGGATCCAGAGGTTCAGGCCGAAACCACTGAAAAAGGATACAAACTAATATAAATTTAATGTTAGAAACAAAGACCGTTAAGATCCTGGTCGTGTGCTTCTTGAGAAGATGAGGTAATACTGATTCGACTCCCTGTTATTTTACATTTTTAGTTTATATAATTCACTTGTATTTAGTCAACAAGAACAATGCTTAGAACATAAATAAAATAAAGGTAACATAAAACATAACAGCAAAGTTTTTAAGTTCTTGAGAACTCCAATAATCAGGTCTCGTTCTACTTATTTGCTTTGCCAAATAAACTTGCCCACGAAAATGTATTTTCTATGACAAGTCATCGTTAAAAAGGAAGCAAGGAACTTACGCAGCCATATTAGCGAAGAACGCAAAGAGGATGAGGCTGGATTTGACAGCGTAGCTCTTTGACACGAAGATCTTCAGGTCTTTGAGGACTCCGATAAATAGCGTCTTTGTCCTGCTCTCTTCCTCACCCAGCGACTTTCCGCCGAAAATGTTATCTTGGATCAACTTCTTCACCTGGAATTCAAGGTGTTTGGTTACAAAAATGATTACTTTGTCAACATATACATACTACATAACATAACAAACTACAAACAGCTGTAGAGTATAACGCTTAATTTAAAGTTAAGTTATCAAATGATATCATAACAAATATGAATGTGTATCAGCTTTATCAGATGAATTTTAAAGAATGCGTAAAAGGGCAGACAAACGACCCACACGCTGCAAACGATCGATCTGTGACGATAAAATAGCAGTATGTAGTGTAGTGTGACTGATCTTATCTAATAGAATAGAATTTCAATAACACATTAAAAGTTATCACAAGTGTAAGTATACGTTATGCCCATATCTTCTTATTCTATAATATTTTACGAAAGGTCCCCGTGACATTTGTAAATATCCCTATTGGCTTCAGTACGTAATTTATTTATTGGGCTTTAGATATCATCGGCAGACGGGACCTCATAGAACCGTTGGATGAAATTTGCACACTTGAGGAAGGCCTTTCTCCGGCCGTAGATATTGAAATGTTTGTCTCTGTGAACTGACCTTAAACTCGGTCTTCCCCCTATTCTTCTTATGAATCCTGGCCAGAATCTGTAGAGCCTCATCGCTTCTGTTCGTATCACACAGTAACCTTGGACTCTCTGGAAGAGTCCAGGTCCAGATACCGGCGATAAAGCCTGGGAGACTGCAGACGAGTAGCATGAGACGCCAGGAGTAGATGGGAAGGATGGTGGTGTAGCCGACCTTGAATGGGATGATGAGCCACGCTATAGCTGTGAAAGAAATTATGGGTTATTATGGGAAATTACAGCTTTTATAATGGACTATTCCTAATAGTTGAATATAAGTAAGGTATTCCCCGTACTTTATTTGTTTGTTGTCTCAATGTGTACTGTTAGAGATAAGTTAGGGTAAAAAATTAATACATGAAAAAAATGTATAACCTTTTAAAAAAGTTATATTTATTTTGGATACCAATCGTATCCACTGCCGAAAAGCAGAAATTATCATCATTACCAATAAAAAAACAACAAGGAAAAAACATTAATAGATGAAGTAAGATAAGTACCAAACCTAACCCCACCTAAAATGACACAAAAGTTCTTTCTCCTTAACCCTGAAATTTTAGCCAGCTTTTTGCATTTCTTCAAGAACGATTTTTTCTGTTCTATGCCTACAACACAAGCAAGGTTTGAACACCAGACATACTCGTATATGAAAGGTTAAAATAAATGCATAATGATAGTTTATTTTTCAAGTAGGCATAACAATGCGCCTAGGAACGTCAAATAAAGCTACACCGGCTCTAACCATACATCTCTGACCCGAGAAGATTTAAATCCCTCCTAATTTGTAGGAGAGTATCCCAAAATGGGACCGGCAAGAATCCTGGCGGGACACATCTTACATCATGAACTGTTTTGAATGTACAAACTCCATCAATAAAATAGGCGATCCTCCGCATGGGAGATCGATCATCATCAAATCGCTCTGCCATAATAGAATGTATCTGTGTCAACGCTGTACAAAGACCTGAACAGAATTCACATGCAACAATGCATACTATATCCATTGTAGGAGCTGAGGTAGCATCGATGGTAATTTCCGATCATTTTCTGAAATTAGGTTATTTTCCAGACACATTATTAAAATTCCACATCAGTCGTGAAATCTACGGAAATATCACTGGGAAAAACAATATCAAACGTGTTTCATTAAAAAGGTGGTGGTTTAATTGTACCTACTGTAACCATTTTATATACTAACTTTTAAAAAACCGCATCAATATCGGCCCATCCGTTGGAGAGCTACGATGCTACAGACAGACAAGACAGATATTGATGTCAAACATAAAATACCCCCCTTTTTACGTAGGGGGTAATAAAAGCAATGACAACATTTAATTGTATTGCAAAGGTGTTTTAAAAATAAAAGGCATAGTATCAGTTTCACATCAGGGGCCCATTTCTCGAACGGTATTAGTCTATTATTATTAGTGTGTTGCCATGGTAACCCATACGACTTGACAGTTCGTAGACTAATAATATTAGACTAATATCGTTCGAGAAATGGGCCCCTAAACAGCAATTCCAAATAGTCCAAAATCACATTTATTATTTTAATGAATAATCGAATAAAATAAATAATGACATGCATATCATTAGTACCAATCAGTACATACCTAATCAGGTTTTGCACACGCACAAGAAAAGTAATCAATGATCTACCTATGCAAATACTTGACCATTGACTATAGACTACTTATGACAGACTCCACATTGTAAAATAAATACATAATCACTCATAATACTTGTAAATTATCCATTATAATGCACGGCGCTTCATTTTATTGCAATATATATATTTTTGAGTCTAAGTCTGTCTCTGATCTAAGTGTTTATTCATAATTTAACTTTACGCGCTCACTGGTAATCGTGACGGCTAACTACCAAGTAGGAGGAGTTTCTGTCTGTATTTAGAATAACTAAGATGTCAACAGTTTAGAAAAACGCATGGCATAGGCATGCATGGCATTTTATTTTTAACTATTATAATAATAATTTAGTGTCCATCAACTCTCAAATAGTCCTTACGCCCTGACGGGTACTGCCTCTGCGTGCGTCCCATGACACGGGCAAGGGCAACATCCGCTAGGTGTACCCCTTACATTTAATTGAAGTGTCAAAAGGGCCTCTACGTGTTGGCTTCGGCTCCGCGCACGCCTCCCAAAGGTCCGGAACACCATTGTTCCGTGATGGGAAAGACATTTAGTGTAATATACTAATGTAATGTGATATGATCATAAGTTGGTCGAAATAAATGAATTTATTTATTTATAGGAGTAAGTAAATTAATTAAGAGTAAGACTTTCACACCGGTACCCTAAGGTTGTCTGGAAGAGATCGCATACAGCGATAAGACCGCCTGTTGCTACCTTTCTTTACATTGTAAATCTGTTTTTTAAATTTGTCTTCTTTGTGGTGCAATAAAGAATATTTACTTACTTACTTACCGGTAATCTCGTTAGAACATCGCAATTAAGTGTTCTTGTCAAATGTCTAATCTAAATAATACTTTAGTTATGTCCGCGCGTTGTGACCACGTGTCTTAATGCATGTTCCGTCTAACAAGTCAGTGATCTGTGCCCACATACAATGGCCTTGATCTCCAAATCGTCAGGTTTGACATGATGACACATTGTCATGTCATGTGTCCCCGCCGGCAATGCATTCAGCAAAGTAAACACTTTCATACCGGGTCGATGAAAGTGCTGGCCTACTAAATATCAAGAGATTTCTTTATTATTAATATATATCTTGCATTCTAATGTGAAAGTAGTTACATATAAGTATAATCAGATGTGTGATGTGTTTCTAATTCTTTATAACTTTATTATTCGAGACACATGTCATTAATGTCAACGACCTAACTGAAAAGAAGCTATTTAATATTGACGTTTCAAACAAAAAAAATATCCAAATCACATACAAAAATAGAAACTGGCCAAGTGCGAGTCGGACTCGCGCACAAATAGTTGACCAGGTGACAAGCAAAACTCACTAATTACCACCACAAGTTCATAGCCATAATGAACCTTATAACTACTTATTGGGTCATTACCTATGAAATTGGCGTTTTTTGTTCATAAGTATTAGTCATGTCATGGCTCCTCTACATGATGGCCCAGCGTAGGCCAGTCCTAGGGACGCATTTATGCGTTAGAGGGAGCAAGTGATATTGCTATCTCATTTCACCGCATAGCTGCGTCCCTTGGACTGGCCTACGCTGGGCCATCGTGTAGAGGAGCCCTCATAGTTTATTTTTTAATAGTAACTTCGTAGTATTTTTTAATTTCATTAGTGCGCTACATAACAACGATTTTACATACAATTATTTGCTACTTTTATTGTTTTATGTATTCAGAATACCGCCCTTAAAACAGCTCTTTTCATGTGCTGCCGGCTCGACTATTTAAAAGACTTATATTTATCTGACGGGACAGATTAAAAAAAATATGAGATAGAAAATGTGCCTTAAAAATGTCTCAGATTACTGGAAAAATTTGTGCGGCAAAAAAGTTCTCCATACAAAACGCCAATTTCATAGATAATGACCTAATATATAAGGTTGATTTTTGTTTAATTATTATCTAGTAATTGTCACCTGACGATTTGAGGCCAGTTGGAAAGCACGTTCTAGGGTCGAACCAAACTTTGTTTATGAAGGGTACCTACGCGAGAAGAACATGTCTAATAGTCACTTTAATAACACTTTGAGTTATCGCGTTTATAAAATTTGGATCGATGTAAAAATGTATAATTCCTTGACCAGTTAAAATAAAAACCGGCCAAGAGCATGTCGGGCCACGCTCAGTGTAGGGTTCCGTAGTTACTCTTCCGTCACAATAAGCTAAACTGGAGCTTAAAGTGTAGTAAATTGTTAGCCAAGGGATGAAACGGTACCTTTCACGCGAGTTAAACAAATAGGTTAATTTGCATAATCAGTACCTAAAGTAAGTCTTTTTACTATGGGAGAAACTTTTTGCGATAACTCAAAAACAGCTAAACTGATAATGTCCGCTATAGTTTTCATTTAATGTCTTTCTTAAGCTCTACTTCCACGATTTTTTTCATATTTTTTGGACCTATGGTTCAAAAGTTAGAGGGGGGGAGACACATTTTTTTTCTCTTTCGGAGCGATTATCTCCGAATATATTCACTTTATCAAAAAATGTTTGTTGAAGACCCCCATTAGTTTTGAAAGACCTTTCCAACGATATCCCACACTGTAGGGTTGAGGCAAAAAAAAAATTCACCCCCACTTTACGTGTAGGGGACAAACCCTCAAAAAAATAATTTTTTTATTTTTTATTGTACGACTTTGTCGGCTTTATTGATTTATATATCCATGCCGAATTTCAGCTTTCTAGCACTAACGACCACGGAGCAAAGCCTCGGACATACAGACAGACAGACAGACGGACATGGCGAAACTATAAGGGTTCCTAGTTGACTACGGAACCCTAAAAACGTGTTAATACCTATATTCTACCTGGTAGGTAACAGAAGATATAACTAGCTACGTAATATTTAGTTTATTAAGAGGTAAGTGGAGTGGTCATTTCTCGGTACAAACGTACTCTACTGTTATCTCAGTGGTTTTCGACCCTAGAGCAATGACTTTTTCAACACTGATTAATATTATCAATATCTGTTTTAGTTTTTTTGATATTTTAGTTTATTTAAGCGCTAGAGCTCTTCAAACATTGCTAAAAACGGCGAACAAGCTAGGCTTGTCTATGCAATCATCAATTGTGAATCTGACATCAATTAGCCAAAAAAGCAAAATATTCCGACACAGAAAATTTCATTATTATTTAGATTTCAAAATATCGTTGCGATTGGTTAAGTTTTGGAGGAGGAAATAGTCGAGTTCGAAACCTCGATTTTTACGCAGGGTTTTTCGCCTAAACTGCAGTTGTCCTTATCGCACTAATTTCAGGAGACGCTCTCGTTAGCGACGGATATGTTTACCTAAAATTCCTAAATCGGAAGAGGGGCTGAGCTCCTCTTTCCTCTTAAGAGGTCTGTATTTTGAGATTAAAATCTCATTTTCCGATAAGAGTAACTACGCATGCGCTTTCCGTGTACCCTTCATATGGTTTGCAATACCAAAATGAGTAAGTGACACCATAACGTCAAATCTCTATAATAGGGACCGTGCGAGTTCGAGGGTCTGCCATCTTGTGGCCTGAATCGGAACCATAAACATGCACATGTACACGTCACGTGTTTTCTTGTGCATAGTAGGTTCTGCCATCTTGTGGGCTACATCGGAACAAAAAACACGCCTCGCGCCAAAAATCTGACGGCTCCTGTGCTGCCTCCTACAGTTCATGCACGCTCCCTATAAAAATGCCAGCCAAGAGATAATATGCAACATTGTCCTTGTCACACTACGTCTGCGCAGAGTCAGTTTTGGCGGTACGTATAGGAAGTGGGGAGACACTAGAGTGTTCGGGCATTCTCGGCTCCGTTCGGTTTAGAATTGCTCCGAGCAATTATTAGTTGGCACATCGTGACGCCCGCGCAACCATATAAAATAATGACTTAAATTTTAACAACCCTAAGGGATGAAAGGGATAGTGCCATACATTAGTAGAGACAGCATGATTTGTCCCTGCATCGCTGTCAAACTTCGGTTTCGTAGGAAGTGTCATTTCTGTACGTTAGTATTATTTATGGAAGGTGGAGGTAAGGAATTAAATCTCCATGTACCAAAAATGTTATCAAAAAACCTTAAATAGGTGGCGCTACAATAACTAGAATACTTGAAAAAAAAATCAAATCATAGACAGCGCACGTCACTCCGTCAATAACGCCTAGGTTCTTAGCTACTCTGGAGAGATTTGGAACTATTATTTATAGCTGACAGCTGGACACTTTTGCAACAGTTCTACCATGAGAGATTTAACTCCTTTTTTTCCACTGACAAGGATTGTAAAATTGCATTTAAACTCGAAACATTGATGTTAAATCCATCAATTGATTGCACTATTACACAATTACAGATGTGCTCGCAGTCACTTCCGATCCGCATGATTCCGCCAATTTGACAAAAATACCTCAATTTCTGCTGCTAAAATAACGTTAGAACTATTTAGTTTAGAATTATTTGAGACTAGCACGTAGGAATAGGTATAGATAGAAGACAACAGTCACTTTAAAATAGATTCAAAAAAATCATTAAGACATTTTTTTTTTTTCATTCATTAATTAATTACTTAATCGAACTGTTTCACTTTTAAAGGACTATAAAGAAGAAGGAAAGAATACTTGACAATCGCTTAGATTTTTTGCATCCTCATTAAAAATCTGAAATCCTGACTCCATCCTGATTGAAAACGGAAGTACCTAATTTAGATTGCCTTGAGCTAGTTATCGAATGACTACAGAAAGTATCCATAATCGAATACCTAACTCGGTCTTATTCATTTTACCCCATTTGTATTAAAACTTTAAAATTATTGTAACAAAATATTACCTCATACTCGTAGCATATAAGCTCATCTCAATTATGGTCAGGTAGAACTGCCGTCTCCTCTCCCCAACCAAGTCAGACATGTAGTACCTATGTGAACGTCAACATAGATGGACCACCTAATAAACTAGGTACCTGGTAATATCAGCCAAGCTCCGACGAAGCTCATCCCAACTATAGTCAGGTAGAACTGCCGTCTCCTCTCCCCAACCAAGTCAGACATGTATGTGAATGTCAGCGTCGATGGACCACCTGCAAACATACATTAGTCAATTCAATAAGATTACTGTTTGTAGGTTATTCTGGGCCAGAAAAGGACAGAAGAACGCCGGGCTGGATTGTGCTTCAGATGCACTAGGAATTCGAAACTTATACAAAATAAATAATACCAAAGTTAGGTTTTATTATAGCTACAGGCTACATATCAAAATTTTCAGCCCCATTTAGATTTTTTTTATTCAATCCGTCACCCACGGTACCCCAGAAGAACTAACGTAGGTAAGATGGGAGGAGGGAGGAGAATAAAGACTTGTAGGGAATCTTCATACCATTTGTCTTACCCTGAGCAAAATAAACTGTTTCTTTTACCCCACATAAACTGACAAAAACACAAAATTTTATTTCAATTTCATTGGAATGTAACTTATATAAGTTAAGGCAGACAGTTCGTTCTTAGCATATCCGCCGTCGTCATAAAATTAGGTTAAATTTTCAGTGATTAAATTAAAGACACATTCTATGATGTAACTGAAGCCGTTGATCGATCTAGCTACCGGTAATTATCGGTAACATAGAGACAAAAGAAACATAGAGTGCTCACTCCATACATCAGTTTTGTTACCAAACGCTTATTATTTTCGTAGTCTACATCTAGCATCGAGTAGCGGAATTATCAGTACCGCTACTTAACGTTAGACGTCTCGAATGTCGCGTCTAACCAAAAATGTTATTGCTCAATAATTTACAACTAATAGTACAAGCAGGAGTTGAAAATAGAGTTTCGGTTAATCCGGTTATAATATTAGCTTTTCGTTTTTTGCAACATCTATTGTCAAGTAGCACTACTGATAATTCCGCTACTCGATGCAAGAAGTACACTACGAAAATAATAAGCGTTTTGGTAAGAAAGCTGATGTATGGAGTGAGCACTCTATGCTTACTTATTTCTCTATGTCGGTAGTCAGCCTACGTACTTTGTCTTAGCGCCTACGGCTACGTCATTTAGTAGTAAAGTAATTGACAGCAAGTTTCGTCGCCACTTTACCCCAGAAGAACTACAAATGAAAACTTTGGTGGAACTAACCTATTAAGAAGCCATTGATAGACCTAGCAACCAACAACCACCGGTAATCAGCCACAGTACTTTGTGCCAGCGTCAGCACACCATCTAGCAGCAGGGTCATTGTCAGCGTGTTTCGTCGGCCAAATACGTCACCCACGATGCCCCAGAAGAACGCGCTGGCTACACCACCTGGAAACAAATGAAGGTATTAAAAGGGTGTATATTTATAATTACACGTGGCAAATAACCGGGATAGTGCTTGAAAGATGATGATGACTTAAGTATTTTCCAGCTTTCTCTTCGCGTCAGCTCTTTAACTCATCGATCAGCAAACACATTTTTCTTCCGCTTGATGCGTTTGTTGGCTTTGATTTTGTTTAGATCCTCCATATGAGTTTGCTTCTATCTTGCCTCTTGCCTAGTAGATATCTTTTAAATTAAAAGGGTACAAACTTAAGGATACGTATGCTTAGATAGATCAGGATCAAGAGGATCCCTAACCAAACTACAGGATGGTCATTACTGAAGGCTGAAATCAAGAGAGGAGCTAGATTCAGACCAAGAGAAGTCTGCAAAGATTTTGATAGCACACGCAGTGCAAGTGTTATTTTAAACGTCAAACTTCTATGAAATTATGACGTATAAATGTCACTTGCACTGCGTGAGCTATCAAAATCGTTGCAGACTTATCTTGGTGTAACTCTTGACGTTATTTTCGACCGGACATAAAGAAAATGTGACCATGAAGAAGGAACTTCTATTCTGAACTGAAGCCAGTGTTAAATATAAACGCAAATTCTGTTAAACCTACGTCAATTTGCCAATAATGTATTCGCAAAAGTAACGCTTGAAACGTGGAAAGCCGTGTATGACACAATGACCTGACGGCAATTTCTATCATGTGAAACATTACTGTGTATCGTATTACCTATGTATATGTGCGGTCGAAGCTACAAGAAAATCTAGTTTTAAATAATGATGGCTGCACTAAGTGGCACTAGCCATAAACAGTTTTTCTACCGCTAGACTAATAGGTTGAAAGTATTAAGCGAAAGTAGCCAGGATGTATTATATTTACTAGGCCGAGAGAAAATCCAACAAATGACCTAAATAGATGATCTCGTTAGTCTTCCAGTTTAACACTTTATTTTATGCGAACCTGAAATGCATTTTCTGATACAACTTTTAAGGCTAAAAGCAGTAGGAACAGTCACAATTAATAAATTAATTAATACCAACCAAATTATCTTTTTTTATACTACGACGGTGGCAAACAAGCATACGGCTCGCTTGATGGTAAGCAATCTCCGTAGCATATGTACGCCTGCAACTCCAGGGGAGTTACATGCGCGTTGCAGACCCTAAACCCCCATTTTTAGTTTTTGTTTTTCATGAAAACTGTGAGAGTTACAATAAAATTTCTAGGAGAAGTATATTCTCCATAAAATTCTTCACAATATTGTTAAGAAGATAATTGGAAATATATTGTTAAGACTTATATTTAGTTTTAAAATTATGCTTAATTTTTCCTTATACTTAATATTTGCGATTTTGAAAGTTAATATGAAATATAAAACGTCAATTTTGTACCAAAAAAGGGCATAAACGCGTGGAACAAGGATTAAAACATGTATTCATACTTTTAAAATGCAAAATTCAGTGTTTTTTTTTCTACATTTTAATATTTGACTTTGACCATTATATGAAACCACCGCCACGTGCTACAAATTATTATTTTTACACAAAAATTGTACCAGTGCCTACTTTGAAGAGATAGTTTTAAGAATGAGAAATAAATGACCTAAATTGACCAATGTTTAAGTGTGCAAATTGCCACACTGTGATTGTAAAGTCCAAAACTGTCACAAAAAGTTATATAGTATACGATTTCATTGTTTGTGCCCCAAGCAGTTTTCTTTGTATGAAAAGTATAACAATTCAGAGTATATAATAGTATAATAATATGTTAACGGCACCAATCATGGGACATTTAACAGAAAACTTGGAAGTATTTTCGATATTTCACCGACACCTGTAAAATTTCTACCGCATTACGCCTTAAAAGTTGAATGTCCAATTCGTCTTCTATGTTTTCTATGTATTTAATGAAAGCTACTGCAATTGGTTTCAATATTATTAAGCAATTAAAACTATAGTTTTTTGCTTCAGTCATGGAAAATTAATGTATGGCGCCATTAATTTTCAAACTAACAAATATCAATGAAAAATTAAACTTAAGCAGCTCTTTGGCTCTTGTTTATGGTAAAATGGTAGAAGGAATTCCATTGTGTAACAATATCAATAACAAATATAACAATTCAGTTTTCTAAACCCAATCGCGTAATATGACAACACTGACGCCTGTTATTCGTAATGTCCGTATAAGTAGGTACTAATTTACTGTTATGGGTCTTTTGCGGATCTTTTAGCACTTTGGTGTAAATTTTATAGATATTCCGCATAGTGTTTGGGTTAGTATCGATGTAGACATTTCCTAGTAATTGCTTGTTGCTAGGGGAGCAATTTAGGCCCATTAGGCCTGTTAAAATGACTCATCATCTCAGCCGAAAGACGTCCACTGCTGGACAAAGGCCACAACGAACGGTTATTCGCTGCCCTCAACCAACGGTTTCCCGCGACTTTAACCAAATCGTTGGTCCAACTAGTATGGGGCCTTCCCACGCTGAGTTGTCCGGTACGTGGTCGCCACTCGAGAACCTTTCTTCCCCATCGGCCATCGGTTCTGCGAGCAATGTGGCCCGCTCACTGCCACTTAAGTCTGGCAATTCTCTGAGCTATGTCGATATTTTTGGTTCTCCTGCGGATCTCCTCATTTCCGATTCCAATCTACGAGCTTCTTCCTCTGCTGCCATGCCCTAGCGGGCATCGGTGGTCACATTTACAAAGTCTTTTCTATGCTTGGCCAGTCTTGTTAGCGTGGCCGCGTCCATGTTTGTCCATTTTTTTAATAGAGAGAAAACGGTGAAGGGGAAGAAGGAGGATGAACTGGCTCGACAACATCAAAAAATGGACAAATCTCCGAGCATAGCTACGTAAATACTCGTAGTTGATAAATAGTTAAAAAACACACAGCTGACTGCTAAGAACATTACAGATTGATTCGATTTAACTCTAGTTCACACACGCTCTCTTGCTTGGTTGAGGTTCTGCCAGCATTTGGCCTAAATAGCCCCCATAGAAAACCAGCGCCACGGATTGCCGCGGCATTATGCTGATCCTATTTTAGCATCCAAATATTTTTTTTCAAGTCTGCATCTGCATGCCTACTTTTTATATGTATATACTATGTTGTGGAGTTAAATAAATATATTTTATTTATTTCTTTCTTTCTAAATAGAAACCTTGAACTTGACATTGATACACCGCGCTAATAGGGAAGATTACGCAAAACTCTACGTAGGGGGGCGCTACTAGCACAAACAGTAAACAAACCGCTTTGATGCATCAATGTCATTTTTATTCGTAACAAAAAATTGGTGAAACCTTGCCAAACAACTGTTTACGCCATAGCATATACAGGATGTTTATTTAGACACCTGCAATAATTTACGGGCTGAGCTGAATATATAGGTCAAACTGAGCAACTTTCACTACGTGATCAACCCCGAAATCGCAAAAAATATCTGATTCATACATTTTGGCTCTCTGACCTTGACATTTTCTATGGGTCAGTAATTTTTTTTTTCGCGATTTCTGCGTTGGTCACGTACTGAAAGTTGCTCATTGTGACCTATATATTCAGCCCGTAAATTATTGCAGGTGACTAAATAAACATCCCGTAAAAGTATTTGTTATAGTATCCCGTATAAGGTTTGTGCTGGTGCTGCACTCTAGCAGCAGAACATTGCAGTACTTACTTATACTTTTAACTTACATATAATTAACCCGAAAGTGTGATTTGAATTACCCGATGTTCTGAAGTACAGTAAACTGCAGAGATAACTGACGCCCCCTGCATATTTGTGTTTGCAGGGGTCAGTTATCTCTGCAGCTTACTGTACATACTTATTCTTATTTACCCGAATACAGTTACGCATAATGTAAAGATTTAACAATTGTTACATTTGGGGGTGTGTTAAATACGCAAATATGTATTTTGCAGTTACATTTATTACTTCATCCGATTGCTAATGTTATTAGGAGTTACCGCCGCTGGCGCCAAAATTCACAGTAGGTATTCACACATTAGCGTTAATTGTATTATGCTCTTATTTGCTTTTAAACCAACTCAAGAAAAAGGTGTATACCTATATTCATGTCAAATTCCAAAAAAATATCGACAAAAAGAATCAATTTAATCATAAAATCTCGCTACAAAATTTCACGAGAATCGGTTAAGAATTGGCGACAGAAGTGAACATCCGTAAAGTCGAGTTCATAAACATACATTTTTTCACCTTAATTATATTGCAATAAGGTGAAAAAATGTATGTATATTTATGAACTCGACTGTACATACGAAAGCAAAATACCCGAGTTAAAACTAACGCGATGGCTCCTCTATACGATGTGCCATAATACTGGCTCACTAAGATAGGCCAGCGTGTGGAGAGCGCAGTAGTGTCGGATGGCTTATAGCGCAGCGGGATGGCGATGTGATGGCCATGGTGTCGCGTTTTCGCCAGTACATCGAAGGTAGTGGGCCAGCGATAGCAGTACGCATCTATACGTGGCCCATTCCACAGTGCGTGTTCGAACGCGGTTTCAAGTTTCAACCATCGTATGACCATCTCGCTGGTCCAGCGCTAGGCCATCGTGTAGACGAGGAGCCATTACAATTCATGGCACATCTAGAGTAAACTTAATGTGACGTTCGGATTTCAACTTCCACTGCATTACTGTTGTGACGTCGATGTTGCCGCCGCTGCGTCTGTCAATTTCCTTGATAAAATAAATTTAGTGACGTTCATTCTGTAACTCTTTTTAACCATTGAGGTCATAGTACTGGTACTGCCGTTGGTTGGTGACTCTGGAGTCAGCATCTCTAACAAAATGTTCCCGCACCTCAATGAAGTGCCGGCATCGGCACTTGTTACCTCTTCGGCGCCTAATTATTACCCTCCGGGACTCCTCTCCGACAGTTCATATGTCGGCGGCCGATCGTAAAATCCGCCCAATCGTAAAATTACTGTGTAACTTAGGTAGTATAGGTTCGTTAGGTTGCTTCAGATATCCGAAAGGCAAACTACCCAGAAACGAGTACGACTTCTGAGTCGTAGTCCTGAAACGAGCTAATTATTTTCACGTTTCACGATACGCCTAAGACTTCATGATCTGGTGAATATTACGATCGGACGCCGACTTATACATGCTCTCTATATAGGGAAATCTACCTGGTACACTAACAATAGGGTTGTTTCCACAAATCTTAAGGCAGAATTGTACCCCAATAAATTCTTTTGGATTATAAGAACATGTTAAACTACTTTTAGGGGACCTGTAATGACCATATTTTAGTAAATATTGAATTTAAAATATCTTTTGGCACACGTCACGTGACCAAACTCGAAACGTCATTGAAGATTCTGATGACGTCACAACTCTCGGATTGACACTGTTGACAGTTAGGCGATAAACAACAAATGACAAATGTCAGTTGACAGTTTGTATCTTCTACGTATGTATGTAGTTATGTGTCAAACCGTAAACTGTGACGTCACACAATTTTCAAAGAGCGTTTTGGGCGCGAAAGCATCTGTCAAAATATATTTTGTTAATTTAACATATTTAAAGCCGTTTTTAGTATAAAAGTTTAATTTTAGGGCAACTTTTAGTTAATGTAGAACGTAATATAAGCGTTTCAAAAAATTGGAAACAACCCTATTCAAGTATTTACACCGAAAACCATAACCATGCGATAATGGCTTCAGCTTTTCCCCGATTTGGTGACCATGTGTAAACATCTTCAAAATAATATCTGGGCCTGGGCCGTGCCGAGGGGTGACACAATATTGACTCACAATCAATAATAATCGCCTTTCAATCATTGTTATAGTGCCTGTTTTGGTGAATATTATGGCCACATTAAAAAATAGTGTGTCAACAAGAGGTGAGGTGAGTTTCCTTGTATTATTATTGGATAAGGCTCGTTAATTTTGTTTGGTAACACACTTGTTTTTCTCTAAAAATATAGGTAGGCAATAGTAGATTGTTAACCAAGGGATGAAAGGCACTCATTTCTGCCGAGGTACAAAAACTGAAATGATGCCTCTCACTCGAGTTAAACACTCTACTTCAATTTCGAATACGAAGAAAGAAAAATCCTTCGTTTTTTAAACATGACTAAGTATAATTTTTATAGCATTTATTGAGGGTACTTCTAATTAACCATTTTTGTAAAAGTATCGTTATTTATGGAATGGGGAGTTAAATATCAGAATAAAAATTGTATAAACCAAAAACTAATTTCAATCGGATATCGTAAAAAAATGAAAAAATCGTACTTGGAATGTAAAATGCTTTAGAAACATATCACTTTCTGCACACTTTTTAGAACGACAATTACACTCATTCAGAATGAGAAATGTAAATAAGTAATTAAGTTTTATTCTAGTTGTACTTAGTTCTAGAAGCGAATTATTATTTTGTACCTCTAGCCTTCGAGACAACGGGGTGTTGGGGGTCTGACGCCATAGCGTTTATAAGGGAAGTGGGACGTAGGATTAGGGAGAAGACCTCTGATGCCCGCGCGGGTTTGTTCATACCTGGTGCAGAGGTGGGCCATCGCTATCCAGCGCGGTAACGCGGCAAGTGTGATGGGCACCTTTGCACCCGGTGCAGCTTACGGAGGTCTTTTAGAATAAGATAGTTTATTTAGCATTGTACTCGTAGTTTATTTATATATTATTGTTTTGGGTGTATTTGTTTCTAATTGTATGTCACTTTTTGTTGACCTACTGTAAAATGTATGTATCATAAAATAAACCTTAGTTATACTTAGTGTTTAGATCTAGAATTTAGATCATAGGTAAGTGATAACAATGCTTGTGATGCTGCATTACAATATATGAGTAAAAAAATATGTTGTTGATGTATGATGATTTGTAAAAGTGTGTAACGTTAGTGTATTTTCATATTGTATCTTTGATATATTACTTATTGTAAAATGTTGTGTCAAATGTGCTTTTGTATCTAGTGTGTACTGTACTGTGTAATTATATATCCAGTTTCTATTTGTGAGTTCCTGTAATTGGCTCTGTATTACTATCTAAAAATTTAAATGTGTCTTTTATAGCTGTTGGAATTCCTTGTACAGTCAAATAAATAAAATACATATCTAAGTCTGATAACAGTGATAACACATAAAATACTAATATTGGTACTATCTTGGATCCGACCTCCCTAAGACTGGCGACTGGTTTGCGACTCGGGGTTTCGGTATGTACGCCACATATAATTATGCTCTTGTGGCACGGACGTGGACCGACTGGGACACCATGGATTATCTTGTCAAAAAAGTGCAGGTCGTTTTTCAAGACATACGTCGTTTAATGACATAATCCGTCGATCTCTTGCCACCATCAATGTGCCTGCTCTCCTTGAGCCGACTGGCATTATCAGGGATGATGGCAAGAGGCCTGATGGGGTGTCCTTAGTTCCTTGGAGTTTGGGACGAATGTTAGTGTGGAATGCTACCTGGCACCGTCCCATCTCCAACGGACTAATGTAAAAGCGGGCGCAGCGTCGGAAAGCGCCATATTTTGAAACGTAATAAATATGTAAATATAAGAGCCTCGGTAGTGAGTACCATTTTGTACCATTTGGCGTTGAAACTCTAGGTCCATGGGGTACCAGCGCGCACAAGTATTTTGGAGAAATCGCGAAACGTCTGGTGGACGTAACTGGTGACCGAAGAGCTAGCGGCTTCCTCGCAAAACGTGTCAGTATTGCGATACAAAGGAAATGCCGCCAGCATCCTTGGTACAATGCCTCAAGGGCCTATTTTAGATATAAGCTAGTTATAGTAATCATCTGTATATATCCATTATGTATATTGTTATTGTAAATAAAGATTTGTTTTTCTAAGTCTGAATGTTTTCTATTTTTATTCAAAGTTATCAGACGCAGAGGAGCACCTCCTAGAATATTTTTAAATTTAATTCCTAGGGGGTTGAAAATGACTGTCTTTTTTTTATGAATTCCTTCCCAGGAAGAATCGCAAGTTGAGGTTAGTATTTGCATAAAAAGTTAGAGATGTATAACTCAGAGCAACTCCTCTTCTCAACAATGTTTGTTAATATGACAATAATCTACATATCCCAACCCCTTTATGCTAATAGGGTTGTTTCCAATTTTTTGAAACGCTTGTATTACGTTCTATATTAACTAAAAGTTGCCCTAAAATTCGACTTTTATACTAAAAACGGCTTTAAATATGTTAAATTAACAAAATATATTTTGACAGATGCTTACGCGCCCAAAACGCTCTTTGAAAATTGTGTGACGTCACAGTTTACGGTTTGACACATAACTACATACACACGTAGAAGATACGAACTGTCAACTGACATTTGTCATTTGTTGTTTATCGCGTAACTGTCAACAGTGTCAATCCGAGAGTTGTGAAGTCATCACAATCTTCAATGACGTTTCGAGTTTGGTCACTTGACGTGTACGTGCCAAAAGATATTTTAAATTCAGTATTTACAAAAATATGGTCATTACAGGTCCCCTAAAAGTAGTTTAACATGTTCTTATAATCCAAAAGAATTTATTGGGATACAATTCTGCCCTAAGATTTGTAGATGGAAACAACCCTATTGACCGAGCTCACAGACCCACTAGTTTTTTATAATTTTTTGCTACACACAAATTATGTTAAGTAGTACAGGGATATTAGCATAGATATACAAACAAAATAGTTACTTGCTCTAGTGGGCAATAATTCCATGTGTCGTAATACCACGCCTTCGCTAATTTTACACTTTTGGTACTTCACTTTGGACAGTCATCGTAGATTCACGAATCGTACAATTACAAGTAGGATAATAGAAGCCGAATTCCAAAGCCCAATTTCAATGAAAAACCGGTCAGTACCTTTTTTTTTAATACTACGTCGGTGGCAAACAAGCACACGGCCCGCCTGATGGTAAGCAGTCTCCGTAGCCTATGTACGCCTGCAACTCCAGGGGAGTTACATGCGCGTTGCTGACCCTAAACTCCCCCCCCTACCCTTCGTTGAGCTCTGGCAACCTTACTCATCGGCAGGAACACAACACTATGAGTAGGGTCTAGTGTTATTTGGCTGCTGTTTTCTGTAAGGTGGAGGTAATTCCCCAGTTGGGCTCTGAATGACAACAACATCCACTGGCTGTGCCCTACCACACAAAGCGAGATGACATTCACAATGCCCATAGCTCTCTTTTGGACGTAGTTTAAGGACGGACCCGGGTCCTAGACCTTAGATGATTTAGGTGGAGTTAACGGACGAGTGAAGCGAGGCCATTGAGTAACACAAGGCTGACACTTCTTGAAAAAGTATACGAGTAGGACAATGAAAAAGAGTGAGGGAGACGAAACTTACCGCACATAAAAGCCATGTTAACCAGTCCCGCCTGGTACGTAGTTAGTTGCAGCTCGCACTTGGCCGCTGGCAGCACGTACGACATGACGCAATTCTGGACGCCTGTCGTGAAGAACGCGCACGCGCACGCGCCGAGCGCTGCGCGGCTGAAGCGACCGTAACCTGAACATTAAAACAAAATTTGTAAATAAAAAAAACTTGATAGGTATTCTTCTTTAGGGTGATACTACTTAAACGGGGCCTAGGATGATGAGACGGGTAAGGAAATAGACATATACCTCAATAATAAAGGTCGGTTTATATCTACAGACATTGAGCGTGCTAGACACGTGCCGTGGCAGACAAAACAAAATTCTTCTATACAGCGTCTGTTAACGTATTCATATAACGATAGATATACACACAGCCGCCGACAAATAACTGCGTAGAAAAAAAGCACGACTCGTGTCTGGCACGCTCAATGTCTGTAGATATAACCCGACCTTAATTAGAAAATCCCTCCAGTACAGCATCAATATATTATCGATAGCAGTGGATGTTACGACAGGAGAAAGAGAATAATAGCTTTATTTCTCGTTTCTTTTGCTCCAGGCTAATTATTCTACATAATAAATAAAATAAAATAAAATAAAAAATAAAAAAAACCTTTTATTCTTTGATATGGTTACATGTATGAAATTAAAACTTATATCTAATTAATATTTTGTTTTAGAATCCCTAGAGTGGGTAAAGTCCTCCTCCAGTGCTATCCATTTGTCCTTGTCCTGTGCTACTGTCATCCAGTCTGTACCGGCTGTTCTTTTTAAGTCTTCGTCCTTTTAAGTGGTCTGCCATGGCCTCTTTTGCCAATATGCCAAACTATTCTACATAACGGGGCATATATTTTTTAAGCTATTAGAGAATGGGACATTACTTTTGACGCGTAGTCTTCAGGGGGCCTAGTCATTGAAAAAAGATGCCAATCATTTGCGCCGTAGCGAACGAAACGCTTGTCTCTCTATAAGTCTAAAAAACCACTCAAAAGTCAGATCATCAGCTGGATCACAGTGAAATCACAGCTCCTGTTATGGCTCCTCTACACGATGGCCCACCGCTGGACCAGCGAGATGGCCATGCGATGGTTATGACTCCTCTTCACGATGGCCCAGCGCTGAACCAGCGAAATGGCCACGCGATGGTTGATAGCACGCACTATGAAATGGACTATGTGTACGCACTATTGCTGGTCCACTACCCTCTCTACTCGCTGGCCCATCTTAGTGGGCCAGTACGATGGCCCATCGTGTAGAGGAGCCATTATACGATCAGCATCAATAGTATCTAGCCAAAAGTATCTGTCATCTTGGAATACTCTTCCAAATACAGATATAATTCTGTAAGTACAGTTCGAGTTGCGTTTTTTTTATTTATATCTTTTTGTTAAGTTATTAGAAAATAGTAGTGTACTTTTATAAGTTACTTTTGATGCCGACTGTACATAACCAAAGTTTATAATTATCTCTATGATTCCAAGAATAAAATGTACCTACTAAACATATCATTAAATAATACCTTTTGTTCCAGAAACAATAATACTTACAAGTAATATTATAGGTGCAGTACTATATAATACAAGTCAACAATACGACATAAAAACCATATAAGTTTTATGATCAATTGATTGACATAAACATAGATTGAGGTCAAGGTTACTTTGTTATATAATTGTAATTTTAAAATTTAATTATACACTTTTATGTCATAAAAATAACTCAAAATTCAGATACACATAGCAGGATCATAGCTTCTGTAGTAAATATCCTAAATTATTTAGAATTATGACTATGATTTCTAGAATATTATGAACTTAGTATTGTATAAAAGAATTACTTTTGTTATTGAAACTATAATACAAGTTATTGTTATAGTGACAATACGGCATAAAAACTATAAACGTTTTATGACCAATTGATTGACATGAACATTAAGGTCATCAATTTGTAACGTAACCTTCGGGTTACCGCAAGGGTTGAGAGGAAACTCCGCAACATAACATATTATACTTAAGACAAAGATAATTTAGTATTAAGGCATACTGTCGAAGTAAATTTTGTAATCAACTAAATTTACTGCCATCTTTCGACACAGGACTAAAACTCTTAGAGTGACATATGTCTATTTGACCCATGTTCTTTCACTGATCTGTGTTTAATATCAAACTGTGTCAACATCTACTCGAGTATATAGGCCAATAGTAAAGCATGGTAATTTACCTCAATACTACATATATTCTAATCTATGATTTACTTACCTTTAGCCTATTCTAGCACAAAGTTTTCTTGATTTTTCGAGGCATGTTTTTTCTTAGACTATTTAGGTATTTTATACGGAGTTACATCTTTGCTTAAGATTAAATACCTAATTGTCATTGGATTATACTGACATAAGAACTTACTTTTTTTTCATCTATTCAAACAAGCAGACGAATGACCTGATGGTATAAAATTACCGTCGCTCGACGTGGACACCCTGCAAACCTTTTAAGATATGACGCTCTTTTCTCGAAGGTTTGCAGATCGGATCGATCAGGAAATACCGCGGGCGATAGTCCATTCCACAGTTCAACTATGCGAGGCAAGAAGTTTTTAGGGAAATGCTCAGTGGAGGACTGTCAACCATCTAAGTGGTGGTAAGTGGCGATGGCGGAAAGAAACGGCAGCGATTACTCCGAACAATTCCTCGGAGCACTCCCCGTTGTACATGCGATAGAAAATGCAGAGCGAGGCCACATCTCTACGCAGCGCCAAAGAGTCAAGCCGATCTGAACTGAGTAAGAATAAATATGTGGCGGAAAAGAGACAAAAAATTCCATAGATACTTAAGATTGAAAGTCTATACATGCAATACCTACATCGTATGAAAGTTTCAATACATTGCTGTATTTAATCAATCGATTGATTTGGTCGTACCTCCATAGTCGGCAATGAAACGAAACTTCGCATATTAACATAATTAATATCTTAGGCGAATTTTATTTCTCGTATAATTTTATGAGTTTTGTTCTAAAATTGCTTGCTGATTGTCACCTACGCGATTAAGGTCGTGTGATTTTTTATCTGGGCTTAGATATTCTTACATATATATATATTATATATTCTTAGATATTCTTATTCTTATTTTTTCATATTCTTATTCTGGAGTTGCAGGTGTACATAGGCTACGGAGACTGCTTACCATCAGGCAGGCCGTATGCTTGTTTGCCACCGACGTAGCAAGTATAAAAAAACATGAGCTGTAATACGAGATTTTGCAGAGAATGGTTGTGTTAATCTTTGGCTATAGTAAACTGTTTTTGTTATAATAATCGTTTCTTTTTTTTCAATTCAGGGTAAAAAAGTTGAACTGTGTAAAACATCCTTACATTAGAGTTACATCCAATAAACCGCTCCCACACGAGTAGAAGTTTTACTTATATTTATACAGGCTGGAAATTTATTCACCTGCAATTATGTACGGGGTAAAAATATAGGTCATACTGAGCAACTTTTACTGTGGCACCAAACCCAAAATCGCAGAAAATTTACCCTCCCATACAAAATATAAACATCAGCCAGCCAAAATGTATGAAAGACTAAATTTTTTCATCGCGAATTCGGGATTGGTCCAATATTACGATCTATTTTTACCTATATTTACCCCGTTCAGTATTGCAGATGACTTAATTTACAGCCCGTATATAACATTTTTTAACAAGAAAAACTAGTACCCGACACAAATATATGTGAAAAAGTTCATGCCAAGTTTCATTTTTAAAATGAGAACATAACTTCGATACAGGTCAGCGGCTAGATTCATATCGCTATTACATCTCTCCGTTTTCCTTTAACAATGAACAGCTCGCCTCTAATTCCTCATAATTGACACAAACTCAGTTCTAGTTATGAAAATATTGATACAAAGGCACGCGCCTTTACTCATCGCGAATTACGTAATTAACAATACATTTAAGTTTCAAAATAACTCTTATCCGACGGTTGAATGAGTTGTTTGGCATAACACTGGCCGTTCGCATAACACGGCTGCCTCATAGCGTAGCTAGAGGAGAGTCATAACATAGCATGCTGAATACGATTCTGACATCTCCTTTTGTTGTTGGATAAATGTTAATTCATTTTGGCGTTTCGTTGGTTGAGAGAATGGACGAAGATCGGAATGAAAATAGCGTACCTGGGTCGCCTAGCAGGAGGACGTCCTATCGGACTCCCCAGTTATCGCTGGAGCGACATGGTGGAGGCAGATCTGCGCGAACTTCGAATCAACAATTGGCGAGAAGTCGCATAAGACCGAGAAAAGTTGCGCTGTCTTGTGTCGGAGGGGTTATTGCCACTAGTTACCACCAAGTTGTTACCAATGGTAACTACTGGAATTTTTTTCCCATCTTTTACCACTGGTAACTACTGGGAAAAGGTGGGAATTTTTTCCAGTAGTTACCACCAAAATTTGGTTAACATTAGAACAATATGGTTCATACCTTCTAACTGGATCAACTCAGGTGATACCGAGCTAGCGAGAGAGATGGCGCTGCCAATGAATACTATTGGAAGTATTAGAACAAATTAAATTATATTCAGAATTTTTTTTTTTCGTTTTAAGTATAAATACTACTATATAAATTATAAACTGAAATAAATGTCATATACTAAGAAAAAGTGACCTAGGCCTCCAGTGCCCCAGGCTGGAATCGAACCAGCGTCCTCTGCTATCGCGGCAGGTGCCTGAGCCACGCGGCCACCGGGGGCTTTACAGTCACTGGAAAAGATGTGCCGCACCTCCGATCTCCGACGGCGCAAGGACCTCTTCTTCTTCGTCTTAATAACCTGTCGCTGCAACAATCATATGTCAAGATGCTGTGGCCAATGATGATAATGAAGAATGCTAACCAAATTTTGGTGGAAACTACTGGGAAAAAAATCCCATCTTTTACCAGTGGTAAGTACTTCGTTTGGTGGTAACGACTGGGATTTTTTTTACCCAGTAGTTACCAGTAGTAAAAAGTGGGAAAAAAATTCCCAGTAGTTACCACTGTTAACAACTTGGTGGTAACTAGTACGAATAACCCTGTCGGAGGCCAAGTCTCATTTTGGGTAGCTGAGCCAACGGAGTGCATTTTGGCGTTGAGACCCTAGGTTAGGCCCTCCCTTATTATACGATTTTCACAAATTAATAATGCATAACGCCTAAATCAGTTTACATATTTTGGGATCAAAATACTCTTAAAATAAATTTTGGCCCTTTCCGTAACAGGAACCTGTGCCGGCTTGCAACTTAAATTCCCATACAAATTACTATGGAGAAATTTGTTCAGACAGTAATTAGATATTTTTTTGGTTTTCTGTTCGCGTCGAGATTTTTTATGAAATAATGATTATACGGCATGTATTGAAAAATGAAAAGGAAAAAAAAATGGTCATTTTCATACATTGTATGAGAGAATCGCATGAAAGTCGTGCCGAGTTGCAGTTACAGGAATGACCTGAAATTTATTTTCAGAGCGTTTTGGGATAAAATAAACTGAATATTGCGTTATTAATTTCTCAAAATCGTTAAATAAGGGACACCCTACTCTAGGTCCATGGGGTCCCAGCGCGCACAAGTTTTTTGGAGAAATCGCGAAGCGTCTGGTTGACGTAACTGGTGACCGAAGAGCTGGTGGCTTCCTCGCACAACGTATCATCATAGCGATACAACGAGGAAATGCCGCAAGCATCCTTGGTACTACCTCAAGGATCTATTGTAGATTTAACCTAGTTATTTACTTAGTTTAGTATTTGTACAGTTACTGTAATATCTATTATGTAAATAAAGCAGTGTAACTAGAAAAATTAAGGTGAGTCAATGAAATTCACGGCATTATGATAGAATCAGAGGTCCTACCGCGAACCACGTTCGACGTGTTGTATCTCTGTCGC
The DNA here is from genome assembly GCF_033807575.1 of Cydia pomonella. NCBI lineage: Eukaryota > Metazoa > Arthropoda > Insecta > Lepidoptera > Tortricidae > Cydia > Cydia pomonella. Next base: position 2,331,923 of record NC_084705.1, on the reverse strand, counting down.
ACTTGTGAATTCGTACGAAAGTGTGACAGGGAGGCAACACGTCGAACGTGGTTCGCGGTAGGCCCTCAGGCCTAAGTACGCTCTTTTCTTGAAGGTCGGATCGGTCCGGAAATACCGCAAGCGAAGCAGTTTAGCTATTACTTAGTGTAGTTAAAAAAGTAAAGTTGGTTTAGTTTAATTATTACCTACTTGTCTCTATTTAATTTTCTGTAAATGGTTTACGGCAAATCTACTTTAGTTACTCTACATATTTATTTCTTAATAGCTTTACAGTTTTTTGTTTTCTTACTCGTATAGAGTTAGACCAAGTTAAGTCTGCAACGATTTTGATAGCACACGCAGTGCAAGTGTTATGAGGAAAGAGAATTGCCTCGTAGCTCTGCAGAGTGCGGGCCAGCTCCAACCCTGTCCTGAGGGCCTACCGCGAATCACGTTCGACGTGTTGCCTCTCTGTCGCACTTGTAAATTCGTACGTAAGCGTGACAGGGAGGCAACACGTCGAACGTGGTTCGCGGCCCTCTGGCTACAGTAGCGGGCCGATACGATTCACCTATTGTGCGACATTTTGAGTTTATCATGGCCGCTACCATGTAATTGTTTTTTTTGCTGTACTGTTTTGTTTTTGTTCTATTAACAACTAATCTCAAATGTTACTAACTATTATGGACCATAGTCTATTGAAATAAATAAATTGAAATTGAATTGTTATTTATATGTCATCATTTCATAGAAGTTTGACTTATACAATAATACTTGATCTGCGTGTGCTATTAAAATTTCTGCAGACTTGTCTTGGTCTGACGCTACCGCACCAATTGACTTTAAATTATCGGCAAATTATAGCGACATACCGCTAGCACATCGGAGCGACGAGCCAATCGCGTCCAGTGTGCCAGACGCTTGGCACACTGGCTTGACGCTCCGATGTGCTAGCGGGATCTCACTATAATACGCGTATAGCCTTGTCTCGCTCAAACATCGGAGCGACGTGCGAATCGGATCCAGTGTGCCATCCGCTGTACTAGCACTGTTAGTGCTTGAAAAAAAAGACTTACGTCCTTATTCATAGAACTTTACAAACCTCAATTATTTATACAATACAAATACACAAGTCAAAATGACAGATAAGGACAAGCGATTAATAGGTAGTCCTCAATGATTCATTGAGGCTGTGAATAATAAAATCTAAGTGTAAAAAAAACCTTAGTTAAGAGAATAGGCCACGGCCGCCCCAAAACCGCCTTTTCATACAAACTAAACCCTCATTTTCCTTTCAGAACATTAATAATAATAATTTTCCTCTCAGAATATTAAAATTATCAAAAATAATTTGACCCGGTTTGTTGTATAGTAACCACTGTTATGCCCCTCATCATCCTCGCGCTCTATCCCGGCTTTTTGCCACGACTCATTAGAACCTGGGGTCCGCTTGGCAACTAATTCCAAGAATTGGCGTCGAAACTAGATTTTTCGATAGCGACTGCCATCTAATCTGTGTGAGACAATATGAATAGAAGGGGTCCTGGTCCTGACCGTGTCTCCACATTAAAACAATAGAGGTAATTAACTATGTGTCGAATCGCGTTGTGGCGTTAGGGGTCGTCCTAATACAACGCGACTACGCGATTATCGCAAGTTCGCGCGCATTTTACTCGCGCGAACGCGAAACATATTGAACTCGAAGAGGTGTCCTAATTGGTGGCGCGATTGTCAATTAGGACACATTCGAGTTCAATATGTTTGATCGCGCGTTCGCGCGAATTTGGGATAATCGCGTAGTCGTGTTGTATTACGACGACGCCTTAGAACTGCGCGATTGGCTTGAATTCACCGCTGTACTGGCTCCAGTATTATTGCCCGTAGGGCTCATCCCCAGATATATTTCTATGAATGAGAGTTCAATCCACCCGCAGTAGTACTAATTACTTCAATGTAATTTAAACCAATTTCAAAAGGAATTAAGGTTGCGTTTTTTTTCGTTCGGTTACAAATCAAAAGAAATTCAACCATATTTCCTTTTTGTTGTATCGCGGGCATTAACGTGACGTTTGGATGTCAACTTCAACTGCATTACTGTTGCGACATAGATGTCGCCGCCGCTGTTAATTTCGAAAATTTTAACTTTACAAAAAAAAATTGTTGAAGACCCCTATTCGTTTTGAAAAACCTATCCAACGATACCCCACACTATAGGGTTGAACGAAACTACATCCCCACTTTACGAGCAGTAGCCTAAACAATTTTTTACTTTTTTTGTACGACTTTGTCGGATTGTCAATTTTATATATCCATGCGAAAATGCAGATTTCTAGCACTAATGATCACGGAGCAAAGCCTCGGACAGACATAAGACAGACATGGCGAAACTATAAGGATTCCTAGTTAACTACGGGCATACAGATAATTTTATTACCATTTAAATCTCAAAATTTCGTGACATTTGGTTAAGTTTTGGACGAGGAAACAGTCGAGTACGAAACATCATTTTATGAGATTTATCGCCTAACCTAACGTTGTCCTTATCGCACTAGTTTTAGGAGCCGCTTCCATTAGCGTGACGGATATATTCACGTAATAGTTATTTACGATACAAGTGTGAAAAATAGCGAATTACCTATTCGCACATGTATCGTACAACGTTTTACAGTACATATGACCCTTTAAATTTTCGACATAGTTACATAATGTGCTAATTTACGCACTTGTGCGGAGAATTAGCACCATATCTACTGTCAAATATTTAAATCCTCTTAACGCACTAATATTTTCATCTCAAACTGTCTCAGCATCTTGCTATCGTATTAAACAACAACATTGAAACGTGTACGTGTTTATCAACATCGTAGATTGCTGCGGCGTATGTCGGCACGTTCCTGATGGTTGCCTAGAAGAAATGCTGACAAATATAATGTCCAATTCGGTGCCGTTGCTATATGATTATTGGGAAACATTGAATTGACAATTGAATGAACGAGGATGATAATATGTCAGGTTTGTACATACAAACGTAATATCCATATTTCTCTTGGATATTTAACATTATAGAATTAGTAGATTGTTAACTAAGGTATGAAAGGCACTCATTTGACTCGAGGTAAGCCAATAATCCGAGGCAGAAATGATACCTTTCACCCGAGTTAAACATACTACTTTTTATTTCAAATACGAGGAAAGTAAAATTTAAATAAAACATGAAGTATAAACTTTTATAGTATTTCTTAAGGATACTTTTAATTAACAAATTAGGTAAAATTATCGCTATTTATTGAATGGAGAGTTTAATATCAGAATTGAAAATGTAAAATATCCATTTGAAACCTAAATTTTAATTGCTTATCGTAAAAAAGAAATTAAATAAACGTTCTTGTGAAGTAAAATACTCTAGAGCAGAAACGTGTCACGTTCTGCACACTTCATAGAACAACAATGTCTCCCTTTATTTTTCACTGCTGACTATATATTATTATTATTTTATTATTATAGGACATTATCACACAAATTGACTAAGCCCCACAGTAAGTTCAATATTAAAAACGGTATTTATAAATATTTATATATTATATATATCGTTGTCTAAGTACCCTCAACACACGCCTTATTGAGCTTACTGTGGGACTTAGTCAATTTGTGTAGTAATGTCCTACATATAATATTTATATATTTTATTTATAATTACTTAAATACATAGAAAACACCCATAACTCAGGAACAAATATCCACGCTCATCACACGAATAAATGCCCTTACCAGGATTTGAACCCGGGACCACTGTTGTACACGTGCGAATAGGTAGTTCGCAATTCGTGTCGATTTAAAACACGACCGAAGGGAGTTTTTAGAGAATTTCTTTTTTTTTTTTATATACCACGAAGGTGTCAAACAAGCATTCGGCCCGCCTGATGGTAAGCAGTCACCGCAGCCTATGGGTGCAACTCCAGAGGTGTTACATACCTAATTCGATTTACCGATTTCGTTGAAAACAAAATTGCAAAAAAGCCAAAGTGACCAAGTGGTCAAAAAACCTAGAAATTGGTGTGACATAATTAATGGATGACCTCTAAGCTTAGAATCGGGTCCAATGACCTCGCCACTAATAGTAATAACACATTACATCCCCATTTGAAGCGCAAGTAACTTGAGATACAACTCATTATATAAAGTGCTTGAAGAAAATTAATTTCTGTAGTAATAATAGCATGTCTTGTTTTTATAAACAGCTTTTTCTGTAAGGGGCGTAGTGAGAACAAGTTTTACGGGGAACATGGAAGGCCTTCCATGCCTAGTCGTTAGTGACTCTGCCTATGAAGCAGGTCCCAGGATCGAATTTATTTGTGTATGTTTTTTTTTTTATGTAATAGGCTGCAAACGAGCAGACGAGCCGCCTGATGGGAAGCAGTCATCGCCGCCCATGGACATAAGCAACATCGGAGGAGCCACTTATGCGTTGCCAACCTTTGAGGACCCTAAAAACCTGCTTCTTGAAGAACCCCATGTCATAGCGCAAGGGAAACACCTCAGAAGGTAGCTCATTCCACAACTTGCACGTTCTGGGAAAAAACGAGCGAGATGCCCGCTTGTTCTTGGTTTGCCACGTGTCGAGAAAGTGAGGATGAACTTTGTTTCTTTGGCGGGAGGTGCGGTGATAAAAACGTGTTACCACGGATATTTTTTCTTGACTTATGGATGTTTTCTATTGTAACTAATTATTAATCAATTATATCTGTCGTCTAGTACTCGCAATCCGAGCCTTTATTGAGCTTACTGTGGGACTAAGTCAAGTTGTGTAAGATTGACTTATTTTTTAGGGTTCCGTGCCTGAAAAGGAAAAAACGGAACCCTCATAGATAGGGTTGCCATAATTGGTGGAGGTATCCAGTTAAATGATGTGGAAAGTCTATTTATATTACAAAAAAAATGTGTTCGAATCCTGGCTAGCAAAAATATTATGGAAAGTTTTATGACGCACTTCATCGACCTAAAAATACTTATTTAACATCAATTTACATTTTGGAAACGTGTAAGTCTGTAAAAAAATACCCTCAATTTTATACGAAACATTCAGATATACCCCGACGTTACACCAGCAGGTTTCAAAATAAGCTGGTGCAGGTTATCCCCTCAAAACTAAAACTACATTCAAAAAGTTCTAACTCTATGGCAATAAAAATATTCAACAAAATGAATAACGAAATAAATAACTAAAAGATCATCTCATGAAAAAAGCTTATTATACAATACACGTCCATAACTTATTGTATCGTAATGTACTATTATTTCATTTTGCAACATGGGTTCACCAATGGCCAAGTGTGTCTGTGGTAACTTACCAGCAGAATCCAGCGCAGTCTCATAGTCAGCCACTTCTTGTTGTCCATCCTGCTCGCTCACTCTGTGCGTCGCTTGGAAAGAAAGAGAAATAAGACATTAATTTAGTTATAAGCTAACAAATCGATAGAGTATTTTTATGCCAAATATTTACAGTTGTCTACACTCAAAGGGCTTACCGCGATCACTGAAGTTGGCGAATTGCGGGCATCTTTCTCTTTTACTCCAACCAAGGAGTAGTTAGACTGATAGAGAAAGATACCTGCATTTTGCGAACTTCTGTGTTCGCGGCAGGTGGCATTTGGCGTGGTTTCTTTTTTAAAATATTTTGTGCAATTTTCTAAAATGTGAAAAAATGGCCTAACTTTTGTAATGAATCATTTCTTTCTCAAAAATTACATATTTGATACGAGCTTTATTAGACTGTACTTTTATTTCAACAGGAAACTAATACTCATTAAGACAATTGTAACAAACCCAACCAATATTAGTTTGCGTTGTTTTAACAGGGTTCCTAGGCCTCGTCTGGTGTCCACCATGAGATCAGCTCGATGGTTCCATAATAATTGTATTGTCACCCAACTTTAATAATAGTATGTACGTGATGTGATGTATCATTCGGCTAAATCGAATAATGGGAAGTGGTTCTAATTTAGCTTGCAAGATATGACCCGAACAAATATATTACTAGTGGGTCTGTGAGCTGTAGACCTCGCGTTTAGGGTTACCAGACGCGAGGCGTTAGGAATGTTGGCCGTTTTTCAGGAATGCGGACATGTTAGTAATAACACATATTGAATGAATCAATACATCCCTATCGCTAGGGACACCCCCCCCCCCCCCCCCCCTAAATTATAAAATATTTGGTAACCCTACTCGCGTGTTAAGCTTGGAAAATGTAAAAGTGAAATGAGTCGTTAGTGCCATAGACGCTTTTGGCGCATAAGTCATTTATGCCAATTCCCGTATTTTGAAAAAATTCTAAAAATGGATCGAAAAAAACTATTTCATCATAGAATCTGGTCACAAAATTTCACGAGAATCGGTTAAAAAATTGCGACTTGTAGAGAATATCCGGATATACGAAAGCAAAGTGTCCGAGTTCAAACGTAGACCTTCGCTAACGCTTTGATCAACAAACAAACATTGCAAGTAAATTATAATAAGCTTGTAAAAAGTGCGCCAGAAAGAGTAATTTGACTTTTGCGGTTTATTTATAATTATATTGCGGTGGGATTGCGGCGTAGGCAATTGAGATTACTGCCTTATGGAGTTACATCTAATACATTTTATAAGTTATTGTTAAGTTTATTTTCTTAGTTTAAATCCTTCTCATAAATATTTTCACAGCTTTCTTTTAATTCCCAGAATTTGCCATTTTGTTTGATGTATATGATATGTTTTCCAAAACGTTTATTTTTAATTTTCTCGTTTTTCCCCCAAAAGCGGTCCCTATGTATAAATTCATTTATGTAAGTTACTTGTCCATCTTTGGGTCACAGATTTACATATGCGTACCAAATTTCAACTAAATTTGTCCAGTAGTTTCGGAGCAAATAGGCTGTGACAGACGGACAGACAGACAGACGCACGAGTGATCCTTATAAGGGTTCCTTTTTTTCCTTTTGAGGTACGGAACCCTAAAAATGTCTTAATTGAGATTTTTTCTTAAACCGTCGTTAGTGTCACTATTTCATTCTGAATATCACTAACGAAATATATTCGAACGATATAAAGCTTGATAATAGATTTCTGTGATCCCCGTGTAGCTCTTTAGAGCATCCGCTAGATGGCGCGGTTACACGGATCGGGTGGCTTAACGAAAAATAGTATATTGAAATTATATCCCGAGAATTATGTTTATCTGGTATAATCCAAACCCATGTTATAAGGGTTCAAAAAACGACGAAGCGCTTTGAGAAAAGGTAGGTGCCCTTGCGCTTCGGACGGCGCAGACGCGTGCGACGGGTTTTACCTACAAGGGTGCCTTCTAAGTGGCTTAACGAAAAATAGTATATTGACTTTATATCCCGAGAATTTTGTTTATCTGGTATAATCCAAACCCATGTTATAAGGGTTCAAAAAACGACGAAGCGCTTTGAGAAAAGGTAGGTGCCTTTGCGCTTCGGACGGCACGGACGCGTGCGACGGGTGTAACCTACAAGGGTGCCTTCTAAGTGGCTTAACGAAAAATAGTATATTGACATTATATCACGAGAATTCTGTTTATCTGGTAAGTCTCCAAGTTATGAGGGTTCAAAAACGACGAAGCGCTTTGAGAAAAGGTAGGTGCCCTTGCGCTTCGCTTTGCTCGTCTTGGCGGGGGCACTACTGTGCCGTCCCACACGCGCGGACGCGTGTTACGGATTTTACCTGCAATGACACCCGCGTGCGTGCACCCGCGCTAGCTAGCGGACGCCCTTTAAAGTACATTGCGGCTGCTCTAGTTTCCCAAAAATTTCATTTACGTAGAATGTTCGTTGCCCTTAGAAATTAGAAAATCTGAAGTTTTATAAATTTTAACCCGTTACCGCATATGCAACCATATATGGCAGGTACAATATTCAACTCATTGACAGCTATTAAAGTTCAAATTTAAACATATTATTTTTATGACATACGTTAACGGATTAAGACGGTTCTTTCTTACATTAGATTTTCGTTACATTACGTTATATGGACCATCGACTGAATTTATCATACTGTGTAGTTATAGTAATGTATGGAACACTTATCGCATGCAAATTTTTGAACCGAGGGAAGAAGAGCTTTGCGATCCTAGCAAAATAACGGTACTTTTTCCATGAAATTCCGTTTCGGGATAAATCGTTTTCCATTAACTAAATCTTAACTAATCACTTTGATTTTGATGTCGATCGCTTCAGCACAGTATATTCAAGGTTTATAGGTATAGCTTTAAAAAAAAAATGCTTTGTAAATAAATAAATAAATTAAAACCTATAAACGTATTAGCTTTTTATTGTGTAAATAACACACAAAAAAATCATGGAGAATTGAAAATATTTAGAAGTGGAAAAAGGCCTTGTATGAATGTGATGAAGAGGCCCAAACCGTGGAACACTTTGTCCAGCGCTGTCCTCTGCGTTCATACTCTGGACCACCGTAAGACCTGCTACATCTCACAACCCATGCAGCTGCATGGATGAACACACTGAATGTTGACATCTGACTTTACAATTATGTTGTCATTTTTAATTATATTTTAATTGATTGCCTATATTGTATCTACTTGTGCCATACGAATAAATAAAAATAAGTGGAAAACTCTTTCCTCTTCTTATATTTACGATTACGTGGTATTCCCTCTTAAGTGGGTTTGAATTTTTTTACAAGCTTTAATTTGCAATTTAACTTGCAATTTTGTTTGGGCCATATCTTGCAAGCTAAACTAGACCCAATTCCCATTGTTCGCTTGAGCTGAAATTCACATACATATGTGTGTTAGGTGGTTGACAATACAATATAATGGTACCATGGAGCTGATCTGATGATGGACACAGGAGTTGGCCATAGGAACTCTATGATAAAACAATGTTGGAGATGTTTCGATGAAAAAAAAAAATTATTTCCATTTTACGTTGCAGCCACAGGATAATTCCTTTTACAGTAAAGGTTTAAAATCTTAATGTTAAAGCCTAAGATTAACGATGGTCTCCACACTACGCAAAGCCTATATCGTGGTTACCAGTTTAAAGATATTTAAATGTAACAATTTTAACACTAAACATTTTTTTTTACCTGCATTTTTCTTTTTTTTGTATGAGTACCTATTAGTTGCCTGTTGAAAGAAAAGTACAGTCAGCAATAAAAGCTTGTATCAAGAATGTTAGGACAAAAAACTAATTCCTTTAACGACTATTCCTTTAATGATGGTATATTAGTTTCAGAGGGCCTACCGCGAAAACCGAAATTCGAAAATTGCAGGAATCTTTCTCTATTACTCTAACGAAGTAATTAGAGTGTCAGAGAAAGATGCGAACTTTGACTTTCGCGGTTATGGCCCAGATTCTGGAAACAGAGCCGCAAGTTAGACAGAAATTTTGGACCCGGGTGCGTCCTTAATCTACGTCCACAAGAGAGGTATGGGCATAGTGAATGTCATCTTGCTTTGTGTGGTAGGGCACAGCACAGCGGATGTCATTCCAGATCTAGAGCAGAGCCCAACTGGGGAAGTACCTCCACCTTACAGAAAACCGCAGCCAAATAACACTAGACCCTATTCATAGTGTTGTGTTCCTGCCGGTGAGTAAGGTTTGCCAGAGCTCAACGAGGGGGGGGGGGGGGGGGTGTTAGGGTCGGCAACGCGCATGTAACTCCTCTTAAGTTGCAGGCGTACATAAGCTACGGAGACTGCTTACCATCAGGCGGGCCGTATGCTTGTTTGCCACCGACGTAGTATATTAAAAAAAACTATCTTCCTACGTCCCACCGTACATTTTTTCTTATTTTTAATTTGAACCTTGCCACATAGTAAATTGGGATAAATTTCGTTTGTTTGAGAAAGCAATGAAATAGAAGAAATGCAACTTTATGTGGTTTATGACAGGTCTTTATTACGTTGAAACAGAGTACGTGCACATTGTAATTAGGGTTGCCAACCGTCCCGCAATACGGGGGACGTCCCGTTTCTGGAGCCCTAAAGTATGCGTCCCGCAAAAGGTCCGTGCGGGACGCCGATTGTCCCGTTTTCTGTCTAGACTAGATTATAAGCAATGAAACGGAGGTTGCATCAGCGCGTGACTTTAATTTGAAGTCTTCAGGGATTGAACCGATCTATATTAACCAATTTTCTTTAATGTTTATGTCATAAAATGTATAGTATATGCTAGTGTGCTATCAATGTTTAGAAAGTTACCTTGGTTGAATTTTTCATGCCTTTCAAGACGTTGAAGGCAAATAGGTATACCGTTTCCCAGTTAGGCCGGGTGAAGGAGTCCCGCATTGTATACCCAAGTCCCGCAAATTGATCGCAAATGTACCGCAAAACTGCATTTAGGTTGGCAACCCTAACTGTAATGCACGTAGGGTATAAAAAAGCAACACAACCCCACCGAGATTAGGCTAGCATTATTGTTGATGATTTTAGAAAGAAAAGCTGACGAATGATTTTTCTTCAATAAGTGCATTTGTTTTTGCCTTTATGATAAATAAGTAGGTATATTTTACACGTTCTTTTATTGAAAAAGGCAGGCACCCCAATGCTTCTTATTACGCTAAAAATGATTTTCGTAATTTTTTTTTATACTACGTCGGTGGCAAACAAGTATACGGCCCGCCTGATGGTAAGCAGTCTCCGTAGCCTATGTACGCCTGCAACTCCAGAGGAGTTACATGCGCGTTGCCGACCGTAACCCCGCCGTCGTTGAGCTCTGGCAACCTTACTCACCGACAGGAACATAACACTATGAGTAGGGTCTAGTGTTATTTGGCTGCTGTTTTCTGTAAGGTGGAGGTACTTCCCCAGTTGAGCTCTGCTCTAGATCTGAAATGACATCCACTGGCTGTGCCCTACCACACAAGGCGAGATGAAATTCACAATGCCCATACCTCTCTTTTGGACGTAGTTTTGGACGGAGTCTTTAAAAAGTATATATTTTTTAAATATATTTATACTTTTCTGTTCTTTGAACTGGCAATTTAAATGAGTTGTTTTTTTGCGGCTATCACCTAATTATGATTCTATTTTAGTAAACATTATTTAACTTTAAAGAGTTATCGATGTACGCTGAAACTACAGTACTGTATCTTGCGAAAAAAATAGCGATTTAACTATAAAACTATTGTTATATTAACGGTATGCAAAAACCAAAAATAAAAATTTTTAACACAATTTTTTTTAAGTTTAAACTTTTTAGACTGCTACGGCGTGTGGTGACTATATAAAATACCGATTAATTATTGGTTATACATATAGGTATTACGTCTATTCGATAATTGAAGCTTTAATTCAATTAATTTTATCGGCGCTAAACTACTGTCACGAGTGTTGGGTATAAATTGATCAATTTCGATTTAGAGTCTGTGCGGAAAGAGAAGAGTCGTGAAATGTACATTCCACGACTCTTCTCTTTCCGAACAGACTCTAGTAACTATAAAAGTATCAATTTTTTGCCATATGTGTCATCTAATTCCAGTGCACTATGCAATACTTACTATCATAATAATTTCTGCTACGTCTATATATTTTTTTATTTATAAGCATTTGCAAATAAGTAGGTAAGTATTAATCATAGTTTTAAATTATAGGTATTTTAGTTAAAATTCGATAAAACTGATTTATTACAGTAAAAATACAAAAAAAAAAGTTTAATGGGTTTACCTCAAATATAAACTATAATCTAATGTGTTTTTCTTTTCTTTTAATCCCTCATATTTATTGCAAATAAAAACTGGCTTAAAGGCCTCGCATCCAGGTCGTAATAAAAAAAAAAAATAGTCGCAAAAATAATCCCTAACTCAAATAAATAAATAAAAAACACTCACGACTCCCAATCGGCGCTGTTTTGCACACCATAATTCCAATTTCAAAATCACAACACTTTACCGACACACCATCGAATTCGAAATTCAAAAATCCAGTATGGCCGCGTCGTGCAGCGGCGCCCGCGACCGTGGCAATGGCAGACGGAAGAAAGGTTAGAACTGGCTGGTGTTCGTGGTGTGCGTGAGTCGAGTTGGCGAGTGGACCAGTGTAATGTGGGTCAGAGATGTGAGCTGTGTTTATATGAGTTGAAGACTGGAGATACCTGGTTCTTCTCAAGTTCGACTCGTTCTTGAGCCCAAGCGAGCTAGAGGTGTGCAGGTAATGTGTACTAAGGTTTAGCATAGTTAATTAATTAGGTACTCTAATAATAATGAGATTTTGAGTTCAATCATTTGATTTACTATCGTTTTTATGCGTTTGGTATTTTCTGCTATGGTGCCATTTCATTTGACATAATTTTTTGATTTAGGTAAATATTGTATTTAATTCATGTGTAAACTAGGTATTATATTTTAAATAATATTTCGTTTGTACCTATTGTACTTAAATAAAGTACTTACATCTAATTTATTTTCTGTTTTTAATATTTTATAATTATTTTGTAAATTAATTGTTCTTACGATATTTTTTTGGCTTTACATTATTTTATTAGCATGAGCGACTATCGGAATATTTTTCAAGTTGTTATTATATATAGAAAAAAAAAAACAAAATGGATAAAATTAAAGCGAAAAATTATACCATAAGTGATAAGGACACTTTTTAAATGTTAGTTCCATATTCCACTTGTAGTCGATCATGTATTATGGGGAAGTGTTATTTCATATAATAGTTTACGAAGGTTCCATATATGTTAATATTTACAAGATTTAAGTAAATCGTAAAGTATATTTAAGACTATAATTATTGGCGCCTACGCGGTAAAGCCACAATACAATTATCAAGTACAATGACTACAATGATTACCAACAAAAACATGAGAAGTTTAGTTTAGCGGGTTCGTCTTTGAGTACGCGCTGTAGCTACTTACGAGCTTAGAAATAAAACTAAAATTGGAAAATGTCACTATCGCATATCTCTTTGAGTCGTCAGCCAGTGACTGACCCAATGAATTTTTCGACTTTTCATTTATTTCTAAGTGTAAGGCCTGAGTGGACGCTCAAAGCGGAGCATTCGGCGGGGCGTGCAGCGTGGCGTCGGGCTCTCAAGTGATTTGAGCAGCGTGCACTAAGGCCGCTCCTATGCGTTTGCATTTGTTTCACATGCACGCTGCACGGCCCGCTCCGCTGCACGCCCAACTCGAGTGTCCACTCAGGCCTTACAAGCTTTATGGCATCGTTTGCAGACGTTCCTGCTTAATACAAAAAATAATAATTAAAAAACATACGAGTACAAGTAATTTCTTAGTAACTTGAATTTTATGCTCAAGTGGTAGTCTGCAGGTTGGTAAAGTCAGCAAAACTATTAGCTTAGCACACTGCATATCAAAATGAGGTGCTAAGCTAATAGTTTTGCTCACTGTACATAGTAGAACCAGTGGGGGATACCCTAAGGGTAGTTTTTAGATGAACTGATTGAACTGGACTGGAGGGCACAGTCAGAGAAGTGATAAAAGGCCCCAAATAATATCATCATCAGAGGCATTACAGCCGAGGGTGGGCCTTAGCCTGGTCAAGCAAATATCTCCAGTCTGATCTATTCGTGGCTTTCCTTCTCTAACTTGTCACTCCTAAGGTCCTGATATCTTGGTATACGCCATTCAACCATCTGAGCTTGGGCCTGCCTAGACCTCTGCGGCTCTCCGGTCGGCCATGTAGAAGGCGTTTGGGTACTTTGACCTCGACCATCCGTAACACGTGCCCTGCTCCCTAAATGCCTCAAACAACAGTTGCGAACCTTTGGATGAGGGCAGCTCAAGACCGATTAGAAGATTCTTAGTGAGATCTTTTGGATGATATGGTGATCTACTTCATATATTAATCAACGTTTTGTTTTACCACCCGATTAGGTAAGGAAGTCAAAATACTGTTTTATTTCACCGTTATAAGAGGGCCTACCGCGAACCACGTTCGACGTGTCACCTCCCTGTCACACTTACGTACGAATTTACAAGTGCGACAGAGAGGCAACACGTCGAACGTGCTTCGCGGTAGGCCCTCAGGCCACAGGAAAGCTAAGCACAGAAGCGACATGTAATATAACTGCTAGTCGCACTTTCACTTCTAAGTGGTCATTAAATATTGCAAATTACACGTCAGTGATCACTGATCATACCTCTCCGGGGTCCAGTTTTACGCAATGATCGTACGATCGCATGTTTCAATGTATGGATACATTTTCCCTTTAAGTTATTGCGTATTAATTTAAATGAATTGTCATAACTCTGACAGCTTTTAAAAAAATAGTACGCTTAATATTTTTAACGCGAGCGAATGTTTTTTTTAAAGAACAAATCTTCATTCAAAGTCGGTAGATAATGTGGCCTCTAACACCCGTATCATAAACACGAATCGATTAATAGTCGGACCAAGATAAGTTGGCAGCGATTTTGACAACGCAAGACAGACAGTGCAAGTGTTGTTTTAAACGTCAATCTTCTATCAAATTATGACGTTTACTTAACACTTGCACATACTGGGCTATGAAGATCATTGCCAACGTAGCTTCGCTAAAATTGGCTCAGTAGTTTTTACACTAAGGTGAAACACTCAATACAAAAACACATTTACGAATAATTTTAGCAGTCTACTATTTTAGTAGTCGTATATTACTGCTAAAATCACTACCTTTTCCCGTAGTTAGTCGTAAAAATATACTAGCCTGGAATATCTATACATTTATGGTCTTATCTATTTTACAGTACATATGGTGCTACTTTACCGCACTAGTGCGAAAGTTAGCATATTACGTTACTGTGTCGAACATTTAAAGGGCCATATGTACTGTAAAACGTTGTACGATACATGTGCGAATAGGTAATTCACAACTCGTGTCGATTTAAAACACTCCCTTCGGTCGTGTTTTAATTTATCGCCACTCGTTTCGAATTTCCTATTTTTCACACTTGTATCGTAATGTACTATTATGTGTGAGCTTGATAATTCAATTTCAAATAAATAAATAAAATATATAACAATAAAATAACCTTTATCACTGAGATAGGGTTCAGTAATTTTTAACATTAGATTATATCTCGCAACTCAATTTGCCTCCTGGCCAAGGCCTCCTCTAAATCTCTCCAGTGGGTCCTGTCCATAGCCGGTCCTGTCTCTGTTCCAGTGGACCACTAATGTTAAAAAGAACTACCCACTTAGGGCAGCACGTATTGCAACCCTATGAGGTACAGAACATTACGGCCCAAATAATCTGGAATTTCCTGGATTCAACGGGCATTAGTAATGAACTTTAAAGGGTCAAAATATGTCACTGCTTGGTCAACGTGGCTCAAAGGCTCACGTCTTCCCACCTGCAGAACTGTGGACCCTTCTTGAGACTATATAAATAAATAAATAATAATAAATAAATAAATATTATAGGACATTATTACACAAATTGACTAAGTCCCACAGTAAGCTCAATAAGGCTTGTGTTGAGGGTACTTAGAAAACGATATATATAATATATAAATATTTATTAATACTTAAATACATAGAAAACACCCATGACTCAGGAACAAATATCCATGCTCATCACACGAATAAATGCCCTTACCAGGATTTGAACCCGGGACCATCAGCTTCGTAGGCAGGGTCACTACCCACTAGGCCAACCGGTCGTCAAAACTAAACTAAACTATCCTCTAGGGTACCACTTTGTATGTAATTTCTTTGCTCCAATTTCAATTTCAAATATTTTAAATTACTTTACAACTTCAGCAATTAAAAACATGGATACTTTCTAGCTTCTTTCGAGAAAATATCATTGAATAAGTAAGCCCTGTATGAACATAGGCTTCTTTATTTTTTGGAGTAATAAATTTGTTTTTATTTTTAAAATACACAGAAATTCTACACATATTCCTAAGTCTATTATCACTGAATTAAGCGAGCGTAATCGTCACTCAAGTTGACAGTTACTGTCTGATTTGACAGCTAAATGTTGGACGAAACTGTCAAAAACATGCGCGCGTACGCAAGCGTGCTTTAGTTGAACAACGAAGGGTTCCTTCTATGGATTTTTTTTAGCTTTTTTATTTCAATTTGGGTAAATTGTGTGAATGTTTATTATAATGCCTTTAAGCATGTAGTACTTGCCTTTAAGCACAAAACTTTTGGTTTTTGTGTTTTTTTAAACCTTTGCATTTAATTTGGTTTCTTGTTTACGTTTTTTTAGACAGATTCTTGTAATTTCGGACGATAGAGTTCTAATGATTAATGCCATAACTCATATACTTTTATCGTCCATATTTTGCAAAATAGCATTTTCAAATGGTAATCTAGATTTATTTAAGACACGAACGATATTTATCCCGAGACTAAATTCACTATAATTTTATAAGTGCCTACAGATAATATTTTGCACTGGCATGCGTTCCTTGTATTTCTGTCTATGGCCGTATCCCCAGATTTTCCATAAACCAGTATATCATAGCTCCTCGGCGCTTCGAAAAGTAAAAAAGCAACCTTCTTAGAACTCGGTTAGCGCCATAAAAATTATTTGCTTACATACCTGAGCATACCGCGAAGCACGAAGTTTTGCCTCTCTGTTGCACTTGTGATTTTTTACGTAAGTGCGACAATAAGGTAAAACTTCGTTCGCAGTTCGCGGTAGGCCTTTTGACACTGGCGCCTGCTCAACGTCTTTATTGTCTATGCATTAAGGGCTAATTTTGATTGGCAAGGACAGCTACAAAAGCAGATAATATTCGGTAAAATAGAGGCAACACTTTCGTCGCTAATCGGTGCAAAGAACCTTTTGTAACTTTTTTTTCGTTGCGTCCAGGAATCGTGCCCATTCTATTTTTTTTATTGATGTGGTGTTTCTGTAATATTAATTGCCGGTCGATACAATTGAAATTCCCATGGGAATAGGGCATAGCGATTCATTGATTCATTTTTGTCAATCAGTTTTGATTTTTATCCAGTCTTCAAGGCTTCAATCTTCGATTTGGATTTGGAGTCGGAAGTAGTAATTTCTAAAAGAATAAAACTTTGAGAGAATTTTGTCAAATATACATTTTCGATACACAAGCTACCCTCATCGATTGTATTTTTTGAAAAAAAAAAAACTACTTACATCTAGAAATGTAGGCGTTATTTCCGTACCTACGACCTTTAAACCTTTAAGAAAAGAGCGCACTCCTGTCTGTAAGGTCGGAAACGCACTTACAACCCCTCTGGGTGTCCATGAGCGAGGGTAATCGCTTACCATAATGCGGTTCGTTTGCTTCCTTTTACATAATAAATTGATTGTATGCATATTTTATTTTCTATATTTCATTATGTCGGTCAGCAAGTCACCATCATTCGACAAGAGAAACATTTTTTCCACTAACACAGCTTTTTAACAACAAATTATCATAATTTATAGTATTTATAAACATGTGAATAATTTATTTAGAAAAAATACAAGAACACGGAACCCTAAAACGTATTTTTAGATTCAAATTGCACTCAATTATTTGCAAAAATTGTTGAACTAATTTTGAGAGTCTATTTCGGGTAGTAATTCGCGAAATAACGTTTTTTAAATGTATTTTGTGTCACATACATATTTACGAACACAAAAGTTTTACTACTTCATTATCAGTATGGCAGTAGTTGTGAGACTTTCCCAGCAGGCGGGAGACTTGAATCTTTTATTATAAGATGAAATATTTATTTTATAGTAATACAGTGAAACCTGTATAGCTCAGATGGCCGGCTCTTTATCATTTGTCACCATGGCTGTCACGTTCTAACAAGTATGTAAGCGCGAAAGTGACGGGCATAGTGACAAGTGATAAAAATGGAACTATACTGCCATCGCTGGATAAGTGGGACATTAAGGGACGAGTGAATTTGTCTCCCTTAAAGAGGTATTCCACTTATTCATTTTCACCACACCAACTGGTAAAGGCCCACTTGGTTGTTCAAAAAGGAATGAGAAAGTTTCATTTTATCCACATGTGGGGCAAAGTAATCGGATGCAAAATTTTGAATTGTTTCCTTATGTTAGCTAGTAGAATTGACTTTTAAATGAACATTTTGTACGATGATTATTTTATTACGTTCATTTGGATGTATTTGATTTTTCTGGTATTTCATAGGTAGTAGTTTCCTTGTGTTGGTCTTCTTCTTCTCCCGAGCCTATTTCCCATGTCTCTTGGGGTCGGCCCTCCTAGTCCTAAGACGCCATTCTGGGCGTTTTTGTGCAATTTCGGGTTTTAAATCCGTCGTCTTCATGTCCTTGGAAATGGTTCCCATCCAGGTCGTCGGACGGCGACCTGGACCTCTTTTTGGTTCTTCGATTTCCATGACGACCCTTGTCATGTGCTCTTTATTTCGCCTCATGACATGACCGTACCATCGTAGGCGATTTTCCTGGAGTTTGTCAGTGATACACGCTACTTTAAAAGTTCCCCTTATGTGCTCGTTCCTGACTCTATCTTTGAGCGTTACACCGCCAGACCACCTTAGCATCTTCATTTCTGTGACATGGAGTTTTTGTTCGTCAGATTTTCGCGTGGCCCAGCATTCGGATCCATACATTAAAGCTGGTCTTACTGCTCTCTTATATATGTTTCCTTTGACTTCTATAGGCATCTTTACGTCACACAGAACTCCTGTTAAAGATCTCCACTTTAACCAAGCAGTCGCTTTGCGGTTTTCGATATCTTTGTCAATGGAGGCTGTAGATGTTAGGACAGATCCTAGATATTTAAAGTGATCAACTTGCTTTAATGGAGTGTGGTCAAGGTATGGTTGCTGCATCGCATTGGTAGGTGATACTTTTCCGGAAAAGTTGCAGTACATATATTCAGTTTTGCTTCGACTTACTCGTAGCCCTCTGCGCTCCAGTGCTGTGCACCATACCGTTAAGTCGGTTTGGATTTCTGGCAATGTTTCTGCTATGAGAACTATGTCATCAGCATATAAAAGAGACCAGGGAGCAGGTTTTTGAAGGTCTTCAGTGACATAGTTCATGACTATGTTAAAGAGCAGCGGGCTAAGAGTAGAGCCCTGATGGACCCCTACATTCAACTCAAATTCTGGGCCAATACCAGCCGGACAGAGAGTTTTGGTCTTGATACTGTAGTACATGTCCTTAAGAATTTTGATGTAGTGTTCAGGAACTAGTTGTACTCGTAACGCTTGCCATATTAGCTCTCTTGGGACACGATCGAATGCCTTTTCGAGATCTATAAAGACTAGATGGAGGTCCTTTTTCAGCCCCTTGTATTTCTCAAGAAGGATTCGAACAGTATGGATAGCGTCTATCGTGCCTACTCCACTAGTGAAGCCGCATTGATTTGATGTAACTGTAGTTAGTTTTAATAATCGTTTAGCAATTACGCTCTCCCAGATCTTTAACACGTGTGAGGTTAGCTTGATGGCACGATAATTTCCACATTCAGCTACATCCCCCTTACCTTTATAGAATGGAACTAGATTACTTTGTCTCCAGCCATCAGGCATTTTCCCGTGAGTAAGCACAAGATTGAAAAGATTAGTTAACCATGACAAACCTGCGTTACCAGTCATTTTTAGGAGGTCTGATGGTATTTCGTCAGGGCCCGTTGCTTTGCCATTTTTCATTTTAGTGAGCGCAGCTTTCACTTCTTCTTGTGTTATCGATTCTATTGCGCCATGTACTGAAGGCACGCTTGGCATAGGTTCTTGTGGGAACTCTTCGTTTAATAAGTTGTTGTAGTATTCGTGCCATCGGTCGTTTATATCTTTATCGGAAGTCAGCAGTGATCCTGTGGAGTCTCTTATGTATTTGTTATGTTTGATATCTTTAGTTTGTGTGTTCCTAAATTTTGCAATTTTAAATATTTCTTTATCTGAGCCTGCTTTTTCCAATTTGCTGTACTCGTTCTCTTTGGCTGCAGCTCGTGAGCATGCCACCATCCTTTTGGCAAGTTTCTTAGCTTTAATATATCTTTGGTGGTCACACTCGTCTTTTGAAGCTTGCCAGGTCTTAAAACACAACTTTTTCTTCCGTAAGAATGACTTTACATCCTCGTTCCACCAGTTAGGATCTTTATTTGGTTTCAGTTTACCCATGCTAATACCAAGTACCTCTTTGGCTGCGTTTGCTGTGTGACTCTGGAAGTCGTTCCATGCAGTGTTGACATCTTTTCCTACTGTGGCATGAGTATCTAAGAAGTCTGCTATGTTTGATGCCAGGGTTCTTCCTTGAGGTTTTTGAAGATTATACCACTTTATTCTTGGTGTAGCTTTCCTTCTGTAGGTGGTGTTCCATGACGGCATATTCAGACACGCTACTAACATTCGGTGTTGTGTGGTGAGGGGCTCACCTGGTATAATCTTACAATCCTTGAAGTACTTTCGAATGGTATTATTACATAGGATGTAGTCGATTTGGGAAGCATTTGCGCCACTCTTGTAGGTGATTAGATGCTCATCTTTTTTCTTAAAGTATGTGTTCATTATTGGCATGTCGAAAATAGTTGCCATCTCCAGAATATCCTGCCCTTGTGCATTCTGAGTGCCATATCCGTAGTTTCCATGGATTTTGCATCCTGATGGGGCCTGGTTGCCTACATGACCGTTTAAATCACCCGCCATAATCGTGTTTTCAGTGGCAGGTATACTCTGAAGGACGTCCTGCAGCTCTTGCCAAAAACAACTCTTCTCGTCGCTTGTGCAGCCTGTCTGGGGAGCATATGTTGAGATAATATTTAGACATGGTTGTTTGTCCAGCGCTAGTTTTACTAACATTACTCTGTCACTGTATCGCTCCACGGATACGATGCGTTGTTTTAGTTGGTTGTCTAAGACAATGCCTACGCCATTTCGAGTGTTTGTTGTGCCGTGATAGAGGAGCTGGTAGCCCCGCCCGACGTCCCTGGATTTGGACCCTTTCCACTTAAGCTCTTGTACGCAGCATATGTTTATATTGCGTCTGTATAATACCTCTGCTAATTCTTGGCTGCGTCCGGTTAGAGAACCAAGGTTCCAAGTTGCTATGCGCATTCTGGTAGCACCGCGTCTATTTTCGTCGCTTTTGGGGGACGCCCTAACATTTCTTGCTACTGGATACCTCTGACCGTCGCTTGAGGGGGACGCCCTAGTATTTATATCTCTTATCTTTTGTTGTACTTTCATGATTAGGACTAGGAGAAGTTTTGTGGCTGTGGAGTTTTACGGCCGGTTGCCACCTGACGCCAAGACTGTGATCCTTCCAAAGGACCGCGAGCGCCACCGTTGACCCGTTCAGGGTTCTTCCGCTGCCGCCTCTTTTGAACGCTCCAGCCTAAGCGCCCAGCCCGTCTGCTGCCTCTGCTCCAAGTATGTCGGAGAAGCCAGCCGATGGAGTTTTGTTTACGAAGTGTACTCTTCGGCCTGTTTGGTCCGCGGGAGGTATTTTATTTCCCTCCAGCCCTTAAACTTCTTTGTGTTGGTGTGGTGAAAAATTTTGTGTTTCACTCGGAGGCAAAGTTTGTTTAACCGCTCGTTCTAATATTGATACCCGAGCAAGCGCAAGATTCCAAAATTGAACCACGAGCGTAGCGCTCTTACTAAAGGTTTATATAGCCCTTAATTAAAACTTTTATCTTACTACTAAATTTTTCGTGTTAGTAAGTAAGTTACAACGTTCTTCTATTTCCCCTGTTTCACAATGCGCGTTTATAGTTTGTTTAAATTTTATTGCACAAATTTATAAAAAGAGTACAAATGGCGGACTTAATGCCTTGAGGCATTCTCTACCAGCCAACCATTGGGCTAAACAGAAATAGTTTGGTGCAGGATTGTAAAGAGTTGATATGGAAATAGACACAAGTCGAGACTACTATGATACTATACTTACGCAAATATAAATTTTAAATATACCTACATATATACATATTCAATATACAAGGTGCCCGTGAGCATTACGAGACATTTTAACTAAGTATTCCTGGTAATATTTAGAAAAATGTCATATAAAATTTTCTGAATTAGGCCTAGTTTCAGAGATAATTAAATGTTTTTCAAAATCATTCTTTCGCCATAAGTCGGTACAAAACACATTTTTGACCGCGGATTTTTGATTTTTTTTGATTGCCATTTTGAGGTCTAGTCTGGACATACCTATTGATTGACATCGAAAATTTAAAAAAATGTATTCGAGAGTCTGCCTTCAAATAAAAAAAAACTTTTTACTTAGTTAATTTTAGGTTATGGGATGGGGTTATAAAAAAAGGGAAAAAATATTTTTTAATACAGTTGCTCAAAAAGTGCTACTTTACGTAGCTGTTTAGCGTGCGGAAAGTTGGATTTCGCGAACTAGTGCTTTTTACTTATCCACTTGATCCAATTCATGACTACTTATTGAGGAGTGTTAATGTTAGTTTCCTTTAAAAATCGTAATCAACATAAAAACCAACTGTTAATGTAAAAATAATAAATATAAGCATATTTCATATTTTATTACCTACTTACTTCTTCATCATTATAACACGTTTATTTTTTAATATTGAATATTGAAAAACCCTTCTTAATAAGTTGTCTGAATGGAACGGAATAGCTGCTGGAACGCCTGTCAAAGCAGAGGCGTTTTTTCTTACTGCAAGAATATTTTAAGTTTCCAAAGGCAACATTCGATATTGTTTTCATACAATTTAAATATATGATACACAAATAATCGTAAATAACGATCCTTAGGTAATAATAGTGTAATATTTTATATTTACAATTGTTTCTGTCTTATAGAGCATGCATAAAAAAAGTACTTGTTGTTTTTCTTATTTTTTCGCAACTGTATTAAAAAACGTCGTTCGATACACGTACGGAAATGTCATTCTTCACTCGTCCCGAGTCTAGCCACTCGCCTACGGCTCGTGGCAAGATATTTCGGTACTCGTGAAGTAATGACATACTTTCCGCACTAGCATCGAAATGTACTATTTTTATCGAATTTCACAAAAAGTCATATAACATTTTTTGCTTCTGTTGCCATCAGGAATGCACCGTTAAAATCTCTCGCAATGCTCACGGGCACCTTGTATATAAATAAACATACATATATATAATAATTATGTACCTATTAGTGTGAGATATTTAGTCACGAATATTTTCAAACA
Source organism: Cydia pomonella (assembly GCF_033807575.1). Taxonomy (NCBI): domain Eukaryota; kingdom Metazoa; phylum Arthropoda; class Insecta; order Lepidoptera; family Tortricidae; genus Cydia; species Cydia pomonella. Next base: position 2,308,863 of record NC_084705.1, on the reverse strand, counting down.
AGTGCTTGCTAGCTACAACTTTAGTGTATGTGTGTATAAAATAGTTTAGGCCATTGCCCTAAGCACGGTCGGGTCTATTTATAGAATGGCTTTCATCTAATACAGGCAATATTTAAGGGCTCCTATGGTACCTGCCTTATAAGCACAACTTATAAAACATGGTACCTACAAATTACATCTAAATATTTTTGACGACCGGACTAGCCTATATATATATGCATATGATTTATTTGAATATTAATATTGGGATACATAAAGTAAATGCCTTTACTCTATGAAGAGATCCATGATAAAAAAGTTCTAATTAATTGTGTTGAATTTTTTTGTTATTATTAAAAATTATCGTTTATAAAAATTGCATGCACTTTAATCAAAATATCATTGTTAATCAAATTTTATTAAAGAAATAAAGAGGCTATTTAAAAAATGGGTTACATAAGGTTGGGTACAATATTTTGAATTTATTTTTAGTGTGTAGTGCGTAGTGATCTGGTAGTGACTCTGCCAATGTAGCCGATGGGGTCAGGTTCGAATCGCGGTAAGGGCATTTATTTGTGTGATGAACACAGATATTTGTTCTACGTATCTATCTATATACGTATGTATATCGTAGCCTAGTACCCATATTACTAGCTTTGCTTAGTTTGGGGCTAAGTTGCTCTGTGTAACATTGTCCCCAAATATGTATTTATTAGTCCCCAATCCGCATTGGGCTAGCGTGGGGACTATAGCCCGAGCCCTCTCGCACATGAGAGGAGGACTGTGCCCAGCAGTGGGACGTATATAGGCTGAATTACTTATGTATTTATTTATGTATATAATACAGTGTCGTTGTTGACAAGTAATGGCAACTCACAGCCTAAAACTTTGAATATATAGAATTTAGTTTATTACAGAAAATAAAGTATATCTAGATTGTATTTATGAGGGAAGAATAAGCTTTGCGATCCTAGCGAAATTACGGTATTTTTTCTATGAAATTCCATTTCGGGATAAATCGTTTTCCAGTAACTAAATCTTAAACAAATCACTTTGACTTTGATGTCGATCGCTTCACAATAATATATTTTACAGTACATATGGTGCTACTTTACCGCACGAGTGCGAAAATTAGCATATTACGTTACTGCGTCGAACATTTAAAGGGCCATATGTACTGTAAAACGTTGTACGATACATGTTCGAAAAGGTAATTCGCAACTCGTGTCGATTTAAAACACTCCCTTCGGTCGTGTTTTAATTTATCGCCACTCGTTTCGAATTTCCTATTTGTCGCACTTGTATCGTAATGTACTATTACAGGTTTCGGTAAAAAATAAATTGAAAAATTCATAAAAAGGAAAACCTATAAACCTAGTTTTTAATTGTGTCAATAAGTAAATTATGGAGAAAAGCAAATATTAAGAAGTGGAAAGACGTTCTCTCTTTTTGTTTGGATAATCACGTCGTATACTTCCCTCTTAATATTGGGTCATTACCTATGAAATTGGCGTTTTTGTTCATAAGTATTAGTCATCTCATAGTTTATTTATTTTAATAGTAACTTCGAAGTATTTTTTAATTTCATTAGTGCGCTACATAACAACGATTTTACGTACAATTATTTGCTACTTTTATTGTTTTATGTATTCAGAATACCGCCCTGAAAACAGCTCTTTTCATGTGCTGCCGGCTCGAGTATTTAAATGACTTATATTTTTCTGACGGGACAGATTTAAAAACAATATGAGATAGAAAATGTGCCTTAAAAATGTCCCAGATTACTAGCAAAAATTTGTTTGGTTTGAAAATGCCATCACAAAATAATCCGCAAAATTCATTGCATGAAAAATCGAATTTCGTTAAAGTTCTCCATACAAAACGCCAATTACATAGTTAATGACCTAATACATACGTACCTACATACATAAAATCAAATAATATGTAATAAAAATATCCTTATTTTGGAGTTTAAACCCCGTACTGCACCATTACAAAGGTCTCCCGATGGTTCGCTAACTACATTGTTGTTGTTCATACTTTAATCCATCAGTTTGCATTTTCCTGTCTTAATTGGTTTCTTCCGAGTGTAAAAACTGTGGCATTTGTCTAGAATCCGCGATCGGTTAACTATTGCGATTAAAAAACGTCGATAAAAACGCTACAAATTAGGTGAAACAAAGATTCCGTTGTAATGAACGAAAGTGACAGGTGACTAATTTGGATCCCAGCCGGAGGTTTTATTTTATTTACCCAAGTGTGATTGTTACTTGCTTATGCTATGCTAATGCATTTTTAGAGTTCCGTAGTCAACTAGGAACCCTTAATTTCATCATATCCGCTATCTGTCCGCGGCTTTACTCCGTGATCGTTAATGTTATTAAAAGGCTGCAATTTAATAGCTGCAATGGAAAGGGTTTCGAAACATTTTTTTGATAAAGTATTTTCGGAAATAACAGCAAATTAATTAACGAATACTATCCTAAACCTTAATTTTATTATTAATGACACTGTTGTTTCTTTATTTAATAAATATTTGTTCTGTATGTATCTCTATGTATGTTTATGGTTAGACGTATTTAAGTATGTTTATTCAATATATTAATGTCTTGCGTTGTTTGGTAATACTATTCTATTCGACTTTTAATTATTATTATTGTTTTGTTGCTTTTTTTTGTGCCACCTACCGTATATTCTAATGTTATTGTCTCCGATACCCAAAGGTTATCTGGAAGAGATCGCTCTTAAGCGATAAGACCGCCTGTTGTTACCTCTATCAACTTGTCTTTGTTTGTTTCTGTACATTTATTGTCAACTATGTGAGGTGTTCAATAAAGAGTATTGTATTGTATTGTAACGACCCGCTAAAAGCAGGTTTAGGTTTTTTGTACGCAAAGGACTAAGGTAGGGTCATATAAAAATTATTAAAATTTACCCTGCAGTTTGTCATAACAAAAATATACGTTACTAGTTAATTTCCAATATGACTTGCAACACCGGTAGCCGTTTAAAAAGTGTAAAGCAGTAAACCAGAGTCCTGAGTTCGAGCCTTGCCCGAGACAGTGAATTTATTCTATTTTATTTTATTTCCACACTTACAAATATCTTCACAGGTACAAGACCTAAGACCATAGTGTATTGGGGATGCGAGATTGGTAGAGGCTAGACTGCAGAGCCTAGAACACCGTAGAAAGGTAGCCTGTTTATCGGTATTCTACAGGATACATTTCGGGGAGTGTGCGATGGGATTACATAATCTTATCCCCCCATCTCCGTTCTGCCACCGTGGGACTAGACGCGGACTTGCGTTTCACCCTTACGTCGTTACTTTACCACTGATTCGCACTAAACGCTACGCATCCAGCTTTATCATGCGAACGGCTAAGGAGTGGAATTCACTTCCTGCAAATCTATTCCCAGTCCACTATAACTTGGACCTTTTTAAATCGAGAGTGAATAGACATCTTTTAGGTAAGCATGTTCCATCCTAGACTACATCGGCACTTTCCATCAGGTGAGATTGTGGTCAAATGCTAACCTTTTCGGAATAAAAAAAAAACTATTGACAAAAGAATATTCTAATTTATGGCGCATATAACATAATGTGAACAATGTGAATTCAGTCAGAGAACACCAAAACAAATGAATGTTCTCGGCTACTAGGTCCACACAGCGCGCGTCAACGGCGCCTTCGCGGGCAGGTTGGTGCGCCCGCGCCGCTCGGCCACCAGCCGCCTGCCGGCGCCGCCGCCACGCGTATCTGTCGTGCACGTACAGGCTCACACAGCTCAACACTTGACTTTTGTAGGCTTTACCCTTTGAATTGTTTACAAGACTGCCCAAAAAAGGAGTAGGTATTGTTTTCTGTGTTCATGTTTGTATGTATGTGAGTTTCCTTACTCGACCATATTTAACTTCTGAATGCCTTTTTTTTAACCGATTCAGATGTATGATGTGACATTAGAATCTTTGTGCCATCCCGGGTGACATGGGCTACGTGACGTCATTATAAAAACAATATGGCGGACTTGATACGTAATAGTGCGCAATAATAGAAAATTCGATAATTCGGTGGCAATATTCGATAATTCGGAAGCTAAGAAAATTATTATTATACAAAATAAAATAATTATTTTTTTAATAAAATATTACGTTTTGTGCTATCATTTGCAGACGTTCCTGCTTAATATAAAATAAATAAAAAACATCAGCGACCTATACACTTTTAAATGCGCGCCATTTAAATGGACATCCCTCACAATTCTCCAATGAACCTGCGCGTGAGCAAAACCATTAAATCAGCTAACTGTTGGCGCGTTCCTGTTTGAACTTAGACTTGCTAATCCAGGAAACGGGTCTGGCTAAGTTTACCGTTATTGAGCGCACTTAATGTGTAGAAATTACTAGAGAACGTACTAGAGTCGGACCAAGATAAGTTGGCAGCGATTTTGATAGCCCAGACAGTGCAAGTGTTATTTTAAACGTCAAATATCTAAGAAATTATGACGTTGAGTTAACACACAGGCTGGACTATAAAAATCGCTGTCAACTTAGCTTGGGCTGAATGTACTAAGCATTTGAGCTGGCAATTTTCAATCTTAACCCTCTTCATACAAACTCATATATAGCAGTTATAATATTGAACTCTATTGCGATCAAATAAAGTTCAAATTTACACAAATATTTTTTTATGATATGCACTACGACAATTTATTAACACGCTTTTATTAGGTCGACTTGTATGTAACTATGTAATGGAATCTAAGGTAACTAATTTAACCATCTTCCGAGGATCGTAGCGTCATGAAAATTGGCAGCTGTATGTAGTTCTGATGACAATACAATAATATGGTACTGTCGAACTGATCTGATGATGGAGCTGGAAGATGTGAACTGGAACTTCATGATGGAACATCGTATCATAGCTGTGTTTGGATTTGTTAGAAAGGTCATGTAATGAACTTTGACCACGATTAGGTTTCAAGGTCTGATGATGAAGCCGGAAGATAGGCACTGGCATTCCATGATGGAACGTATCATAGTCGTGTTTGCACTTGTGAGAAAGGTCACATAATGGACTTTGAACACGAAAGCGTGTTTTTCTAGTGTTTTTTAAACTATTAATTTCAATAAATTGTTTCAATTTGCGCATAGGTAATGGTTAAAATAAGGGTTCTACTAATTGTAACTAATTTCAATGATTAGACATTTTTCTCAAAAAAGTTGTCATATCTTCTATGCCTTTAGGTAACGCCAAATAACCTTTCCAGATTCTACCACCGGGCTACCTACATACCGCAATAACCAACTTTAAATCCCACAAACCAGACCACAGGAATTCTATCGTAGATCCAAACATACGTACATATATACAATACATACATAGCAAACGGGCAAAGAACCCGTCTCGTAAATCATATGCTGCCGAGCCTTGACTTTGAACCTGCACTGACGCGCTCAAAAGTGTGGACACTGAACTGACTAATAATGAATAAATAAATCTTTTAAACCATAATATAGTCAGTTCAGAGCCCCTAGTGTAAATTTATTCGAAAGCGTGCCCTGACGTACGTGTTTGCGTTAAGTCTCATTTTGTATGGGATTTCGAAACTCAAAATACCATACAAAATAAGACTTAACGCAAACGCGTACGTCACGTCTCGCTATCGAATAAATTTACACAAGGGGTACAGTTCGTCTAAACTAGTGGTGGACATAGTACGGCCCGCAGACCAGCTCCGGCCGGGGACAGGATTTTATCCGGCCCGTCGACGGTCATATGAAATAATTAGTATACCGCATTGGCCCACGATAATAGCAAATTAAAATACATTATCACTGCAATTATGGCCCTATTCTTAAATTTCTTAAACATTCTGCCCACCACTGGTTCACCCACCCAAAAGTTTACCCACCACTGGTCTAAGCTAATTTTGCACCGACTTGAATAGAACAAAGTACTACAGGAAAAACGCGAACGAATTAAGCATACCTATATGGTATGCTTAATTTGTAAGCATACCATATAGGTATAAAAAAATAAAAATTAAAATTAAAATTTAATCTGTTTATTTCAGTGTTTTTTGTTGAGGTACAGTCTGAACTGAGTTACAATCTCTATGTTTGGAGATTATCTTAACTAAGTTTAGCCTTAACTAAGTATATAATTAGCAATGAGCGGAATTCTTCATAGCAATAATCAAACTGTCAGAGGGATTGACCTAACTGTTTTATCGACTTATCGATGTTACGGAATAATATCGCATTAGGTATCCATAATCAACTTAAAAGATTATTCTGTAACATTTGACCTCTTTGATAAGCAACTTGCATGTCCGTATTAAAGTAAATCATGTCAGCGTCACATATGTCATTTATGTCACTTGAGTTTTCATGAGTGATTTCCGTGCCATGTTACTAAAATGGTTAATCCTAAAAGAAAACAATTTAAAAATTTATACAGAAAGATTCTTATTTCAGTTTCAAAGAAGATTCTTCCACAATATATTGCTCTAAATGTTACGTTCATTTACATCATAAAAGTATTTTCTGTTTTATTCTTTACTATTATACCAAAATACAGTGGCGGTCAGCTAATTAGGGACACCGTATATTTGTTTGTATGTATATCCAAAAGCCTGATTTCATTAGTTTAACTTTGTTTCGTTAAGTGACAAATTATATTTATCGATAAATCGATAAAACAGTTAGGTCAATCCCTCTGACAGTTTGATTATTGCTATGAAGAATTCCGCTCATTGATTATAATACTAATTATAACAAAATTAATTCATTTTAATCAATGCTTTCTTGAGTGTCCCCTTTATTTTATCAGGATGTTTTTCTAAAGTTTCTACTACTTGTTTGGGTAAGCTGTTCAGGATTTTAGTCAGGTATGTTGGCCAGAGCCTTTTCCCATATTCATTGTTACTTTTAGTTATTTTAAAGTATGGTTCATTGGTTAAGGTCCGGAGGTATGCATATGTATATAAGCAAGCTCTTAGTGGCGGAGAGGAAAATCTGGCGGAAGATTCTGGGACCTGTCAGAGATGAAGATGGAACTTGGAGGCGTAGGAAGAATAGGGAGTTAGAGGAGCTGGTTGCGATGCCCAGTATAATTGGCGAGATCAAAGCCACACGACTCCGCTGGCTCGGTCACCAAGAGAGAATGGGAGAGGATCGTGCTGTGAGAAGAGCGTATGTGGGGCACCCGGGTGGAAAACGTCCGTCTGGGCGTCCCAGATACCGCTGGAGTGACGAAGTCCTAAAAGACCTGTTCGCCCTCGGAACACCCAACTGGCGTGAAGTGGCGCAGGATAGAGCAGAGTGGCGCTCTCTTGTGTCAGAGGCCAAGATCCTGTTTGTGTCACTAAACCAGTGAAGTAAGTATATGGTATGCTTAATTCGTTCGCGTGGAAAAGGTGCATGATACATACGTGCATTTTTTTAATACCCGAACATGAAGTCGATTTAGTTTTTCTTTTAAACATTCCTTGACCGAAGAAGATGCTTAAGTTGCGAAGTCGCTTGAGAATACCTTGAAAGAGCCTTTAAAGAAATATTATTGGCAAAGTTGGATCCCTCCACCATAGGTCCCCAAATCCATTTTTTAACTTGTATTTGGTTTTCATTAAGGTATAGGCTTATTGTTATCCTGAGTTACTTATTTGACTAATAAACCAAGTCTCGGGGGGTTCATTTTGAATAGGCTTAAGCTAGGCTTAAGTTATACCTAATTGTTTTATATTTATTTTTTGTTGTTTTTTTTGTACGGACATTATAATTGCATTTTTTGACTAAATTATAAAACAAATAAAATAAGTATGTAAATTAATGTTAATTTTTGTAAAAGTCGAACACTTCCGTCCACAACTGTACCCGGTTGGAAGTATTCGCGGAACGAAAGTCGTGAACAAACCAATTGGCGGACTGTACCTATATTTGTGCAGCCGAAAATGATCGTATATTACACGCCGTGTGTACATTATGTACACTTGGACGTATGTACAGTTTACATGCCCTATTGATTCAGGAATACACTCGTGGGTAGATATCGATACTTTTCGTATTTCTACGAAACTGTTTCGAATACCTATTAATGTGACCTATTTACGATCTCAGATTTTCAGACAAAAGTGTCCTCATTTTCCTCTCTGAATATTAACATGATTGAAAATATTTTGACACAAATAGTTGTATATCAAATACAGCTATGCCCCTAAGTTTGATTTTTTTCGTTTTGAATTATAAGAGTAAGCAGCATTTAAAAATTGGTATGAAATCTGTTTTTCGCTCCTAATTTTTATATAATCAAAAAACTAAAAAAAGCGGCCAAGTGCGAGTCGGACTCGCCCATGAAGGGTTTCGTACCATTTATTACGTAAAATATGAAAACTAGTTACTACATCTCGTTCAAACCAATTTTCGGTAGAAGTTTGCATGATAATGTACATCATATATATTTTTTAGTTTTATCATTCTGTTATTTTAGAAGTTACGGGGGTGGGGGGGGGGACACATTTTACCACTTTGAAAGTGTCTCTCGCGCAAACTATTCAGTTTAGAAAAAAATGATATAAGAAAACCTCAATATATACCTCAATATATTTTTGTAGACCTATACATAGATACCCCCCACGTATGGGTTTGATGAAAAAAATATTTTAGAGTTTCAGTTCTAACTTTCTAAGTATGGGGAACCCCCGAAATGTATTGTTTTTTTTTTCTATTTTAATGTTTAGTATCTTAATGCGGTTCACAGAATACATCTACTTACCAAGTTTCAACAGTATAGTTCGGAAAAAAGTTGCTGTGACATACGGACGCACAGACAGACAGACAGATCCATTTTGCCATTTGGCTACGGAACCCTAAAAAGGCAAACGTAGGGGCGTAGGGGCATAGCTATGGTTAATATACATAAAATTATGTAAAAATATTTTTCAGAGAGGAAAATGGGGACTTCGTTTGTTTGGAGAAGCGGCCGTCCCCTTTCCTCTTAAGGTTCAGCCAGCAGTTTTAAGTTTTTACAATTAAAGTAATATATTCGAGGCCTTTCTCTAGAGAAAGGCCTCGAATATATTCAATAGGGAGTATTACTGCAATATTCTGCCGTCAGAGTGCAGCACTATCACGTATCTTATACCATAGAGTATCTTATACATACTGGGCCTTAAACTGTATTTTGACAAGTTTTCATAGAAAATACAATGAAAGATAATATAATAAAGTTCTAAAGGAAATTGCTAAAAGATTCGGATTCGATTCAGCGATCCGAAGGCAGTGGACCAAGCAAATTAAGTGTAGCGCAAATTATAATTTATAATCTAGATAATAGTATGTAGTTATATGTAATTATAAATTAGCACGTCAAATCTAAATTCTATAAATACTAACACTAGGTTAAGATATTTTAATTGTGATGGATTGTGGTACTGGCGCCCCCTACGCTGAGTTTCGCGTAATATTATATTGCATCGGTTTGAAACCTGATTTCTTAACTTTCGCTTAGACTTTCGCGGTAGAAAAATCACGGACATAATTAGGTTAAAATTTAGTATTTTTGCACAAAAGCTAAAAATGCTTTTAAAAATGTGCAATTTTATTTTTGATCGAACTTATCTTAAAGCTTTTGATTGAACTTAAAAGATGATAGCGATATTGAGAGGGAAAGGAGGGCGCTGGCGGTTCGCTGCAACATGTTGGCCCGCAGGTTTGCACGATCTAGCATTGAAGTAAAGATTACTCTCTTTAAAGCCTTCTGCCAAACTTTATACACGTGCAACCTGTGGGTTAATTACACGCAGCGAGCCTTTAACGCCCTCCGTGTACAATATAACAATGCGTTCAGGGTGTTGTTGGGGCTCCCGCGCTACTGCAGCGCCTCAGCAATGTTTGCGTACGCGCACACGGAGGGGTTTGGCGCGGTGATTCGTAAACGTATCGCATCACTCATGCGCAGGGTGCGCGGGAGCCACAACACCATCCTGAGGGTCATAAGCGAGAAAACGGACTGCCCCATTCTGGGACACTGGGTTCGAACGCATGCGCAAGTGCCGGGTGTTCCAGGGGGGGGGGAGGGGGGGGGGCAGATACTTAAACTAAATTATTATTATTGTTATTTATTACTTTTATTTCGCATGTACAATACTAACATACTCGTAGCTTAAGTGTTATGTAATTATTATTAATACTCACTCTATGGATTCTGTCTGAAATAAACGAATTTTATTTTATTTTTTTTTTATTTTTTTTATCGATTACTTTTTGTGAAAACTTACAGAAAAATAAATATTCAAAAACAATAGGCTTTTTCGGGCACGCACAGCTGCGGCTATGTGGTAGAGTAAGAAGGTAATATAAATATGTATTACCGTCTCAGTCTAGCAGAAAGCGATTCAGTAATAGTTTCTATTATAATGGATCTAAAACGCCTTACGTTATAAAATAGCAACTGTTTATTTATGTATTTTGCCCATGAATTAGTTAAGGGGAAAAGAGAATGTCTTTGAGAGATTGCTTTTGGGTTAGAGAATACCTTTTGGCATTAAGTTCATATTTATTCATATTTCATTGCAAATTCATATATCATTACAGAAGATAGTATAAGACATTATTCAGTAGGTACATGTTACCCTGTTAGAGCATTGCAATAATCTTAATGCTGATGGTAATTGTATTAATTATTTACAAATAATAAAAGTTGCCAAATAAACATGTTGTTATTATATATGTTTGTCTTTTGTATGATTATTCTTTTCTTTTGTGCAATAAATATTAAATGAATAACTGGTGACTCTGTGAGCTCCGCCATTTTGGATTTTTTCCAAAAAACTGAAGCGACAAAAATATATTTAATCATCGAACTCAGAAAATATTACGAGAATCGGTTGGAAAATGTGACCTGTAGAGGTGAATAACCGGAAATATTTTCGAATATTTTCGATATACGTAACCATTTTTGCCTAAGCTAAAACGGAGAACTTTACTAACGCTCGGACAAAAAGCTAAAATGGAGACTTAAGTATTTTGAAGAAAAAAATTAAATTTATCTCTGTATCACATGTGATATCTTTAACTCGTCACTTTCACTATCACAATTGACATACAACAGTTTTTTAGATTAGATTTATAAATATACGAGTATTTTGTGCCATTAGGTCGCTTGTCGCTTTCACACTAGTGATTAGCCCAGAAGTCGATTCCGATTTAACAAATTTTTACAATGTTGATCTTGTTTTGATACGTAATTTACGATCGCTCGCGCTTATTTGGTTTATTTTAAGTTATACACTACACTTTTTCTAAACGAAGCGCTGGTGGCCTAGCGGTAAGAGCGTGCGACTTGCAATCCGGAGGTCGCGGGTTTAAACCCCGGCTCGTACCAATGAGTTTTTCGGATCTTGTGTACGAAATATCATTTACGCCAATTCTCTAGATTAGTTGCCAAGCAGACCCCAGGCTCCTATGAGCCGTGGCAAAATGCCGGGACAACGCGAGGAAGAAGACTACACTTTTTCTAGATATGATGTTTTTTATATTATTCGTAGTTAGAAATAAAGGAAAATTATAGGACATTCTTACACAGATTGTCTCAGTCCCACGGTAAGCTTAAGAAAATTTGTATTGTGGGTAGTGAGACAACGATAAATATAAGATACAAACATTACAAATACCTAAATACATAGAAAACACCCATGATTCAGGAACAAATATCTGTGCTCATCAGACAAATAAATGCCATTACCGGAATTCGAACCCAGGACCATCGGCTTCATAGGCAGGGTTACTACCGAGCTACCGACACTCACTAGGCCAGATCGGTCGTCAGAATCACGGAGCTCTTTACTAGGAGAAAAAAGTGTCAACATTTCTATAATTTTTTCGATCTTTCGATTGCGTTGCCATCATACAGTCAATAAAAAATTATAGTGCAAATTAAAATCTTGGAACATTTTTTTCATCCCATTACCTAGTTTAGAAAGCGCTGGTGGCCTAGCGGTAAGAGCATGCGACTTGCAATCCGGAGGTCGCGGGTTCAAACCCCGGCTCGTACCAATGAGTTTTTCGGAACTTATGTACGAAATATCTTTCGATATTTTGCCAGTCGCTTTTCGGTGAAGGAAAACATCGTGAGGAAACCAGACTAATCCCAACTAGGCCTAGTTTACCCTCTGGGTTGGAAGGTCAGATGGCAGTCGCTTTCGTAAAAACTAGTGTCTACGCCAAATCTTGGGATTAGTTGTCAAGCGGACCCCAGGCTCCCATGAGCCGTGGCAAAATGCCGGGACAACGCGAGGAAGAAGAAGACCTAGTTTAGAAAGAGCTCCGATTCTAAGTAAAAATAACATTAGGTACAATTTCTATATATTTCTTTGGTGCGTTGCGTGCATTTGAGATGCACTGTGAGTCATATCAAGCTCGTAACATTTCAAAATCACAACAATATCAAATCCGTAAATCAGTATCGGCGTCTCAATACCTCAGCAATAAAACATTTATTATTTTTTCTCTCGATCGCTTCGAGGAATCACAAACATAATATCTGCATGTAAAAAACGTGTACATTGTCACTGATGCATGATAAACGGGTTTCTGGGAGATGGGAAGTGGACTAGGGTTGGCACGGGCCTGTGATTAAAATACTTATTGACTTATTCATTATTAAGTTATACCGTATACCAAACTCTGAAGTTCTGCGTCGCTCCGGGATGTACGGCATGGAGGCGCTATTGATGCAGCGTCAGCTCAAATGGTGTGGGCATGTTCTCCGAATGGACGATCGCCGCTTGCCTAAAGCTATATTCTACTCGGAATTAGCAGAGGGAAAGCGGAAGCACGGCGGTCAACACCTTCGATATAAGGACGTGCTAAAGCGCCACCTAAAGGCGTGTGCGATCGATAATGCTCGCTGCGAAACGGTCATCTTGGCGATCTACCATCTTCGAATCTACCAAGACGTTTGAGGAAAACCGCCTTGCGACATTAGACGTACTACGCAAGGATAGACCTAAGCCCTCCTATGTGTATACATACAACGCGGCCGGTCAACTATACTGTTGTGAATGTGAAAGGGTGTTTAAGAGCAAGTTTGGCCTGGCCAGCCACATAAGAGCTCATAAGAGGAAAAACCCTTGATTGCTGAGGTCGCCGTCATCGAAATCGATGTGGAGAACTATATTATATATTAAGTTATAAGATAAACTGACGAAAACTGTTATATTTTCACGTAAAAACACAGTTAATAATAAGTTACAACGAAATAATAATAAAAAATAAATAAAAGATAATATGACATTTGAAACTATGCAATGAATACTTTGTATGAGTATGATATTATTGTTGTTGTTGGGAGAACACACACGGCAGTGTTGGCCGAACGACAATTAGAATTGATCATGTTGAAAATTAACCATTAAAAATTGAACCGTAAACTGTAACCATCCGTTACGAATTATGGTTCAATTACTAATGGTCAAATTTACTGATACACGGCTGTAATTTTGTGATTAAATTTATAACTATATACTATTTTGGCTTTCGATATAAAAGATCGTAAAAAGAAGCTTAATTAACATTTCTTCAGTCCCTCTAAAAATGAAGTATTTAGAAATAGTAGTCGAAAATATATAATATTATTTATTCACACTCATTACTAAAAATCATTCTCTCATTTTCTGTCTGCAGATTAAGTATTTGAATGAAAGATAGGTACTACATAATATTTTTAACTATCAAAATATAGTCTGTACCTTTAAGCCTTTATAAGGCATTAGGGAATATATTTCCCATCTGGTTTTGATTGATTTTACATAATTCCTGACCTGTATGCCTAAAATAGGTTAAATAAAATATTCACGAGAAAATACTTAGCAATTTAATTGCCCACCCCTAGATTGAAACTGACAGCCCTAAACATTTCTCGTGTTGCGGTTTTTTTTTTTAGTTTTTTCTTACGGTATTTTAATGAGTATCGGTTATCTGTAATTGTTGCCATGCCGTGCTTAGTTGTCTTAAAATATGACGAAAGCGCAGTATATTTGAACCTCGATTTATTGTTAAAGACAAGATTCAAGAAAATACTTTTTTTATGATGCAAGGTGTAACAAAAATAGTGGGGATCCGTTTAAGGGCATATTAGGTATCGTGTTCTGATTAGGAAAAAGTAGAAGAAAAAAAAGAAGCGAAAAAAAAAAAAAAGTATGGGACAGGTCGTCCAAGTCGACCAACCCTCCATAAAAAAAGCCAAAACTGTATCGCGTAAAAAAAAAAATTTGCTACTTTTTCCTAATACGAGTAGGAATACGATTAGATACCGAATAAGCCCTTGAACGGATCCTCACTATTTTGTTACACTTTTTATAAGGGGCAAACGAACAGACGAATGAGGTTGGCAACCGTCAAAGATGGCGCCAGCATAGGATTTCGTTATCTCCAGGTTCGCTCTATGAGATTCTATTCTTCAATATATTCATCAGGGATCGGAACCGGTTTTTTGGAAAAACTTTGAAATAAACATATATTTCGGTTTATTTTATACTCCAAATATAGGACTCGGTTGTGTTTTTAGATAACGACTTCGTATTATTAGATTGCCCAATTAGAAATGAAATAATTAACAAAGAACGAAAAAATACCGTTTTCGTTCCCATACAAAAAATACCGGTTTCCGATCCCTGATATTCATGCTTGATATGTGATGCTGTTTCTATTATTATTATTCTAATCTCGTATCAGCACTACCCGTTTATTGTTGTAAGTTATTGGTTTCCTGCTACCCAAAGGTTGTCTGGAAGAGACCGCTTTTGAGCGATAAGACCGCCTTTTGTTACCTAATGTAATGTGTGTTCTTTTTCTGTATTCCCTTTTCATTATGTGGTGCAGTATCCAGGTCATAAAATTCCAAAAAAGTAAAAACAAGAATTTGACACAATTCTAGGGATGACAGGAAACCCTATGCTGGCGCCATCTGGAAAATTCTTCGACCGGCCAATCACATTGCCTGGTGGTAAGTAATCACCGTCTCCCATGGACACCTGCAATACCAGATGGGGTTGCAAGTGCGTTGCCAATCTTTAAGATGGGAGTTACTTATCTTGAATATTGTAATTTCAAGTGTACCTAAACTGAGGTGTTGAACTGTTGACCGAACGTTAATTGCAATTATCTAACCATTACAAATTGAACCGTAAACAGTAACGGATGGTTACGATTCACAGTTAAATTTATTATGGTATTGGTAAATAGGGAGTATTAATGCAATGTTCTGCCGCCAGAGTGCAGCAGTAGCACCTTAGTAATTAAACTGTTTGTTGACAAGTTTTCACAGATAATAAAATATGACATTGATGCATCAAGGCGGTTTGTTTACAAAGGGCCTACCGGGAAACGAGAAGATCGATATTTAGTTATCTGCCTCTTCATCGCTCAAATATGCGAGAGTGATAGAGAGGTCAGATAACGAAATTTTTGATTTGCTTGTTTCGCGGCAAACCCTTAGATTGTGGTAGTGGCGCCCCCTACACAGAGTTTCGTGTAATATTCCCTATTGCATTAACATTTCGGCCATCACTGCTAAACTGCGTCCTCGATGTTCATCACGCTGTCACCTCGTGGTTTAAAGTGGGCTCGGGCTAATTGCGGCACACAAACATGTCACCTCGCTGATGTGCACGTGGCTAATAGTAATAACGATGTAATTAATTACTTTCTCTTAGAAAACTCGAAAGAAAAAAAAGAGGAAAGTTGTAAAACAGTTAGAGGAGACGAATTGCCTGATGCTAAGCAATACCATAGCCCATGGACACCTGCAACACCAGAGGGGGTGCAAATACGTTGCCGGTATTTAAGATATGATTAAGCTCTTTTTTGAAGGTTTGAAGGTCGCCCATGGACACGTGGAACACCAGAGGGGTTGCAAATACGTTGCCGGTATTTAAGATATGAGTACGCTCTTTTTTGAAGGTTTGAAGGTCGCCCATGGACACGTGCAACACCAGAGGGGTTGCAAATACGTTGCCGGTATTTAAGATATGAGTACGATCTTTTTTGAAGGTTTGAAGGTCACCCATGGATACGTGCAACACTAGAGGTGTTGCAAATACGTTGCCGGTATTTAAGATATGAGTACGCTCTTTTTTGAAGGTTTGAAGGTCACCCATGGATACGTGCAACACCAGAGGTGTTGCAAATACGTTATTGCCATTATTTTCTGAGAATAAAGAAGAAAAAACACTACCATGTTATATGTAAGTAATCTCTTTAATTATCTGAGTAAAATCAATATCGTGGAGCTCCATTGCATTAACTTAATACCTATTCCATATAATACAACGTTTACTGAACTATTTGATTCAATATATACAAATTATAATCTTATTCATAATATTGGTAAAGATTAAGTAGAAATTATAGATACTTCAGATTATTTCATAAAGCTATGTATTGTAATGTAGTATAGGAACTTTATAGATAGCAGTTCTCCAAATCCTAGTTTATTATAAATCTATAGCCTTAACTCTTTAATTACATTGATAATAATTGATAAAATACGAAAAATACACAGTTTATCTAATATACCGCTTTTACACTATTTAATAAAATACATGAGATTAATACATTATTCTATACTTATAACGATTGAATTAATTTAATTCTTACAGATTACACTCGATTAAAATAACACAAAACACATTTGTAATATTTCGATTTCACCACTGCTCATGTACACCTAATATTTCGACTTGTGAGCTCAGTAGGCACAAGCCACCTTTGAATGTAAAATGTATTCAGTATCATGCGTCATGCACCTGTGACGTAATCAGATTAATTAATAAAATATAATAGCATTTTAAAATCACATGTTTCCACAGTTAATTTCTTCCTACATTCAAATCCATCGAACTCCCAATTCATGTATTTTTTCCGGAAAAAATCATTGAATCGGGTTCTTCGACACTCTTAAGACAAAGAAGATAAAAGACGGAGGACACTTGCTAGAGTCAAAGAAGAATTAGTTATTGATACAATTCTAATATCGTTTTGTATATCTCAAACCCCACTGTCGGGCACCAGTGGGATTCTAGATTGGAAAGGAAAAGAAAGGAGCACAAAACGATAAAAGCTTTGTGTCACAACAAATCAACATTACAGATAAATCATTGTAATCAGCAAACTTATAACATTTTAACGGTGTTTTAAAAGGTTGCATGCAAAATTGGTTGATTGGAATCGCTTTTAAAACACTGTCAAAAAGTTGTAAGGGGAAAAAGAAGATGTTAAAATAGGTAGTCGAGGTTTGAGTCTAGCAAGTGTGAAAGGAAATAAAGAAGCATAAAGAAATAGTGTAAGAGGATGTTGAAACCGTTTTGAAGAAACCAACCATGACACACCAAGAACAGAGGAAGAAATCAAAGCGTACTTTAATGATGTAATTAATTTTATAATAACAGGAGTTCTATGAGTACACTTTACATATAATGAATTCAGCACTGGAGACGTTCAACGTTTCAAGCTGACATTTATATTAAAAACACTAAATATTGGACGTTGATCATGAAACATTTGATGTTCCAGAACTTAAGAGCTTATAACTAAATATCTCTAAATCTGCTGAGGTCCACTGTTGGAATGAGTGGGCTATCGCAAAGCACCGGCTCGTTTCTGAAAATAATAAAATAGTTAAGTAGGACTATTGGGAAACTTCGTGTAGCTTAGAATTTGGGCCACCATATTCTTGAAGAATTTTAAATATCTCAAGTGAGCACATTGTAAATTTAAAACGTGTTTCTACAACTTATCAATAACTTTAATTGGTTACTAGAAGTACTAGAGTTGCAAAGTTGATTAACAACTAATTTGTTTAAAGGAGTATACTTACTTTACAAATGTGATACATAAAAGTACAGAGCCTGCAAAAAATCTCAATTCTTATTAACTTACCCTGGTAAATCTGCCCTTAGGAAAGCACTCGGAGGTTGCGAGATGAGCTCAATTCCATCTTTGTTGTCGCATATGATTCTGGATAGGGTAACCTTCTTAATTTGAGCTAGTTGACCTGGAAATAACACATAAATATATTTTTTTGTTAGCTATACCGACACTTTCTTGGACAACGCTATACTTTAGTCTCTGTTCCTGACCGAGATAATAATATCACACTGTATAAAGTTTTACTTCTGGTTTATTTATAGACCTAGCAGTCTTCATCATGGGAGAAAGTATCGCTTCACTAATGAACACACAGAGCTTTCTCTGGAAATAACTACACTGAGGATTTCAAACCCGTTAATACCTACCATCCGTTACGCATCTATCAAATGTATCTCATGATTAGAGTACAGAAATATTTCGTATTTATATACACTTATTATATGGATTCAAAGTTTCCATGATTACTTGGAGTGAAAGCTCCAGGGTTGACATCAGGCCCATGCTCATAGAAGTAGCGGTCTCCTTTCTTCATTCTGGAGAACTGGTCAGCGATGATGTTGGCGAAAGTCGCTCCCACGACGCCGCCTTCCACTGGTTCTTCAAGTAGACCGCCGATCCAGAGGTCGATGTCGTCAGGGCTTGAGTAAACGGAGGACAGACGGTTTGCCGCCTGGATAATACATAAATGTTCTTTACATTAATTTGACTCGTTTGCCCGAAATAAAGAAAAACATGTCTACCTACATATAACAACCATTAAAGAGAAAGTAAATAGCTTCTCAAAGAAATATAATAAAAGGCAAATCATGTGAACCAACTTGCTAGAGATATATTAAACGACAACAGTAACATCACAAGACTAATAAGGTGGCAGATCTTGGAACTAGACCAGAGAAAATGACCCACCCCCTCACTTCTCATAAAGGAATTGTGGTTAATGGACCACCACCTGGAAAAATTAATTTATAGATACATACAATCTGATTATGGCTGAGAAAGCCGATGGCAGATGAAAGTAAAAAAAAAAAAACATTAATTTGACTTGAAATCGCATCCGGTCCTAACCAACTAGGAGGAAACTGGTAAGTCACCACAGGGCTTTAATCCAATGAGCTCGCGATAGCTGCTGTATGCTCGGACGCCGTAGTCACAAGCCCGCTCAGTATTGATCACTATGTGTATCTTAATGGAGTTGCATTGCAACAGATAGCAAAGTTAAAAGAACTCACGCTAGGAGGAAACTGATTGAAGTCACCATAGGGCTTTAAACCAATAAGCGTGCAATAACTGTTGTATGCTCTGACGCAGTAGTCACAAGCCCGCTCAGTATTGATCACTATGTGTATCTTAATGGAGTTGCATTGCAACAGATAGATAAGTTAATAGAACTTACGCTAGGAGGGAACTGGTTGAAGTCACCATAGGGCTTTAAACCAATGAGCTCGCAATAACTGTTGTATGCTCTGACGCGGTAGTCACAAGCCCGCTCAGTAAACCACTATATGTATCGTAATGGATTTGCTAGTTAATAGAACTCACGCTAGGAGGAAACTGGTTAAAGTCACCATAGGGCTTTAAACCAATGAGCTCGCGATAACTGTTGTATGCTCTGACGCCGTAGTCGCGTGCGCGCTGAATGTTGATGGCTGCCAGATCTAAGCCGAAGGGGTTGCCTCCGTGGAACAGGTAACGGGTTAACTAGGAAGAAAACACACCAGATTAGAAAAAGTTAATTCAAAAGTACACAACAGAGATAGTACTGAACATAAAATAGGTATGTTCAGGTTTATAGATCGTGTCATTCACGAAGACGCCTGCCTTGACTTGTAATGTCATGTTATCAAAGGTTAGATTTGACAAATCTGCGTGTCATCGTGGATGACACGAACTATATAATTATAAAGCATAACAAAAGACACATGACAGTAAGGGTTTCTTTTTATGTGCGTCGGTACGGCAACTTATATCTAAAATTTGGATGCGCAGCTGAATTCCTAAATGTCATAAACTAAATGTCAATTTTAAGGCTCCGTAGATTGGTATTCTTCTTTCACTATCACCGATCGTAAGAGTGAGCGAGATGGATGCGCGTGCTCGGGATCATGGATATCATGTTATTGAATTTTAATTTGTTTTTAGTTTTAACAAAAAACTAATCGATGAGTTCCCTCAAAAATACAAAAACGCATTTTTAGAAGCAATTACATACTTTTAGCTTTTGTGCAAGTACGAGTAACAACAATAAGCTTGTTCTCCTTGTCCTTTTCCCATTATTTGGTGTCAGCTCTCCTAATTAAATTTCGCCAGGCTTCTCGGTCCTGGCCTCCTGGGACACCTGTGTCATCTCAGGTGGGATTTGTGCTGCTTTCAAATCCCTCTTCAACAGTGAAGCCAGCCAGTCTTGGGTCAGTCAGTCTTGGGGTCAGGCAGTGGGTGAGTCAGTCTTGGGGTCTTCCTCATCGCGATTGTATCCAGCGCCTTGCAAGTCATGTGTTCGAGCTCTCGGCGCAAGACGTGCCCAAACCATCGAAGTAGCTTACGGTTAGTTTTCGGATAAAGGTCTAACTTTAAAACTACCACGGAGGTAGGAGTTACGGATGTGGTTTCACCACCGGCCCAGATTAACAAAAATAATCTTTATTTAAAATTTAATATAACAAATACAGTAGGTTAGCTCAATCAGTACTCACAGATTCCGTGACGAACGGATCGACAGCTTGCATGGGCTGCCAGGATAGTCCCGTCAGCGCGCGGTCTAGAAAAGGTCGCAGGCGCAGACGCGATGGTTGAAACATCACTTCTGGAAGCGAAATCGTTTCGTATACGGTGCCTTTTGCTGGGCTGGGAATCCTGGAAGTCATTGAATGTATGCTAGTTAATCCACGGCCAGTTAATAAATATAAGATTATTTAATACATGGAACACCCCCAAAATAGCACAGGGGAGCGAACATTTGAATTGTATACCTGATTGACTTAGCATTTTTAAGTATAAAATAAATATTATAGGACATTATTACACAAATTGACTAAGTCCCACAGTAAGCTCAATAAGGCTTGTGTTGAGGGTACTTAAGACAACGATATATATAATATATAAATATTTATAAATACTTAAATACATAGAAAACACCCATGACTCAGGAACAAATATCCATGCTCATCACACGAATAAATGCCCTTACCAAGATTTGAACCCGGGACCATCGGCGTCATAGGCCCTGCCCACCCTACCCACTAGGCCAGACCGGTCGTCAATTAATAAGAAGTAAATAATGAGGAATAAACCCTTTAAACCTGGACCTAAAGCCACAACTGCCATTACTGTGAAGTCAAATGACATTTAAAGAGGCAAAGAACATGTGACACTCCATGCAACTCCAGGCTCCCATATAGTGGACGCCCGTAAGTTTGTTACCACCAAAGAATTGACTTGGGTTGGGAAGTTATATTATTGTTTATTTTGGTGGGATGTTCTCTTTAACAGTTAATATCAGCATATATAATATTAAAACAACCTTTTTAATGTGGGTACATAAAACCCTTACATCAGTTTTGTATCCACGACGAAATGTCCAAATCTCATGTCAGCTGTAGCGAATACCGTAGTTAGCGCTGGATTGGTGTGAGAGTCGTGCAACGTGGAGGAGTAGCCACCAGCCGGGGACAGCCAGGACGACTGGATCAAACAGGATTCAAAGGAAAACCCATGTATACACTTACACCAGATTCCCATCCACGACAGAGTGTCCGAATCTCATAGCCGCAGTAGAGAATTCCGTGGTAAGCGCTGGATTGACATGAGAGTCGTATGATGTAGAGTAACCACCAGCTGGGGATAGCCCGAACGCCTGGACTAGACGTGGACCTGGAATGGGATTAAGTAACCATTTCATTCAGTGGTCAATTAACAAAAGATAACGGGAAGATTAGGTAAATAATTAGTCATCGAAACTTTTTTCAGTGTTTTTTGGTTCTCAATTTTAAAGGACAAAAAAAAACATAGTAAAAGTGATTTTCTGTGCACTTTGGTACATTTGACTAGACAAAATACACTGATAGGTCTAGCCTGTATACGTCCCACCACCAGCGAATATAAAAAATATGGCAAATTGAGCAATAAAGAAGAAGTAAATTATTCAGAAGGGATTTGAAAAAAAAAAGTAAGCATACCTAACAGCAGCGGCAGCCATTCATTATAAATAATATGCTGGAACTCCGCCTGCAGGATGCGCCTGGCTTCCAAGAACACCGTATCCCCATCCCAGTCTGGATTGAACCTGGACAAGGCCTGAGCCACGCGGTTGTGTTCTCTGGTGAAGATGGTGTGGAGAAGGGTGAGAGAGATCACTTGGTTGCCGTGGTTGTCGCCTGGAACAAAGCCAATGTTATCTTTGTACCTGCTTTATTCACCGTTGATCTGGCTTAACCCTTCGCATGACTATCTCGTTAGTGCGAACGAATCTAAACGTATTGTAATAAACAATCGCTTTCAATTCATGCGCCCTCATCAGATCTTACACATAAAATTTTCACTTTTTCTTTTAGTTCAAATTAATTTTTCCTCACAACCCACCCAATAGGACAACTTAATACAAAAAATTAAATCGTTTATGTCCAATGTTTTAAGAGCAGTAAAATTGAGTCAGAGCATCAAATTTAGGGTCGGCTAAGTGCATGTAATACCTCTAGAGTTGCAGGCGCCATAGGTTTCTTACCTTGTTTTAAACCGAAGCGTTATTTAAAAAAAAAAACTGTTAGTAAAGTACATGAAATGAAAAAGTTTTGTTTCAGATAGAAACAAATGGCTGCTGGTATACAAGACATCAAATTCTATAAGAGGTACGCGTGTTGTCCCAATACTTATAAGCACCATAGCTGCGACGTTTGGTGTCTGTACTAGAATAAATCAGTATATGCGTCACCTGACTCAAAACAGGCCGCCCCTTCGTTGGTAGTCACGCACTCCTCTCTCCTAGTCAAAGGAGGAAGAGGCCTCCCGTAGTCGTTGAACGTGTTGAGGAAACCGCCAGCTGCTCGAAGCAACCCAGGCTTGGAACGAGAGTTTCCGTACAGCTGAGATAGGTCTGCATAGTGGGTGGCGCCGTTCATCTAAAAAAATATTAGTGCTACAGTCGTCCACAGTCGTTCCTTTGGGACACACTGGTACCCAAGTGAAGTATTATGGAGTTTATCTCCAAAGTTTCAATGGAACCACAAAAAATAATTACAAACAGATCACCTGACGGGAATATATCATCGTGGTCGGCAACATCAGAAGATCTGTAATGTTCCGATCCGCAAAGGATCAAATATTTATTTTTAATTTTACCATTGGTTCTGGATGCATTTTTAGGCCGCTACGTTGGAGCTCAAGTTTCACTGCGGATCAACTATTATTGTAAAACTGTCAGGCATGTAGGCTGACAGGCTAAAGAGGGACGTTAAAAAAAGCTTCTGTAGACAACAATTGTCAAGATACCTGTTTAGCATAGCCTACAGAGCAGTCGCTAGCAGGAGCCAGCTGGGCTCTGACGAAGTTGAGGCATGTATGACGGAAGGTCCCGTAGAATGCATCATCAGGGGGGGCGTCGATAGGTGCGCAGCCCCAGTGCTGTTGATCTTCAGGAAGTGGGACCTCGCCATCGCCTGCACAGCAGGAGATCGCGCTTCCGTTTCCTGTGGATAGTGGAACTTTGAATAAGATTTAAAGGAACTCTATGAAGATGAGGTTGTAAGTGTTGTTTAGATGCTTCGCGTCGAGCAAACTCTAACTATTCGAGTGATAGGAAGAGGAAGAGCCCTCTGACTCTTATTATTTATTTATTTAAACTGTATTGTTAATACAAAAATTCTCTACCAGTCAACCATTGAGCTAAAGAGACATGAAAAAATGGTGCAAGGATTATCTTATCATTTATCATGGTTCCTCCTTTGCTTTGATCATATCCTGATTTTGGTTCTAGGGCCTTTTTCTGACTTATCTCCTCTACTTCGCACGTTTTTCAACATCCTCTCTTATAAGACCATTGGCAAGTATGGCATCCCTCGCACTCACACGTCCTGAATATTCGCATAAAATGATAGTATACATTACCGATAGTAAACACGACGCCGGCACTAACATCGTGCGCTATGAACTGCCCAAACTGCATGAACATGAGGTTGTGGGTGTTACTTGGATGGTTGGCATCTAGGAGCAAACTCTGGCTGACCACTCGAGCGCTTGGGAGGGGAAGACCGGCGGTAGAGGCTCGCATCGCCCAGATTCCTGTGAAAAAATATATGACTCATAACTGTGAAAAAATATATGACAATCGTTTATCGATTAATGCGTTCATGGTTAGCTGGGCGATGACGTTATTTTCAAATTTTTCGCATCATTACGAGCAACATGATGTAAGCATGATGTAAGTATAACATTTTGAATATGGAAGGTAGAGGCAAGGAATGGAATCTCCATAGCCGAAACTGTTGCAAAAGTGTCCAGCTTTCAGCTATAAATAATAGTCCCAAATCTCTCCAGAGTAGCAAAGAACCTAGGCGTTATTGACTAGATTTTTTTTCAAATATTCTAGGTAGGTAATATGTGTTTTGATTACCTATACCTATTTATAATATTTTGTCCGGCATTTTTGGTATATGGAGATTCTATTCCTTAACTCTTCCATAATTATGAAAATGTGCAACAAACGACACCACGAGGCTCTTTGAATAAGTTAGGAAAAACTTAGGTTTAGGAAAAACTTTGTTCATAAAATCTGAAAAGTGAACTAAAAATTGGAAGACCTAACCCTCGTTTTGCTAGAATTTATAAAATAACATTTTTCATTGGGAAACGCGACACAAGAATGCATATAGGAGATTAGGCAGGAGCCGAGTATTTTTGAGTATTGGTTATAGTTTGTCCGCTTTTCTAAGATTAAGTACGCCATAATACTACGACGAACTTAATCTTAGAAAATCGGACAGGCTATACCCGTATACACCGTGTTTTTATTGAATTCCGTTAACTTCGGGGTATCGGTAAGTACGTTTAAGGAAACTAAATGGCATAATTAATTGGCAAATTATTTTTTTTTTTGCTATTTTATAATTATTTTTATTTTTATAAAAAGTAACTAAATGTTACATTTAACTCAACCAAACAATTGAAAACTGTGACATATCAATGTCATTTCGAACATCGATCATCCGAGATACTACTTTACGTTTAGGAGAAAATGTATGAACTTGTACTGAACACTAATTAATATGTAAACAGGCCCTAAGGCAAGTGTACACGCTCGTAAGGGCATTATAAGATAAAAATGAATTATTGATTATCTCCGAAATTGAGTTAATTAGAATACCGGTGTCTTTGAGAAAGTTACTTAATTTAAGCTCAGGGATGCACCCTTGAAATTAACGCAAATGAAAACACGGTGTATATAGATGTATGTATATGTATGCGTCGTTAAACACAATTTTGAAAAGCATAAAACATATTTACTGGCAAATTATTATATTATTTATTTTCACATTCTTGAAAGTCTCAGTGTTACGTCACATTGCAATTGATTACCATCACTATAATCAGGTGGCAGCAGTCTCTCGTATTCAGTATGTACAGCGCCTCTGGTGGGGAATTCGGGGTTGTTGCACTCCCCCTCAATACTGCGGTAGCGGCTGGGTGGGCTACGGCATGATGGGGGCGGCGGGCAAAATGGACCTAGAGGAAAATCAAACGTTTGACAGAGATGACATCAGTCTGTGAGATTTATTTTTTAATGTTCGACTTCATATACATGGAGTGGCCATATAGTATTACTGTCAGAGGGTGTCAACTGTCAAGTCCCTGCAAAGTTAGAAGCGTTCTGGTCACTATGGGAATGACCACTTAGGCCACCTTTAAGCGCACTTAGCGGTCGCCACAGGTCGCCACCTTCTTAACTTGTCATTATTGTCATATGGTCCACGTTCTGATTAGTCAACATTCCTATATTGCCACCTCCCTATCTTGTCTACGTTCCTATATGGTCCACAATGGTAACTCATCCACATTCCTAAATGGTCCACAGCTAATTCGTCCAATTTATACAAAAATTTCGACAAAATGGAATATAGGATTGTATGCCGATTGCTGACGACATGGTATTGTGGACGATTTAAAAAGATGATGAAATAGAATTGTGGTCTGAGGTTCTGAGCCCAAAAGATCAATAGTGTTCGGGATACTAGCAGATTTAAAGTCTATTTTTTATCCCGTAGATTAAAATGACATTTCATGTGTTGCTAGTTTTTTACGTCTTATAAATAGTGATGTGCTACAACCGGTACTAACCGAAAATAAACTATTTGGAGTTTCTTATATAGGCATGTAACACCATTTTGAGGTATTTAGAAAGTTTGTATCCAGGTCTATAGACAATATTTCTAATATTTAAAAGCGATTTTATTGTAAGATTAACAGTCACCTCGAAGCTCATAATGCAATTTTTAAATGTTTGACTGGATTAGTTATGAGTAGATTTTATTTATTTTTTACTTCCTATCATGTAGTGAGTAGATTTCATTCATTCTAAAATTAATTTTATATTTACTTATCGGTTATTCATAAACCGAAATCAAAGATCAGCACTATTTGTTTTAAGCTGGTCACATTATTTCTATGTTTGACATTTGTGGTTGTCATTTAAGTCTACGGAATAAAAAAACAGGATTTTACATTTATAGGTATACCAGTTCGTTTAGTTTACCCCACTGTATCTCTCCGCATACTTTCAGGTAAATATGTACAAACTGATATGTAATCAAAATAAATCTATATGTACATAAGGTATTATATTATCTTCATATTTACTCGATATTTTATGTGGTATGGTAAATATGACTATTTAAATCATTGTATAAATAAAGTCATTGTATACTTATTGCGACATTTAGGTAACATATTGAGTAAGAGCTGAACCCATTATTTTAAAGAGTTTTAACTAAAATAGTTATGAATGCGAAGTATCATGAGAATTGATTTAAAGTCGTATTTAAAGGTCAGGCCGGATGCGTGTGCGTAGACGCGTTGTAATATAAAGGTCCTTATAAGAAACGGCACACCACTTGCGTGACATGTGCGTACACGGCTCAAACATTTTAGCGCTTGCGCACGTGCACGTCAACGCACATGCAGCCAGTGTGCTCAGCTCTTTGACGGGTCAAGTTGTTATATGAGGTAGACGAATTATTCCTTATTCTTGAACCGTTTTAGTAACATACCACACACACACTTTGCACACATACTTACTCGTCATTTACCATCAGGTGAAATTGTGGTATTTGTGGTCAAATGCTTGTCTTTAAAAAAAAAAAAAAAAAAGTCTTACCATCCGTGTTCCCAGTGAGTCCCAGCGCCAGATCATCGTCGGAGAAAGCCTGCCGTGACTTCAACTCCTGCGCAGCGAACAAGTTCAGCAGCGCGCCCAGCCCCAGTTTTTCTGCTCGATCGTCGTATGTCATTACAGACTGGAAAATAATGATTATTCAATTTATAGAAATACAATAAGCATTTTTTTTATACTACGTCGGTGGCAAACAAGCATACGAGCCGCCTGATGGTAAGCAGCCTCCGTAGCCTATGTACGCCTGCAACTCCAGAGGAGTTACATGCGCGTTGCCGACCCTAAACCCGCCCTCCCTCGTTGAGCTCTCTAGCAACCTTACTCACCGGCAGGAACACATCAACACTATGAACCCTTAGTCATACCTAACGAGAATATATAGGTCATATTGAACGACTTTTACTTATCAATAAAAGAGATTGGCTGCACACTTCGACGGATAATATCTCGAAGTTTTCTATACCAGAGTCAGTAATATTTCCTTAAAGGTGATTTTGGAACAAACGCACGGTCGAGTATGTTGGAAAATTTATTGGGTATAGTTGTGTTTAAGGTAGGTGTAATTATCTCTATAAGCGATCTTGCTCCAACTAACAATAACTTAACAAATACCAAATAACTGATGCGTGAAACTTGGCGCAGTACTATTAACCAGTACATAAATAAATATTTATTTACTTGAAACCTAATAGATAGATAGATAGATAGATAAAATCTTTATTCAACCACAACTTACATGCTTTGCGACACAGAATGCCGCCGCAGAATGTGACACAGAAAGAGCCGTAATACAGAATGTGAGACTTACATTAAATTACAAAATAAAACTTATTTTAGGTTTGTAACAGTTCCATTAGGATTGAGCCTCTGTTTCCTGAACTAGGCCAAAGCCTGTGACTCAGGATTCAGTGATTCCTCCGGAGAAATTGGTACAGGTTGTTTTGTGAACTTAGGTACTTTAAGAAGAAATGAAAACTTAATAATAATACTAACAAGGAAAGGTACCCAACCGTCCGGCTCCGATTTGATCTATATTTATATATGTTATAGAGTAGTCCAATATAACATGCCGGTCTTTCAACAGCTTCATGGCCTCGCTGAGCCATTCTGCAAGCTTCTGCCTTAAAGTCATGTGTGATGACTCCAGTCATTTTAGGGACATGACAAGAACAAACGCTCAGATGATCTAGATTCTCCAGATAAACTAGGCACAAGCAAGCTCAGTCAGGGGCAAATACGCCCATTGCCCCGTGCTTACCTTAGCCGGCCTAGATACATGATGGCCTTCCAGAGGCCCTTTCCTCTGATCTACGCAGTTGCCCCCGTGGACAGGACCTTTAAAAAAACTCACCAAATGATGCGCGAAGCTTGGCGCAGTGCTATTGACCAGCACATGTGGTCGCTCTTTCAACAGCTTCACGGCTTTGCTGATCCATTCCGCAAGCTTCTGTCTTGAAGCCGTGTGTGCTGTCTTCACATCTTCAGCTGGTACTTCAGTAGCTGCACGGGCTCTTAGGTCGGCTTCGGCTGAAATAAAAACGGGCGTTTATATTTTTAAGTACTCTGCTACTTTGTTCTTACACTTCTTACTCCCGTTCTCTATTCTAACTTACCTCCTTTGAGGATTAATTGTACGTTACCAAGTGCCTATTATCTTATGTCGTCAACTAGTATTTATATCGTACTAGTACTCATCTTTCAGTATTCCTATGACAGTAGTAAATAAACTAGCATGAACGTGTTTAAAAAAATCATGAGTTGAGGCCTCAAAACTAGTTTCCTCTATTTTAAAAACTTTCAGATTGTCCCATACCAGCCGGTAGACTATGTGACTGTGTGACAACGTGTGAAGCAGCAAACTCCATGCAGATCCCTCTAGCCCGCTAGATGGCACAGCGGGTTGCTGGCTCCAGGTCTTCTGTGGGCTGGGAACTGAATCTTAGGCACACAGCGTAAGAAACGGGGACAGAAATCGGGGGGACGTTCGTGGTTCTGGTCGTGCCCTACACATACTAGCATGTAGACTCCCAGTGAAGCAGCAGACTCCGAGCAGATCCCTCTGTCCTGCTAGATGGCATAGCGGGTTGCTGGCTTCAGGTCTTCTGTGGGCTGGGAACTGAATCTTAGGCACATAGCGTCCGTGGCGGGGACAGAAATCGCAGGGACGTTCGTGGTTCTGGTCGTGCCCTACACATACTAGCATATGTAGACTCCCAGTGAAGCAGCAGACTCCGAGTAGATCCCTCTGGCCTGCTAGATGGCATAGCGGGTTGCTGGCTTCAGGTCTTCTGTGGGCTGGAAACTGAATCTTAGGCACATAGCGTCCGTGGCGGGGACAGAAATCGCAGGGACGTTCGTGGTTCTGGTCATGCCCTACACATACCAGCATGTAGACTCCCAGTGAAGCAGCAGACTCCGAGCAGATCCCTCTGGCCTGCTAGATGGCACAGCGGGTTGCTGGCTCCGGGTCTTCTATGGGCTGGACACTGGATCTTAGGTACGCAGCGCCCGTGGCGGGGACAAACATC
Source organism: Cydia pomonella (assembly GCF_033807575.1). NCBI lineage: Eukaryota > Metazoa > Arthropoda > Insecta > Lepidoptera > Tortricidae > Cydia > Cydia pomonella. Next base: position 2,279,052 of record NC_084705.1, on the reverse strand, counting down.
GCAGGGACTTTCGTGGGTCTGGCCATGCTCTACACATAAAAATATATTATTAAAGGATATTACTACACAAATTGACGGAGTAAGCTCAACAAAGCTTGTGTTGTTGGTAGTGTTGGTACTTAGAGAACGATATAAATATGTACATAAATACAGAGAAAATACCTATGACTCTGGAACAAATATCCGCGCTCTTCACACATATAAATACGTGTACCGGAATCTAGACCTAGGACCATCGGCTTTGTAGACAAGGTCACTACCGATTTATGTAGTTACGATAGGTCGTCAAATTACAGTAAATCCTACTACAGGACTAACTCGAATACAAAATGTTGTGATCTGTTATGTTTATGTATTGTATGAAGGTTGAGGGAGGCGATGGCTGAGATACGCGTCATACTCGTGAACGGGTGCTGTTTGTGGAGACTGGTCTGTTTAAGCTAACTTTATTGAGTATATAATTACAGTGAGACACCTCATTCGGTTCTCGTATGTTTCTTTTATCCTAATGAATGTTTTAATTATACGGAATTTTGACTCTTAGAGACTTTATACATCTCTAGCGATAGTTTGATAAAATTCATTTAGTTCCGACATTTAGAGATATTTACACCTCTAAATAACTGCAACACAGAGCTTAACTCAAAAAATCTTTTGAATTTAAGATTAGTAGTTGAGTTTAATATTATGTAAAGTGATTTTTATTAAAATAAACAGCCTAAACTTTTTTTTTCAAATTGACATGACATGAATCAATAGTAATTATATTAAAATTAACTATAAAGTATGTACAACCGCTTCTTAGAGCAAACGATAGCCCTCACACTAGGTCGAGCCTGTGTCGTGAGGATACGGTCAGCAATACAAAGTATATAAAAAAATACAGTTACCTTGTATGCAGCGAATACTGTACGAGTATTAACTACATTTTGTGCCTACACCAGTGGCGGATCGTTCAAAGAACTCGATTCCCACCGGCTTGACTTATATCAGCCCGTTGAGTACTTTCACGATCAGTTCATGGAGAAAAGGAAAGCAAAATTAGCGCCGGGTTCCCTACGAATATTTGTGACGCGCCGCCACTGGCCTACACTGAAATAATTGTTTGCATAAAAGTAACAAAATGTGACGTTTGAGAACGTCACAACGTGCTTATATCTTTATACGAATAACCTGTCAGAGCATCCTTATGGCAAGCGACAATTTGGTACCTTTTTCTTGAGACCGTCACAAATATCCTGTAACTATTTTTTTTTCTTCCTCGCGTTGGCCCGGCATTTTGCCACGGCTCATGGGAGCCTGGGGTCCGCTTGACAACTAATCCCCCGCATTGGCGCAGGCACTAGTTTATATCCTGTAACTACTGACACAAAAATTGGGACATGCAAACTACGAGTAAGTGTTACACCAGCAAAAGTTTTTTTTTTTATATGCTATGTCGGAGGCGAACAAGCATACGGCCCGGTCAGTTTATTCCAGCAAAATCGGTTTTAGGATATTGATAAAAATGTACTTCTTTATTAGTTTATTACTATAACCTATTAAAGTTCAATAATTTTTTGAATTACTCAATGACTTCGGCTAATTGTTTTTTCGGTGTAGGTAAATAAGTCATTAACATTGCCTGTAAATGAGACAGAGTTTCTTGCGGGTCCCATATTGGGATACCCTCCTCCAATTGAGGGGGGATTTAAATCTTCTCGGGTTAGAGGTGTAAGGTTAGAGCCGGCGTAGCTTTATTTGACGTTCATAAGCGCATCAATTGTTATATGCCTTGAAAAATAAACTATATTTATCTTTAGGTTACTTAGGTTTTTAAATATCACTTTTATTACAAAACATTTTTATTCTGAGTACTTGGAAAACTACTCAGAATAAAAATACAAATACATTTCACGCATTTCATGTAATTCTTTAAAATATTATTTTTAAATCATAACCTCACCTTTGTTACCATGTGGTACTAATCTCGCTTTCCTATGGTCTTGACTCACTATCTCATTTGGACACACCACCACAATATAGAAATACACGTACAAAACAAATTTGAACAATTCCATACTGGCCACTAAACTTAAAATTATTCGAAATTCAAAAACACATTATGCGATGCGCACCGTGTTGAGGCGGTGGTGAAAATGAAAGAATAATTCATAGCGATATTTGAATTTAGAAATGAAAACAAATGAGGGTAGATACGAAATACATATCACTGATTAACTTGAGATCTGTACCCCTAGTGTAACTTTGATCGACATCATAACGTGACGAACGCGTTTGCGTTAAGTCTCATTTTGTATAGGATTTTGAGGTTCCAAAACGTCCCGCTTGGCGCGCTCTTTCGAAATCCAATACAAAATGAGACTAAACGCAAACGCGTACGTCACGTTTGGAAATCGAATTTTATTACACTAGGGGTACTGAACGCTTTTTTAAGATACCAAAGTGAGATTAAATAACTAAGTATTAAGGTCTGTTTTTGAATGGCTGAACTGTCTGACTTGTTAAAATAATATGCGTTCTGAATCGTCCAGTTAATTTATTTCTGACTATCCATTATTGGCTACATTACTTACGTATCAAGTATTGGTTGGGTTTAGGACCAGGAATGCTAGGAAAATCAACATTTAACTATTCATCTATTGGGAAATCATCGATGGTAAGTTCAAAACTGTGTCTGGTAGGGTTAAGTATGATTTTATTCAAAGGTAACATAAATATTTACTGCTAGAAAAAAACTAGGACAATTGTTGAACAATAATAAAAATACGTAAAAGAAAATATAAATTTATTAATGCCAGAAAAAAATCTATGTACAGTCGAGTGTAAAAATATGGGTGTACACATCTCACTCAAAAATATGTCCCATAGCATCTTATTCCAGTGTAATAAGAGCGTAGTACCATATTTATGAGACGATTCTCTCGATACATATTTTTGCAGCTGACTGTACCTTACTATACATTTTCACATCATAAATTTAAATTTTCAGAATCGAAATCAGAGATTAAATAAAAACACAGTCATTACAATCTTATCGAGCAATTTTGCTGACAACATAATCGCTTTAAATAATGCCATAAAATAAAGTTACAAAATCTGTCTCTCAAAAGCAACTAAACCTTGGTTTTTTATTGCGTGGAATTCTGACAGCAGCATCTTACTACTTATACATATTATTGTCAATTATTTTTGTATGAAGTTAATATTTATTGCATAAACTCTTATTTTACAAATATAACAATGAAATAACAAAAATAACACGGACAAAGGAGAGCAAACACATTCGCACGTTCAAACTGTTGAAAGCCGAATGACATGTGTCATAAAGTAAAGAATTTGCTATTTGTTTGAAATGAAGGGTAGATGTAAGGAGAACACTCTCATGGCTTCATTGCGGCGGCAGCAGCGGCGAGCAACGGCCATAGGGTGGAGTGGAACACAGCGACCCGACCTTTCGTGCCTTTTTGTTTAAAACGAGACGATATAGTAAAAAACAAAATATAAAAAATATAATTTTAGACCAAAGGTTTATGATATATGGAAAGTCATTAGAATAATAACAGTAACAATTATTTTTCACCCCAGGGAAATACCTAATATTTTCTCATGCCCAAATAGTTCACTTTAAAATTACACTATCTTTGTTTTCACGAATAAAGTATAATGATGGTTGTAAGTAAAAATAATCATGTCAAAATGTATTGCCAATATTTTATTTTGGCTTGTAATTCTCACTACAAATTTAAGGAATATTTTATTGCTTGGTATCACTAGGAAACGTCAGAATTCCACGCAATAAAAAACCAAGGTTTCCACCAAGTTTCCAAGTCTGATAAGAATAAGGTAAACATACTAGTATTTAGCTGCCTAAATGCAATGGTTCACACTTGATGGCTCAGTTTTCGCCTCTATTACGTGGAATTAAGATTGAAAGTATCAAATCAACCATAGGAACAGTGTTCAGCACTAGGACTTTGCTTTATTTATAGACCCCGAGAGAACGGTCACTTAAAGATGATTCTACCAAAATATTTGGCTCTTAATTCATGCACTCTTGCAACATGGATAGTTTATAATTATAATGACAGTCCTTTCAAGTTTCTGGAGCTTTATTTTCTCTTGGCTTGTGTTTGGGTTCGTCGGCTGGCAAAAGAAATCCCAATATACCGCCCGCTGGAAAAATAAAATATTAAATTAGGTATTTTATTCAAACGACATCATTTGAGATGTTTCTTGGTATCTCGGTAACAAGGCATCTGTGGTTTTTTTTATTTATTAAAATTCTAAACATTAAATTAATCGCAGAGTTTCATATCTTAACCGCTAAGCCAAAGATGGCTTGTTTACAGCCAGAGTTCGGACTAATGCACTAAGTATTTAGTTATGTTATAATATTGTACACATGTTACATTAATATTATGCTAATGTTATCCTATTTAGTAATAGGTATTAAAATTACATGATTAAGAAATATGCATTAGAAGCCGTGGTGTCTTAGTGGGTATGACGTCCGACTTTCAATCCGGAGATCGCGGGTTCAAATCCTGAATCGTACCAATGAGTTTATCGGAACTTATGTACGAAATATCATTTGATATTCTGTGAAGGAACATCGTGAGGGAACCTGAATTTATTCGCGAAGAAATTCAAAGGTGTATGTGAAGTGTTGTGATCCCCAACCCGCAATGGGCCAGCGTGGAGACTATAGCCCAAGTCGACTCCCGCATGAGAGGAGGGCTGTGCCCAGCAGTGGGAAGTATTATTATTGTTAAAATTACATGCCAACACATAGTTGTAGAAATTATATACAGATGTAACAAAAATAATGAGGATCCGTTTAAGGACATTCGGTATCGTGTTCTGGTTAGGAAAAAGTAGATTTTTTTTTCACGTGAAACTATTTTTTTTTCTATGGGGCAGGTCGTCCAAGTCAGCCAACCCTCTATACAAAGGGCAAATTTGTTTCACGTAAAAATAATTTTTCTTTTTTTCCAAATCAAAACACGATACCGAATATGCTCTTAAACGGATCCCCGCCATTTTTGTTACACCCTGTATAGGTAGCTATAATAGGTATGGTAAATATATGATTGGAGTAACTCTTGACTGACGAGAAATAATTTACCTATCCACTTATTTAGGTAAATAATTTTGTTTTCATTACCACAGCCTACAATAATAAATAATAATAAATAATAAATAATAATAAATAAATATTATAGGACATTATTACACAAATTGACTAAGTCCCACAGTAAGCTCAATAAGGCTTGTGTTGAGGGTACTTGGACAACGATATATATAATATATAAATACTTAAATACATAGAAAACACCCATGACTCAGGAACAAATACCCATGCTCATCACACAAATACATGCCCTTACCAGGATTTGAACCCGGGACCATCGGCTTCGTAGGCAGGGTCACTACCCACTAAGCCAAACCGGTCGTCGAATAGTAGTTCTTAAATACAATAACATATATGTCACTGTATTTAAGAACTAAAGACAAATGACATAAGTAAGAGTAAATATTAAGATTAAGGATCCTTAGATTAGATTAAAGGCATGTCGGGTGAGAGAAACAAAGTTTATTATGCTCGCGGCAAGTATGGGAATTGAACAAGTACTTATCTTGCCCCAATGTTTCTCCTACATCATCTAACCTTATACAAATATTTACCAATAGTCAATCCTCCGAAGATATAAAAGGAGAGTTCACAGTCGCTGATCAGCAACTGCTTGAGTATGTTGATGCCGAAGAAAGCGCAGGTTCGCCCCACCATCAGTGTCAAACAAACCGCCATTGCTCTGAAATACATATAAATAAATAAATAAAATAAATATTATAGGACATTATTACACAAATTGACTAAGTCCCACAGTAAGCTCAATAAGGCTTGTGTTGTAGGTACCTAGACAACGATATATATAATATATAATTATAAATACTTAAATACGTAGAAAACAACCATGACTCAGAAACAAATATCCGTGTTCATCACACAAATATATGCTCTTACCAGGATTTGAACCCGGGACCATCAGCTTCATAGGCAGGGTCACTACCCACTAGGCCAGACCGGTCGTCAAATAAATTCAAACTATTTTAATAAAGCTGAAAGCAAGATTCCACCAGAGTAGATCTTATCTTACGAAAGCTACTCTTGAACACGTATGAATATGCTAGGCAAAGAAATACAGTCTGAATTCATTGGCCTGGCTTACAAATTAAACTAGTATGTGAAATAGTCCGTAACTTTCACAAGTAAGAACCTGATAGAAGGCTCCTAAAAGACTAACGTATCTTGGGTTTCATTTGATTGGGCCCAAAATTATAAATATATTAGTAAACAACAGTGAACCAAAACAATGCTGATATTTAAATAAGTAAGAAAAATTGTACCAAAATCCGAAACATAGTGTTTTTTTTTTGTATGTACATAAATATACAAACTTGAGATATGTCGGGAAGATGTTGACGCTAAAAGTAGTGAGGACTGCAAAGTTGAGGCAATTGGCGATAAAAGCCATAAAAATGACGGCTGTGACGGCCCAGGAACTACTGAAGTTAATGCATATGCCTGCTGTTCCGGTTATTATCTGCAAATTAAGAATTGACATAAGTCACTAGAAATCGTTAATACATATAAAGAAAAACAATATTATAAACACTAATTATTATCCTGCTGACGATTGGGACGGATAATCATAATAGCAGAATTAAGGATCTTCATCATCAATAACCTAATAATAATGGCTAATTCTGCACAAACTTTGCTATGCCAAAATATGGTAATGTCAGCCTAAACGTCAAATTTGACAATATTGTAGCACTTCAATACTATGTCTCGTCAAAGTCAATGCTGAGTTTTCTTGGTGGGATTGACGTGATGATAATTACCTGGACAGCAATAAGCAGCCGCTTTCTCCCGACTACATTAATTAGTCCACTCATGACTAAATTCATTATCCCAAGAACACATCCATTGATGAGGACAATCATCATGGCAAAGTGATTTAGGGAACAGTCTTTCACCTGCAAATAATAGAAGAAAATTTAAAATCAAAGTTTTAATTAAAGTGAAGTACACTTAATAACCACATACATTGTTGATACGAGTATTATAATCTTTGGAAAGCTTCATATTTTTGTCTGGTTAACTTTAATGCACACGACTGTTCTAAATAATAAATAAAAGAAAACGGAAGTAAAATGAAAAGAAGTGAAAATAAAGGTTTCCAAACCAATGTAACGAAATAAATAAAATTTAAATGAATTGAATTGAAGTTATATACTCTGGAAAACCCACTTTGTCGGTAGAGAAAGGCGCGAAATTCAAATAGTCTATGGGAGAACAATCCTTCGCGACTACATATATATTAAATTTGCTGCCGTTTTCTACTGACAGGAATGGCTTGCCAAACTGTAGTTTTTGTTGTCTTAACAACATTACATACCTCTTCGATTACATCTAAAGATTCTAAGGTTTGATTTTGAGAAACGTGCGCTGATCGAAGCATTTGGCAGATGGTGAGATCAGTCTCCCCTTTTTCAATTGATTTCATGAAGCCGTCAGCAATGAAGGGCAACCACACGACGTAAGGGTGTATGCTGCAAAAGTACAAACATAGTCATGATTGCTGATAATGACAATTCGAGAAAAAAAAACAATAACAATAAAATTGTCCAAACCAAAAAAGTAGACATGATAAATAAAATAACTAGTAAAAAGTAGACTGTGTGATAAATCCAAAACTAAACAATGAAAAGGTAACCGATTAGCGTCCACGTAAACTTTTGGGAACCCCTAATTTTTGTGATACTGTTACAGTTACAGTAGAAATTCGAAGTCGAGTTTAGATCTTACCAGAAATAGATCAATGCAAACATGATGGAAAGCAGAATCGTATTTCGCACTAATGGTGGCTTTACTAGAGGCAATGTCTGTGCTTTCACTGATGCCCAAAGAGACTTGTATTGTGCTTGAGATGTGGCACCCTCGTTCAAAATAATCGATTTCACCTAAAAATAGAAACACATTTAATATAAAGATAAGTTTTTTTGCATAAATACCATGATCTAACAAAAATCGGAAATTAGCTGCCAAATGTCTGTAACATAAGCTAAATATATACTACATTGTGTTAGAATTATGGACATTGTATGATATAATTCATTGATGTCCAACACTGAATTCCGTACGTAAATACTATTTTAATTAAATTATGATTTATCATGAATATGGTAACGTTATAATGTTCATAATTTAGAATTAAGAAGTTAAACTGTTATGAAGATTTAAGTCCCCGCCAACACATACTGTCACAGTGGCGCCGTAGTTTTATGCACCGTCCACCAACGTCGGCCGGCGGGGTTCTCACAATGAGGCAGTATGCGTTGACGTGAACCGACGTTCGATTACTAAGACAGTATCTGCAAGTTAATTGATATCCATGTACCGTTAAATAGTTTTCAATGGTTGATATTAAGTGAATAAAAGTTGTTAAAGTGTCTTGAGTGTTTTACTGCAGCTCGCTGTCCTACAAATTCAGAAGTAAGGGATGTAAAGGAGTTGTAAGTATCAACTACTTGAGTCGAACCAGTGGTTTGAACAAATAATAAAAACGTAAGTATCGATCTGATTTTACTATTATTGCTCGTTTTCGTAAATTGTGTTCAGTGGTGTTCATGCGTAAGGAAGCTATTAAATTAGTAGCCAAGGTAAATGCTTAATACGGGCTTAAATGCACAAAACTGCTACGGCTATGATAAATAAAAGAGATAAAATGTAATATAATAATAAATAATAGCATTGCTTACTGTGCACATAGGATATTAAGTATTCGAAGGTGTTTGGTAAATAGTGTTACAAATTGAACTGGTTTTTTTTCTTCATATTTCGTTATATTCATTTTGTTTAATATTAAATACTGACACAACAAATTAAATACGTATCAAACGTCAAGGTTCATTAAAAATAGAAATGGTGTATTTGGAGATGATTACTGAAGTTGCGGTTACTGTAAATACCTATGTATTAAAATGATATCGATGGTACTTTGCTAAATACTTTCTATTACTGCCTGACTGAACACTAATGATATTATTTATGCTAAGCTGATGTTTTGAGTTACAAAATCATATTTTAATGGGGTGCATATATTTGGGGAAAAGTATAAATAAAAGTACCAGTTCATGCTGTTTAAGTTTAATATCATGCAGTATCTTTTTGATGATTATTGCTTCATTCTACCCTCATATTTGCGTTAATTTGAAGACAGAGATTTGCGTTAGAAATTTACATTTCAGGAAATGGAGGGCGATCAGAGAAGGTCGCGTGTACTGACGACGCCACCTTCTAGTCAGCACCGGTCACGCAGCAGGACCAGGCGCGCTGACGGACGAGGTGGTCGTCGCAGGCGCAGTCGGAGCAACCGATCGCGAAGTCCACGTGGCGGCACGCGGTAGCCGCGCAGCCGGAGCAGTCAGCGGGCACGGGAGCGCGCTAGCGGACGTCGGTCTCGCAGCGACAGGCGCCGGGCGCGCAGGCGGAGCAGCCATCGGGGGCGCGGTCGTCCAAGCAGGTCTCGCTCGCGCGGTCAGCGGCGGCGCAGTGAGAGACGACGGTCTCACAGCAGGGCTGCAACCGTGACGGCCTCACCACAGGGAAGGCGACGCGATCATGGACTTGTACGTGAGTCTCTGAATACCCACTCTGTTCCCAGTAATAATGTTACCATGTTACAACTGGTAGAGGCTTTACGTACCATGAGTGATAAGGGTTCTAATGAAAAATTGTCAAATCAAAACACATACCGGAATTTGATCCATCTTGTAAGGAACAAACGATCGCGATGTGGATACACAAAGTGAACGAATGCGCAGTTATATATAACTGGAACGATCGTCAAACCGTTCACTTTGCGTTACCAAAACTTAAAGGTCTAGCTCAAAAATGGTACGCTGGCCTCTCAACTGTTATGTTTTCCTGGCCAGAATGGCAAGATAAATTAAAAGTAGCATTTTCTAGCAATGATAATCATGGACAATTACTTACGACAATGCTTGCCAAACGTGCTAGATTTAGTGATTCGTTAGAAGAATATTTTTATGATAAGATAATGTTGCTAAACCGTTGCGGTCTTACTGGCAAGAAAGCCGTTGATTGTTTAGTGTTCGGGATTGGGACCGTGCGAAGTGCATGGTGGGGGTAAGTAAATCGATCCCAGCGCATAAGGTGGTAAAAATTTGAACTAACTGCGGATAGCGTCTTTAACATTTCGTACAATTATATGGCTCGAAATGAAACTTTGAGTTACGATTACTCCTGAAATATTCATTTAAATTGTATGGTGTAAGGGACCAATGTAATCTGTATGAAATGCTTAATATAACTAACGTATTTATTTTGATAATTGTTAATAATGTATCCATGTAAATAGCTTTGCAAATGCCACATATTACGTGATCTTTTTCTAGAAGTTACGAATATGTATAGTAAGTTATCCTTAAAAGATAGACATTTAACATCGCGGACTTTTTTTGTAGACCTATGAATGAGAAACAACCCCACCATACATTGTGTTGTTATAGCTCAAACGGATTAGGCAGCGTTTTCGATTAAAGCTCCTAGCCAACGTGATTTTTTCCGACAACATCGTTATATTTCAAACAATTTACACAAAACCTTAACAAGTTATATACTTAAGCCTTCCTCAAGAATCACTCTATTGATAGATGAAAGTCGTATGAAAATCCGTTCAGTAGTTTTTAGTTTTGGAGTAGTTTTATAAGATGTAGTGAATTGACGTTTTCCCCTAGACTTGCGGACACTAGGTTGCGTGACAGTCGTGCACGCTCCCAATAGATGATCGTAGTGTCCGCCTAGGAGCTGGAGCGGCTCGTTTCGATAGTCCGGATCAGTTATTACCTTTCTTAAAGAGCGCCAAGAATAGTTCGTATGTTAATCAAAAGGTCAACGCTAAGACCGAAATTAAATCAGATTTAGGTAATAAGAGCACAGCTAATAGTAGTGATAAACCGATAAAGTGCTTTAACTGTTTACAAGACGGTCATTATAAATCCCAGTGTCCTAAACCTGTAATAAAATGTAGTACATGTATGCGTCATGGGCACTCCACCGAAAATTGTCAGAAAAATAACATTAATAACATTGACAGTACTAGCAAACCATCATAACCGAGTATGTATGTAGGAGTGTCTGATCTAAAGTAGCTAACTTTGGATACATACTAACATAGCTACCTAATATGCTTAAGCGAGCATTAATATTTATCAATAATTATTTAATAATATTCGTTAATAAAAATGGCTTGCGAGTGTTTTCTTGACTTCGGTAGCACGTAGAGACATCGATCAAGGTAGAATTACTTATACAACTACCAATGTCGTGGTACAAAAGAATAATAAGCAGTAATTAGAGATATCCAGATAGGAGTTATTTCTGACTAGTAGTTCGAAAATTATGTAGATAGTAGGATTCAGTTAATTTATGCGTCTATTACGAGATTTGATGGGTTGATTATTGATTATAACAGAAACCAAAGTATACGGGATAAGTTTAACTTCGATGGTATTAAGCGTTTTAACCAAGGCGCGAACAGTATATACACATGGATATATAATTATATTTATCTATAGCAACTGAGGTAAAGGATCGTCGCTGACCAGGTCTGAAGAGGCGCAGAGCGCAAAAGAGGCCAAGCCTAGTAATAATAAGCTAAATAAATTTGTGTGCGTTAATGTAGTCCAGCCGTCGCGAACCTTTGTTGCAAAATATTTAGTTAACGATACATTTACTTGACCATGAAACTACCATATGGTACTAGATTTACCTATTTACGCAAACCTTCCATAGTTAATCTACAATTTTTGGTAGATTGTGATGTAATCCAGCTTTCGACATCTCCCTGTGACTTATATAGTGTTCGTTAGGAAGACTGGTAATGATAATAGGCGTGGTACAAATTATAGGACTCTACTGAAATTAATAAGTAATTAATCGAGAGGGAATTTGGCGATGCCCAACGAGAAATTTGAGTTTGGGCACTAACGCGTGCTTGACTTTCCTGCGTAAGGTCTAAGTGTTTGGCAAATCATATAAACAGGGGTAGTGCCTTGTCAATGTTATGTCACCATAAATTGATAGTAATTAGCTTATATGCGTAATATGTTAATGCCGATTTATAACAATCTTATTTAGGATCGGTTTTAAAATTATCATAAAAACGGTACTGACAGTTAAACACTCTGTTACTTTTCGAATAGAAGTGTAGAATATCTTGGATTTGAATTAACTTAGAGGGTGCTTGTGAAATATAGGCAGTTTAGGGGGTACATGGTTTACCTTAACCTCACAATCCAATCCACACGGTATTAGGCAGTTTGTAGGGTTTTGTAGTTTATTTGACGTTTTGTGAGAAACTTTGCAGTTGTCGTACAGACATGCATAAAGTCTTATGGGCTCCAAATATTAGTTACAAAGAATTGAGAATATTTACTGGTTGTGTAAGTTTTCAATTCTCTGGGGGAGACCTTTTCAAACGCGACGTAGTACCGAGAGTCGCTAGAATGGCTGCGCGCTTAGCAGAAATCCATCACCTAGCGTTATTCCCACAAAGTTAGTATATGTGGCGTTTCCAACCAAACTGGTGCTTATTTTCGGTTGTCATTAAAACGCTATTTCCATGAAACTTCAATATTAAATCAACCTAATCGAAAACCGACAATGTGGTACCTTTTGACTGATAACGTCACATATACATAGTAGTAGTAACGTTATAATATGTGTACCCTGACTGGTTAAGTTGCACTATACAAAGCCCTGATTCGGAGATAGAAAGTATTAATATTATGGTAACAGAATCGAGATCAGCGTATGTAGCATGTATGACAGTTATGGGAAATATGGCGACTTGTCGATATGGTATTATAAAAAAAAAAAAGACAATGAGTTCATTTCGGGCCTGAAGAACTCAAACACACATTTTCGTTGGCTTATAGTGATATAAGTTTCAATGTTTCTAGATTTGTTAGAACTGTTAAACTTATATAAATTGTATCTTTGGTGTATCTAAGCGGACAACTTCAGATAACGAATCGTATTTCACGTAGCAAGTTCGAGACATACAATAATAATGTAAAATAATGTTGACATAGATTAATAACAAAATAATACCGGTGAGTAATACCTTTGTTTTGCTTATCAAACGTGTTTCAGTTCTATTGTATCTCTGATCGTATTAGGTGTTTCCTAAATTTGTCATTTCTATCTTTATAACATGTTCTGTGTGAACTCTTATTTTGTGTGCTGTTGTATCCAGGCGTTGACTTGTCATTTAAGTTATAACTTGAATGTAATGATCTATAGCTAAAAGTATGATCTAGGGGTTGACTTTGTATGAAATCATGTTGTTATGCCTTGTCGTAAGATGGTTATAAATGTGTTATGATATCAAATAAAGAGACCGACAGGCTCAAGGTAGAAGCGACTTGAACTGTCATTGGTTGTAATATATGTGGCGGGCTCAAGGTAGAAGCGACTTGAACCGTCACTAGTTGTAAAGTATGTGGCAGGCTCAAGGTAGACGAGACTTGGACTGCGCCATGATTGAGGTGGTTTCAAGGTAGTAGCGACTTGTACCACTGATTTTGTGGTCAGATAAGTTTGTTGCGGTTTCAAGATAGAAGCGACTTGTACCGCATTTAAAAGTATTATATAGAGTCAGTAGGGGCAGGCTCAAGGTAGACGAGACTTGGACTGCGCCATGATTGAGGTGGTTTCAAGGTAGTAGCGACTTGTACCACTGATTTCGTGGTTAGATAAGTTTGCTGCGGTTTCAAGATAGAAGCGACTTGTACCGCATTTAAAAGTATTATATAGAGTCAGTAGGGGCAGGCTCAAGGTAGACGAGACTTGGACTGCGCCATGATTGAGGTGGTTTCAAGGTAGTAGCGACTTGTACCACTGATTTCGTGGTTAGATAAGTTTGCTGCGGTTTCAAGATAGAAGCGACTTGTACCGCATTCAAAAGTATTATATAGAGTCAGTAGAGGCAGGCTCAAGGTAGACGAGACTTGGACTGCGCCATGATTGAGGTGGTTTCAAGGTAGTAGCGACTTGTACCACTGATTTCTTGGTTAGATAAGTTTGCTGCGGTTTCAAGATAGAAGAGACTTGTACCGCATTTATAAGTTCAGATGTCTTTTCTTCTAATGTACCTATTTATGATTTTTAGATAGAAGCGATACGTGTTATGTAAATTTTACATATTGTGGTGGCTTAAAATCAGGCTGGAGTAAAGTCGGGATATTAACTTTTTGTAGTATGAGATCCTTACAGTAATGATTTTGTGATATAAATGAATAGTTCAATTAACTTAGCTTGTACACGGGACGTGTACATGTTGCGGATGGCCGAATTGTTAGAATTATGGACATTGTATGATATAATTCATTGATGTCCAACACTGAATTCCGTACGTAAATACTATTTTAATTAAATTATGATTTATCATGAATATGGTAACGTTATAATGTTCATAATTTAGAATTAAGAAGTTAAACTGTTATGAAGATTTAAGTCCCCGCCAACACATACTGTCACAGTGGCGCCGTAGTTTTATGCACCGTCCACCAACGTCGGCCGGCGGGGTTCTCACAATGAGGCAGTATGCGTTGACGTGAACCGACGTTCGATTACTAAGACAGTATCTGCAAGTTAATTGATATCCATGTACCGTTAAATAGTTTTCAATGGTTGATATTAAGTGAATAAAAGTTGTTAAAGTGTCTTGAGTGTTTTACTGCAGCTCGCTGTCCTACAATTGTACTACTGCAATGTACAGTAGAACAATAATATTAATAAACAAGAATATTCATCTTAAAAATATAACATTTCATATGAATATTTACCTGAAAGTCCTCCAAAAAATGGATGGAAACCTAGTGTAAGAACCTGCGAAATTCAACCTGGAGTTCGTGGTTCAAATCAAACCCCGCCTCGTACCAATGAGTTAATTAGAACTTATGTACTCGTACCTACAATATATCATTTGATATTTACCAGTCGCTTTTCAGTGAAAGCAAACATCGTGAGGAAACCAGTGTGTGTAGCCAAGGTGCCAATTATTCGCTCCGTAGCAAACAATACGGCAATCTCTCTCTATCTCAGACAGAGATAGCTGCATTTCGTTCGTTACGGACCGTAAACGATTGGGATCTTGTCTACGCACTCAGGCTAATCCCAATAAGACCTAGTTTCCCCTCTAGGTTGGATAGGTTGGAAGGTCAGATGGCAGTCACTTTCGTAAAAACTAGTGCCTACGCCAGTTCTTGCGATAAGTTTCCAAGCGGACCCAGGCGCCGTGGGTATAAATCGGAAGAAACGCTGGGAAGGATACTCACCTGAAAGTCCTCCAGGTCTTTCCCAGTATTTACGACATATATGCCCTTGATGACATTCAAAGCTTCTTCCGCTAAGCCCATAGTGAGGAGGTACTTGGGGCTCTCATCAACACGGGCTGCAACTGCTGCAGCTATTGCGCATGGCAAGCTGTAGATGATGTTCAGGAGTCTCCAGGAGTTGAAATAGATACCAAGGTATGGGACGTAGTAGGAGAATGTGAGAGGAAGCACCGGGATGGTCAACACTGGAAAAAAGCAAGATTCTGTCGGTGTTTAATGCCCAACGATGTAAATAATGCTAATTACAGTTTGTGTCAAAATGATGATCGCGTTCATTGTAAACCAAATTTCTTATATATTTTTAAACAGTGTTTTTTGGTTTTTTTTTGTCTTCATGTGTTTTTGTGTAATTTCTGTAGTCCTAAGTTAAGTAAATCATTTTTTTTTTTCGATTTTTTCTTTGTAATCTTTTGATGTACTGTATGTGTTATCTGTCGTGGCATCACCGAATGGGCCCTACGGAAGACCAGCGCTGGCTTCATAGCTAGCATTATGCTGTGCGTACTCAATGTTCTGTTCTTCTGTTTTTGTTGCCTGTATATATTCTTACATGTTTGTTACGTTCCATCTATGGACTGGGCGCTCGAGTATCCCTAAGAGAGAAATTTAAAGATGCAAGCATTCTTACCGTTGCATCTCAATACATACTTGAGAATATTATGTATGTTCGGAAAAACATCAACGAATTCAAGCTTAACAGTGTTATCCATAACTATAACACTAGAAACAAGCATAAACTTGCTGTGCCCGCCCACCGCCTCCGTAAGGTTAGTACACTTAGTACGTCTTTCGTCGGGAACTGTACACGTTTTTATAACAAAGTTCCCACTGATATAGTGAATTTGCCTCTTAACAAATTTAAGTCACACGTTAAGAGCTCTTTGTTAAGTAAGGCGTATTATGCTGTGAATGATTTCATAGATGATAAGGATGCCTTTAAGCCAGTAGCTCGATCTTGATAGTATGATAAAAATGTAAGTAATAGTGTTTTCGTTTTCTTTCTGTGAAATAACCATACTAGCGTCCAGTAGAACTGACACAAGAGAACATCATGTTCTCGTTTGATTGTATTATTTTAGTTTTGGACACTTAGAGACCTTATACACCTCTAAGATTTTATTTTATTTTAAATTTTATTTTATTTTAATACCTATTTTAATGATGTGGACACTTAGAGACCTGTACATCTCTAAGTCAATTTAAATTTATAATTTAGTTTTATAGGTAGGCACTCCTTATGAATAATATGTAGTCGCGTTTATGTGGCGCTATGCCGTCTTTAATGTAACTTACAAGCACAAATGTTGTATCTCACAATTTTTTATTATATTTATATTAATACAACCCGGCAGCTTGAACATGTCATGCTCGCTTAAAAGTCTTTACTTACGGTGGCGTCGTTGATCGGGTCGCCACTTTCCCGAATGAAGGTTGAGGGAGGCGATGGCTGAGATACACGTCATACTCGTGAACGGGTGCTGTTTGTGGAGACCGGTCTGTTTAAGCTTACACGGGGTACAGGTTATGTTAAAGTATGTAACTTTACTTTTGAGTGACATTAACGTGAGACACTTCATTCGGTTCTTGTCTGTTTTAATTTTTTTGTCTTTTAATTATTTATATAAGAATTCAAGCCTTGGCGACCCTCTACATCTCTAAGGATAAATTAATATATTTTTTATATTTTATCTCTGACACTTAGAGACTTATACATCTCTAAAGAATTTTAGTATTTTATGGTTTTATTTTTTTATCATAGTTTTTTTTGTGTAATTTGACATTAAGAGACAGTATACATCTCTAATAAAGTATTTATTATTTCATAGATTCGATATTTGTAATTGTTTTTTTTTTTTTTTAATTTATTGTTTGTAAAAATGGACATATAAAAGTGCCCCTGTGGCCTATTTGCTGAATAAATGTTTGATATTTGATATTTGATATTTGTTACTATCACGATCTAATGTCTTACCTTTTTTTATTGCCATTCTGTAGCTCAAAATTTGATGGTGATAAGTGATATCATTACCTACCTCTACTTTTTTATAATGTCGACATTTCCTACCATGGCAAACATAGCCTGGCTTGAAAAACAGTGATTTTCTACCAAATAACTAATTCTATCCTGTTTTGTTATCTGTGTGTGTGTCTGTATTCTGTTTAATCAGAATTTTCAAGCGGTAATGTATGGCATGGTAGGCAGTAGGCAATGTTGAGGATTTGTTTTGGTCTAAAATTCAACTCACCTGCCATGACTCCAGTAGAAACGAGATAGATGCTGCTGGTCATTAAGATCACCATATTACGTTTTGTGCGAGGAGTAGTCTCTCCCAGTAGCGTGAAGGCGAGCGCGAATGTCCCTGATACCCTAAAATACATAAAGGCCATTGAATTCGATCAGGGAAAGCTGATATTTGAGATCATGAGAGAATAATACAGAACTCTGTGTCCACAATGAGCCTAAAATATATATTAAATTGCCTGGAACTAATAAGCATAATATCCATGTAAATGATGATTTAGCAGATTTAGCTGAACATGGACAGAATAGCAATTAGCTTTTATGCCGGTCAGCAAAATGTTATTTTATTTAAACCTTGGAAGAGGTTAGCGTACGCACTGATCTGGTTACGATTATGTTTGTATCGGCGTAGATGTCACCATACTGTATATATTTAAGTATTATGAATTGATGCTATGGAATAAATTAGTCTAATTTTACCCGCTAAAGGTACCTTTTACTCACCAGCGGCTGTCCCAAAAGTTTTCAATAACATGTACTGGGGTATACACTTTGGGAAATGTTAGCTTTCTCACGATCATTTATCCCATACTTTAATCAGAACTTTTAAGAGGTAAATATCCGGTCTTTGATGTGCAATAACTCAATTTGAAATGTCATTAAATTGTATGCTTTGTTCTCGTACTCGTATTTCAAATGAGTTATTGCACTTATGCTTAGCGATATGACAAAATTTTCGTTGGTACTGCCCGAAGCAGTGTTATTTTTACAAGCTTGCAATGTACGGATCAAATCTTGCAAGTTAAATTTAACCCACTTCCCAATTTCCGATTGAGCTGAAAAAATTGCATACTTACCTATGTATGTGGAGACGGGAGGAGATCATAGGAACTCTGTGATAAAACAACGCAACCTAATTGTGTTTTAAGTTTTTAATATTGTCTTATTGAGTATTAGTTGCTTGTGGAACGAAAAGAGTCAGCTATAAAATTTTGAACCAAAAATGAAATTTACGGCAAAACCTTACGAATTTTTCCTTTAATTTTAAAATCAACTTTTGTCCCAGATAGGTCTCAACTATGGGTCAAGATGGGTCTAGGCTTTAGAATAAAATCTATTATACTCACGAAGTGCATGACAGGAACTTAAGAACGCAGAAGACAATCCAGTGCGGCGAGAAAGCAGCAAGCGCACCCGTGACGAACCCGAGCACAAGTGATAACTGAAGTATTTTGCGACGTCCGCGCATGTCTGCTAAGTAGCCCCAAACGTGCGACGTGGCCAGGATACCTGGAAAGTATTGTTAGAAATTTCTTAAACTCATTGGTAAACAAACATGCTGAATAACATTTAAAATATTTTTCGTGATGCTCACAAATAAAGGCCTAGCGTGGTGGTCTCCAGCTCGCCAGCACTAGCTGGTACCAACTGACTGATAAGCTGTCGAAGGTGAAGGTGAAGGTGAAGGTGAAGGTGTTTGACCTGTGATTCGTATAGCAATCATGAACCTTTAGTGCAGAGTATGGTCACCAGTCAAGAACTGACCGGGTCCAGAGAGCTAATGAAGAAGCTCTTAAGGGTCATAAATATTCATTATCATTATCTCTTACTTACCGTTTTCGGTCACAGCGACTGCGTTCTACGGCTGAAGTGTCATTGGTGCACTCTCAGGTGACTGACATTATGACATAGTCAATTTTAGCAGTGAAAATATGACCACATTCACTGCAGGTCGAACATAATTCGGTCATGAACATTACCTATGACGGGCACAGCAGCCATGAACCCCTGATGTAGTGTAGTGGTCTCCAGTTCACAAGCACTAGCTGGTACCAAATAGCTAACCGATAGGCTCTCGAAGGCCATGGCGATGATCATGAAGCCACATACTACGCCCATAAGCAAGTTGTATTTGCCGAAGCCTGAAAAGAAATAAAACGAAGGAATTACACTAGTGGCTTTGTGAACTTTAGACATTTTGAAAATAATAAAAACTGAATTGACAACAAAACAAGTTAAATAAAATCTTGTAAACATATATAAAATCATTAATCACCTGCTCAAAAAAATTCACTAGAATCGGTTGAGAAACATACATATAATCACGCCTCTTTCGCTTCCTTCACTTTCATGACATTCCTCATACACGCTCGTCGATTTAGGGTGCTCTTGACCTGGCCTTTCTTCAGGATTTCCCCGATTTGATCAGAGAAAGTCCGCCGAGGTCTAGCCCTTTCCGACTCCCTCTTCTACTTCTCCCTTATACAATCTCTTTGTTAACCTTCTTTCACTCATTCTTTCCACGTGTCCAAACCATCTCAACATACCTTTCTCAATTTTTGTCACTACATCTTCGTTCAGTCCAAACTTTTCCCTTATCACACTGTTCCTAATTCTATCTTGTAATTTTACACCACACACACTTCTCAACGCTCTCATTTCCACTGCATTTACTTGACTCTGATGTTTCTTCTGCCATACCCAACTTTCGCTACCATACATAAGTGTAGGCACCAACACCCCTCTATGCACAGCCAACCGTGCTTTTTGCGACACCTGGCTGCTCATAAAAGCGTTGAGTCCCCCATTCACACGATTTCCAGCATTCACTCTCCTTTCAATGTCTTCATCATGTTTACCGTCCCTAGTGAACATGGTTCCCAGATACACAAACTCTCACTTGTTCAACTCTTTCTTGACCAATCAAAACTTCACAGTTTGTCATACTTTCTCCCTTTTCAAATACCATTACTTTCGTCTTGCTCACATTTATTTTCATTCCTTTCCTTTCATAAGATCTATGCATTCTAGTTACCATCTCCTGCAATTCTTCACCCGATGACGCCAGCAATACCAGGTCATCAGCGTAAAGAAGACATGTTTTGTTTAGCTTATTATTTTAGAATATACAGACATAGATCATAAGTTAGGAACACTTATACTGGGAATCATGCCCTAATCACCTAATGGGATGTGAAAGAGTGTATAAAATTTTGAATAGAAATTAATTAGGAGAGAATATAAATTTAAAAATAAATTTCATGTAGACAAAGTCGTGGACATATGCTAGTTTTAAAATATTAGAAAAATCCCCAACCCAAAAGTATAAATCCAGCTAGATTTTTCATTAAATTCCCGAATATAATGAACAACCCTTAAGTATCATTCGGACACCAGAAAAACTTTTGTCTCGAATAAAAGCTTAAAATAATTTTAATAGTTCGAGTTGTGCGTTAGTGTTATACATACGGCCCGATTCGAACTTTAAGACAATTCAAATATTAGGTTTAAACACGATATAGATCCGATATGTCAGTGTCACAAGTGACGTTTCTTCAAACAAAAACGTCACGTCCGACACTGACATATCCGATCTATATCGTATTAGACCTTATATTTGACGTATCTTAAAGTTCGAACGGGCTGATAGTTTTTGACTGAGTTTATATTTAAATATAATAAATAAGTACCTGTCATATCCAGGGCATCTTCAAAAGGAACTTTATGTAACTTTCCACACATACTTAATATTTAAATTAATTGTTCCTAAAATAATAAACGCACAATATGTCCAACGCTGTTGGCAGTCCAAATTAAACTAATAGACTGAAGTCACATAGGTTTCGTCCATCATCATTTTTAATCACTACATATTGTTATCATTTAACTATCGTGTGCAAAACGTATTTGTATTGTCTTTCAGAAAACATGTACGGCCGAGTTCACAAATATCTTTACAAACCAACGTTCAAATATAAGGGTTCCGTTTTTTGTCATTTGGCTACGGAACCCTAAAATATATTTAGACGACCTTATTATCAGTGTCTTCGAGGCATGTGAATCTATTTTTTTAATGTTGGCTTGAAAATATGTCTGTGAATTCAACTAAGTATACCAGGGCTCGTAACCGGTATTAAAATACCTGTAACATCGTTCCAAAACCGGTATATTATTTCGATTGTTAAAAACCGGTTTATTGAAGGAACGTGAACTATAAAATTAACCTCTTCTATAACCGGTAAGAGGAAGCGGAATTTTATTGTTCGCGGAGAACGATATAATACCGGTTATGGTGATAACCGGTATTAACTTTCGGAGACTCTCGGTAAACTCGTTGTAATGCGTGAAAAAAACAGCAATAACTTAGTCGTTCTATCTTGCTTTGTTATTTAAAATTTTATTGGTTATTTTCGTTCCATAAAAACGAAAGAAGAATGAATTGGTACAGACTAGTATCTCAATAGACAGTTATTTAACCGGTAACCGCAAACTGTGACGAAATCCTGTTCATTCCAGGGTGAATGAACGAAACCGGTTTGAAATATAAAACGGTTTCTGAGCCCTGGATTGTACCATTCACTTCTTCACTGTTTACTGATAAATGGGGCCTTGGTACATTTGTGGTTATCTTTGTGAACAAATCGGAACTGGACAGTTGGGTACCTACCTATCCTTGTAAGAGATAAGTTTTTCTTTTTTCTTTCAAGGAGTCACAATTTTTTTTGTTCATATTTTTTGTGCATATTTTCAATGGCGAAAATCAATATCCGTACCTACATAATTATATGATAACGATGAATGAACGATCTATCCTGTATGTCCATCCTCGGGCCAAAAATTATCTTTATAGCAAATTTCATCTACCTCAATATCGGCTCAGAGGCGTATGCGTGAAGATGTAACAGACAGACAGACAGAGTTATTTTTGCATTTATAATATTAGTAGGGATTCCACGAATGACATGAACTTCTCCATAATATATTTCTCATATTATCTCTTCGTCCGTGAGTATAAATCATCTGAGATAACATAAATAAGTATTTACTTTTTACTAAACGCCGTCATTTTACTTTATTTAAAGTAACTCACCATGACTCGGCCATAATTTCCCTGAACCTTAATGCTTTTAAAATGAGATTCATTTTCCAACAATTATCGCAAAATGCGACCGACGGCGACGTTAATGTAAAGTTATATACAAAATTATTAAGGCGACCGATAACCTCAGTGACCTCGGGCATACTTTGAACGTGAACTTGTCGCTCGTGCGAACGACATTTAACATGAATGGCGCAGATTACGCATTTATAACAATTTAAAAGGTATTTTCAAAGATAATGTTTCACGTTAAGACAAATGCTCCAAAAATAAAGTATACTACTAAGGACTCAACAAAACCTGGAGTCGAGGCCAAATACATTAAAATAGGTATTCAAAAACATTTACTAAAACAGTACAGCTCAAATTAAGTATGTCTTATATTAAGGCATTGGGTCAGCATTGTAACGAGCAGGGCAAAATAATTTAGGTTTGAAAATCTGTTATAACTTGTAGTCTTAATTTTGTTATAGCTTTGCTAACATTTATTTTATAGGTTTCTGTTCCGCGTATTATATGTGATACTAACAAGATATAAAGTTAAAACGCGTCTGAAATAAATAATTTTTATTTTATTTACTTATTAAGCTGGAAAAAGTAGGGAAATAATTTCCACTCGAAAGAGGCGTCAGTCAGACAGGACGGATTTCAACGAAATGATTCTCCGCGGTATTAGAGATGGTCTTTACAAACCTGGCCGGCTAGCATGACTTGCGTTCTCGCACGCGACTTCAAGTATAATAATAAATAAATTAATAAAATAAATAAATAATAATAAATATTATAGGACATTATTACACTAATTGACTAAGTCCCACAGTAAGCTCAATAAGGCTAGTGTTGTAGGTACCTAGACAACGATATATATAATATATTATAATTATAAATACTTAAATACATAGAAACAGCCATGACTCAGAAAAACTCTTACCAGGATTTGAACCCGGGACCATCAGCTTCATAGGCAGGGTCACTAGTGTCACTACCCACTAGGCCAGACCGGTCGTCGAAGTATGGAGTCGCGCGCGAAATTAGAGTCATGCTAGCCCGTCTGAAAGCCTAGCCAAGATGCCAATTGTTTGCGGTGTAGCGAACGAAATGGTAATCTCTATCACTCTTCCATATTAGTGCGACAGAGAGACAGATTCATTCGCTACGGCCCAAACGATTGGTCCCTGGAATGGGATCGAAATGGAATCGATATCTACGGCGATAAACTTCACTACATTTTGCAAAAGATATCGCCCTGTTCCCTGAACATTTCACTAGCTTAGATGATGTTTAGAAATAATGGAAAAACTCCCTGCCTCGGGAGAAACTCGAATTCGCAACTCCGGATACGAACCCACCGCTCTATCATTATCACCCATACCTACAGAATTAACCTCTGATATTTTTATTATAGAAATATATTATTCGGTTCGGACCGACCGGATAAATAAATAAATAAATATTATAGGTCATTCTGGATATTATAGGATATAAGATGGCTGGAGCGCATTTTAAATAAATAAATAAATATTATAGGTACAGGCATCTACATTATGTGGGTATGGCAGAAGGGATGGAGTCCGTCTGGAGCCTTCCACGTCCGCGATGAGTCGACCGGCCTGGGGCCGTACTGAAATGCGCACCGACTCCGTCCGTTCAGTGGGAATCGTACATAAGCGAAATTTTTTGTGGTGAGCGTTCCGACTGAACACAAAGGAAGAGTTTTGGCCGAAGGGTGTCAAGTTTCGGCGGTTCCGCAGTCGGCTCCCTGATACAGCCGGGTTGCGAAATGCATCGCAGCCACAGTGTGTGTTTTAGTTTTTAAGATATATTTATTTATAAAGATTTTTCATTTCATTTCATTTGGCTTCCACATAAAATATTCGGCAACAGCAGTCGCCTTAACGGATCCGTAGTTTTCCCCTGATTGTTTATATAGGACACGTGCGTTATTTGTAGCGGTTCAAACCACTCAGTTGGAATGAAACTTCCAACCTCAGTGGACGTGTGGGTGAAAACTAAAATACAGTCCATACAGTCGCCGTCAGATATGTATGGAGCGGCCAAGATGTTCACAGATATCTGAAGAAAGCCTCTTTTATTGACCGAGCGTCCGCGAAGGTGGTTTCCATCTTGGACAAAAATACTTTCATGCCCGGATGTTCTCGTCCACAGGTCGCATTTCTCAACCGATTTTCGTGTTTTAAGCAAGTTCAAAAATTAAATATATTTTTTTGTCGATTTAGTTTTCGGATTTTTTTCAAAATGTCGAAGCCATGGGCTCGCGAGGTCTAAAGCTCACGAGAGCCACTAGTTAACCTCTAGTTTGTGTATGTTTTATCATTATGCTCTTTATATTTCTCTCATCTTAGACTAGGATTTTATAATATGGATATAAAAGTAAAATACAAAATACATATAAACATATTATAAAAAACCTAACCTAAGGTGCCGCTAGCAGCGGGGCAGAGCCCAAACTGCCGGTGGTCAGGGCCGCAGAGAGAGGAATCGACCTACTATACGCGCCGTGTCCAAGATTACCGCCTTCTGCATCTGACCCTTGATCCAGCCACCCAGCGAGTCTCTCAAGGTGTTGATCGAGACTCTTCGCTGTGAGACCGTTCGCTGACACGACTATCGAAACAATGATCATCGAGTCAACATCCCACATGGCGGTTATCTCGTGAGCCAAGTCTAAGTACTTACTGGACTTGTCCTTCTCGGCTTTCACGAGATTCTCATCATGGGGGATGGTGACGTCGACGAGCACGGTCCGACGCTGCGATCGGTCTATTAGCACGATGTCAGGCTTATTATTATTATTATAAGGATCCTGATCGAACTTTTAGACATCATTTAGCATTTTTTTTTCTAAAAAGATTTCGAGAAAGAAAAGACTATAAGGACTCACGACCTTGTCTTTCTTTAGTTACTTAGATTTTCTTTTTAATTTTTTAATTATATTCTATATATTTTTCATTACAAGTATTTGCTCCTCAGTTATGGGTTCCTATGAATTTACTTATTTATATATATATCCATTCAATATATTATTATATAAATGCGTGTGTCCTGACTGACTGACTGAACTACCACAACTAGAAAGTTGAAATTTGCACACTATGTTGCATTTATAAAGTGTACAGACAAGAGATAATAAGCGATTTTGAAAAATTCAACCCCTAAGGGGGTTACAAAGGGGTTGAATATTTGTATGGCTTTCAAGTTTTATTTAAATATAGGAACTTGAAACTTCGTGAAAAGTATTATATTAATATAGAAGAATAGTAATTTCAGCTTTTTTGGAAGTTCATTTTGTATGGGAAAGCCATTTTTTTCTCGATTTCGGAGTGGTCCCATAGTAAAAGTTGCTCAGTATGACCTATTTCATATCGCAAAATAAACCTTATAACTAAGTACAGGTTATAAGTTAAGGTACAGGACACAACAGACTTTTAATAAAATAAAACAACAGCGTCACCAAATGTACAAAAATGTTTATTCTATGCATTGTTTCTCATCCGTCAGATTTTTTGTCTGATGGTAGAATCAGGGTTACAGCAACGCCACCTGTAAAGACAACAAAATGTTAACCCGAACGCCACACCAATCGCGCGCGGCGCGTGATCGTGAACCTTGTCTGAATGCACGAAGGTTCATATTTGGCTGTAGACGCGTGCGTCAGTTGACGTCTTTAGCGGTTAAAGGGTGGTGGCGGTAAATTGGGAAGGATAGATTATAATGTAAGCTTTATACCTATTTTGCAATAAGGACGGGGCCTGAAACAAATCCAAGTACTAGGCCAGTTCAAGATAATTAAGACTTACGTAATTTTCTTTCAAGTAACGAGAAGAAGAAGAATAAAAAAGAATAGAATCATCTCAAAGTAAACAAGTTTGAAGAAATCAAGTTCTACGAGTATAGAGGTCGTAAGTTCGAACTCATATTCGTGATAATGTGTTTTGGCTATTAAGGTGCCGTTCAGGTTTTCTCTGACCATGAGCAAGAAAGCTGTGCGTGCCCGGGATCGCGGATATCATTATTATGAATTGTTATTTTTCCGAAGCCGATGGTTCCGGGTTCAAATCCTGGTAAGGGCATTTATTCGTGTGATGAGCATGGATATTTGTTCCTGAGTCATGGGTGTTTTCTATGTATTTAAGTATTTATAAATATTTATATATATCGTTGTCCAAGTACCCTCAACACAAGCCTTATTGAACTTACTGTGGGACTTAGTCAATTTGTGTAATAATGTCCTATAATATTTATTATTATTTATTTATTTTATTATTATTATTATTTTATTATTTTTAGTTCGTTTTAACAAAAAATACGTTGTTAACCAATCATACGATCAAAAATAAAATTGCGCATTTTAGAAACGAAGCGAATCGCTATTGACATTATTTGGCAACCGTATTATGGTCTAAAAAACGCTACGATTTATCAAAAACTGCTGGCTGAACCTGCGGCACCTTTACAAATTAATCCTGAACAGATCCTGACCTGATCACATTGAGATATTGATTGTAAAGTAAAACCTCCTCCTTTAAAATGTTGAAGTCAGTTAAAACCGTTTTATTTCTCGCGGTATTCCTATGATTTACACACTAAACACTAACCCCCTTATTCATAAACGTGTACTAAAGCTACGATGCCGCTAATAATCGTTTGTCCCTTTCCGACGTATTGGTATATTGGAAAGGGACAAACAATGATTAGCGGCATCGTAAATTTAGTACACGTTTATGAATAAGGGGGTAAAGGAGCACAGCAGTAGTACGTCACCTCGCAGTTAGTGATCATGGCGAGTCCAATGATGTTGATGCCAGACAAGGAGCCCAGCCGAGCTGTCATCAAAGCGAGGTCTATCACGAGGACTCTAGGATAAGACTGGTTGAAGAACACTCGGATGATAAACTCACTGACCACTAAAGCAGCGCAGCAGTAGAACGTTACCTCGCAATAAGTACTATTAGTAGTCACGGCGTGCCCGATGATGTTGATGCCAGACAGAGAGCCCAGCCGAGCTGTCATCAAACCGAGGCTTGTCACGAGGGCCCTAGTACAAGAATAGTGGAGCTACAATCGGATCTCGGATGATAAACTCACTGAACACTAAAGCAGCGCAGCAGTAGAACGTCACCTCGCAGTTAGTAGTCATGGCGTGCCCGATGATGTTGATGCCGGACAGAGAGCCCAGCCGGGCTGTCATCAGAGCAAGGCTTGTCACGAGGGCTCTAGGACAAGAAAAATGGTTAGTGCCGGCGCACAGAGCGGGTGACGAATTTTATCCACTCCGTGCACCCGCGCAAGATAGCGGAGGCACATAAGATTCTTTCGGATCTTTTCAATCTTCTTGGATTCGATCTTCATGGGCGAAGGATGGCCATGGACAAATATAAAAATCACTTGTAGATAATACCAATCGAAAAGTTAAGATTTATCGGGATGGCAAATGCAAACGATGCACGTGATCATTTTCATACTTTATTTAAGTTTCGAACACCAAAATCTTAAACACCCTATCTGTCGTAGCGCATGGCGTGTTGGGCAGGACAAGATGTTCTATAGTTTGGTGAGCCATCCCACACAGTCATCCACGGCACCTCACACCAACAAATTCATTTAGATGATCTCGCAAGTCCTATTCAAATACAAGAGACGGAGAAAATGATACTTAGATACTGTTTCCAAAAGTTTTTACATGGAATAATTTCAGAAACTATATATTATATTTATGTATGATTACCTATCGTCATTATCCATTTTCAAAATGGTACTTTCCTTTATTTCTCGTGATATCCGAGAGCTTTTCAAACTTTTGGAAACTTTCTGCAATTTGCACATCTAGAAATAATCAGTAGCTTATAGGTGCAAAGGATTAACAATATATGTAAAACATTTATGAAAATAATTGTAATATGTATGCAACAAATGCTCTTCAGACTCTAAGATCAACTCACCTATAAGAAGTCGGATATAGATCCACAAAATACGACGCCACGACCCCAATACCAACAGCCGTTCCCTGAACAAGAGCAAACATGATCAAACTGACTATAGGCTGCTTAACGGCGTTGGTTAAGACCATGCAGATACCAGGGATTAAGTAGATAGTGAGTAAAACGCTACGGCGCCACTTGGCGAGCTTAGAGACGGAGAGGTTCAGGCCGGTGTAGAAGAAACCGGTGATGATGCCGGTGTAGAGAGTGCTAGGGGTGATGGTGTCATTGCAGGACCACTGAAAGAAAGAAAGCAATAAAAATAATTTATTGAACGCAACAAGATAGTACATACTCGTATATAAAAAGAAGACATGCAGATATAATAAAAAAACATTGGACGCTAAAATAGGATCCCCATTCACCATAATACCGCGGGAATCTGTGCCACTGGTTTTCAGGGAAATTGGAAGATGGAGTGTTTGTTATTAAGGTTATTATTAATAACGGGGTTAAAACGTGAAGAGAAAAAGACGTATCCGAAAAGACTACGTGATTATGAACGAATAGGTAATAATAGACTATATGAATATTTTTTGGACTACATACATACATGTAGGTTCAGATTATAATTGATAAAATGTAGTAAGGCATTAAAAAGAGGTAGGCTTTTTACTGCCCGCCTTAAATGAAACAAACGACCAAAAGGACCAGATAATTATTAGAAAAACATAAATAGCAGTTATTTTCAAACATAAGTTCTATTTAATAAATACGATAGAAATATAAGAAATGTGTCTAGAAAACCTAATTTGCCTGACAATTATGTAGACAACAAATCGCCAAGCGGGACCAATGCGACGTTGAAGAGTTCCATTCTGATCAGCATTAGCAGTTCCACTTCATCAAATGTCACTTTTTTAAATGTAACTGCTTGATTTGTTAAAGAAAATACAAAAACCACTATATGTATTCATTAAAGATTTGAGGAGTTTTCTCGATTCCTCATATTTTCTACCATCAGATCTCGAGCTTGAGAAAAAATTGTCTTGAAACCTAATTTGCCTAACAAACATAACGAAGACGACAAATTGCCAAACGGGAACTATGAGTTCCATTCTGATCAGCATCAGCAGTTCCACGTCATCAAATGTCACTTTTTTAATTGTAAATTCTTGATTTGTTGATGAAAATACAAAAACCACTATATGTATGCCTTTCACATTTGAAGAGTTATGTGGTATAGTCACCATCTATAGTAGCGCATGAAACAACGCGCCAAAAGTATCTGATATTCCGGATAACTTTTCCAAAAATAGATAAATGTCTAAAATTCACCTTCAAAAGTATGTCTTTTACAGTCTTAGTAGTTCTACATATAGGACTATCACTTTTTGTTAAGCTGTTGCTGCTGTGTACCTATTGTTTTATTCCTTGTGTAAGTATTGATATCAGAAATTTCACAAGAATATTCCTGATTTTTTAACCCTTTTCCAGCCATACTGTAATACGATTTAACGTTCAAATTAGTTTGCACTTTCGAGAAGTGTGACTTGTCTTCACATGAATCATCAAAGCTGGAATAATTGGAATATATTTGAATTTTTCGGCTAAACCTTGTAGATTGGTGCGCCGAAAAGAGTTAAACAACGTATAACATCTTACTCACATACCTACAACTAAACTTACATCGCCAGTTTCGCTAGGATCAGCTGTCAGGTTACTAATGAACCGATCGCAGAAGCTTTTCTCTTCTACCACACCATATGAGAGGGACGTGAAGAAAGAGTTGACAATAGTGGGTACCACATCACAAATATGTTGTTACTGAAACAAGGAAAAGACAAACATTAAAAATAAATTGAAATGTAGATAAGTAATGACGCAAAATATGTATTTGATAGATTTCGTCTTTACAATAAGGACAAAATTGAACAGAAGAATCCTCCTAAGACTTATTATATGTTTAGAAACTGGAAATGAGTATGATTATATCAGGGATGTGACATCAGAGTAATATATCACATTAAGTGCGGCAAACCTACTGCAGGAATTGGCCCTATTTATATTTTGATCGGAAAAAATCAAAAACCATAGACAATCCGATCTTAAATTGGGATGTGTCTGAAACGGCCTTAATGTATACGCGAATTGCATTTTGCAATGCAATTGAAATTTAATTTCGATAATACTTGGTATGAAAATGAGGAAGCTAATATGAGAGCTTTTAACTAGCCGTTGCTAGAAGTACAAATAAAAAAAAAATACTTTCCACCCTAGGGTGGGGAATGGAATTTTCCACCCGGCTGTCAGCCTATGAAAGGTGAAGTTTCCGATTAGGAGAGATGACTTTTTTTGGTGAAGTTGCCAACCGTGATTTTCAATTGATTGCATCGATATCAGGGTACGAGTACCAGTATTACTTACATGGCACAGCAGAGCATCATCAAGTAGAAAAGTTGTATGGTCCTCCACAGCAGTGGCGGCTTGAAGATTGGCACCGTCTGCTGTACGATTGACTGCCAAAAGGGCTCTTTGTTTTGCGTTTCCGTAGTGTTCGAAATATTCTTCACCTGAAATCCAAGAAAAAGAAATTCCCAATTACTTCATTAGGTCGGTACAAGACTGTTTGAATTTCAGTAGGTACGTTGTGAGGTCAAACGAAGTCCTTATCACCTCTTTAGATGAAGATTCTTGATTTAAAAGTCATTTAGATATTCTTCTGACATTATTTTTCTTTTCATGATTTTTAAAATACCTTTATCATCAAATGCTATCATTCTTTTTTAATGGCTATTGGCCAGAAAGAGAGACTTTGAGCTCTTCATGTGGAACTATATCATATCCATCATGAAAGTTAATTAAAGAACAAACAACAACACTTTGAATAGCTTCAAAGCGGTCCGTCTCAATTACCTGATACTCATCTTTCCTCCCTCCATTGACCTCAAACATTTTCCTCAACACCTCTAACGCCGTATCATTGTACCCTCTATTGGCCAAGAACTTAGGGCTTTCGTGAAGGAACCACATCATAGCCGCACCGACTCCAAGGGGAATGGCCAGGATGAGAGCCAAGAGTCGCCAGGGCCGGTACGTGATACCCAGCCAGAGGATGGGGATGTTGAAGGTTAGGGGTAGTATGACGAGGGCTAGCACTGAAACAAGAACATAGGATAAAATCTTCTTTTGTTCTCTTCTCCGCTCCGCTGGATTACAACCAATAATTAAATCCAATTCAATTTAATAATTAGTCCAACTCCGCTCATCTCCACCTCAGTGGAAAGGTGGGGTAAAGTAGGGAAGGTAAATAATCTTACTGAACGTGACAGCTTCGGAGAAGAGGTTGATACTGTTCATGATGAACATGTATTGGCTCCTGTGTTTGTTACCCGTGCACTCGCCTAAGTACGTCATGGTAAGACTGAATGACGCCGTGGAACTGAAACATGTTTGCTTGATTAATTTAGTTTATTACTTATATTCGTTTATGATTATTTAAGGTGTTGGTATTGAACCGTGCACTGCACCTGCTGTATGTCGACATAAAATATTAGGTGATTTATTACACACAGCTGCAAGAGTGCACATCCACTTTATGAATGGAATTAATTCAAAGATATCCGGCTGTATGTACGTTTAAAGACATCCGGCTCAAAGGACCAAAATATTTAAATATTTTCTCTGGTTTAATATATCCATGTACATACATTAACTTACATAAACTCACGCCTATATTCCCAAAAGGGGTAGGCAGAGCAAATGACACTATCTAGAGCAAAAGATACAGGGCCACTTCTGGCAATGAAGGGGTTTAGAAACTGTGATATTGCAAAATTAGACAGACTGCTAGCTCATCGTCCACCACACATTTAAAAACATATCCCACAGTTGACTTCTACGACAACCACGGGAGGAAAGGGGTTGGTGAAATTATTGACCCGACAACACTCGGGTTTTAAATTTAATTGCATAAAACCCTTACAAACTGCAGCCCACCAGCTTCATCACCAGCAGCGTCTGCCAGTTCGGGGACAGGCTTCCAATGGCGGCCATGATGAAGCCAACAGAGCAGGACAGCAGCAGCGCCCGTCTCCGTCCGCTAATATCGGCGTAGTAGCCCCAGGGGAATGCGAAGAGAAGACCTGAAAGCACATTTTTTCTTATGACCCTATTTGGTTAGTTACGATAAGTTTACCGTGGCCACATTCAGTTCTAAAAATTATAATTACGAAAGGGTATGCTTGTTTGTATATGTACCTGTAACGGTAATGCTAATAGGCGCCCTACACACTAAGTATATGTACTGATAACATGCCCTATGGCCAACTGATGATCCCAAAAGAGCTTGGCATAATCAAGCCTACGGCGACCAATGTCCCGTGTTTAATGGGTTCCATTATTATTTAGGAGTATTGTGGGTCTTTGAGTGCCACATCGATCAAGCAGTGATCTGTTATGACGGCCCATTAGATCATTACTTGATAACGCCCGTTGAATCCAGGAAATTCCATATTCTTTAGGCCGTAATGCTCTGCACCTCCTACCCAATACGTCCCGCCCTAAGTAGTTACTTCTTTTTTATATAAGTGGTCCACAGGAACAGAGAATGTGCATTGCAGTCTCCTCTGGGGTACCATATCTATCTTTACAACGTTACTTACCAGCGAATGGTATAGAACCAAGCAGGCCAATATGCCCGATGCCTAACTGGAGGTCGCACGAGGCCGTAGCCAGGATAAGGCCAAATGCGAACATGTCCAGTGCCACGGCATTGCTGATGACACTGCACGCTACCAGGACCAGGTGGTTGTATCGACCATGGCCTGAAAAGGGAGCCCAAAAAAACCTCAATGTATAGGTACCTACAGGATGATCTTATCATGACTAACCATATCCTGACAGGAGAAAAGGCAGGTAATACTGAGCATTTTATTAATACGAGACCAATCCCTAAATCCGTTAAAAAATCTGATATTGTTTTGAACTTGTATTAAGGCACTATATTAACACCCTCGCCCTTCCACGGCCTCCTCGAAATAAATATCCTAGGCCGTTCTTTTAGCCATTGCCTACTATTTTTGTCCATCTGTTTGCCCATGGTATCTCTATTTCCCTTAGCGTTATAATTAACAATTTTATAGCAGGTACAGTTTAAATTTTCAATTGATAGTAAATGATCCGTTATAACATATGTATTTCTTGAGGTGACAAAACAATTGTAACGTACCTACTTGACAAGAACTAGAAACGTTCGGCAGCTATTTTTAGACGTCTATTTTAGATATAATGCTGCCTAGACCTATTTCGAATCAGCTAATCTTATGTGTCACAATGTTTAATCAAAACACATCGGGAAAAACTAAGGCTAACATCTGAACAGCTGTTTAGGTTAGGGATTGATCTCGGTTATAAAAACAGGAATTAAATCTGTAACTCTAAGAAATTAACTAAACGCTTACCAGCTAGTTCCACAGCCTCATCATATGAATATTCCATTTTCGGCTCCACACATTTCTCTTGCAACATTTTACATCGAAAACAGCGCCGAGTATGTAACTCATATGCGATCTAAATTCGTATCTCCATCAGTCATGTTATCTACAAACTAATTCTATATGTTCTTAGTTTCACTGAGCAAATTAGTTTAAAATGATATCAGGACATTATACTTATAGTAATAGGCATGTTGATCTCAATTGAGGTACTGTCTTTAAATGAATGTCTAGTATAAAACAGATTTGCTACTCGTATTGCAAGTAGGTACATGTAGTAGGTATATTTACTCGATACTATGTAACAAGTTTATCAGAAAAGTCAAACAGAGGGCCTACCGCGAACCACGTTCGACGTGTTGCCTCCCTGTCATGCTTACGTACGAATTTACAAGTGCGACAGAGAGGCAACACGTCGAACGTGGTTCGCGGTAGGCCCTCAGAATATTTTGTCAGTTATCAAAAAGAACAATTGATCCACAGGTCGAAACTCTAAAACACTCTGGAAATCAATAATTACCGTAAGCAATCGCAAGCAAGTCAGAACCGAAAACATTGAACTCTTGGACCTAAGAAACTCACCGACTGATTCTGTCAATGAAGTGATAGGTGCTTCTCGGAAATTGGAAGATCTCTAGCGGAATGTATTATACGCACCGATAATAGCTCTAATAATAATACGGATAAGGTATCTACAACATCTATTTCGAACTCCTTCGTTTTATTTGAGACAAATCCTGAAGAGGTACTTATTATCTTATCAAATCTAAAATCGAGCAGTGCAACGGGATTAGATAATATTTCAACACAATTCTTGAAATTAGCCAGTCGCATAGTCGTGCCGATAATATCTCACCTTGCAAATTTGTCTTTCAAACAGGGGGTCTTTCGGGAAGCATTCAAGTAAGCACTAATCACTCCAGTATTCAAGAGTGGGGATAGAATGAATATTTCTAATTATAGACCCATATCGGTACAGCTATTTCTAAAATACTGGAAAAACTAAACGTGCGACTTATTATATGATGACGATATTTCTAAATAAATTTAAATTACTCGCGAATTCTCAATATGAGCTCAGGCGGGGTATTTCCACTGAAAACTTGTAGTATTTCCACTTTGATTGTAGAGAAAGTGGACAAAGGTAAAAAATCTATCACAGTATTTGTAAACCTAAAAAAAGCTTTTGATACTGTGTCTGCACCATCCTTATCATGATTCTCGAAGCAACAGATATTAGGGGTGTCTTTTTGTCCCTTTTCAAAAGTTACTTGCATAACCGCAAGCATAGGGTAAATAAATAACTTTTAAGAAAAAAAAACCGACTTCAATGAGGGAGACCGGTGAAAGAAAAATTATTATTGATTTTGGATCTCATACAATGAAATTAAAAAGACTGGTAAAATACCCGCAATAGGGTATTCGACTATATTGAAAATACATTTTTTCACACCATGCATGAAATAATATTAAAGATGGTTATAAGTTTGCTTAAAAGAGTTGAGAAGTACCCTCAATTCCTCATGGAATCCATCATCAAATCTGCTTGACAAACATGCGAAGAGAACAAATTGCCAAACGTGAACTATGTGGCGTTGAAGAGTTCCATTCTGTTCATCATCAGCAGTTCCGCTTCATCAAATGTCACTTCTACAAATGTAAATACTTGATTTGATGATGAAAATACTAAGATCACTATATTAACATTTGAGGAGTTCCCTCGATGCCTCATGGACCCCATCGTCAGAACCCAAACTTGACAAAAAATTGTCTTAAAAATTTAATTTGCTTCACAAACACAGCGAAGAGGACAAATCGCCAAACGTGAACTATGCGTCGTTGAAGAGTTCCATTCTGATCATCATCAGCAGTTTCACTTCATCAAATGTCACTTTTCAAATTTAAATGCTTGATTTGTTGATGAAAATACAAAAATCACTATAATATATGTATGCTCTTCACATTTGAAGAGTTCCCTCGATTCCTCATGGATCCCATCATCAGAACTGAGTTTTGACAAATACGGGACCAATCTGTATATATATAGGTTCAAGCAAAAAAATAATTTTCAAAATCGGTTCATAAATGACGGAGTTATGAAATAACAAACATCAAAAAAAAAAACAAAGAAAAACATACACATCGAATTGATAACCTCCTTCTTTTGAAATCTGGAAGTCGGTTAAAAATAGGGAGCCCCGTCAGTGACGAGTGCACTATAGCTTACGGAGTTCCACAGGGCAGCGTTCTTGGTCCTAACCTACTCGTATTTTTAAATTATATTAATCGGCTCTGCTATATAAACTACTAAGGGAACGATTTTCACGTACGGGGACGATACTGCTATTGTGTTCTCGGGTGATACGAGGAATAACGTGCGGCTATCTACTGAACGTGGCCTTACAAAGGTTGCATATTGGTTGCAAGAACATCTACTTACTACTACGTATTGGGGCCCATACATTCCACGACTCTTCTCTTTTCGCACAGACTCTAAATTGCCGTTAATGAAATTTACATCATTTTTAACTGGAGCAAAGTTGCATTTGTTTGCTTCGTTCGATTTTGGAAAAAATTAAATGTTATACATTGCCATAATTATTATATTTCGTCACTTCATTTTTCAGATATAATTTTATATTAACCATGTAGTTTCCCTATTGTACAGATAGCATCGCACACATTTAAGAGTAACTATTTTGATTAAAACTGTGAAAACCAACATCCGCCCACTTCCGCTTACTGGTTACCTGCGTGCGGCGACCGCTGCGCTCTTCATTCTTTATTTGTGCGTGGTAGCGTCCACACCATACTCCATACTCTAAAGCATATTATTTGTTGTAACAACTGACATCACATAATTATTTGTGTGGCATAGTGAGTGCATGACATAAATGGGTTAGGTTAGGTTGGAACTGTGACCCCGCACATACGAATAAATGGGTCAATATTATTTCCGTTGTCTTGTTTTTTGTCCCCAAAAATTGTGACTGAGTGGAACTTTTTGTATGAGATGAAATTTTGTTTTTAATTTATCTCATGTAAAATAAAATCAACCACTAGAAAGACATACAATAGCACTCGCCTTTTTATGATGGAAGACATAGATACAAGGGTGACAGTGTGGTCAGAAACAAGACAAAGAAAATAATTTTGATCCAACTACCTAACAAAATGATGGTTAGGTTAGATTAGAACTTCGACCCCCCGTAGAATAAGATACCTAGCAAAAAAGTGGTTTAGGTAAAGTTTGAAATACGGCCCCCACAGAATCAAAAACCTTGGAAAACCAGATTAGGTTGGGTTAGTTGGGATGATAATCTGTACTTAATTATACGGCCTGCGCACTACTTGTTATAAAAATTATGTAAAAGTTTACGTTACCATTTAATTAAATATGACAATAGATGTTATATAATATATGTATTTATAATTGATACAATACACGACTTTATTGTCCATATATTTATTATTCGA
Source organism: Cydia pomonella (assembly GCF_033807575.1). NCBI lineage: Eukaryota > Metazoa > Arthropoda > Insecta > Lepidoptera > Tortricidae > Cydia > Cydia pomonella. The sequence continues at coordinate 2,241,525 of NC_084705.1, read as the reverse complement.
ATAAGATACATATAGGTATACTAAAATATATCTAAACATAAAACTAATTAAAAACTAAACCTAAATAAATCAGAACTTAAATATAAATATAAACTAAATATGTATAAAAAAAACTACCAACCTATTGGCTACCGGGCCGTCCCCGATGCAAAGGTGCCCATCACGCTCGCTGCATTGCCGCGTTGGATTGCGATGGATAGCCTTTGCATCAGGAAAAACCCAGAGCGGGGGTCAAGGCCCCTTTCTAGCAGGCGACGACCCAGATCCCGGAGGAAGGACTTACCCTCAGCGCACCAGCACCCCGAAGTCTCCACAGCGAGAGGAACGAATAAATAACCGCTCAGCGCCGAGTATTTATCTTTTTTAAGGGACGCCGCGTACTCAGCAGCCGCTCCTGCCGACCGCATAGTGCGGCTAAGATGCGAGGCGGCAAAAGTACTGACGCATGTGGCGTCCCATAGTAAGCACTTACCCTTTTCCCACGGCACCAGGGTCAAGCCGTCAGGCCTTTTGCCGTCCGATCGGCTGAGGCCCGGCGGCTCCAGCATGCAAGGGACATTTGCTGATATTAAGGCCCTCCTAATGATATCATTGAGAGCATGGTGCCGTGGGAACCTTCCCGCGCAGCGGCAGCAGCTCAAGGCATGGTGGCCGTTGCTCTCCACATAGGAACCGCAGATGCATTGGTGGGGTTGGCATACATCAGAACCCAGGCGAAGAGCAGCGGCCACCCGCATCGAGTCGTTGTCTAGTAAGGTGCCTAAGTTTGGGGAGGGAAGAGCGTGTAGCCAGGCCCCAGATTCAGGCTTGGAGGCAGCGATTAGCCTGGCTCTGTCAGCACCAGAAGCGGCATTTATAAGAGTATCGAATAGCCTCCTTACCACGACGTCGTCCCATAAACGCTGGCGGCAAGGTTTTTCGGGTACAGGCGGATCAGAGTTAAAAGCCTTCCAAGCCGACAAAGCATCGGCGGCATAGGGTATTGTGACCTTGGCACCATCTAACGGTAAAATTTTAGTGACAAGATCCACAACCCCAGCCGCCGACGCAAGGAAGGCAGGAAGGCTCACGTCTCGTGAGCGCCGTATACCCAATCCGCCATTGCGTATTGGTAAAGAGGCCTGGTCCCACTGGTCCGAATTGAGGGACACATTTAAAAGACACTCAGTAGATTCTTTCAGCGCCAGGTCAAAGGAGTCCATGTGTGTGGGGTGAAGCCAAGCAGGCACTGTGCGTAAGAAGTAGGTGATCCTCGGAACAGCAAAGCAGGATCTTAACAAAGTCAGACCTACATGCGCCGAGAGATTACTAAGCCTTTCTCTTGCTGATAAGAGAAGTTGCTCTCTTGTCTTAAAAGCTTCAGGAACAGCATCGGGAAATATAGGGGAACCTAAGAGATTAAAGTTTTGACTAGATAGCTCTTTGAGACCAGGTAGTAGGTTGCGAAATGAAGATAACGAGGCATGAGAATTGGCGCTGCAGGGAAAGAATTCGCATTTATTTGTGTTGACTTCGAGTCCCAAATTACGGAGGAGTGGGAGAAGTGTTAGCAAGTCTTGGTGTACTTCTTCGGGCTTACCACCGAGAGTACCGTCATCTAGATACCAAACATTTAAAGGAGATTGAGGACCGGAAATTACTTTTTGGATGGCGAGGCTAAAGATCAGGGGGCCGAGCGGATCCCCCTGTTGAGCCCCAACCTGAGACTGGATGAGGGACTCATTGAAGAAAAGTTTGGACGGAGAAGAGTAAACTTGGTGTAGGAAAGGGTACAGTAGTGGTATTTTGTCTCTAACTTCGGACAGAAGTACATCCCGCTCTAAAGAATTAAACGCATTTTTTAAATCTATCTTAATGATAACACAGTCCGCATTTTTGGGTCGAGTACGAAGGCCCGAGTGGCGTGAATAGCAGCCTCACATCCGAGTTTCGTACCAAAACCTAATTGACAAGGCTGTAAGTATGACGACATTTCGTCACGCACAGCATGACATCCTAACTTAGCAGTCAGGCGGCGGAATACACTGCCGATGGCGATGGGCCTTAAACCACCGTCTTTTTTTGACAGCGCACACAGCGACGCACCGTAAATATACGGGGAAACTTCAGGATTCAACTGGCCACTGAGTAGAAAATTGCAGAGTTTGGTTAAATGTTCCAGCAAGCGGGGTCCGTTCTCGCCGGCAGAGCCGGAAGTAAGTTCTTTCAAGTGTGATGGGCGAATACCATCCAGGCCGGCAGCAGAGCTGTTGTTGAACGAACCTAGAGCCTGTGAAACTTCTTCCGGCTTGACCGAGAGAGCAGGACAGGACTTGTCTGGTTCGGGAGGAAATGTCAACTGTCTAGATGGGGCCGGATGTTTGGAAACTAGGGTAGCAAGGGTTTCAGGATTTGGCGGCGCTATTCCGTCATCCGACATGAGGATCCGTACTGCCCCTCTGAGGTCACCCTCGTAAACTTTGGACTCTATAGTTCTAAGAATCGAGGGTGGTCTCAGAGCGGCCGTCTCCGCTTGCACAAAAAGGGAATCAATCCCCTCAGAACATATATTCCGCTTAACTTTGGTGGTTAAGTTGCCTGCGCTGGTTGATTCTGGCGCCTTTAAAGCAGAGTAGGCAAATGACAGCAGAGTGAACCATTCTAGTGTACCGTTGTTCTTAATACATTGGTCGATTGCCTCACACAATTTGCCTGCCGCCAAGTTGCGAGCCCCCTTAGGGATGTGACGCAACACTCGCACGGATTGCTTTAGGGTGGCAAGGTCATCAAGATTCAGACTACTATTGCTACCTGAGAGAGCTTGCTGCCGCTGCTGTGGCTGCACTGTAAGTGTAGGAGTGAAAACGATGGGTGGTCGGGTTTTGTGCAAGCGCCCTATATGAACCTTCAACCCGTGATCGGTGAAGGTGCGCGAGGAGTTAGGGCAGTGGGGGCATTGTGAATGGGTTGTAGCCTGCATAGAAAAAAGTTAAGTAGCAGTAAACTAACAAGTAAACTTAAGTAAAAAGTACAAATTCTTAAACTAAATAGAATAGAGATCTATAGAAAATTAACAGTGACGACTTACAAACAGAAACATTAGAAAAGGATATAAAAGTATTTGAGTTATTCCACCTCGAATCTTGAAGGCACTTAGCACATTTATAGTCTCTTAGTCGCGGAAATTCGGTAGTTTATTAATGAAAACAGGAACTGTTGTAGAAATTAATGTAAAAAAACCATTTTCGTTGTTGATACAACCGTACTGACAGATGTCATGTCGCCTCGAGCGCGCTGCGGCTCACTACCTAGAGTGGCCCGGGCTGCGGTCTCCGCGGAGAAATGCACGCTCACTTGTTGTCTATATTTGTGGGTCTCAAATTGGTCTTGGATTAAATATGAGACATGGGATAAAATAATTAAATATATTTTATATTTCGGAAAATACTTTTGATGCTTGTTTACGTGTTGCTAGGAGTTTTTTTATTGATACAATTGTATAAAGTATTACGTTATACACAAATATAATATAATAAAAGTAATTTAAAAAAATGTCTATATACCACTTAAAAATTATATTACAATAGGCATTATGTCAATGACGTTTAGATAAACTCACAATATAACAAAAGAAACGTATAATAAAAATTAAATTATAGCATACAATTGCTTATCAAGTGCAGAATCGCAAACAAATTATTGCTATGATTGTTTTAGTAGGCGTTGGCACGGTGTTACCAATAAGAATTAAATTAGGATTGATGTGGTAAGATAAACAGTTGTAAGGAATCCTTATAATATTGCTTCTCTTGCCTCGAGCAAAATAAAGTGTGATTCACTTAATGACTTGAATTGATTACTCGAATACTTGTATAAACTTACACCAAATTGTATCCATAGACATTAGAATCTAATTTAATTTAGGTCACCGTTTTCTAATTGGTGGGTAACGAGGTATCCGCGGTTGGAACAAAAAAAAACATTATATATGTAGAATCGATAATTTTTACATAAATAAATATTATAATTATAATCCTTACTTAACAGGTAAATTTGAAAACAATAACTTTGCTATTATAAAGATGTCCTCTTTTCTTCAGTGTTCTCGTGGTCATTAGGAGGCGGAGCACGTATCCGTCGGTCGTCTGGTATTAACGCCAATATTAGAGCCGATGCTGGAAAAAATATCAATCGCATTAAGAAGATATGTAGGAAAACAAGAGCCTCATTATAGTTAAAAGCAGCATTTTTTGATTTTCAAAGAGCCACGAATTTTGATTTGGTCTGTTATAAAACAATTCTGAAAACTATAATAGTCACAATCATAGTTCAGTTTGTCGTCTTTGTCATGATGTCAGAAATCTGATCAGAATTTAATTTTAAACCTATCTAATTAGGTAATTTGTTTCAGATAGAGACCCTCGAGAGCCGCGCGCCGCTTACTGTATTTGTTATAAATAGTGATGAACCCCGGCTGGGTTCATTAGGTTACATAAGAACTTACAGCCAAACAACGCAGAGCACACGTAGAAGCCACCAGCGCACCAGTTGGCGAGGAGGTAGTTGACAATCTGGATGAAGAACACGCTCATGAGCCGCGCGCCGATCATTGTGAGCGCTACTGCTGTTGTTCTGGAAAGAGAAGTGCAACCAGTGATTGCTGCCTGCTTAATTCATAGGTGCGTCCAGTTCTGGCGAATGATAAAGATAGTTTATTTTTCAAGCAGGCTCATTACAATGCGCTTATATGAACGTAAAATAAAGCTATGCGCTACCACCGGTGCAGTGAATTGGCCTGCTTCGCTCATTGCTCGTTATTCCGTAATATAATTTTCAGCTTGCGTGCAGTGCAAGATTGATTCGCTATATGGTGCGTTAGTCCAGTAGTGATCGAGTTCAATACACCAACATATCGTATTTATTTATATTTTGGCAAACGTGAAACAATATCCAAATAAAGTAAGTAAAGTTAAATCTTTTCTCGCGTCATCGCTATTTGCTGAACATTCAATGTGAAAATGGGAGCCAAGACCTAGATGAAGCACAAGACTTAAATACAATACCAATATACATAATGGATATATTCAGAGGACTACTATAACAAGGATGCTGGCGGCATTTCCTCGTTGTATCGCAATACTGATACGTTGTGCGAGGAAGCCGCCAGATCTTCTTCGCAATGTCTGCATAAAATTAGCGCGCTGGGGCCCCATGGACCTAAAGTTTCAAATAAAATTTAAAGAAAAAGATTTAAATACCTATAGATTTCACATACTAAGTTTTTCCAACGTTAAGTAAAAAACTTACCTCAAATGCGTTGGAAACAGCGCAACAGAGATCGTCGTATAGAAGCCCATGGACACCAACGCGATGGAGAAGGCTATGAATAAGACCACAGTCCCCACAGCGTTGGGTACCAGATTGATGAGGATGCCTGCCACGCCGCAAATGGACGCTACTACCATCGCCATGTTGCGACGACCTGTCTTGTCCACTATCTGTAATGAAAAAAGTTAGATCAATAGAATTGATGGATAAAGACTTTTAGAAATTAGCCTCTAAGTTTTTTTGTTTCAACTTCAGTTCTTTTAATTTGTTAGAGACTTGAGTTACTTTGTACTTTATCGGCAAGTTCAATGCGTGTACACTATACTCGTACTCATAGGTATTTATATTACATAAGCAAATTAGGGGGCGTCCATAAATTACGTGAGATGATTAAAGGGGGGAGGGGGTCGAGTCAAATCTCATCTAATCTCACGTTGGGGAGAGGGGGGGTCTCGACAAATATCACGCAATTTATTCTCTGATTGAAACAAAAAAAAAATTATACTATTTTGGTCCATTTAATCCAAATTGTATGTACATGCTTAAACTAGTCGTAAATAAAAGCACGAACCAAATTGTTTTTTCTTTTTACAATAAACAATCCAACGCGTTTACGTAATAAACCCACATTCTGAAAAATCTCACGTGAGATTGGGGGACGGGGGAGGGGGTTGAATAAAATCTCACGACATCTCACCAAGGGAGAAGGGAGGGTCAGACAATTGAAAAAAAACACCTCACGTAATTTATGGACGCCCCCTTATGTTATTATTACAGTTTCGGGTAGTATAAATAGGTATGTCAATAAATTTTACAATTGTGAGCATTATATTATAATACAAATAATCTTATACGTTTAAACGACCAATTCTAGTGTATGTATATACATTCATCTAGGAAAACGCTTATTTTTGAGTTTTTTATATGTTATCCGAGCAAATCTCGGTCGCCCAGATATTATTCATTAGGTTTGCTACATTAAATTATTTTGTTGGATTTCAATTAAGTACACCGCATTTTTTTTAAACTCCGTTAATTTCAATGGTGCATTTCTGAACTGAAATTAAGTCAATGTCTCAGAAACACCAGTAACTCCATTTTGAAGCTAATTAATAACTTATTATTATCTATTAAAGCCCTTAATACGAGCATGTCTTTTACCTTAGGGCCTGATTACACATGTTTTCAACTGTTTAGTTGAGTTAAATATAATATTAGTGTTACTGTTGTAACACTAATATTATGTTAAATTATTTTGTTGGATTTCAATTAAGTACACCGCATTTTTTTAAGCTCCGTTAATTTCAATGGTGCATTTCTGAACTGAAATTAAGTCAATGTCTCAGAAACACCAGTAACTCCATTTTGAAGCTAATTAATAACTTATTATTATCTATTAAAGCCCTTAATACGAGCATGTCTTTTACCTTAGGGCCTGATTACACATGTTTTCAACTGTTTAGTTGAGTTAAATATAATATTAGTGTTACAACAACGCAGCTATATAATACGCAGCATTCAAATATTTTAAAGCAATACGCCGAAGTTAATGAAATTTGATAAAAACACCGTGTATATGTAAAAGAATAGCGTTATAGTAGATGTGTGTATAGTAGATGGTTCAGTTAGGCTCCAAAATACTAACTAAAGATGACAGGCTGACAGAAGACACAATAACAGAGATACAAGACAAGTGCAACAACACACGCCTGGCTGAGGATGGTATTGAAGAAAGAGTGCATGGCGCAGACTCCGAAGACTAGTAAAACAGCGTTGTAGTGGATGAAGAGACGGTTAATTTAGGCTCTAAAATACTGAAGATAAGGACAGCAGACACAACAAGACAAGTACAAGATAAGAAATACAACACTCACCTGGCTGAGGATGGTGTTGAAGAAAGAGTGCATGGCGCAGACTCCGAACATCAGTAGCAGAGCGTTGCGGTTGAGCGAGCAAGGGACGACATTAGGCTGTCGAACAATTACATATTATTATAAGGCTCCGTCGGTTCAGGTTCCTCTCTCACTTTCACTAAACACAAAGCTGTGCGTGCCCGGGATCGCGGGTATAATGTTTTTGAATTTTATTTTTAAAGTTTAACAAAAGTAATCAGTGACTAAAATGAAAAAGAAAATTGCGCATGGTACGGAACACAATAAATGTAATAAATGTGGTAAGGCCTACATTAGGTTCGACTTCGGCATCGATGATTTGGCAGAGGGTGAAGTCTGTGCCCTCCCCAGTTTCCAGCAGCTTCATGAACTTGTCGGTAATAGTCGGTGCCCATACTAAAAATGCTATCACACTGGAACACAAATAAAACAAATTAGGTATTAAAGACAATTAAATCAAAAAATACCAAAGGAATAAATATCAATAGAGATAACATCCGAGGTAATAGAAAGAGAGCGGCCAAAGGCTAAGAGGAAGAGAGGCCATGAATATATATCAAGCAAGTGATGGAGAGAGTAAATGGCGTTGTTTTGTTGTAACAAGTCAAAGAGAAGGCTGAAGAAAAAACTACAGAGAGAGTAGAGCCCACAAATCATGATGACGATGCAATAATGGATCAATAGCCACATAACACACGTTTTATAAACTTACATTTGGTGTAATATGAAAAGACAAGCCATGACCAGCGTGTACTTCAAGTACGGCATCTTTAAGAGCGGTAAAATTTGATCTTTTGCCGATTTCTTTTCTGCTGTTTTTGTTTCTTTCAGCAAACCTTTCACCTGTAAAGATGAACAGTTATGCTTTATTATAAAACCTTTTTTTAATAAGACCGTCAAGTTTACTTATAAATTATTTAAAAAAATGAACCAGGGATTGCAATTGAAGGTCAAATTTGAAGTTCTTATGGCTATAAGTAGTAAAAATCATACTAATAATATAACTAATATTCAGAGCACTTTTCGGCTTGGGCTGATGGAGGGAAGGAAGACTTGTAAATCTAGAAAAAGCAATAGACTTACCCCGAATTCTTCACCGCGTTTTCCATTATTCACTCTATAAAAAGTTTCCAAAATCCTCAACGACCAATCCTCATCACCGGAGGCAAGTGCGTACTTAGGGCTCTCCTGCATGAACAACAGACAGACTCCACAGATAACACAGGGCAAAGAGTAGACCACTTGCATGGTTCGCCAAGAGTTCCAGTATATTCCCAGCGCTGGCATGTGGAGGGAAAAGCTTAGGGGTATGACTGGTATTGCCATTACTGAAATTCAAACACATGTAGGCTATTATAGCAACATTAGCAACTAGTCTTCACAAGAGACCGTAGATTCAGAAAAGCTATTAACAGGGGATGTTAATACCCCCTTGCATACATACTTTTATTTTGCTGCTGCTGTTGGTTTCGCTGTGAATGGTAATACATATTTGTATGCAGAGGTGCTAAGCTAATAGTTGTGCTGACTGTACACTGGACCAAATACAGGAAAAATATAAAATATGGCTTTGTATCATATCAGGTTGCTTAAAAAAAGGTTGACGTTGAAAACTTTTCCATTGACAAAAATGAAACAAACTAACCTGATATTAGACCTTGTCCTAGGAGGAAGATGCTAGAGACGAGCAGCATGGCGACATTTCGTTTCCTCACAGGCACGCTTTCGCTGAGTAGAGTCATTGATAGCACGTATATCCCTGAGCCACTGTGGAAAACGTACAAAAATTATAATTGGGGATGTAAAGTATACTCCGGACTATCCTTGCACTGGCTAAGATGATGGATATAAAAATGCTCTCACCGAAAAATGAAAACAAACCATTCATGAACTAGTTACGAGATGTGGCTAGGCTACGATATCACCAGCATTAACTAGAACAGCTGACTTACAAAGTAACAGTGAAGAGTTGGACAATCATGAGCATGAGCCAGTTGACTGAGATGCTGGCCAACGCATTGGAGGTTCCGCCCAGAGTCAGCGATAACAACAGCATGCGGCGGCGACCGCGAGTGTCACCAAGGTAACCCCATAACAGAGTACCAACCACCGCTCCTACAAAAAAATATAGTGTTTATTTTGCCTGTTAGATTAGAAACTAGCTTCGTTTCCAAATATTGTTTATAGTTCATATTTTCATATTCATTTGATATCATATACTGATGATATTTTCACACTTTGTCATTCTAACAGCACCGATTTCGCAGAGTGTACAAATGGTGTTATAAATGTGAGACTATCATAAGAATGTGAGACACTTTGTCACTTGCCAAGTATCGGTGCGTTTAGTTTGGATCGACACTAATATGAAACTCAGTTTTAGTTTCATGGAATTAACAATCCACACGAAGAGCAAAATATTTTTTTTTTTACTAGTACTCCTATTCACCTTAGTTTTTGTTAACACAGTGGTTTTTGGCTCGACACAACTAAAACCGTGCAACAGTTTTTATTATGACGATAATAAATAATTTTTAAACAATACTGTGGGATTAATAAAACCATTGAACTGCATATATTGTTATCGGTTAATAACTAAAATACCAGTATCGTTGACGTGTTAAAGCGTATCCTAGACTGTTATCGGATTATAGTCATTTTATTTAATCGATATGATACTCATTATCTAAGCAAAAAACGTAATTATTACATTCACACGTGTTATCTATTTAAAATCCATACATGGTCACATGGACGTTAAGACTTATTCTTCTCTTCCGGGTGACAGTCAATAGTCGTCTGTGCGCCAGCTTCGAAGATTTGTAAGGGAGACCCATTTGCCCCTCACACCCCCTTTCCACTGCCACTTTCTCGGTCCAAAAACCCTTGAACTAGTACTTAGGTGTTTCTATTACATACGTTTTACGAAAGCTGGCAAGTTGAACCTATGACCGTAATTACGCGTTGAAACAGCAAAATGCCAGAAAAGAACATACATACATTTACATTTAGCTACCTACTTAAAGTATTTGGTCAAAAAAAGAGAATAAACATATCGTTCGATTAAAACTAAGGTGCATTAAACTTGATTAAACGTCATTTCAATCTGAGCCTTAACTCGTTTGATTTAAGGTTTAGATTACAAATGGCTTAAATAGAGCGATATCCTGGTCAAGGCACCAGATTGCAATGCGTAAGTATAACAGCCCAGTTACACCGTTACTGCTAATAAATATGACTGCGGCCGGCAAAACTTTCCACTTTGTCGCTTGCCATAAAAACGAGATTTGCTTGTATCTTTATACGAATATCCTGACAAGGCGTCCTTATGGCAAGCGACAAAGTAGGACGTTTTGTCAGCCGCTGTCACAAATGAAGAAAATAAATCCCACGAGGTAAATACAAAGAAAGAGGGAAACCTACCAAAGACTGGCACCGCAACTAGTAGACCCTGCTGTGCACTTGTGGTGGCTAACTCGCAAGCACTGGCTGGCACGATGATAGTGGATCCAAAGGTCAGTGCTATGAATGATATTGTGCCAATTCCAGCTAGGGCGATAATCAGATAGTTGTAAAGGCCATAACCTGAAAAGAAAGCTTTTGAAGTTATAGAGTTCTCAACGTTTAACCTTTCAGATTATTTCTTTAAACTTTATTGCACAAACAAAGAAAATTGTACGAATGGCGGACTTAATGCCAAAAGGCATTCTTTACCAGTCAACAATGGGTCACAAAGAGACATATATGTTGGTGCAGAGATTCATAATTTAAAAGATTCATTTGTGAGTGATAGTCAATAATCGTGCGTTCAAACCTCGGATCTGGAATACAGAATAGAAAAAAACGTTCCAGACAAAAAATGCAATTAGAATCCGGTCAAGATCCATCATACACAGACAGATGTTAATCATCATAAGCCTATTTCTCTCACGCACTTTGTCCCTTTAGCCCAGATTATGACTGTTCTTTATCCAAAAATAATTGATTAAAACCAGAAACCTCACTAGATCTACTTACCTGTTTTCTCCAGCGCTTCTTCTAAAGATAATTTACAATTATTTTCGATTTGAGAATCCATTTTGAACACACTTCTGTTTTATATATTTACTTCAATTATATAACAGTATTTTCAAGCCAAATTTCTGTTCAGTTCGTTTGATTATATAAGAACTCATCTGTAAATATTTATTCCTTTTTCGTCATTTAGGACACATATTTTTATGAGCTCGAAGCGCGAATATACGTAAGACGTCTTATCATTTGGCAATATTTTTTAATACTTGGAAAATATGTATTCTGTTAAAATTAATATGTTGATAAAATAAATAATCATTCGCTATCGGCAGTGATTTATTTATTGATAGGCTGTCTTCTTCAATCAATATCCTGATTCATGTTAATAAAATGATGATAAAAGTGACTTAAGTACATGGTCAAATATGTACAAAGCTTAATACACGTACCTAAGTACATAATTGATCTAACTAGGAAACTTCTATGAGACTCATATAGTCGTTAAGTGCACGCAAAACTAATGTGCCGTTTGCGAGTGGAGCTCAATAATGAAATGATGATGCTCCTCGAAATGGACATGCACCTAAACTTTTAGAGTGATATAAATATTGTTTGCCGAGACAAAAAAACCTTTACCATTCTTCTTTCTTCTTTGAAGATAGGAAGATATGTTCAAGACTGAATTAAGATGAACATCTCTGGTAAATCGATTCCAACCATTATGGTTGGGAACGAAAGATTGGAGATGGTTGAGCAATACGTGTGTATTAGACATGTTCTATCATTTGACAAAGCAGAATAAGCTCTCCAGGAGAATCCAACTGGGTTGGGCGGCATTCAATAAACGTTAAGTTAACATTACACAATGCCTGAATTTTCGCCTCTTTGACCAATCTGTCCTGCCTATCTACGATGCCGAGACATGGACGCTCACTAAGAAAATCCAAGTGGTTTAAAAGACACGTTTTTGTCAAGCTCGAATTCTGATGATGGATTCCATGAGAAATTGGAGGACTCCTTAACTCTTATAAGCATAAGTAATACATTAATAGCGAATTTTAGTTTTTATCTAAAAACCAACCATAATTTGCGTTTAGATAATGCTATTTGGTAAAATGAAACTGCTCATGTAGACCAGAATGGACCTCCTCTACGACAAAAGTATTTTCTAAGTTTTGATGCTAATTATAATTGTTTTGAGATGTACTATCGTTGTAAATAATTTAAATAGCATTTCAGTCCTCTTCAAAGTTCAGTTAGACAACCTACCTTAGAATTATTTTTAAAACAGCCTGTATATGTAAGTTCCTAAAATAATCTAAGTAGCGATGTACGATAGGTGAATGATAATGATAATGTACAAATTGATAAAATATTCATCGATAACAATATCATGTAAACGCATTTAAGTTCGGGGTGAGCAGGTTGTCTTGGTAGTTAATAACTGGTAATCATCAGACACGAAATGGGAATAACAATTTCTACTTTGTTACGTTACAGAAAACAAATGAAATAATTCACAGATCTTTATTCTTGAAACAATTTTTTTTTTATTAACACAGTTGTTTAAAGGTAATAAAAATACAGACATGTTGCATTAAATATTCATATTAGAAGTAGACATTTTTGTTGTTTTGCTAGGTGTGACTCTGAAAGAGAAATTATTATAATAACTTCTATACATTCGATTGGATGATGATATCACTGTAGAATTACTAAGGCCGTCAACAATCTACGAGTAGATAGTATTGCTTTGCAAAAGCACATTGTTTTTTAAAACTGAACCAGTTCATCTGATTGTCACTAGGGTAGCGTTGTGCGCGGTGACCATTCCTCAGAGAGAGCTTTGTCTAAGCAAGACTGTCATTTGGCTGACGCGATGATGTGTAAGATCATAAAGCTATTCGTTAAAAAGATGTCCTCTGCTCATGTTGGTCACCAAGAATTTCTGGATCGGGCTGTTTCGGAGGCGCGAGCAGCCGGCGGTCGTCTGGTAATAGGGCTAATATCAACGCTGAAGCTGCAGTGAAAATATTCAATATTAGAAAATAATACCATCAAAGGGTGGAGAGAATAGTGTAAATATTGATTACCAGAACTATACATTGGTAATTTAGGAATCACGTAGCATTTTTGTGGCAGCGTGGCGAGTTAAAGAAATCGATATGCCATATGACTATACACGATACTATTGTAATAATTTCAACAGATGAAATTATTAACCATAATGCTACGATATTCAATTACTGATATATAAGTATGGTGCCCTAAACTACAATATTATGTATAGGTCTTGTAGTCTCAGGACGTAATGAAGAAAAATAAGATAACACGTCGCAATTACACCATGGAAACGCTATTTTGGATAAGCGAAATTTCTTTTAAGGAGTTGTATGTGTTTTTAAAACACTTAAGCGAAAGTGAACTGGAGAAATGAGCCTAGATTGAAAAACAGAGAAAAGTAAATAATACAGGACTTACAGGCAAACAGAGTTGAGAAGAGGTAGAAGCCCAGCTCGCAAGAATTGACGAGGAGGTAGTTGATGATTTGAATGAAGACGACGCTCATCAATCTAGCGCCTATCATTGACATGGCCATAGCCATGGTCCTGGAAACAACAGACACTAGTTACATTACCTATACTACCCACAAGCTCTAAAAAACGATCTTTGAAATGATATCCCTATCGTGTTATGGCAGGTTTGCCTTGATAGCCCTATGTTTATCATAATGCCATAAACCTATATTGCTTGAATGCTGGAAATGGCTACCCCAAGGGTTTTGGAAAAAAATTACCAGCTCCTACAGGTACATATTATGTGTAATGTTCTAAAAGCAACTGGTTACAGTGGTAACCGATTACCCTAGCTTATATAAAACACTTGTATTTCGATTCTTTACGAACTAGTTAGAACTAGTTGTAATTAAAATAGTCCAGTTTTTATTATTATTGGGTGTTAGGTACTTAAAAAGTAGTGGGAAGACTCAAACTTGTGGGAAGCAATGTAACAGCGTACCACGACAGCGATAGGTCGCTGTATATTTTTATCTATCTAGCTCTCTCTTTCGATTTCTTACTTGGTTATTCTAATACGAACCTGAGTCTTGTGGGGAACAATGTCACAGCGATGGCGGTATAAAAGCCCATCGTGACGGCACCCAGAGAGAATACTACGAAAAGCGCAGCCGTGCCCGCGGCGTTGGGGACCAAGTTGACCAGCACGCCGGACAAGCCGCACAGGGAGGCGACGACCATGGCGGTGTTGCGGCGGCCTGCTTTGTCCACTATCTGTGTATCATGGGTTTGTTATGTATCAATTTATGACTAGAATGTAGCCAGACACTACCCAAGTAAATCATGACTATATGCGGAGTTGGGATTTCTGGTCTAATTTAAAAATGGCAAAGTCGTCTCGAAAATGTTTTTTTTTTTTATATCATTGACAATATTGATGGATTAATATTACCCAAAGATTTGATTAAACATGTATGGCCTGAATAACTGATGTCACTTTATAACTTTAAGCAGGAAAAACTATGCATATTTGGTACATAAATAAGTGAAATAACCGATAAAGTTTACCTAAGCCTCTCTCTCATCTCTGCTCCACCATGGAGGCGATATGACGTGGAAATAAAATTATGCGAAAATTTTGCGTTTAAGAAAGAATATAAAGTTTCTGTTTAAACAATATGACAATCAACCGTATCGACAAACGCCAAACAAATACAAATAAATATTGGGATGACAGATGCTATGAAATCTTAATATTTTCATACATTATTCGATTCGCGTTTTCTATTAACGATTGTCATCTTGGCTAGGCCTCCATTTGTAACACAATACGTCACATAATTAGTGTCACTTATTTAAAATGAAACTACTATCATTAACTAAATATTGAGATTTACTAATAAGTACACAGACCAGGCTGAGGACGGTGTTGAAGACAGATTGCAGCGAGCACATGGCTAGGAGAAGCAGCATGGCGATGCTGTTGATGGAACAGGGTGGTGCATCTGACTGCAATATAGATACATTTTGGATTAACTTGACGGAATAAAAGACAAATGAAGTAAATCATGGTGGAAAAGAACAGTTGGTCAGCATATGGAGGCGATATCTATGTGACACCGCAGACATTTTCTTTTTAATTTACAAGATTTTCAAGATCAAGAGAAGAGAGATAATTTTTCTGACAATTTCAGCGCCCAAATATGTATATTGGTTCAAGAAAATGAGGTAATTAAGTTCAAAGTTAAAATTTTTAAGGCAATGTCATTATGACTTACATCAACCTCGACTTCGGTGGCGATGATCTGGCATAGCGTTAGGTCTGAGCCCTCGCCTGTCTCCAGCAACTTCATCAGCTGATTGGCAATGCTCGGTGCCCACACCACGAAAGCTACTATACTGGATAACAAATAATGGTAGTTAATTTTATAAATGTAAATATCTTTATTTTTGATTGGCATTTATCGATAAACGCTTATTAATTGGGCCTAGTTGGTTGTGCCCAGGCATCAGTTTACGCATTGCACACCTTTTTATAGTGTTGCACAAATGACGATAGAACTACATAGGGTAGGGCCGGGGCAACCGACACTTCGTTTTATATGAGAGGTGACAGATGATCACGTGATACTTTCTATAGGAAACGAAGTGTCGTATGCCTCGGCCGAGTGTCGGATCTTTAAGGCTCCGGTCTGGAGTTCTGGACGCCAAAGGCAATGAGGCGACGAGCGGTGGTTTAAAATTCTAATATTATCAAGGTCAAGTTATGTATAAATTCCCGCTCGTCGTTCCGCTGGCTACTGGCATCCATACCGTGACCTAGATGATTCGCAGCATAAAATAGAGATTCTGATATGACGCCACGGAACGTACATTTGGAACAATATGAAGAGACTGGCCATGATCAACGTCCTCTTCAAATATGGTTTCTTGAACAGCGGCACTATTTGCTCCTTTGCATCTGATTTCTTCTCTGTGGCATCTGTCTCTTGCAACAGCTCTTTCACCTTGAAATAAGTAAAACACAGTCAATACATCGACATGTCGCACACAACAACGCGGTCGTACCGAATTAAAACATCCTTGAGGTTATGACTCGATTAAGGTGACAGTCCATTTCCAACTGCAGCTGCACTACCGTTGCGACATTACTGCAGCGGCCGACTGCTGCTGCTTGCGGCGTGCAGTCGCGGCAGCGTTCGTCAGTTGATTGTCAAAGTCAATGAATAATGTCACTGTCAGACGTATAAATAAAATTACTAATTTACTTATTTGTATTTTTTACGAGAAGAAGTAAGTGACGATAATGCTACATGGTAGGTACATGAAAACGAAAAACAGTTTGCCTTTCTACAAAAGTCACATTCAGTCGAAGGCAGCTACGCAATATTATTAAAAAACCAGATATAGTTGGTGATCGTTTGTTTGCCGATTAAATGAATAACAATTTAACTTCAAATTGAAGAAATACAACCAAATTACTCGAATTAAATGAATGCAGAGGAGAAATATTTCTTCACTTAAGGTAAGTTAACATTTTGAAATTATCTTCCCCATCCTCTTGACTAAATGCGTGACCACCGCACACAGCAACCCGACGAGAGCGGGACTCATGTTGCTCGTGATGGATACGGTATGCGCACTTGATCCACTTGCATCACGTGATCCAGCCAAATCCAGCCGGTGGTGTCTGCACGTTTTTGGTGGCCTAGTACCGCCTGGATGTAGAAGTCTGCGATAAACGTCCCCTCAAAAAGCTAGGTAGGCTCTTTTATCCCGGGTTTACTTTATTTTTGCAAAGGGATTCGTGGGTTTCGGAGATGGCGATGCGACAAAATAAATTCTCCAATGCAGTCGTTCAGTGTTAGCAAAATATTACAGATTTATCTTTCTGAGTTTTCATATTAAACCAATGTTTCATTAGTTACCTAAAAGTAAAGAATAAACGAATAAATTGATTTGTAAGAGCTATAATTACGCAATTTACACTTAATATTGTCCAGTTTCCTATTTCAAACTAAAGCACAAATTTAAATCTTATAATCGCTCTTGTGTTGCAGGTGTCCATGGGCGACGGCACTCGTGGTCGTGGCAGATACGGATTATGACTAGACCATATAAAACTTGATGGGCGAGACAAGAAATCCTTTATGAAGAAAGCTATTTACGTTAGCCAAGGGGCTGATAGAAAGAATATTTAATAAATTAATTGGAATAATAAATATTTTCCTCGTGATGGTGTGATAAAATAAATTCGTGTTGCGCTCTGTAGCAAAGTTTGTTTAACCCTCATGCCTTGAAGTCCCCGCAACTGTCAATACAATTTTATTTTAAAACCGCTGTCGCTTCTCTTGTGGTTCAATTTTGTAATTTTTCTTACGTTTGAGTATCCATATGCTACCATGAGGTGTTAAACAACAACTTTGCCTTTTGTATTTCTAGGTAATACAACTGAATTATTGCTTTTTTTATCTCAGAAATGGCTTTGAAATGACAAAGTGAGAAAGTGTCACGATATTATACACCGTGGGCTGGTAAAACCTGATAGATTTAAAGTTGTATTCTTAATCGCAATTAGAGGCTAAAATATCATACAAATTTTCTGTAATCGGTCTTCTTTCAGAGATAATGGCAATTCTTGCGTAAATTTGTTTCTGCTATAACTTTGTGAAAAACGCCTTTTTCGCTGCGGCGCTGCCTCTATGTGACTTGGTTTAGTCATACCTTCTGACAAACATTACTCAACTAAAAAGAACACTCGCAATTTTGTTCTATAGATGAATTAAGAAAACTTTACTTCTTCGTTGTAATGTTTTATTTTTTCCGCCAAGATGTAGAAAGAAATAACGTGCTGGGTGCAGAAAATGGCTTTTAAATCGGCTAAAAAAAACAGATTTTTTTTTCCGAATGTTACTAAACATTTTTTGATCCTCAGGAATGCGTGGTTAAGATCTGTCGGATTTTACCAACCCACGGTGTGTATAATATGATATTACGACACTTTCACATTTTATCACGCCAAATTCACTGTGCCACGGTACTGTCAGCGAGAATTCAGTAATTAAACCTGTTAAATATAAGCATCACTGAAACTCCTAAGCACGCCTCCAACTCCAGAAGTGATACATGCACGTTGCCGACCCTTTAAAAACCTGTACACTTCTTTTTTCAAGAACCCCTACTGTAGACCTTCAGAAAAACCTCGGCAGGGAGCTCATACTAAAGCCGGAGCGCCCGCGGGAGGAAATTCCTCTTAAGCCGCACAGTGCGCGACCATTGTTGCCACAAAAAAATGTAATCTACTGTGGTTTCGTAGTATCCTAACACAAATATAGAGGATACAGAGTAAGCTATTCCATTCGAAACATTTTCTCAGTTAAAATTTGGAAAAAGAGAAAGAGGAAAGAGAGAGGAAATTGCATACGACCACTCCGTTCGGTATTAGAATCATCATAGAAATATTATGTTGTCACATTTTTATGCTATGTGTACATGATTGTACGATAATGGTTAGCATACCTACATCGATCTTATTCTAACACATAAGTGCGTCCTGTAATTTAGTACCTAGTAGTAGTAGTAAAACTTTTTATTGTACAAAAATGAACACAAAACAGGAAAAAAACACTCATCATTAATACAAAGGTGAACTAGTTTTCCAGTTTTTTCACTATTATTAGTTTGTAAATAATTTATGTATACATACATACATAGCCACTATCTACTTATTGCCTACCATGAAAATCTTAATTTGAAAATCGTATATTTGCCTCTCTATCGTTCTTGCCCTTTCGAGCTTATAGCTGTTCTCGGAAAACTACGAAAAAAGGAAAGAACTGTTTATTTAATGAATTTATCAGGAAACATTAAAAAAAAACAATAAGAGCAACGCCAAGATACAAAGGAACTACCGCGAAACACAGAAACTATCGGGGTTGTTTATCCACGGGTGTAATAAACTCCTTATATTGTAGTGGTTATATCCTCTTTGCTTAGAGCTACTAATATCTGTGACCAAGACATTTCTCTAAAGATTTGACGTGCGGTTCGCAGTTGCGGTCGTATGTACACCGAACACTAAAAATCACCATGCTAAGTGCAGTCGGTCTTGTCATCATTTTACTATGGAATTTGACAATAACACTGACGTATTCAGGCCGCTGCAGTAATGTCGGAGCAGTAGTGCAGCTGCGGTCAGAAATGGACTGTCACCTTTATAAGTATTTTAAAAAATGTGAATGGAAGTCGAATGGTGACTTTACAAAATTCATAATGTCCATATAACCAGAATCTACTACAACTAGTTATCATGAAGCAAGTTTCGACGATTTCTCCATAACTAAAAAAAATTGTTTGAAGGTCAAATCGGTACCTCTTAAGTCATATGGTCCCCTCTGTCATTGGCCTTAATTTTGTCGGTACTAATCTCGAAATACTGTATTTCATTGAATTTGTTTAGTTTCAATGATGCAATATACTTGCAATTCTTCTTCACTTCTGCTATTATTTAACCTGTGGATGGTCCTCAAGATCTTCATTGCCTGATCCTCATTTCCACTGGCCAGTTCGTACTTGGGGCTCTCCTGCATGAATACCCAGAACACCGCGCAGATCAGACACGGAAGTGAGTACACCACCTGCAGTGTACGCCAGGAGTTCCAGTAGATACCAAGTATTTCAAGGTGGTAGGAGAACGTGAGTGGGATGATGGGTATCGCCATTACTAAAATATTTGGAGGAATGATTTAAGAAATAGTTAAACAAAACAAGTGTTTTTATAATGAAAAACCAGTTTTGGAAATTGATAAACTATCACATACATATTCAATGTAAGCTATTAGTCTAACAAAAGTTCTAGGTTATGACCAAAAATATCTTATGCCAATAGTATCTTCTCAAAATTTAAGATACTTTCGTGATTTTATTGAGTTGAGAAATAGCTTCAAAATATGTTGAAATTAATTTCACAAAAAATATTTCTTATCTTGAAGGGATATCTTATGGAAGGTAAGGCAATATTCGTAATAATTCGTCAACAAGTTAGCCGTATTTGGTAATTAGTCGAGCATACCTGATAAGATGCCTTGTGCGAGGAGAAAGACGCTGGAAACCAGAACCATGGCGACATTACGTTTCTGTAGTGGTACGCTCTCGCTGAGCAGAGTCATTGACAGCACGTAGATCCCTGATCCCCTGCAAACACAACCAAGATTTCTGCAGCGTGGTGTATTTTTTTGCTATAGCAACTGCTTGGTATTTCTGCGTGGCAGGTGGAGCTGTAAATCTAGCCAATACTTTGGTTAATATTGCAAAAAAAAATGCTGTGTTGTGCTCGATTTGTCTACCAGATAAATCTTAGCACTTCTTTGTTTTCGACTACGTTTTGTAGATTACATACATACTTCAAAAGCAATGAGCAAAAGCTTCATTAGAAAATCATTAGTTCAAGGTGCTTTCCACGTTAATACCCTAACGTAACTACAGCTTCAGTTTTGGCATTATATTGGCCAGAACAGGAAGAAATATGTTCTACAAAGCAGCAGAGGTATCCTAAGGAACTGCCCCCAGCGATAACCAACATAGATTCAACAACGTACAATGTGACGGTGCACAGCTGGATGATCATCAGCATGATCCAGTTGACAGATATGCTGGCCAGCGCGTTGGACGCGGCGCCCAGCGCCAGTGATACCAGCAGCATGCGGCGGCGGCCGCGCGTGTCGCCCAGGTAGCCCCATAGCAGGGAGCCTATCACTGCCCCTGTGGAACAGTCCTAATCTCAATAAACAAACACTACACATAGGAATCCTTTGTATTTATTATTATAAGCTGATCCGATAATACTACGACAGTATTATAGATAAATGCCATCCAGGAATCATTGCGACATATTTACACGGCACACAACTGATAAATCTGTAACAACAGGATCCTGTCTTCTAGACAGAGTTGCCCATGAGCATGCCCATGCTTGATCTCCTAACTAGCATTCTTGGGCATTGTAAAAATGGCCCGTAAGGAAACCGGAAACTTGATACCATCCTATGCATAATAAACCTGACCTCGAAAAAAAATTGGCCCTAAATTTACTAGTATTAGTAAATTAGCTCTGTGGATCAAGAAGTGTGCTGGTAATGAAGTGAGAGGAGGTGACCTAAACAGCTCGAAGCTAGTTTAAATGGATAGAGTCTCTAGCTAGCCTTACCTGCTATAGGCACCCCCACTAACAACCCTTGCTGCGCGCTGGTGGTATCCAGTTCACAGGCACTTGCTGGCACAATGATGCTGCTCCCGTACGTTAGTGTTACGAAGGCTATGGTGGACGCGCCCGCTAGCGCTATTATTAGGTAACTGTACAATCCATAACCTGGAAAACATTATATTGGATAATTGGTAATAAGTTCGGTGATAGGTAGATCTCCGTGACCTCGGTGTCGGCGAAGCTGGCGTGATAGATACCGCTCTAGACCGAGCAAAGTGGCGTGTTCTTATGTTGGAGACCAAGACTCATTTTGGGTCATCGCGCCAGCCAATTAAATTAATACAATGAAAAAATTAGACATTCGGCCAAAGCCATCGTTGAAAATATAAACAAGCCGTTTAAAATAATAAAAAATCACGGGACAAGTAAATTTAATTGATGCATTGATAACTTACCTGTTTTTGCAAGCGCTTCTTCAAATGGTACTTTGCCATCTTTTGCTTTGATAGAATACATTTTTTAGATAACAAATCATAACAATAAATATTGGTTGAGTCATTAATGGTCCGATACTGACGGGTTGAGTGCGAATATCGAAGCAGTAACCATAACCCAATTTTTTTAATTCATGAAATAGTAATAGGTTGCGCAATCAATACGGAAGACAAACGAATGATATTAAATAAGCAGTCGCGTCTAAAATATCATAGGAAAATTGATATACTAAGAAATATTTAAAGGATTAATTATAAGATAATGCTATCATTAGATACCACTATTATTCTATGTATAATTCGCATCGATAAGAGATAATATGTAATAATACGTGTCGTAGCATCAACATTTCAAAGTTTATAGTTTTTGTCAACTTGCACTACAGCCAAAATGCGTTGTGAAATGTGTGTGTGTGTGTGTGTGTGTGCTGCAAAATGTGTTGCGGCGGCCAAAATGTTATTAGCGATATAATGTGCGCGTTGATTTTTGCTCTCAAAATGGATGTAAGGAGCTTATAAAGTGTAGGCAAACACGTGATGGGTCTGTAGTTCTTTGCTTCCGTGGTACTACCGGACTTATAGAGCAGGAAGGTGACACCAGTTGTTAAGCATGGTGGGAGAGAACCAAGCTCGAGGGCTTGTTGAAATTGTGCTGCCAGGCGCGAGTACGAGCATCAGAACCATTTTAGCCAGAAGTTGTGCAATCCATCCGGTCCAGTAGGGCTAAGATGGTTGGCTCTTTATCATTTGTCACCATGCCTGTCACGTTCTAACAACTATGTAAGTGCGAACGTGACGAGCATAGTGACAAGCGATAAAATTGGAACCATGCTGCCACTGCAGCAGGGCTATTATGGTCGATTTTATAAATGATATGGCTGTATAAATGATAATATAACTAACATTTTATCCAGTTTTTATTGATTTGACGTCTTTTCCACTTTTGACAGCGATAGATGTTAAATGATTTACTGCATAACATGGTCGGTGGATAATTTGTCATTTGTCTAAATTTCTAACTTAAACTTAGTTGATAAGTGGATAAGTTAAATGATATAAATGACACTTGTCTAGATTTATACCGTTTTATAGCATTTACACCGTTTTGTCTACTTTTGACAGCGATAGACGGTAAATGGCAACGTTTGTTGAATAATTAAATATATAGTCGAGTTTTGACGGCTAGACTTTGATTATTTTATCCTAGTGCTCACTGGGTCGCGATAAGTGCTCTTGTGCTATATAAATGGTGCAAAATACAAATTTTTGGAGTAAAATATCAGTAAGTATCTGTTTTTTTCATTATATATAAAATCAAACTCATTTATTTACATATAACATTAGCAATACATTTTTTAGGGATGGCAAGATATCATTTCTTCTTGGCAGCTGCTGCTATCGAAGAAAAACAAGACAGAAAACTTCAACGCCGGGCCATAAGGGATGCATGCAACCCGTTTGATAAGCCCGACGAGGAGTTTCGGCGCATATATGTATAGGGTGCGCAAAGAATTAGCACTCTCACTCTCACTGTGTGCTGAACTTGACGCCGACCTCAAGCCTCAACATGGCGATAGATTGCCGGCACATCTTAAAGTAAAGATATAATGTTGCACTATTCCTCAAATCATTCCCGTTACCTTTACCACCTTGATCACAATCATTATTTCATAATGATATACCTACTTACAAGTCTTTGTTTTAGGTTTTAACATCACTGCACCTATTGGCTGACGGTAGTTACTTACGGGGAACTGGACAAGACCATGGCTTGTCCATTGCTCAGTCTACCGTCAGCCGGTACTTGGATCAATTTGTAATTGCGGTGAATAGAAGGTATGTCCATTTTGATACAGAATACCACTGACACCGGAGATAAGAAGGTAAAAAAATACGAGTATGAATGTGCAGTGAGATTTTTCTATAATGATGTTCCTAGTATACAGCGTAATCAGTATGATCACATTTGGTATTTGTATTTGAAGTGTTTCTACCTAAATATTTCAATGCAGAATCATACCTTATTTTTGTTATTATATGCAACTTCTTTACCACTCTTACATATGTATTTATGTAAGTAAAATTCTACGTGTAGCTAAAGTACCAAATCATGAAAGTGTTGGATCGTTTACAGACTCAAGGACACATGGATAGTCTTCCCAGGAATTGAGAGGTGTTCAGGAGGCATATGGGGTTGCTAACATTTTAGGCACAGTAGACTGCACCCAAGTAAAAATATTTCCATAACCTTTACCGCATGGCGTACAGTTTCTAAACAGAAAAGGAATTCATTCGCTAAACGTTCAGTTGGTATGTAATAACTGCAAAATCATAATTAGAAATTTTAGAATAAATCGAATGCATTTTATTTTCTTGTAAACCGTAAGATCGCCAAAGTAATCCCTGACAACACCAATGGGGTTTACTTTGAATCGGGATTAGTACGTTTCGTTACAACTCATCTATCATTCATTCTGCAAAAACGGATACAAATAGGTAGTCAAATACTATTTTGTAATTTCTAAGATATTAAGAGATTACATATACATATAACCGTTGTTATAATATTTTAAGTATAAATATTTGTGAAATGTTTGACGTTTTCCGCGATTAGGTACATAGATACCCAGAGTCGTTCCATGCAAGTCACCTGTTAGTTTTACGTGATGTATCTGCAAAATTGCATGGACATTGGACACTTTATGAATAAATTAAATTTAGGTTTACCTACCATGTTTAGGGCTCCACTCCTCAAATTTTCTCTGCGGTGACCGAACACATACCCATGTACATGGATTTTTTGAAATGGGGGACTGGGGGCAGCTGCCTACCACATCCATTGAAAAAGTATTGTACCTACGTTGGTTGCTCTTAAAGACTAAGAATTGTTATTAGAGAAAAGTGGTTTACAAATACCTTAACTAGGATTCCTTGTGTTTCAGGCAGAAATTGACAATATGAATATTTTTTTAACTATTCACTTAATTATAAAATCTTAACGTCATAATGTGTTGAGAAAATAACTTGTGAGACTTCTAATTGTTTTTGCTGCAATTACCTTATATCTTGCGATTAGCTTAATCAAAGTAGTTTTAATGCAACAATATGATATTATGATAAGAAATTTTAATATAAACTGACGATAAGGCACCGACTTCAATCATATTAGTTGGTAATGCATATACTTAAAAAAGTATAATATTTTATTTTATCCTTTTTGAAGTCGGTTTACTTTTTTTATAAAAAGTTTTTTTGATTATTTTACTTTATAGGTATAATAGGTTTTTCTTTTTTCCAGAAATCTTCCAATAAAAGGCGAACCTGAAGCGGAAATGGAAGGGGGCGCTGCTCGAGGGATGCATTACATGCAGAGAAGCGTGCCCTATTAATAAATAAATATTTCGCCTAGTATTATTTTGTTTTGTTATGTTCATTAACACTGCCTTCCTGAAAACATTCTGAGGAAACCGGACTAGCCCCAAGAGGTCATCCATTAATTAGATCACACGTTAAGGGGGAGAGAGGGGGTCAAGAAAATGTGACATGTTGTGACAAGAGGGAGGGGAAGTCATAAACTTTGTGACGTCATAAGTCATTTATTTACGAAATATAAGGTATACATAGGATGTTGCAGTTCAACTGAGCCAAGCTAACAATAAGCACGGCGTGGGATCGAATTTAAACGGTTGTGAGTCTAACTTTAGCAAAAAAGAAATATGACTAGCGTGATTGAAAATGAAGACCTAATAGGTTCTCCGAAACATGTCGCACAAGTGTCAAAAATAACGTGAGTTAGTTAAACCGTAGTGTTTAGCTTACGGTGTGGGCTGTCATTAGATAGGTCTTTTAAAACAAATATGGGTCTTTAATGACCATTTTTAGATAAAGATAATATTTTTGTAAATAATCGCTCTGAAAGAAAAAAAGAAGAGTCCCTCCCTTTAACTTTCGAACCATGTTGGGTCCAAATAATATGACAAAAAATCATACATTCAACTTGGAACACACGACTGGCTATTGGCAGGCCTCGACATTTTTTTTTAAGAGCTCTCAGAGGATAGCTTGTTATGCAATAACTTTAGTTTTGTACTAATTTAAATTAAATTATGAGCAGGCTCAATCAAGGGGTTCTGGAGCTATATAAGAGCCAAGAAGCCCAAAAGCTATTTGTGAGGGGTCTTGTTGCTATTCTAGTCAACTTGTTTGCAAGAAAGTGTGGTCGGTGGTATCAAGTGAAAAAGCCCGGTTTACACGTTTTTGATTTTGTTTTTAAATGTACCATTTTACATAATTAGCAAGATAAACGAATTCAAAATTACATAATATAGTCATTTGACAAGAAACGTAACCGTTTACCACAGATACGGTCTTTTTAAATCTCTATGGTGACTTGAAACTATACTCAAAGACACCCAGTTTGGCAGTAGAAAAAGGCGCAAAGTTTAAATTTTATATGGGAGATCAACCCTTTGCGCCTATATTTTTAAAAATTTACCGCCTTTTTTCTACTGACGAAGTTGCTGTACCAGAGTTTATCATTTTCCGAGTAAGTAGGTGCAACAAATGCAATCGCTATACATAATTTTTGGCAAACCGCGAGGTCTCAGTTCCGGGGGAAAAACTATTGAAGGAAAACTATAGCGAACTCTGCCGCACCATCCACGTCGCAATGGAATGCGGTGCAACGCCAGTGTGAAGACCGCCTTACGTTAATTTCACTCAATAGGCACAGTCCGTACCAAAAGTCAACTCATCGTGTGAAATGTTAGAAATGATCTACACGCTTAATTTTGAACACCTTATACGCTTCACTACATTTGCCTGTCTTTCAAACCTTAAGAGCCCTTAATCCTTGGAGCGTTCTCCGATTTCACGAAATAACGCTCGATAGATGGCGTTGGCGCTCGGTACGCGAGCGCCGGCAACGCGACGCGCGTTTCAATGCAGACTAGAATAATCTTGATAGTTTTCAATATAATTTCAAGCAACATTAATTTTAGTGTCATATGATATCATATGGGCACTCTTTATTTTATTGTATATGCACAGTAGTTTTTTTTTTATGTACACTACTACTAAGTGTACAGACTACAGAGTGTACTATAACCCTTGCTCTTTATTCTGTCTCTTTCACACCAATGGAAAATGAAGAAGTTAGTAAATGACTGCAGGTATAAATAAAGTATATTAGTGCGATAGAGAGACAGATAGTGTTTCGTTGTCGTATCGTAAACGATTGGCATGTTGGCCACACACTTGCTTAGTGCCTAGCCAAAATACCAATCCTTGCGTATATTAGTGCGATAGAGAGAGAGTAGTGTTTCGTTGTCGTATCGTAAACGATTGGCATGTTGGCTACGCACCCATGATACCTAGCCAAGAAGCCAATCGATTGCGCATATTAGTGCGATAGAGAGACAGATAGTGTTTCCACGTTCCACAAACACGATGGAGTTATGATGAGTAGATTAGGAGTTCTGGTGACCAGCTCCTGACTCCATCATGAGACCCTGGACCTCATCTAGATTGAAGGTGCTCGTCAGGGCAACTCTGTTGAGCCCAAACACGATGGAATTATAATGAGTAGATTAGGAGTTCTAGTGACCAACTCCTGACTCCATCATGAGACCCTGGACCTCATCTAGATCGATGGTGTTCGTCAGGGCAAATCTTTTGAGCCCAAACACGATGGGATTATAATTAGTAGATTAGGAATTCTGGTGACCAACTCCTGACTCCATCATGAGAACTTGGACTTCATCCGGGTCAAAAATAATAATGCAAACCCTAACGTAATTTCAAGTGAAAATGCGTTTTTCAGAAAATCGCAGCCAAATAACACTAGACCTTACTCATAGTGTTGTGTTCCTGCCGGTGAGTAAGGTTGCCAGAGCTCAACGAGGGGCGGGAGGGGGTTAGGGTCGGCAACGCGCATGTAACTCCTCTGGAGTTGCAGGCGTACATATGCGGGCCGTATGCTTGTTTGCCACCGACTTAGTATTAAAAAAAAAGTAACACTGAAAATCCATCAATAAGCGAGTCTGTTAGGCATACTGTAAAAAATGAACTTTTATTAAGATTTTCTAATCGCAGTATATAGCACTTCTCGGAACTCCGTAGCTGATTACGATCGCAACGAATGCCTGACAATCGAGCACAGGTCCGTCCTCTAAGCGCGCTCCGCGCGGACTGAGAGCGGGGCGTCGCTGCTGCGTGATTTATACGTGTTTAAAAAAAATATAAATTTACGGCAATGTAGGTCCCATAGTTACGATTTTTTTTTTATAGGTTAACATAAAGTTACAGTTTGCTATAATATTATTTTTAAAGCAAAATATGCGTACAATTTGCGGAAATAAAATATAATAAAACCCTGTTTTTGCCAAAAAAATGAAGAAAACTCGGAAGGTATTTTATCAGTTTTTTCAAATGAATCTTCGATTGTTAATCATTCCAGCCCCTCGTACGAGATATGTTGAATCAAATTGTAGTCATTCATGTACCAAATGATTCTTGTTTATAGCAAAATTGAGAACCGAAACGCCACATCTCACTGCAAAATTTGGAAAAGACTCCCAAAAAACCTCATTAAAAAAGAGGTTTAAAAGAGAAAATGAAAATTTTAACTGTTGGAGCCCCTAGTTTAGGAAACGATTATTTAAGTACGTTATCAGTTTTTGAATTAATACTAATAGTTACGTCGTAATCTTGAATGAAAAAGGAAGCATTTTACAAAATACGCTCGTCTGTAGGAATAAGGCCTCTTAAAACGTGCCTTCAAATCTAAGCGAGCAATGATTCCCCATTTGCTATGTATGAATTGTAGACACAACTTATCATTAAGCCAACTATTTATTAAAATACGTCTTAATTAAACACAATAAGACTTTATTTTGCAAACTCTTAAATCATGGATAACTTTTAACTATCAATGTCAAATGTGGATAAGTGGTAATATGTCATTTGGCCAACTAATCATTAAAATACGCTTTAAGTATACTTGTTTACAATTTATTTTTCAAAAGCTCAAACCATGGATAATTTTTAACTGTTAATGTCATATGAAGATAAGTGGTAGAATGTGATTTAATCATCTATTCTTTAAAATACGCCTTAAGGCATAGAGTTTAAAATTCATTTTTCAAAACCTCAAAATATGTCGCGCTATCATTAGTCAATTATAGGTTACCCTCGCGACTTTATACCGAATTAAGTCACTTATCAGATAATCGCCAATCCAAGCATTAAATGATTAATGATATAATGACAAAACCATCATAGGTCGGCAGGACTTTATTATTATTAAATACCTTCTTCTTACTGCTTTCCTTGCTTTATTATAGAAATACAAAATATTTATACGTATTTATAGAATATTAAGTATACAGTTACAAAATAAGATCGATGTTTGTTGGTTGACAGAGTGCGTTAATCTTGTTCTTTAGGGCGCTGAGGATTCCTCAAAAATCGATCATCAGGCAGA
This sequence comes from Cydia pomonella, assembly GCF_033807575.1. Classification (NCBI taxonomy): domain Eukaryota; kingdom Metazoa; phylum Arthropoda; class Insecta; order Lepidoptera; family Tortricidae; genus Cydia; species Cydia pomonella. The sequence continues at coordinate 2,212,117 of NC_084705.1, read as the reverse complement.
AACGACGCCACGATCGCTGATGCTGAAAGAAAAATAATAGCTTGTCTAACTTTTTCAACTAAATCATCCCGTACGAATAGACCCCTAGAGTCAGACCAAGACAAGTCTGCAACAATTTTGATAGCACACGCAGTGCCAGTGTTATTTTAAATGTCGAACTTCTATGAAATATGACGTATAAATAACACTCGCACTTTGTGTGCTATAAAAATCATTGCAGACTTGCCCTGGTCCGACTCTTATTGTAAGCTTACACATAAAACATAGCAAACCTCTGTTACATTCTGCCTCTTTCTAACGAACACAAATGTCAAAATAACGGAATGGGACAACAATTATAACTACAAGTTTCTGTTTCAGAATCAGAATCAGACATTTATTGGTAAAATCAATGTTATTTTACATGTCAAGTATTTATACCAATGAGGCAATGAACCAATGGTTGACTGGTAGAGAATGCCTTAAGGCATTAAGTCCGCCATTTCTACAATTTTATATCGTGTAATAAAGTTTAAATAAATAAATTAAATAAATTATTAATGTCTTGTCAGATTTCAGTGGATTCCTTCGAAACTACACAGTGCAGTTCTAGAATGCGTCAACAAATAGTTGTATGAAAGTGTCCGAAAGCAAAAATTTAACTTACAAGCGAAGATGGCACCGAACAAATAGAATCCCAGCTCGCAATTGGTCCCCAAGAGGTAATTGGCGATTTGGATGCCAGCGAAGCTGGTGATGCGGCCAGCGGTCATCGTGAGTGCTACTGCCATCGCCCTGTGATTACAAAAAGAACTGGATTAGTAATGGTCGGTGCCATCGAAAGGTTCCCAAAATTGCAAAATTTCGGAGACGATCCTTTTTTCGGTAACGTTATACTATGAATACTCATGGACCCCATTTTTGTAAATGAAAGCAACTGCTAACTGACTTTCCAATCCAAAGTTCAAGGCATTAAAGGAAACATACGAAGTCCTGATTGTTTGCTCAGTCATAAGTTTCGAGACTCAGTCGCGACTCCACTTTCGAATCCACGACTTTTATGTGCTTAAGTAAAATCATTGACTTTTTCGACCTTTACTTTGACAGCTCAACTTACACGCTTACCGCTAGAGTTACCAGCAGCGCTTCTCAAAAGTGCTCAGTTGCTATCTTTGTCATACGCACCTCAAATGCGTAGGAAAGATTGTGACAGCGATGGCGGTGTACAGCCCCTGAGCTATTATGCCCATGAGAAACAATCCAAATAGGACAGAAGTCCCAATAGTATTGAAGATTAGGTTAACCAGGATGCCACCCAATCCGGCCACAGCGGCGAGGATCATCCCGGTGTTTCTGCGGCCGGCACGATTCACTACCACCTGTCGCAGAAATGAAGAATAATGGAAAAAGGAACGAAATACTTCGGTTTTTAAATTGAACAAATTAACAAATTATTATTTTGCGTAATAACACATTAGATATTTAATAAAATACCTAAGGCATATTCTTGCAAATAGTCGTATTCTCGATTAGCAAAATATATCGGAAAAGTTTGCTAACGTAAATATTGTTCCGGTCCAAAAGTAGCGCTAAAGTTTGACTACTTACTCGTTGTTATAGGCTACACCCTGAGGGCTAGAAGGGGCAAAGCATTGGCAGACAAAAATTTAATTTAAAAAGTTTGAATCCTTTACACGAATAAGAAGAAGAAGACTTACAATGGTAAGGAACAGATTCAAAACGGACTGCACAGCACCAACTAGAAGCACAATCAGGAGAGACGTGACGTTCAAGGCGCAAGGCGTGGCATTAGGCTGCAAATACAATATACCACAGTAAAAAAACATTTAACCATTGTACAACAATCAAACATTTCAAAAGTAAAGATAGGCCTTTAGGATTCATATAATTCCGACCGAACATTCTCGTTTAGTGTGTCTTGGTGGAATGCTACAACGCGATTGGTTTGGCTGGGTGTACTTAACCCTTAGATACCTATAATATGAAGTATTAATATTGATACTAAAACATTTCATATCTCACACAATTGAAAAAGTAATGGTCTCACATCACCAGGCATGTTGAAGTCAGCCCGCAGGATGCCGCAGAGCGTCAGGTCCTCCACTTCTCCAGCTTCGTACATCCATATGACCCGGTTGGCTATCGTAGGCAACCAAGCGAGGAAAGAACCAGACCTGAAGTAATAAAAATACTGGTATTAGACTCAGACCAAGATTAGCCTGCAAACGCTTTGCAGTGATGGAGTTTTGGCGTGTCACTAATAACATCAAATTGCTACGAAATAACTACTCGTATAGCGTTTATTAGTGGCATATCCACAGTCATTGAAAAGTAAGTGCAGAATTAGCTTAAACGTATTCTTCGTGATAATATAATATCGACAGTAACTTTTAACTAGGTGTATAGATGACACGTTAACGCTTTTTCCTACTCCTCTATTGTTATCTGTCATTTATGCATTCATTAACACGAATATAAGAACATACATAAAAGATTTCAAGAAAAGTCTATATTGTCTATTCCTCATAAAAGCTCTTGTGCTTTTATACGCTATAACGTTACTGCGATTAATGGCTACCAACCTAACAAAACCAAAACGAATACGGTTTTAAACTAAGTCCATTGATGCCAACTTACAAAATATTCATTTGGTTGCATAGTAAAAATAATTACTTCATAAGTCAGAAACACGCATGTGACACCCATAATATAGCAACACCCATAGACTACGAAGACCGCTTAGCGTTGCTTGTTAGTCTCCGTAGGCTACGGTGGCCAAAATTGAGAAAAAACTGTCCAAAAAATTAATTTAGCAAGTAGCAAGTACCAGGGCCTCATAAGTTACGAGGAGGTGTCGCCGACCGGCCGGCCGCGGCCCGGGCCGGGCCGGGCGCGTAACAAGGTATGCTCGCGCGTCTTGGCTATATACTTTTGCTGTAATTTGTTTACCTAAATTAAGATTTATTTTTGTTGACTCGTAGGAAAAATATTGTATGCAACGTTGTATAAGTAGGTCAAAAAATTCTCGTGGCGTATTCCTTTACAATGTTCGCCTACGCCTTCGGCTCCGGCTCACATTGTAACTCACGCCACTCGCCTTTTTTGACCCTTCTTATACAACTGATGCATAAAATACTATAAATATGCTCGTACGTTTAGCATAAAGTAACAACATATAGAACATTTAGAAGACAAAAATGCCTATTCCAAAACAGTAGCTGTAGCGTAATCAATCGGAGAATAATCTTGACAATCTACATCATTGACTGTAAGAATTAACCGTTTAGTAACACAGAAGTTCAAATAAATAATATATAATTTTACGTGTTTACACTTAACTAATAATTCTAATAAATTAATATTATAGAACAATCTTACATAAATTGACCAAGTCCCACGGTAAGCTCAAGAAAGCTTGTGTTGTGGGTACTCAGACAACAATATATTTAACATATAAATACTTAAATACATTGAAAACACCAGTGACTCAGGAACAAATATCTGTGCTCATCACACAAATAAATGCCCTTACCGGGATTCGAATCCAGGACCATCGGCTTCAGGCACCCACTAGGCCAGACTGGTCGTCAAAAACACTTACAGTTGGAACATGAAGAGCAGAGCTAGGATTATTGTGTGTTTAACCAAAGGCGTTTTGAACAGCGGCACTATCTGGTCCTTAGCCGATAGTTTTGACGTCAGGACTGATGATTCAGGAAGTAAACCTGGAACCTGAAATAAACAATCGTTAAATTTAAAAACCCGCCTGCTTATACAAATGTCTGGTCTGTAGACGCACCTAATTAAAAACTTGCGCGAAACCCTAATTCTTGTTCCCCGTGCTTCAGTCTTCATTATGTCACCAGCTACCAAATCTTCAGAATATTTAAGAGTAAATTCAGCTCGTAAACCTCTTCTGAGATGCTCATTATTACTAGGTTGGCACTGCGTTACCAAAAAATTACAATACAATACAATATATTATTCTTTATTACTCAGCTCACACAACTAAGCAATAATAAATACTCACATCAAATACTGCCTTCTTTCCCAGATTCACCCTCTGAATCGTTTTCAAGATCTCCAAAGCTTGGCGTTCGTCTCCTCTGACAAGGACAAACTTGGGGCTCTCCTGTAGAAAGTAAAGGACGCAGGCACAGAGCAGGCTCGGGATGGAGTAGACCACTACCATGGAGCGCCAGGAGTTCCAGTAGATGTCCAGGGCCGGGAGGTAGTGGGAAAATGTGAGTGGGATCACTGGAATCGCTAGCACTGGGAAAGATTTAAGCTAGAGTTAGCGGGCGCATTTTTTTGTATGACCAAAGGGTGTGGTATTTCGGCAGTTCCATGAGAATTTGCCAAATCGTACATCAGAACAGGAAACGTGACAGAAAATTGCGTACAAAACAGTTTAGTAACAAATAGATACATCTAAAAGAAATTCAAAAGTATAGTCCCAAACTGAGCTGTGAAAGCGTATGAAATGCAGCCTACAGGCGCCAGGAACCCCAAAAACTTGAGCAGTACCTGATCACATTTACAATTTAATCATAGAGTTTGGTAAATAATTGAATTCGGACACGCCGCATATAATAATTAGTAGTAGCTTATGTCTATAAGTGGTAATAAAGATACATTAAGCATCTAGTTCAATAAGATTCGAATTACCTGCCATTATACCCTGCGATAGCAAGAAGATACTGGACACCATGAGCACCACAAGATTGCGTTTCGCCATCGGCACACACTCGCTTAGCAGGGTCATCGACAACGTGTACTTCGCTGCTGCCCTGTGATAAATTATATGAATTTCGATCAGTCAAAGTAAAACATATCAAATACTTTTAAAAGAACAGAACACCTATCCTGCTAGATTGCTGAGCCTTATCAAGATCACAAGTCTATGCAGTCAATTCTACCTCTTATTTCCTCTTTTTAGGGTTCCGTAGCCAAATGGCATAAAACGGAACCCTTATAGTTTCGCCATGTCCGTCCGTCTGTCTGTCTGTCTGTCTGTCTGTCCGAGGCTTTGCTCCGTGGTCGTTAGTGCTAGAAAGCTGAAATTTGGCATGAATATATAAATCAATAAAGCCGACAAAGTCGTACAATAAAAACTAAAAATTTAATTTTTTTAGGGTACCTCCCCTACACGTAAAGTGGGGGTGAAATTTTTTTTCGCTTCAACCCTAGAGTGTGGGGTATCGTTGGAAAGGTCTTTCAAAACTAATAGGGGTTTTCAAGAAACATTTTTTGATAAAGTGAATATATTCGGAGATCGCTACGAAAGAAAAAAAAATGAGTCCCCCCCCCTCTAACTTTTGAACCATAGGTCCAAAAAATATGAAAAAAATCGTGGAAGTAGAGCTTAAGATAGACATTAAATGAAAACTATAGCGGACATGATTAGTTTAGCTGTTTTTGAGTTATCGCAAAAAGTTTTCCCTTCATAGTAAAAAGACTTACTTTAATTAGGTACTGATTATGCAAATTTGCCTATTTGTTGAACTCGGGTGAAAGGTACCGTTTCATCCCTTGGTTAACAATTTACTATACTTTAAGCTCCAGTTTAGCTTATTGTGACGGAAGAGTAACTACGGAACCCTACACTGAGCGTGTCCCGACATGCTCTTGGCCGGTTATTATTTTCTCTCATTTTGAGACAATATGAATTTTATGTTGGAACTTTGTTAACCACCCTTAGAACTTTGTTGTTTGATTAACCGTCATCATGAAAACTCACAGCAGTGCAGTGAAGAACTGAAGTAACATCAGCATGACCCAGTTGACGGATATGCTGCTCAATGCATTGAGAACGGCCGAGGATAGAAGAGATACGAGCAGCATTTTGCGCCGGCCGCGGGTGTCACCCAGGTAGCCCCATAAGGTGGCGCCAATGATCAACCCTGCGAAAATAACCGGTCCGTCAACGCAAGCTCTTGACGACACTTCTCGGTACGGAGTGAAACGTGTCGAGCGTTTCGACTTAAAATACCTGAGGGACCCGTTTTAATTTAATAGATCTCTCGAAGATCCAAGATGTTTTGCCTTGTATGGGGCCATTCCGCTTTACTTGTAATAGTGTAGTTACTAGTTAGACTTACCTACAACCGGTGCTGCTACTAGCAACCCCTGCTGCGCTCGGGTAGTCTGCAGCTCACAAGCACTAGCTGGTACTATGATGGTGGTGCCATATACCAAACAAGCCATCGAGATTATGGCCACGCCGGAACATATCGTGTTGATATAGCTGTATAGCCCAAAATCTGTAATGTTAAGATCCAAGACATGTTAAAATTATTTATGTTATTCTGTATTTTAGTGTACAATTCAAATACTCTTTATTACACCTTAAGAATTCACTGGAGTCCAACAGTGTAGGTAACAACAGGCGGACTTATCGCTAAACAGCGATCTCTTCCAGACAACCGTCGAAACCGTTAAGTGTACGGGTGGTTCAAAAACAAAAGAAAAAAGAATAATTGCAAAGTGGAAACTAGACAATAATAATAATAAAATACATAAACTACAACAATACACTAAATCATACACTACACAAATTACTTCATATGTACAATTTATAAATAAATAATATATATGTCAGATATCCAAAACAACCGTGAGTTATAAGGAGAATACAAAACGTTTAAATAATATGTAACTGTTTTTTTTTTTGTAGGTAAGTATATTTTATAGTAGGTGATTTTGTTTTATTTCTAGGTTTAATTTTAGTTTGAATTATGTAATATTATATTTTAGTTCAGTTACTCAATATAGATTGTTTAAGAGCTTTTTCCTACTCCTCTACTGTTATCTGTCATTTATGCATTCATTAACACGAATATAACAACATACATAAAAGATTTCAAGAAAAGTCTATATTGTCTATTCCTCATAAAAGCTCTTGTGCTTTTATAAGCTATAATGTTACTGCGATTAATGGCTACCAACCTAACAAAACCAAAACGAATACAGTTTTAAACTAAGTGCATTGATGCCAACTTACAAAATATTCATTTGGTTGCATACTAAAAATAATTACTTCATAAGTCAGAAACACGCATGTGACACCCGTAATATAGCAACACCCATAGACTACGAAGACCGCTTAGCGTTGCTTGTTAGTCTCCGTAGGCTACGGTGGCCAAAATTGAGAAAAAACTGTCCAAAAAATTAATTTAGCAAGTAGCAAGTACCAGGGCCTCATAAGTTACGAGGAGGTGTCGCCGACCGGCCGGCCGCGGCCCGGGGCGGGCCGGGCGCGTAACAAGGTATGCTCGCGCATCTTGGCTATATACTTTTGCTGTAATTTGTTTACCGAAATTAAGATTTATTTTTGTTGACTCGTAGGAAAAATATTGTATGCAACGTTGTATAAGTAGGTCAAAAAATTCTCGTGGCGTATTCCTTTACAATGTTCGCCTACGCCTTCGGCTCCGGCTCACATTGTAACTCACGCCACTCGCCTTTTTTGACCCTTCTTATACAACTGATGCATAAAATACTATATTAGATTAAAAGATTATATTTTTGTGATATATAATGTTCCTTTAATCGAGTTTTAAATAGTACGTCTAAAATCGATGGACAGAGCATTCCACAACCGAACAGCGCGAAAACTGAAAGAATTGTTGTAGACATTTGAAGATGAAGGAGGGGGGAAAGTAGAAGATTTTGAGAGCACCTGACCGAGTTAAGAAATTTAAAACGGACTTTGAGATAGCAGGAAGTGTTTGGAAGAAACAGTACTAAATAAAGAAGATGAAGAATGTGAGAATCACGGCGGTAACGGATAGGCAACCACTTGAGCTGCGTCCGAAAGCTCGATACATGGTCAAATTTCCGTAATCCAAAAATAAACCTATTGAAAATACTTTGAAGCCGCTCGAGTTTATTCAACTCAGACTGTCTGTCAACTGTCAGATCTAAACAACTTAAATACAGCACATTAAGATGAGGTAAACAACAGGCGATCTTATCGCTAAAAAGCGATGTAGTGTAGTTTTAGGATATTTTTTATAATTTTAGGATAGTTATTGCTCGTAATTTTATCTCGCTTTGCATGCTTATTTTGGATGGCATTCTTACATAATACCTACCTTTCTATATATTGTAAAAAAAAATGCATGTTGCCTGTTTAGTGTGCCATTAAAATAAAAATAAAATATAAAAAAAATAAGTTTCTATTTGTCTACCATGATGATATTAAATGATATCATTCGACTTGTTAATGGCATTTGGATAGCCTGTGCGAAGTTGCACCAGCGGAAAATAAGGAAAATATATACGTTGTAATTCGCAACTTAATTTATCAAGGAAGTGAATAGTGTCATCTCCCTTTACTACAATACTGCCGGTGCGTAAGGTTGGCAGAGCTCAACGAGGGTGCGGAGAGTTGGGTCGGCAACGCGCATACAACTCTGGAGTTGGAGGCGTCCATAGACGACGGAGACGGCTTAACATCAGGCGGGCTGCAACCCAGTTTGCCACCGACGTAGAAAAATGCTAAATTGATTTTAGGAGATTTAGAAACGAAAAAATATGCGAACATATATTTCAAATATTTTTAATAAAAAATAAAAATTCTAAATCGTTTTGCACTATATTCATAGAGGAAAATAAGTCTTTACTTAGTATTTATTTATAAATTACTCACCAGCTTTATCTAGGGCTATTTCGAATGACACTTTACCAATATCTTCATTATTTCCTTCCATTTTTTTAACTTTCACATCTAATCTGTATTTTAATTTCTATTCATATGCAGTATTTGTTATTAAATATAACTCAATCACACAGTTTTATTTAATCATTACTCGTATATTAAGTGTGTCAAACTCATCCATAAACAAAATAAACATTAACAATCAACTGCACACATCAACACTCACGTGTTTACAACAAACAGTATATCAAACTTTAACAATATTTCCTTTAGTATTTAAATGGATAACATGGATAAAAACTTATATCTCTTTTAGCATTAGCTTACGTTTCTTGATCGAAATATAATTTATAAGTGTATAATCCGATGTGGGAATGATATTTCAGATAAATAATATTATCACATAAATATTTTATCAAGTTATAAAGGTCATATTTCTGTGGCCCTAGTGAAAAAGGGTACAAGTCTCTGGCAGCGCAGGTGTAAAGGGGTGTAAGTTCCACGTAACACTTATGCCCTTATACACCTAAACTGCCAGTGACTTGTACCCTTTTTCACTAGGGCCACAGATTTAGACTTAAGCCTACCAGGCGGTCGGCAATTAAGAAGATTCCGACAGTTCCGACCAATGCGACCTTGAGAACGATTCAGTTTAACCAGATGTTACGGTATTGATATTGTTTTGACACGACCGCAAAAATCGCTCATGCTGTTTGGTGCATGCGAAATAAATTGAACGTCGTGCGTGAGAAGCGTCAAGCGTCGTGCGTCATTTAATTTGTTCTATTACTTGTAATCCCTTAGGTCGCATGGTCCGGCTGGCTAGTCCGATCAATCGGAATACGATTTTTTTTTCCCGCTGGCTCGATTGATCGGAATATAAGGACATCTCTAATTCTCCTCCTACTCTCCTCTAATTCTAAGTCCTACTATTGGTGTAACGGAATTTTAAAAGTTCATCTAGTTCGATCGATCGAACCACGAGGTCATTTTTTCTTCCTGTTGGATCGATTGATCGGACATAACTGTAGACTTGATATTATTGCTAAGTCCGGCTATAAAGGTTAACTCATCTTAACTCACTACTAGACACTGGCAATTGATAAACTTTTCTATGTTTTCTCTGATAAAAATATGTAAGATTATAAATTAAAGTTAAAATTAGATTTAGATTTTGGGTCAGTGAGGGTAGCTGCCAGATCCCGTGCCGTGCAAATTGATGAAAATTGGCGTTAACAGATTTCCGGAAATACATACAGGGTACGAGAAAAAGGTCATTTTGTTAAAAAAATTGTTTTTGATCCCAATCGACTCCATTCCTACCCAGAATCACGTCGAAAGTAAGAAAACACTTTTTTTACCAGAAAATTGTTAAAAACCAGAGGTAGAGTACAAAATTAACCAAAAAATACCGGTCGGACTAACAGGAAAAATAAAAGTTGTGTGATCGGATTAAGAGGATTTTTCAAGGTCTCGTGGTTCGATCGATCGAACTAGACGAACTTTTAAAATCCCGTTACTCCGATAGTAGGACTACGAGAATTAGAGAAGTCCTTATATTTCGATCAATCGAGGCAGCGAGAAAAAAAAAATTCGTATTCCGATTGATCGGACTAGCCAGTCGGACCATGCGACCTAAGGGGTATTGATTGGCAGCGCCATCTCTCTCGCTAGCTCGGTATCACCTGAGTTGATCCAGTTAGAAGGTCCGAACCATACTGTTCTACCTCAGAGATGGCTAGGGGGCGCCGTAAGCCTTCAGTAAGAGATGCATACTTGGAAAAATTCGACCAATGCCGTGACCCCAGTGGCCGAGTGGCTCAGACACCTGCCGCGATAGCAGAGGACGCTGGTTCGATTCCAGCCTGGGGCATTGGAGGCCTTGGTCACTTTTTCTTAGTATATGACATTTATTTCAGTTTTTAAATTGTTTTACATATAGAATCATCAACTTTTGTTAAGCTGGTAAATACTTTTGAAACCTTTGTTGATCCGCTACTTTTGATTCTGACTGTACTACGCCCTTATTATACTGGAATAAGATGCTATGGGACATATTTTTGAGTAAGATGTGTACACCCATATTTTTACACTTGACTGTAACAGTTTGTATATACTCCTCGACTAAAAAGTCCAAAAACACCCGTTATCTCATTTGCGTTAATGACTAGGATAGTAGGGTTGATGATACTTGTTGAATTTTATAAAAAATAGTCAAATAGAAAATTTACTATTTATCACAATAAATTGGATACTTAATAATATAATATATTTTTTAGGTGTCCAATTATGGAAATGATAACAAATACAAGACCTCAACGTATTCAACTCTTTTTTTAAAATACAAAATAGATAATAGTACAAATACAAATACAAATACAAACACAGTAACGTAATATGCTAATTTTCGCACTAGTGCGGTAAAGTAGCACCATATGTACTGTAAATATAAATAATAGCACCCTTTTGATTCCTTACATTTTATTTAAATATGATTGTATGGCAACTTTGCATAAACACAAAATTTCATCGACAAAATCGCAATTGCCTTGTTTTCCATACAAGGCGCCCGTGAGCATTGCGAGAAATTTTAACGGTGCATTCCTGATGGTAACAGAAGCAAAAAATGTTATATGACTTAAAGGGAAAAAAAAATATTTTTTTTCTTTTTTTGAACACTCCTGTACATAAAACGTAATTTTTATTGATTAACGCATAATCTAAAATTAATTAATTTTATTTTATTTTATTTTATTCTTTATATTTATTTTATAATCTAAAATTAATTAAAAAGTTTTTATTGACCGAAGCGTAGCGTAGGTCTACGTTTTGACTCGCGTAATCTGCTTTCGTATGTCCGGATGTTCTCCTCTACAGGTCGCAATTCTCAACCGATTCGCGTGAAATTTTGCGACCATATTCTATGATCAAATAGAATTTTTTTGTCGATCCAGTTTTTGGAATTTTTTCAAAATGGCGGAGTCATGGTACGTCGCGCCTAAACAAATAGCCGTATCGATATCATAAGAGTTTCCTCCTTGTGAGACATGGTTACAGAGTGATTTGCGAAAAATTCAGATATTTTAAAACGCTGGTTTAGGGGGTATTTAGATATTCAGGTTTTACTCGAGAATAAGTAGCCTAATTTCACCGTATCACATATATCCATTCGTGGCTCAATTGGCTAGCTTTAGCACTAGCTTTACAATCATGAGGTTCCGGGCTCAAATCCCGAACAATGAAATCTTTTTTGTTTTTTTTTTTTGCACTTTAATTTCCTATTTTTTATTGACTAAGCTTTGTAACAGGGAGAGAGAAGAGGACCCTGGATCTATTCCCTGAATTGTAACATTTTGTATTTTTTTTGTATTTAAATTTCGTATTGTTGATCAAGCGAGCACGAAGCGCGAGCAAAGCGTATTCGTTTCAGTTTTATTGTCTGAACTTTTTTTTACAGCCGTTAAAGTTCAAGGAGACGGACAGTTGCGCAGGCGAAAACGGGTTCATGTTTAAAAAAATCTGAGCAGTTTTTACATTTAGATTAATTTATCAACTTTGGCTTTGCTATAGAGACGTAGTTGTAGATTGGAATATTGATATTATATTAGGAATAGAAGTTTAAACGTAAATGTATGTTATATTGCTTTAATAAATAAAAAATATATTTCATAGCTAAAAGAGGTAAATGGTTTTCTAACATATTTCCTGCGTGCAGTCGCCGCAGAAAGTTTCGGTACGGTTCGTGGCATTCTTTTAGAAAATTTTGGTGCATATAGATTACTAAGAGCCAGCGATGCTTGCTATAATCTTGTCTATAAAAATTCAGGCCACAAATTTGCAGGAACACAATGTTCCGAAGATTTATTACATATCTTCTGTTGATATTTTAGTCAAGGTATTCGATGTAGCAAAATGATGTTATAGCGGATTAAATTGCCAAATCCTATAGAGATAAAACACTACAGAGTGAAGCTCTGATGGCCCTTCTTCTGCCGACGAAGATGGAGGTGGTTCTACTTTTACCATTCAGGGGATGACCGACTAACTGTGGGTGTTTGGAAACGGGAAAGGGAGTATTTTCTCTTTCCTTCCCATTTTGTAGGCGTTGGCAAAGAGAATTTGAAATGGAGGTGGACTGTCAAACAAAATTTTGTTGCTACAGTAAAATTTATATTATATATATTATACATGATAAAAATTGTAGAACACCATTTGACTTTCCTTTCCTTGATGATCTTTTTGATCCTTATTCGTTTACTAATATATTTTAAAATTGTTAAAGACCTAAAAGTGGCGCCATCTAATAGATAAAAGGCCAAATGTTTGACAGCATCGTTTCGAGCGATGGCACCATAACGTTCCAAAAGTTTTAATCATATGTCCAAAGATGGCAGTAAATATACGTGTCTACAAAGTTTTCTTAGTTATTAATAAATATAAAATTCCTTTTCCGTGCAGGCTTTTTAAATTTTGATATACGAAAAAGCATCTATAAAAAATTAAGAGCAATTAACATTATTTAGAGGTCGCTATAAATGAAACAATACTGCTATACAAAATAGTATGAAAATAAATTGACCAATCAATAAATCTGCTTTGGAAATGTCTTTTAGGGCTCTTTATTCGTTTTATTTATTATTTATAAGTATGCTTAAAAAGATGGCGATCGTTTTTTTTTTGTTTTAGGTAACTTTGCATTTTTGTATTTGTATGAGGATATTGCAAATCACAAAATCATAGCGACCACCTAATCATTCGCAATGAGTTCAAATTTGGCACATAGATTACTGTTCTATAAAGGGAGCCATGTGAAGATAAAATCCTTTCAACTTTTCTCTACATACAAAGTTGGACCATCCTATTCGATAATTATGTTTTTTTGTCAATTTAGTTTTTATAAATTCTTCTAAACAGCGGAGCCTTACATTTATTCAGTTTTAAGGGCTCCTCTACACGATGGCTCAGCGTAGGCCAATCTAAGGGACGCAGCTATGCGGTGAAATGAGATAGCAATATCACTTGCTCCGCAATCACCGCTATCTAACGCAGTGGTTCCTAACCTTGTTAGTTCTGCCACCCCTATGACTAACTAGGGAACCCGATTTTACCCCTACTCCCAATAAATATCAATATTCTTTCTTACAGGTCTAATTTCTGTTATATTTAATTGAGCTTATTACCTCCGTAAAATACCAGATTTACCCCTACGGGGGTAATTACCCCCAAGTTAGGAACCGCTGCTCTCACGCATAAATGCGCCTCTTGGACTTGCCTACGCTGGGCCATCGTGTAGAGGAGCCATAAGCTATGCTCGCGAGGTCTACAGCTCACAGAGCTACTAGTATATAGTATACTAGTAATACTAGTATATAGTATACTAGTAATACTAGTGTTCAGTTTCCGTACAGTAGCGCTGTATGAACCGAAGCGGTACTTACAAACAGTAGTTACTAATAAACACACTTAATTTTCATACATCATAAACCTCAAAAAATATTTTTCCCTTCGCCATCGCTTCGTCATCGGTACGCTAATAATTTAATACCCCTATCAGCCCCACAATTCATCCAATTTTTTTTCTTGGCCAGCATCATCGTACTTTCGCGACATCGACACGCTAATAAAACATATTACCTTCTGTAAACAAATACATCATACCTGCCATGGTTCCCTGTGCCATCATCATCATACAGTTAACCAACAGCACCGACGTGTTCCGCTTCGCCATCGGCACGCTCTCGCTCAGCAGCGTCATCGCTAACGTGTAGTCTGCCGATCCTCTGAAAATTATGATTCTCATCAACAAGGGTATGTTCAGGTAATTTCTTTTAAACTTTGAAAAATATATCAAGTAAGTTTCGTATTCATTAGCGTCCCACCGTTGTAATACTAGTAAAAATTACCTTCAATGAATTATTTAAAATTAAACAGAGTTGCGTTGGTTTTGTTTCGTTAGTGTTGTCGCCGTGAGATGGCAGCACTTGGTGACGCCGGCTAACGTCACATCCGAGTGAGCAGAGTGGGGCCAACGGGTTCTTACGCGACCGAGTTGTGGTGGAAGGGAGAAGTCCTTTGCGCCTCACTTTTGTACATGACGAGCGAGAACGTTGTCTTGATTATTTTGAATGTTAATTGTACCTTTGTTGGTTAAAGTCAATTATATCGAATACAATGACTACCTACTGCGATAATTGGTTTTCCTTCTTACTCGTATATAATTTCAAAACATATACCATTGACTCGACTGCCAATTTTTATTGTGGGTACTTATAGTAGCCATAGCTAAACAAGCTTCATTTTGCACCTACGTCGTTGGTTCTTTAGTTACATGAACAGACCCCGTACCTAATATGTACATTGACATCATGACTACCTTTCATGGTTACGGCCATAAATCATTATCATAACTCTCCCTAGACACTGAAGGAACTGATTTTCTTCCAAGCCAACCATGACTGAATAGAAAGAAACTTACAATAGTGAAGCGATAAATTGAAGAATCGTCATCATGACCCAATTCACAGAAAGCCCGCTCAAAGCGTTGACGAGAGCTGATGACAGGAGAGCCAGCAAGAGCATACGCCGTCGCCCACGCGTGTCGCCCAAGTAGCCCCATAATGGTGCGCCTAGAATAAGACCTGGAAAAAGAATGAGTAGCAGTGGTGGGGTGTCTATGGATCTTGATTTCCACATTCTCATTTTGAGAGATCAGGGTTCCTCATTCTACAGGTTTCTTCTTAAATTAACCTTAGCAGTCTCTCGTTTCGCGTTACCTGAAGTACTGCTTACCTCGAGCTTCAAGTGACCCTTGAGATGAACATTAAACTAACCTATAACAGGCGTTGCAACCAGTAACTCTTGCTGAGCCACCGTAGTCTGTAGCTCAGAAGTTTGGCTCCAACGGCCAGGGTGATCCGTTGACCACGCAGGTCATGGATATTATATGATAACCAGGGTCTCTGTAACTAGACTAACTTAGGGGTCTCTCGCTATTCTGTAATGCCGTAAGAGATTGGTGTAGATGTTGTGTGATGTTCTCAAGCACTCGCAGCTGCTGACAGAGTACAGTAATCTAAAAACCAGGTAAAATCCAGAAATATTAGGTTTAGGTCATCAAGACTAACCTATAACGGGTGCTGCAACCAACAGCCCCTGCTGGGCTCCCGTGGTTTGTAGTTCACAGGCACTGGCTCCCACAGTCAGGGTTGATCCGTAGACCACACAGGCCAAGGATATTATGGACAACCCTGACAGAAATGTGTTGATATAACTGTATAGACCGAAACCTGAAACGTGAAATAAATTTTGTTTTTTTTTTCTATATGGTACCGAAATATAGAGAATACCCAGTTTTAAGAGTTAGTCTATCGTGCTAAAACTGTAACCATGTCAACAAAATTCTGAAAAAAGAAACTAGATTTTTTTTATTCCTATGTTGTGTTATTTCGGATAAGTCTTTGAAAAAGCGTAAAGGCTCTTAATAATTTATATCTTGTTTATAGAGTCAATATGTTATTTTAATAATTTAAATAACAATGATAATTAGAAATCCTAAACTCACCAGTTCTATCCAATGCCTCCTCGAAGGGTATTTTAATGGTTTCTTTCATGTTTTCCATGTTTAATTTACGAAACTAGAATAAACTTGACAACACAGATTCTAAATTTGTATACTTTTAATGCAAACACCAAACTATCATCACACTCCGTATCAAAAATATCTGCACTTTACAGACCGCTCAAAACTATCTGAATCTACGATTTTTCACTCTTACAGTACCTAAGCATCTGATTGTACTTAATTTTATTTTAATAAACAGGTCATAAATATATCCGAATTTCCAGCAAAAGTAAACATACTAGTGGTTGCTTTCTCCGCATTGAACAATTTGAGTTTATCAAACACCAATATAATTTTATAACAAGAACTATCTTGATATACAAGTGGAGTTCAAGATGTGTGTAATAAATGGGTGGTCGATTGTATAATCCGTTTATGGAGTCGGAAAAAACTTTATCATAACATTACATTATTGCGAAAGACACGTGCCTGAACAATTGAACAAACGTCCATAAAGCACCTGATGTTTGTTCAATTGTTCATAAATTATTTATTTATTTTATTATTTATTTCAATAAAAATACATACTTAATATGATACTGACTTAATCACCCGGTATTGTATAGTCCTAGCCCTAAGTATACGTGTTGCATGGTAGATTATAGGAAATTGTAATAGTCATAGTCATAGTTTAACATTATTATTTAAGTCTGTTACTAACACTTATATGGGCTATGCCTGAATTAAACGATTATTTAATGTAATTTAATTTAATATTAAATACCTTTTTTTATGCGCGAAAGTATATTCATTTTGTTATAATCCGGCCGTCAGAGCATTTTCATACAACGTAACAAATATGAATTTTGGGGTGTATGGTTTCGGCGTAAAAAGGAATTCCTGTCCATACTAATATCGTCTATAACTACTTAGCCTACATCCTGTCCGTATTAATATCGTCTACTTAGCGTAAAATTTCTAATTTCCCGGCCTCTGTAGTTATATATAAACACAGTTTTGAATGATTCACGGTTGGTTTCACTACACTTAAATCGACCGGGATATTAACCGTGATTATCTTTTATATTGTTTTGATGGAGCTCCCAATATTTCGAATTTCACGGGTGCATCTTGTTCACGGGTAACTGGAGATAGCGGGTGGGTGTCCACGTTGTGTAGTCCGCGCTCGGTCTACCCTCATTCGTGCGCATCGGCTGCGTTCGCATTCAACGTTACCACTGGTCGCGTCCACACTTGTTAGTCTATCTAAGCACACCACACTCACAGTGTCACTACGCGTGTTTGATTCAGATATCAATAGTTTTTTACACAAACAAATCATCACACATTTGACAATTCATACCCATCTTCACGATTGAAATTTCTATATTTATGAATTTCAATGGCAGCCGACGCGCACGAATGAGGGTAGACCGAGCGCGGACTACACAACTTTGACACCCACCCGCTATCTCCAGTTACCCGTGAACAAGATGCATGTAACTGCGTCGAAATATCGGGAGCTCAATCAAAACAATATAAAAGGTAATCACGGTTTATATCCCGGTCGATTTAAGTGTAATATATAAACATTTATATTTTTCTCATAGAACATTATAAGTATTATTGGAAATGGGGTATTTACCATTGTTTGTATTGGCAATTTTCCGATATTACAGCGTAGTTCATCTTTACGAAGTAGGTAACTAACGTGCTGTAGGTAAGTGTAATGGTCTACCCACACACTATAGCGTTTTCAATAGTATGATATCACAAGGGTTCTGGGCTATGACCGCGAAAATCGAAGTTCGCAAATTGCGGGCATGTTTATATATCACGCTAATTACGCCTTTATTGGAGTAAAAGAGAAAGATCCCCGCAATTTGCAAAGTTTAATTTTCGCGGTTTTTTCAAGTAAGGCATAATAAGAATGACATAGAAGGATGCCCGGAATTTGCGAACTTCGGTGTTACGGCAGTGGAGTGACACGGGTACTCTCACTCGGCTCCGTTCGGCTCAGCGTTGCAACGAGCAATTCTTAGTGCCACCACACAGTAAAGCGTCTTTTGAGCGTCGGCGTCTAGTCAGCCCTATGGAAAAAACGTTCGCGGCGCAGTTGCGCTAACGTTAAGTCGAGCAGCAGCCATTTAGTTGATTAGACGTCGACGTTCGGGAGACGCAAGTGTGGGGTGGCCCTAAGGGTTGGCAAAACTTGACGTCCCTTTGCGTGCACAACCTCAGATAAGATAATTACTTGAAATTTGACAACCCTAAATAGCCGAAAGGGATAGTGCCATACATTAGAAAGGGACAACATGATTCGTCCCTGAATCGCTGTCAAACTTCACTTTTATATGAACTGTCATTTCTGTACGGTACTATTATTTATTCTGTGGTTCTGGGTAGACCCTCAGCAACGAAGGTAATCTAAGATTACAAAATTTATTGATCTCATAAAATTCATAAATATTACATTAATTGATCTCATAAAATTCATAAATATTACATTACTATCATTTTTGTCATATAAATAATAAAACTACGTATGATAAAAAATAATGCATATTTTATTAGTTCAGTTCAAGTGCTTATATAAATACGAAGGATAAAAATAAGGAGATTATGATCTCTTCTTTTATATCAGTTATCTCTAAGAATAACTTATATTATACAATCTAATTTAACCCTTTGAACCTTCGTGCATTCCAATAAGATATACGGCTCGTTATACAGGGTGAAATTTTAACCACCAGCTATATTCTGCGTAGTGACTTTATAGGTCATACTGAATAAGTTTTATTATGGGACTAATACCGAAAACGCGAAAAAAAAATTGTCTGATTCATACATTCCAGCTAATTTCTAAGGGAAAGCCAAATTTATAAAATTTAACCCTCTTTATAAAATCAATGACGTCTAAAGGGGTTAAGAAGCAAATTGATCTACTAAGCTTTTAAAGTAAAAAATGAAACTAAAGCCCCCTTTTCTATGAAAAGGTGAATTGTTTAAATAGATATATGTTATTATTTATTATTGCGTAAAATTAATTAATTATTAACTTTGCCAATAAGTTGGATTACGTCCACTTAAAATTTATTTTCAGGAAAATTCAACAGGAATAGTAATCAATATTAGCTACACACAAATAGGGTTTTAGAAAGTATGTTTAGCTATACAAAAATGTCTTTCTAATTGCCACGACTTCACATGTAAATAAATAAACACATGGCATTCTTACACAGATTGACTAATTCCCACGGTAAGCTCAAGAAGGCTTGTGTTGTGGGTACTCAGACAACGATATATATAATATATAAATACATAGAAAACACCCATGATCACGAAAAAATATCTGTTCATCACACAAATAAATGCCCTTAACGGGATTCGAACCCAGGACCATCGGCTTCATACCCACATCGGGGTCACTAGGCCAGACCGGTCATGAATGGTTGCGATAATTATTAACCGCAGAAATATTTTCGCGGTATTTTATAATAGCCGACTAAATGAACATCAATTAATTTTATAATGCATACTATTGGTCAACTTATTAAACTATCAGTTTAATTTCAGGTACACATATTTATAATCAGTACACATTAAGGGAGGCCTGCTCCTCAGAGTAACAAACTATTTCAGTCGTATCGCACTAAAATAAATAAAATACGCTTACTTAATAAATATACCTAAAGATGTACAAGTAAAAACCTTAATTCAAAGATAATTAAGGTTTCAAAATCTAGACCTATCATTAGACATGTAAAACGTACGTATACTGTATATTCTATTTTCTATATATGTACGGTCAAGTAATTTAATTTCAGTTCCATACCATATGTACTATATGAGGTCCCTAGCAACTTTCATATTGATTGTTAGTGGTACAAGGTACGAAATGGTACGGAAATTGACTGTACTACTAATAATAAGTTATTGCAAACATTAAATTTTTGGTACAAGCTTTTATCGCCGACTGTACTTTTCTTTCGACAGGCAACTAATACTCATCGAGACAATTCTAAAAACCCAAAATACAATTATGTTGCGTTGTTTTATCACAGAGTTCCTATGGCCACCTCTTGTCTCCATCATCAGATCAGCTCGATGGTACCATAATAAAGCATTGTCACCCGATTTACATATGTGTGCAAATTTTCAACTACATCGGAAACCGGAGAGTGAGTCAAATTTAACTTGCAAGATTTGACCCGTAAAAATATACATAGTTACATTGCAAGTTAAATAAAAGCTTGTAATAAAAAGCAAAGGTTTGCTAACGAATCATACAGGGGGATTACAAAAATGATTTTAAACTGAGATTAAACTAGAAAATATTTCATGTTTTTTACAATGGTCACAAGACATAAGATTTGGTGGTCAGAAAAAAGAGCATCTATGCTGTGTCCATTGAATCACCCTGTATAATTTTAAAATCACTATGTAATAGGTAGGTGTACATCTTGTAGATTAAAAATACCTATGTATAGGAACAATATTAACCTTAGAAATAAATTAAAAGTGGAAAAATTCACTGTCTTGGGTGGGACCTGAAACCACGACCGTGCTCTGTCATCTGTGCTACCAAGGCCATACTCAATACAGCGAATATTTCCACCATAGAGGCTATAGCGACATCTACCGTAAGAGTCTTACATTTCTTAAACGGCTACCGGAGTTCCAATTCATATTGGAAATTCACCAGTAATGCGCCGTCCGCAGTTGATACAAAATTGTTTCTAGTATTAACCGCCTAACGGTAACCGCACATGGTAATTATGGGTGCTGGTAATTTAGGATATTCGAACTAATGCGTATCTGACTAAGGAACGCATTTACTCGACAGTAAAATATTGTCTCTATTACATCCTTAACCTATGAGTAAGAAAGTTACACACTTTCTGAACCACAAATTCATCTTGAACAAGACGCATTTGTTCGTCAATGCTCACAGCATCAAAATATGTTTATGCCACCATATTTTTTTGCACTAACACATTGCTAAAAGAATAGTGTGTGGTAGTTTAACACATATTAACTTCTTCTTTATCTACAAAGCTGTCATTGCATTTATTCCGCTTCCGTTAACTTCTCAGGAGAAGTCGTGGCTCATCAGTTCTACAGTTTGGTTTGTTCAACATCTCCACCCTTTACCACCTTGTCCTTTGGTAGCAGCCAAGCGAATACGATTGCGCCTGTAAAAAAGTAAATAAATATGAATAAAAGTACATTTTACAAATGGCTTTTAAGGAGAATATTATTTTTTCTCTTACGTGTTGAGAACTTAAACGAATACCCATAAAATATTTGACCAAATAAACAAAGTAACCTCGGAATTGGTCAAAAGGTACAAACCTTATGACTATATGAAAACAAAACACGTCCAGTGATCGCATTTCAACTGTCAACCCTGCCGGAAAAGTTTATGGTCCTGGCCCCGGGTTCGAATGAATACTTTTTATGTGTAATAGCCATGAATTAGGTACATATGTCATCTAAAGTACGATTCCCAACGAACGGGCGAAGTCGGAGCGCATTTCGCATTTGTATGGCTGCAACGCAAGCCGGTTGGCTGCTCGCGGACGCGGATGGCTCCAGACAGATTCCATCGCTTCTGCCATACATTATGTATAGGCGTATTGAAAATGCGCTCCGGAGTGGCTCGACTCCAACCGGTCGATCGGAATCATACATAACTTACACACGTTAGCCTTACAGCCTTAGCTTTCTTTAAGACTAGATTGATTTAACTGATGTAGCTGAAACTGCCGCTAAGCTCAGATGGCACTGGGCAGGACACGTCTGCCGTATGCCGGATGACCTGTGGGCCAAAACAGCCACCTGTTGGGTCCCACAGATTGTAAGGCGTCACAGTAGACCTCGTCGGAGATGGCGGGACGAACTTGACGGCTTTGACAGAGACTAGTGGGAGACTTCCGAGGATAGGGACACGTGGAAGAATAAGAAGAAGGCCTTTGCCCGGCAGGGGCTCATAATAGTAATAATAGATTGATTTGCGTAAAATTTACCCATAATATTTATTTACTTTATCAAGGAGAAAGAGAGATGATCTTTTAACATGTTAAGTAAATAATGCAATCAAATAATCCGTAAACCTTATTGCAACAAGATAAAGTCTTCATTTCAATATTATGCAGTACTTACTGAGTAATAAGACGGCCCAGACATAGAAAGTAGTTTCGCAGCTAATCTGAAGCAGCGCCCCGATGGCGTTGACTCCCAGGAACGCACTGGATCGGCCCAGCATCACCGACAGGCATGATGCCATACCCCTGCAACAACAACAAATAGTTGGTGACTTCTTTCTCCGTCTTGCATTACGTTTTCTTAACTCAAGTTCAAAATGATTGGTCCACGTGGATCTAAATATATGGGCCTTGCAGGCGCACAGCAAACTTTTCTTCCAGCAATGTCAAGAATTTCTTAATGTCTGGACAATACTACGTTGAATGCTTATGAATAATAGTTGTTTTCATGAGAAGCCACAGTTCTTTTACTACGTCAATTTTTAATGGACTCTCTCTAAAATCTTTAGAATAATTACTTGTGCCTCACTTACAGGTTAGGAAAACCAGCAAGTTGATGGAGTTGTTAACTTAGAAAGTGGCTTCTTGATTATCGTTGTAATTCACAATGCTTACCTAACTGAAGTCGGATACAGCTCTACAAAATACACGCTCAAAATCCCCATCGAGAGCGCGCACATGAGGAACATGAAGAAGAATACCCCTCCAGCAATTGGCACGCGCACCACATTCAGTAGAACTGCAGCTGAGGCCGACATGGCGAGGATTCCCATCATGGCCACCCGCTTCCTTGCTTCGCAGGTGAGGGAGAGAAGGAGGTTGGCAGAGGCAGCGAAGGCGCCGTACGTCATGGCTGAGAGCAGGGTTGTCTCTTGGATGGTGTCGTTGCAGACTGCAATTGACTGAAGAAAATTTTAAATTTCGATAAGTCATAGAAAAATAAAAATACCGAATCTAATTGGATAAAATAAACACAAACACGATGAACTTATTATTTGTAAAAGGTTCACAGGGACCCGATTTTGCATACCCGACTACTAGGCATTTAATTCTACTAATAGAATGAGAAACGACTGGTCAATAGAACTAGATCCCCAATTTCTATTGCTCGTATTTCAAAAATAGCATTTCGCCGTTTTCCACAGATTTTTGCATAACGAAATCGAGCGCTCAAAATTCAAAACGATATACCTAAGCGACCTGTACCCCTAGTGTAAATTTATTCGATATTGTAACGTGACGTACGCGTTTGCGTTAAGTCTCATTTTGTATGGGATTTTTAGTTACCAAAACGTCCCGCTTGGCGCGCTGTTTCTAAATCCCATACAAAATGAGTCTTCACGCAAACGTGTACGTCACCTCACGCTATCGAATAAATTTACACTAGAGGTTCTGCTATGTTGAGGGGAAATTATCTAACTTCACTGTCATTTAAATTTTAATGTTACGAGAGTTATTAGTTAGTTACCGTGGAATTATCAGCAACGAGGAGACTATTGCTGCCATGTCGGATAATGGTGCAGAGGTTCATGCCAGAACCACCACCATTCTCCATTACTGAGAATAAGTTGTTCATGATGTACGGCAGCCAGAGCACGAAGCCGCTACCACTGAAACCAAAGAATAAAATAGTGAGTTGAGGATACCCGCATGTTTATGTGCAATATAGATACTTTTAAGCAACCTGTTATTTTTGTAGATTGGCCTATTTAGTTCTTTCCAAAAAGTTCTTTCAATTAGTTTTTTTTACTATAAACAACTGTTTAAGATCACGGAGAAATATAAAAGATCACAGACTCACGTCATGTAAATAACGATGATCAAGTAGAACAGTTTGAGCGTGTTCTTCAGAAGAGGCGGACGGAAGAGCTGGACGGTCTGGTGCCACAGAGCCTTAAAGAAAGACTCCTGACTCACTGACGATGCGTCTTCCTCATCTTCCACTAGTTTCTTCACCTGTAGAGACGCAGAATTAAAAAAATAAAATGTGTAAATAGGTTTTTGAAAACGGCTCCAATGATTTGAATCAAAATTCTTTTATATGAGTCTACGGAGACAAGGTTAAGTCTTGCTGTAGGTACAAAGGCGAGTCTATTGAGGAGGCAGCTCAAGTTGAGAGGAGAAGTCTCGTCTTTCCGGCAGTTAACTATAGGTTAATATAGGTTATTAAAACATACTTACCGGAAAGTCGTCAGCACTCTTCCCAGTATTACAAGCATAAATTTTCTTCAGCACCTCCAAAGCTTCTTCATACCGGGAGCTGGTCACCAGAAACTTGGGGCTCTCATGAAAGAGCTGCAGCAGGATGGCCGTGGCCAAGCAAGGGAGGGACAGGGCGAAGGCCAGGAGACGCCAGGGACGGTAGTTGATGCCGAGGAACTCGATGGGGTAGGAGAACGAGAGAGGGAGGATGGGGTAAGCGAAGACTGTGGACAAAATGCAAGGTTAGTATAAAATATCTGCTAAAATAAGAACGCTAAGTATCAAGAAATTCGTACATTGATCCGCCTGTTTCTATTTATACTGCTGTTGCGCCCATGATGCCGGCCGTCAATACTACTGTGCGAGCGGAACAGCAATATAATTATACGCGTGCAATAGAGGTACAGGCGGTTCAATGTACGATATTCGAGTGATTTTTTCACGTAAAGGATGTCTTAAAAATTGTGTTTCGTTTATTGAGGCGCCCAAGCTGTTATCTCCAATTGTACTTTTTTTGATTGAAGATTATTGCAGTTAATGTTGAATGTGCACCATTACTATCTAAAATTTTATTTTAAAAATTAATGAATAATAATGTCATCCCTAAATTTCAAGAATGAAACACAGTAATATAGCGAACCTAAAATTTGTTTCCATCTCACAGTACCTATAGATTCCTAAGGATCTCCAGATTTAATCCATAGACATTGTAGTTTTTGATTGTCAACTTGTGTTAGCATGGTATAGTAGAATGTAACATACCTGCAGCAACAGCTTGCGAACACATCAGGGCGCATGTGCAAAGCAACATGGCGCGTCCCCGCGCACGCGCGCTGCAGCTCTCTCCTAACAAAGTGTATGCGCTTGCGTTGCTTGCTGACGTACTGCAACAACAACATCTTTTTAGAAAGCTAAATTATATTTAGTTCTATGCACACCGCTAATACCTCTAATTACCTTGTTAAGCTGTAGGTAAGCTGTACACCCTGGAACCACATCTTTGGAAAAATTCTGAATCGACTAAAATCAATAAGTAGGTTAAATTATCGAACTGGCTTACAAACTGTAATGTTAATCGGTTGAGAAATGCGACCTGGGAGCCTATCCCAGATGCCAATCTTTTGTGCCATAGCAAACGAAACGCTTATGTCTCTCTTTCGCACAACTTAATATGGAAAAGTGATAGCGATACATTAGCGTTTCGTTCGCTACTGCGCAAACGACAGGCATATTGGCTAGGCCCCCTGTAGATAAGAAAAGCCGTATATACAAAAGCATTTTTGCCCTAAAATGGAGCACAAAAACAAAGCAATACGAATATTACGTCAAAGATAAACAGCTTCTGACAATGAAGTGTTTTGCACAAAACAATTTGGATGTTGCTTGCTTATCAGCAAATAATAGTTTATAAATAGTTATGTTATCGCCTTCCCCGCGAACATTAGTAACAAATAAAGTGTATCGTCTCTAAGATAAGATAGTGGGGAAATTTCATGTATACAGTGACGTATATTTAACCCACTTTGACGTCACTATTGTGTATTTATAGTTACTGCACATCCGAATTTCATTTGCTATTTACATACATCTTAAAAAGTGGTATGACTTCTGTTGACAAACGAATTACATCGATGCACAAAACATTAGGGACTTCTATATAATTACCACTAGAAAAAGCGCAATTATTAGTAGTTCATTGTGCGTTATAATTTAATACAGTAACGCCGATGTGAATTTACTGATAACCGATTATGTGACTTGGCTGAGGGCTGTTGGTGTCGCAGATAAAGGATGACTCAAGCTGTACCGGGCAGGGGTCAGGCCGGAGCTTCATGCGCTTCGATTTCTATGGAATGCCACGTGATCACTGGTCAGCCGTCATAGAAAAAGCGGCCAAGTGCGAGTCGGACTCGCCCATGAAGGGTTCCGTACCATTAATGACGTATTTAATAAAGACTACTTACTAGATCTCGTTCAAACCAATTTGCGGTGGTTGGATGGTAATGTATATCGTATATTTTTTTAGTTTTTCATTCTGTTATTTTAGTAGTTACACGGGGTGGACACACATTTTACCACTTTGGAAGTGTTTCTCGCGCAAACTATTCAGTTTAGAAAAAAAAGAATATCATAAACCTCAATATCATTTTTGAAGACCTATCATATGATGAAAAAAAATTTTTGAGTTTCAGTTCTAAGTATGGGGAACCCCTAAAATTTATTGTTTTTTTTTTTCTATTTTTGTGTGAAAATCTTAATGCGGTTCATAGAATACATCTACTTACCAAGTTTAAACAGTATAGTTCTTATAGTTTCGGCAAAAAGTGGCTGTTCCGTTTTTTGCCATTTGGCTATGGAACCCTAAAACTTATAGTACTTACTTATAGTATTGAATTTATTTATTTTATGCCTGTTTTCGGTGTTTTAATGTAAAAATTAAATACTTCATTTAATGGTGTTAACTTATTAAGTATTTTCTCTATTAGTACCCTACTCAGTATACGTTTTTACTAAACGTTAAAAATACAAGATCGAATAATCAAAGTTTTTATCTTCAAATGTAAATTTAATATTCATTGACATATATATCTAAGAACGGGCCTTACGGGTACGAGTACTAAGAATGGCGTTAGTTCAGTGGTGTCACTCTCGAATTCGAGCCAATCATGCTGTCTAACGGAACTGGTTGCGACCAATCGCGCGCTCGATGCGAACTTATCAACCAATCGCGTTGTGGCGTCAGACTGCACGATTGGCTCAAATTCGTGTGCGTGACACCACAGTACTGGCCCCATTCTTATTGTCCGTAAGGCCTGTCCTTAGATATACATATATGTCACTGTTAATATTCATTATATCATAAGATTACATCGTTCTCATCTATTAAAATACTTACAAAGTCGCAGACAGTAGTTTCAGCACCATCATAGTCCTCCAGTCAGGCGATAGGCTGCTCAGGGCAGCGAAGACGAAGCCTATGGACATTGACAGAGACAACGTCAGCCGCCGGCCTTTTGTGTCTGCTATGTAGCCCCACAGGTGCGCTCCGGCCACCACGCCTGTTACAAACACATTGATTTTTAAAACACGATGGTCAGCATTTGTTGCTGACATATCTATACGGATCAGCGGGCGAGATGGATTGTCCACGTGGTCAAATATGATAAAAAAATTTCACACCGCACTAGTGAAACAAAAAAAAACAGAATGATAACCTTCTCCTTTCGAAATTTTGATGTTGGTTAAAAAGACAGTGGCTTAAAGAATAATCTTGTTAGCGCGATTCAGGATTTTTACTACACGGAACAGCGCCATCTAGCTTTCAATTCAAAACTAAACAATTGCATGATACCGGAATCATTCGCCCAGTCGAAACTACCAATCGATCTAGAACCAATAAATATTTCAAGTAGAAAAAATATGCATACTTACTTAATATGACTAGAAAACATTTCAAACTGAAGATCATCATCGACCTTTATTTTTGTCACGGATTGGAATTTAAATATCGTAAAAGCCTTTCCCTTTATAGCCATCATCTATATATAGCAGTTAACAATATTACTGAGTAGGTACGTATCAAAATAAACAATTAAACCTATTGGCTGTTAATTACGGATTTACGTTTTACAGAAACGCGACGTTTATATCGATGATTGTGTAATAAATTAACACAATTATTTTTAGTAAAAGAATCCAACATTAATCGCGTCTTAGTCATTTAGCGCCAACTATAACCCTATGATAACCAAATTAATGTGAATAGTAATTAAATTTAACTATTATACCATTAATGGAGATATTCTGGAATGAGATAATTATCCAGTAGTTTCCATAGTATTATTTTAAGGGTACACGCCTTGACTGATACGCTGTTCTCAAACCTTTTGGCATTGACCGTACCATGCATTTAGTCCAAATTTTATAGGAATTTTATAGTCAAGCTTTTATTTTGTTTTCTCATATTCTAAGTACTACCATTCAGTGCCGGATTAACCATTAAGCAAAATAAGCACTTGCTTAGGGCACCACGTCTAGGGGGGAACCAAAATCGTAGGATAAAAAAAACGCACAGGCTGCATCAGCATCGCAGTCGTAGTGTAGTACTTATGTACACGAAACTTTTTGGTATGTGTCTACCCATCTAATAACGAAGGGTCGTAAGAGAGTGAGGACACGTAAGCACATCTCCAATAGGCAGCTGCCAAAGGCTGAGCAGTAGGAGAACCGTGATTACATAGGTTCGATTTCAAGCCACTCTTTTGCAGTTCGGCGTTAAGTCTTATGCGACGCTATAGGCCTTCTACTTTATGCAAACTGCCTCACTTTCACTTGGCTATGGATCCAAATCCAAGTCCTCTCTCGCAGCTGGGCTTTCTGCTTTGCTCACACCTCGCTGTTGGTTGTATTGTATGATAACGCGCCGCGATCGGACGCTCCGGACGTCCAGCCATTCTTACCTCGTCATTGGTCAAATTCAAGCCTGGCTTTCTTCCAGCTCGACCTTTGGCCTATCCGTAAGCGGCGATCGAACGCTCCGCGCGTTCAGCCTTATGGAAAGCTCAGCCTTTGCTTTTAAAAACACTGATTTAAAGTTTCATGATTCAGGCCAATCAAATTAGATCGAAAAATAATAATAAATAATAATTAATTCCCAGCAAGCTGGAAATTGTTTTAATACTTTCATTTGGTCTTAAATGCGTGTAATCTGAGTTTGCTCCATCCCAAGAGGTGTGCATACCTTTTGGGATACTTAGGAGATATTTTTTTCCTTTGGATTGCCAAACCATAGCACTTGGTGGCACTGGTAAGGCGTATTCGGATTATTACATGATTTTACCAAAAATAAAAAATGTCGATCTTTTTTTTACAATTTACTACGAATACATATTAAGGTATCTTCAATCAATCAATAAATTTTATTGCAAGAACATAGTTAAATTACATTTCGGATCCTCAGATATCAATTTTAGTCATAATTAGAACAATTTTTTCCAACGGACGTACCGTTTTCGAATTACACGAAAAAAACTGAAAAAGAGGAAACATTTACCAGCACACCTCCTGGGATGGAGCAAACTCGGATTACACGCATTTTAGGACCAAATTCGAAAAAATTTAATTTTATTGGCCTAGGTAATTGTGACACATTATTATTTAAAAAAACGGGACTTAATCGCGTTTGATTAAGTTCCAAAATTACCTCCAACGTCAAGATAATGATGTCGACTTTACCCAGTCTTCTTCGAGACCACGCCGTCCTTGAAACGTCAGGTCAGGTCAATAATTTGCTATTTAAAACATGGCTAAGCCCCTACTGAAGGCCTTTGCCCTCACATGAATGAGCTTCGCAGGAAAGCTCTAGAGGTTGCAAAACCCTGTGCGGAGTACGGCCTATGTCTTACGTCTTCGCTTACACTTCGATATTGGTTGGCTTGGCTTCCGGCCTTATGCGAAACACGGTCTTCGAATTTGCTTACATTTGACCTTACCTACTGTTACATTACTGCTGCAGTACTGTCAATTTCCGTGATAAAATGATGTGACGGATTGAAAGTCTATTCTCAGCAGTAATGCGGCAATAAACGTCACTCAATTTACTAAGAAAATTCAATGTAATCTTGATGAGGGGGCACCATGGTCTAGAAATGCTTAGGGCATCAAAATGTCTTAATTCGGCACTGACCATTTCTTTTCCTATTAGAATTTAGGTCTGGTGGTGGTGCAATTAGTATCAATATATCTACCTACTTCGGTATGATCATAATCCTAATCATTTCTTATTGTACATCCCATGCCTGAACTAAGTGCAGTCATGTGTAAAAATTGAATACTATTAAATTTTATTTTTGCAGCATACTTGGCTAGCTAATAAATAGTCCGGTTTTGAAACCTAAGAAATAAGGTAAACAATCTTGGCATGTCTTTTTATTGAAAAACGCTTTTTTTAATCAGTAACTATTGCATATGAAACCAAAATAATGTAAATGATCGTATATATTTTTTGTTGACTTATTTTAAAAAAAGAGTTTTCAAAAAAAGACGTCAAAATCGGTTACCTTCTTTCTACTGATAATGCTAAAAAATCGAACTAGGTATAGTAAATCGAGTATTTAAAAGAAACAAAATTGTGATTTTGTGCTAGATTTCAAACGTTAATTACCAATTGTTGTTATTTTTAGGGTTCCGTACCTCAAAAGGAAAAAACGGAACCCTTATAGGATCACTCGTGCGTCTGTCTGTCTGTCCGTCTGTCACAGACTATTTATGATGTCATTTTTAATTGAGTGACATGTCTCTCAGTCTAACAACAGGTTGGCAACTACTGTTTCTATATTTACCATTAATTCTCACTATATCTTACCAGCTAAAGGCGTGGCGGTGAGCAGCGCCCTCTTCTGCATGTCCAGGTCCAGGTCACAAACGGCAGCTGCTACCACAAAGCTGGTGCCGAACAGGTCCATGCCCATCGCCTGCAGCGTCCAGCTGCAGATCAGCAGCAGACTGAAGTTGTACTTGCCGAAACCTGGAGTTATAGTTTATAGTAACAGTAAAAGAGGGGCCCACTGGTACATTGCGTCGCGTTGTCGCAACGCATTCAATCGGGCATATCATAAAAATTATAAGAGTAGGTACAACCAGTTGCGTCAACCACAATTGACGGACTGATAAATATTACACAGCAAAGTACTATGAAACTTCCCATATAATTAAAAGCGAACTAGTGACTGATGGTTTGGTCCAGCCGACCGTAAGTGAGTATATCACTGGAGTGTACGAAGCCATCAAGAAAAGTCAGGAAGGGCATGATGGAGCTTGGTTCTACAAATTATCCGATTAGAGAATAAGACTGGATTCGTCTCTAGTACAACAATCGCAATAATATTAATACTTAGTTACTATTGTAACCTAGAGATGCTATTGCAACCCGGTTAGCCTAGAGAGAGTTATTATGACGGGCAAAGTTGAAGGCACCAGACCTCAGGGCCCTCCCCCTACTAGATAAAAAATAAAATAAAAAATAAATATAAATATTATAGGACATTATTACACAAATTGACTAAGTCCCACAGTAAGCTCAATAAGGCTTGTGTTGAGGGTACTTAAACAACGATATATATAATATATAAATATTTATAAATACTTAAATACATAGAAAACACCCATGGCTCAGGAACAAATATCCATACTCATCACACGAATAAATGCCCTTACCAGGATTTGAACCCGGGACCATCAGCTTCGTAGGCAGGGTCACTACCCACTAGGCCAAACCGGTCGTCAAACCTATGCAATTAAAACTGCACGAGGCCCTGCGCTTGGCGAGGAATAGAGGCCTATGGAGGAATCTGGTCTTCAACAGAAGGACATGATGTCACGATCCTCAGCATTGAGGAGCCGACTGAAGAAGAATACTATTGTAAAATTGTATCGTATACATATTAAAGTGTACCATTTCATACATACCTACACCAATAACTGACCATGATCAAGCGTCGATTGATCATCAATTGATTAATTTGGAATGTTACAATTGTTTAACGGTTGCTCGATCATTCGATGCACTGGCAGACAACGATCGGTTACTGTGTTAACTCATACATCAATTACTCGCCATGGAAGACAATTTTTACCCAACTGCGAAGGAGGGTCATATTTTTCGAGCGTATGTGTACCTATAACCTATATCGCTATTTTATATAGCCTTATATCAATTAAAACTACTTACGAAAGTAACCCCAGTTAGCTTCTTAATCGACTTCAATTGCAAGGAGGCATTTTTTATTGTAAGTATGTTCACTTACTAATCCGAGCTCCGTGGTCCAATTTCAGTTTTTTTGTTTTTGAAAAGAGGTGCATCGATATTAATTTAGTTTGATCTGACGCTAGGATCAATGAGGAATTGTTAGTTAGTTAGTTAGTGCTTCTGGGCATTTTCCGCAAATCGACAACCATTGTGCCTATTTTGCGTGAAACGAGGTAGCGCTACTCTAACCACCCCAGCTCCTCCACGAAGCCTAGCATAGTTTTCAGGTTGCTAATTGCCTCTCCTAGTGTGCACGGATTCCCTAGGTATTTGTTCCTGTATACTTCTACCTGTTTGCAGTCTAGGAGAATATGTTTTGTTGTTTCTTCTTCTTCCATGCACGCTCTGCACATGGGGCTGTCTGTTTTACCCATATTGTGTAGGTGTTTGTTAAGTGTGTTATGTCCTGTAATTAATCCTACTATTTTACGTAGTTGATGTCTAGGTGTTTTCAGTAGTATTTTGGTGAGTTTGTGGTTCAGTTCCGGTAGAAAATCCTTGGTCTGCCTGCATGTGTCCATTTCCTTCCAGTATTTATTGTGCAGTTGTCTGTGATGTAGGTCTAGCTGGTTGTGTATATAGGATATTGGTAGGGGTATGATGGGCTCGGGTCCATATGCCGGCGTTTCTGAGCCTTTCCTGGCCAGTTCGTCCGCTGCATCGGAATGAGGAATTGAGGGAACTCCTCATTTTTATAAACTTTTTTAACTTCTATGTACTTGTTAAATATGTAATCAATAACTGTGTTCATTGTAAATATCTACAACAATTAATAGACGAATCTTCGAGTTTCCAGACATCATGACAGTCAAACAATTTTGACCAAACAAGCATCGGACCTACATTTTGTTTATTATTT
The DNA here is from genome assembly GCF_033807575.1 of Cydia pomonella. Classification (NCBI taxonomy): domain Eukaryota; kingdom Metazoa; phylum Arthropoda; class Insecta; order Lepidoptera; family Tortricidae; genus Cydia; species Cydia pomonella. The sequence continues at coordinate 2,178,979 of NC_084705.1, read as the reverse complement.
GATGAAAACTTACAAAATAAACTACGTACCTAATTATATTGGCAAAAGATTTACTGCAGATTTAATGCGTGAATTACTTGTAAATCCAACAAGTAATTCACGCATACCTACTAACTTCAAATAACCAAGTATAAACGAATGGAATATACATTCGACTTGTCACACTTTCTCTTAAGTGGACCTCTATGAATTTCGTAACTGCAATTTACTACTAATCTAATGTCAGTTACGTGGCAGGTGGGTCTCTATTGTTTCCCATAAGTTTTAAGTCATAATGTATTGTTTGTCCGCATTTCTTTTGACATAATTTGGTTTTTCTCAGAAACGCGTAACTTTTCAGGGTTTTCATAAAACAAACCTAACCTAACCTATCTATAGTATAACCTAAGGAAATTCGTGAAAAGTTAACGGTTTCAGAGTTATGACTAATGATAATATGACTATCATTACATTATGACTTTCGATAATTATGCAAAAGAAAGGGATCCGGTGACGGGTTTATACAATTTATGTAAACAGACGCACTCGCGAATTTACATAGGCTGCCTCTCGTTGCAACGACCTTTTAGAACAAATGTCAGATAGATAGCACTGTTTAGTTATATTTAAACTGTCCAAAGAAGGCTTCTGTAGTTGATGTTACTATGCACTACTTATTTATTTATAATTATAAATATTTTCGCACGTTCTGCGCTTTTTGTCTTGCTAAAGCTGAGTAAACAAAAGAAAGCTACTGATCGTTACATTTGGAAGGAGAAGAAAGACGTATTTTACAAAAATATTATATAACTCACCAAAACATTTTCATGTAAAATATTACTAAGGTGACCATATTGCACTGTTAAAACTTAAAAAGCTTAAGTTCTCACGGTTTGGCTCTAAGCTTTTAACTCTACACTACTCGATAAACCCTAACTTCACAAACTCTACACCTTAGCCAAAATATGTGGCTTGGCCTTTTCTTTACTAAAAGAACTCATTGACATATATTTCTGGACGGGCCTTACGGGCAATAAGAATGGTACTAGTTCAATAGTTTCACTCACGAATTCAGTCTAACGCAACAGTTGCGACCAATCGCGCGAGTGATGCGAACTCGTCAACCAATAGCGTTGTGGCGTTAGACTGCACAATTGGCTCGAATTCGTGTGCGTGACACCCCTGTACTGGCCCCATTCTTATTGCCCATAAGGGCCGTAAGGCCCTTCCTTAGACATATGTCAATGCAAGAACTATTGTATGTATAACAGTGAATACATTTTTCACCGACCATGTAATAGCAAAACTGACTGCCACAAATTGCAAGGCGTCACTGTAGACCTCGTCGTAGATGGCGGGACGATCTTGACGCCTTTGACAGAGACTGTTAGGAGACTTCCGAGGATAGGGACATGTCGAAGAATAAGAGGGAGGCCATTGCCCAGCAGTGGACAATATGGGCTCATAATAATAATAATGTGATAGTAACGAAACTAAGTTCGTTAAGTGTAGACATATTATTGGTGTCTCGGACTGACCTGTATAGCTAAGTGCCTCCTCGACCGACGTCGCCAGTCCGGGGTTTTTCTGGTTGTTATTTTTCTTGTCCATCTGCAATAATCGTTTTCCGGGGTATTACATTGATAACTATTAAATTAGTCACTGATTGATTTGAAATACAAAAACAAAACATTAGTGACACACTAACGACATTATTGTATGTGTAGGAGTTTAGCAAAAGGTCCACTTTTTGATTCTAGATACGAGATCTTTGAAGACCGGTCTGGCCTAGTAGGTAGTGACCCTGTGTATGAAGCTGATGGTCCTGGGTTCAAATTCCGGTAAGAGAATTTATTTGTGTGATGAGCATAAATATTTGTTCCTGAGTCATGGGTGTTTTCTATGTATTTATATATTATATATATCGTTGTCTAAGTGCCTACAACACAAGCCTTATTGAGCTTACTGTGTGTCAATTTATGTGATAATGTCCTATAATATTTATTTATTTATTTATTTACAAACCGAATTACGAGAAGTTTAATGAAAACTGGCAAAACTTGTGGAAAATTTTGTAAAAAAAAAAGCTTATATTTATATAATATGTTATTATAAATAATTTGTGATGTAACGCTGAAATTACCATTATAACTTCTTCTTATTTCTAAAAAAAGCTTAATATAATATAATTAATTTGTGATGTAACGCTGAAATTATCATTTTAAAATCTTCTTATTTCTAAAAAAAGCTTAATATAATATAATTAATTAGTGATGTAACGCTAAAATTACCATTTTAACTTCTTCTTAAAGTCACGAAGTTCTACTAAAACAGTTAAATTACTTTAGATTAAACACGCTCAGCATTAACCGTCGATAGAACGAAGATTTGAGAAACGCTGGTGGCCTAGCGGTATGAGCGTGCGACTTGCAATCCGGAGGTCGCTGGTTCAAACCCCGGCTCGCACCTACGAGTTTTTTTGGAAGTTTATAAATATCCTTTGATATGTACTAGTCGCTTTTCTGTGAAGGAAAACATCGTGAGGAAACCGGACTAATCCCAAAAGCCTAGTTTACCCCTTGGGTTGGAAGGTCAGATAGCAGTCGCTTTTGTAAAAACTAGTGCCTACGCCAATTCTCAGCATTAGTGGCTAAGCAGGTCCCAAGCTAACATGAGCCGTGGCAAAATGCCGGGACAACACGAGGAAGGACCTTAAAATTTGAAATCATATATTTTGCAAATAATATAAAAGTCCAGTCATTGGCATAAATGTATTACGTACTAGACACGCTATCGAGAGCAACTTGTGTCCGCCATTTTTGGCGTTTGACGTCTGTCACTAAGCTTAAGAATAATAGGTAGACAGAAGCGAAACTGTTATGACAACTTTTCATTTTCTGCCTAAATACGTACTGTAAAGAATCTAGATATTTTTTTTTTATTTCCATTAAAGTGTAATGATTTTTGTTTCTTCTGTGACACTGCCGATATTAAAAATTATAAAGATAATCTTAAAACCTTGTTTGACTCTCGTATTCGTAGCAATTTTGTGCCGGCACTTCAATGAGGTGTGGAATTTTTTTTTTGGAGATGCTGACTCTAGTACTATACCTCAATGAGTCCAGTAAGAATTTTTTTTTTTGTAATTCAGCTCCTAAAGGGGTACGAGTAAGGGTAAGATCCGGCTTGATTGTTTTAAAGAAGCGGACGAAGGGTATAGAATACAAATAAAGCAGACAGACGGACAGAGTAGCTCCATAAGGATTGCTTTTTACCGTTTTGGTACAGAACCCCTAAAACTAATCAAGTGACAGGTCTCGGCACGGAAATCAGCGTGGGAAAACTACGTCCTACGATCAAAACGTAGAAGATAAGCCGTTACCAAGAGCTGATAACACTTAAATTAGTTCGTTAGGATTGTTTTACTTAGCGTCATCCGTGTCTACGATGTCTGTTTTCTATCTGGATTGACTGGACTGACTTGGAGGGCTTTTACACTTTCAATTCTTATTAGTATTCGTGTTTTCTATGACTTTGAAGACCCTTTACATCTCCAAATTGAATATATAACTTACCAAAGAGACTTATTCGTCTTTGTTATATTCTAGTACCTAGTTATTTAAGTTATTTATTTTAGTAGAACCTTTTCCCGGGTACCTTTTGACTATTGTTTGTTTATAAATGTTGCTATGTACGTATTTTCCATGTCACTATGTGATATCATTATAAATGTTGTATTGACTTGTAAAAGAGCCCTTGAAGCCTACTTCCAGATTTAAAAAAAAATTGATTGCACACGAACACATGAGGTATTCCATGAGTAACCCTGGCCGCAGACGCACGGAATTTTCCGTACGGAATGACAGGTGTAAACGAGAAAGACTATGAATTTGTAAAGCGACGTCCCGCCCCAACCTATCATTCCGTACGGAAACCAAATTAAAACTCCGTGCGTCTGCGGCCAAGCTAACCTAACAGTGAAATAAAATTTCTGTCCCGTTTTCGAAAATTAGCATCCGATAGCCTATTTATGGTCGTAGAGCGTTTTGATATATGTATGAGTTGCCTACTTATAGCAAAGCTGTGGATTTTTAATGCTCCTAAATCCTTAATCGATATTTATAGAAATTTTAAAAAAATATGAGTTTTGTTTTAACAAGACATAATAGTAGAAGAATACCTCTTTAAAATACCCAGGTATTTTGTTGTCTCAAGGATTTAGGATAATTAAAATCCACAATAAGGTAGTCTACGATATATGGAAATTTCCATGATGACTCATTTTTCTTGCTCTTAAGTGTATATTGTTTTCTTTTTCTAAGTCCTAGATCTGTATATAAAAATGATTTATAGCCCAAAAAAATCCCAATTTAATACTCTGTTCAGACTTACATTGTTAAAATAATTTTGTCGTTATGTTATACTTGTCCTCCGCGGTGGTGAGAGCTACAGCCACTGGGTGCCTTATCAATGAGGCAGCGAGAGGACGTTCGCTTATATAGATACTCATAATGCGCGCTGCGTATGCGCAAAGGTCCGTGCCACTGCGCGCCCCGCTCGTTATTACCTCGTTATTGTGTGCATTCCGGATCCGAAATGTATGAAATTATCCGGATACACGGTTCTACCCAAACATTTCAGATCCGTCGTACAAACCCTACTCGTCAGTAAATTTTTATATGGTACAGAATATAATATATATCATATTAATATACAGTAAAAACGTCTACAATTATTTTTCAAATGAAGCCTATCCAAAAGCGACTCAGCAGAACTGTCATAGGGACGTGGTACAAAAAATGCGGTAAATTTAAGAACATCCAATATTATGGTGCCAGTAGAGTTACTATACAATGAAATGACGGCTTATATGATACAAAAAATTGTAAACAGATGCGTTTCAATATGCTAACATATAGTGTATTCTCCCCATTCCTTTTTATCGTAATATATGTTTATCCTATAAATGATGTATGTATTTATATCCTTTGTCTTTCTGGTACCTTGTTGTACATTTTGCACTCTCACTCTCTCCTCATCTTCCCAAAGGTTAACTGGAGGAGATCCCTCAAAGGGATAAGCTCGCTTTTGTACTTCTTACTAAGTGTATGTTACTTTTAATATGTATTTTTGTACAATAAAGAGTTTACTACTACTATTAATACTTATTCACTTTAATTTAAACTTGTGTTTTATATATACCTATACAGCCTAGGAGTTCCAAACACTTTCCTTTCTTTAATTAAAACGTTAAAAATAAATAAACCAAATATCTGAAAATATAGTAGTTATAAGTAAAATATATGTCAACTTAACTATGACCTACTATAACCTACGACTGATTTTGAGCACAACCTGAAAGTTTAACCAGATCGGGCCGGAAAACAGGACGGGATATACGTAAACTGACGCAATAATGTCCACACATTATTTAAAGTCTCCATTAGCATTTTCTTTCAACTATTGTAATGTAATTGTATAAAAGCACTGGTGGCCTAGCGGTAAGAGCGTGCGACTTGCAATCCGGAGGTCGCGGGTTCAAACCCCGGCTTGTACCAATGAGTTTTTCGGAACTTATGTACGAAATATCATTTGATATTTACCAGTCGCTTTTCGGTGAAGGAAAACATCGTGAGGAAACCGGACTAATCCCAACAAGGCCTAGTTTACCCTCTGGGTTGAGAGGTCAGATGGCAGTCGCTTTCGTAAAAACTAGTGCCTACGCCAAATCTTGGGATTAGTTGTCAAGCGGACCCCAGGCTCCCTTGAGCCGTGGCAAAATGCCGGGACAACGCGAGGAAGAGGATTGTAATGTAATTGTATGACGTGTAAATGTATAATGTATATGGAAATAATTTTCTGGATTAAATTTCATTCATTCATTCATTGTCACTCTGCTAGGCCTCGGGAGTGTATTACTTGGACCCAAGTTGATCGTAATAATTACGATCGTCACGGCTAGTAAGCGAAAATCGTAACTTTATTTGTCTCGCCGTTACGTTAATATCTTTATTTGCCAACAAGTTCTAGAAATAAACTATCAAGCCTTGTACACATTTCATATAAGACTCGGTCAACATGGGCGCTTGAAAATATGTAATTAGGACAAAAACTTGAGCTCTGTAGTAGAATAAAGTTCCATATATTATTTATTTTCAAAAAAGATTTAATTTCAAATAATTTTTGCTACACCAGATTTTCGTCATTTGGAAATGTTTTAGATTTTTTTTTGTTTTAACGTTTCCAGATTGCTCCCATGTCTCAAAATCGTTTTGAGAAATTGAGGGAACATCTTTTATCTTACAGATATAGCACACATATTATGTAGAATACACAGGATTTCCATAATAGGCAAGGTAGCCTCAAGGAATTTTCTTGCAGATTAAATGACTAAGGACAAGTACAGTCTGTGTTTAGCCCTAACGGGTAGTTCATAATCATAGTGGGAAATATATTCCTCTGTCTTGTACAGGGTTTAAAGCTAGATGATCGGGTGGGGGAGGGGCATCGTGGTAGAAACACCGGTGTGGGTTTAGTACGTTCCTCCCTCTTTTTGTTCAATAGAAAGAGCTGGAGGCGAGTCTCGCTTACCCCCCAAAATTGGCACATCTCAGGCCCAGGAAGACGATTTCCATACCGTCAAAAAAGATGCGACTCGATGTATGTTGTAACATATCAATATCAAAACTAGATGTGATTAAAAATCTGAATAACATTCGTATAATATTATCGATTTCGCCAAAAAATATATGAATCGTAGTACACACAGCAATATAAATAAACCTCTATCGGAGCGGTTTGTGAAAACCCACACGCGCGTTCAATGCAAACAAATGTATTTATACTTTGTAAATGCCGATTAAATTGTACAATTGCGTATTAATAATAACAATTATTATGTCACATTGGGCTCACTAGCGTTAACTTACGAGTATCCGTCATAAACAGTCGGACGAGAATATCCTCGGCGCCTAGCCAAGATGAAAATCGTAGATAAGTTGAAAATGCCAAATGAAAGTTTTTAAATGTATAGAATAGTCACGCGATTTTTGTAGTTTGCACTTGCACTTGGTGTTTGTATTATACGATAGTCATGTTGGCTAAACCTTCTGAAATGCACTCTTACTTCTACCTCAGCGACCCAAAATGAGACTTGTCCTCGGACACAAGACAGCTCCACTTTTCTCGGTCCTGTGCGACTTCTCGCCAATTGTTGACTCGAAGTTCGCGCAGATCCGCCCCCACCATGTCGCTCCAGCGATACCTGGGGATGCACTTTACACGGTGAAATTTCATCGGTGATCAGGAACCCATTTTTCTAATTTAGTAAACGATGGCGATCACATTTAACGAAAGAGCTGTTAGACGGTATTCCCTACTTACCTTATCTTTAGTTTTTTTTTTACATAATATGACAGCGTTTCCAAAGTTATGGCCTGTAGGCATCAAAACCATGGTTATTCTGCTATCAGAATTAAGAGGAACGACATCAACTAACTATATTTATATACTAATTATATGGATCATACACGTCAATGAAGGTCACGCCTTTCCTGTAGACATGTCAGACAACAGTCAAATCGCGATTTTCATATCGTTCCCGTGGGAAACCTTGTTCAGTATGACCATCTCAATACATTTTTGATACTAAAGATCATGACCTCAAAATCACCCATTATGTAATATGTAATTAAACGAATTAACTGTCACAATTCAAAAAAAAACACGCCAGCTTTCGTTAATCAATCTATATTTCCGTTGCAGGTTAAGTATAGGTTACACGAGACTTCGATCGGATCAATAGCACTCCTTATTTTCTCTCTAGAACATGTTACTGTTATAAATCAGTTCTCAATTACAAGGCATCCTTGTGCAGTAATGATTTTATTTTGCCTTGCTATCTGATAATTAAGATACTTCCAGATGGTAAGTGGCGTCGTCCAACTGACAGACCTTATTTCAAAGACACAAGGAAACAATTTTTCAGTTATGTGTATTTCTGTTGCAAGCTAAGTGCGAACTACCAACATGATTTAAATTTTAGATGCAAAGAACTACAGTGGATAATGATGGACGTCCTTCGGTATGAGTAGCCGTGTCCGTATTTCGACTGCGACGGCTGTTCAGGTCGCTCCCCACCGATGTGGGCAGGTCAATCTTCGTCATTTTGAGGACGATGTGGCTGCTGGTATTGGCCAGGCTTTCGCTACCGATCATTACCCAACCCCACGACCCCTAGCCTGGTGATACCGTTTGAAAGGCCAGGTTTCGGGGCCGCGGTGTAGGCGACCAGTAGCTTAGCTGGCCTGCGCGGCATGCTGGTTAGTCTAACTACAATAACTATATACAAAATATTACGACTCGAGCTCAAAAATTACCCCACGTTTTGTCCGCGAGCGACTCCAGAGGGCATTACGCGAGCCACGTTCGACAAGTTGCCTCCCTGTTACGCTTTCGTCCGAATTTACAAGTACGACAGAGAGCCAACACGTTGAACGTGGTTCGCGGAAGGCCCTCAGTGCACAGCGTGACAACGTTAAATGTTGTAAAGTGAAGTTTAATAGAAATTGCAAATAAATATAGCATTTGACCCATAACCTAACATTTTTGCGAAAGTTTATTTTTCTTCTTCCTCGCGTTGTCCCGGCATTTTGCCACGACCCATGGGAGCCTGGGGTCCGCTTGACAACTAATCCCATGATTTGGCGTAGGCACTAGTTTTTACGAAAGCGACTGCCATCTGACCTTCCAACCCAGAGGGTGAACTAGGCCTTGTTAGGATTAGTCCGGTTTCCTCACGATGTTTTTCCTTCGCCGAAAAGCGACTGGTAAATATCAAACGATATTTCGTACATAAGTTCCGAAAAGCTCATTGGTACGAGACGGGGTTTGAACCCGTGACCTCCGGATTGCAAGTCGCACGGTCTTGCCGCTAGGCCACCAGCGCTGAAATATTAATAATTAACGTTTATTTTAAATAAAAATGTATGTAAATAAAATATTTCAGTATATACTGTTGATAAAGACCATGATAGTTTTTTAAAACAGCGAGATTACCAAGTAATGAAGTAATTATTTGGCAATTCTATTGAGGTTTGACGTAGGTATAGAATTTTGTAAACAAATCAAATATTTTACTTTATTTTTGACGTGAGTTTTACGAAGCATTTCCGCTACATACCGGGAAACCCATGTTATCGGCTACGACGTAGCGCCCCTACTGTAGCTCAGCGGTGAATGTGTTAATATCAGGAAATTGTGTATTACAATGCTATGGGCGGGGAATAAATATAATATGGGAAGGGGGTGGTGATAAATGCCCAATTAATGTCATTTAAGGCTCGTTAACACGGCGCGGGAACTCACATGCGAGTTTCATTACATTGCGGTGTTTGATCGGTTGTCTAAATTTGTGGAACCTCAATAGTCCGCAATGTAGGTATTAACTAAAATCGCATCCGAGTTCACGCATCGGCTAGACGAGCCTTTGGAACCGTTTGCCGAAGTAAGGGCTTCGTCTGTCCTCGTAAGTCCCGAAGCTATTATTGCATTTTTGAATTTGCAACCCTCTCAGTTCGAAATAGATGAAACAATTAGGTACGCAAACACATACGACTGCAACATATGCAGCTAAACAGACTACACAGCTTGATTGCCTTCTATGCAACTACGTACAGAATTGTCAGAGTCCGAACAAAACTAAGGTCACGAATTATATTTTCTATCTTCAATCATATTTTTCAATCACATTCTAAGCTATCTTTCTCGCCCGCTAATCTATCTGTCTCTATCTCAGGTCTAGAATGTACAAGATTCAAGATTTTTGTCTGTCAAAAATCTAAAATGCGACCAAAACAGTATATTCCGAGATATAACCAACCACCCACCATACTTAAATACAGCTTTTCGTATTTTCCAACATTTTGTACAGTTACATTACAGTCAACCAATTTGAATCCTAGGCCACTATAGAACCTTGTCGCTTTATCTACTAGATACATGACATGCATCACTCAATAAGCACTGTCGTAGAAGTCATTTTGGCATGGTTCTATAGTGGCCTAGGAATCAAATTGGTTGACCGTACATGTAAGCCGGCCGTTAGCGGCCGCTAGTAAAACTCAAAAGTGGTCACTTTTTTCATTTATAGTACTCACTCATTCATACTCGTGAAATATTCATATACGCGATGGCTTCCCTCTTGCACAATCCTTTATCCTTTAAGTGTAAGCGTCATTTCTAGATCTGTGTTCTCAATACCTTCTGCTCGTAGCAGTCGTGAATGGAACGTGCCAGAACAATCGAGTATAATAACAGTTTTGAATGATTCACGGTTTGTTTCACTAGACTTAAATCGATCGGAGTATGAATGAACCGTGATTACCTTTTATAGGTATTGTTTTTGAGCTCCCGATTTTCGACACAGTTACATGCAACTTGTTCGCGGGTAACTGGAGATAGCGGGTTGGTGTCAAACTTGTGTAGACCGCGCAAATATAACAATATAAAAGCTCATAGACAATATAACAGCTAATCATGGTTCATATCCCGGTCGATTTAAATCGAGTATATATATACCAAGGCCTTGCCATGATGACAATACTTCGCAAACAAAACGCTGTCTCTATCTATGGAAGGGAGATAGAGACAAAAGCGTTTCGTTTCGTTTTCTGCAAACGACCGTCATATTGGCTAAGCCCTCAGCTAACACAAGACCGATACAAGAACAGACGATTCAACGGAGCCATGCCATTCAGTCGCCCAAATAGTGTTTAGTTCTTAAGTTTATGACTAATATATGTAAGTATGTAAGTGTATGTTTTTTTTGTGATTATTAATTTTAATGGGATTGTATATTTGCGGGAAATAAAAGACTTTTTTTTTTCATTTTATTTTATTTATTATATATGTTAGTCTATTAATGTATACATAATAATACATATGTAATATAGGCCTTGTTGCCTAACTCCAATTTTAAAATATAAATAAATAAACCTCACAAGAACTTTGTTGGTGACAGACTTTCACAATGCACACGACCGATTTATGGTAACTGAGGGCCTACCGCGAACACCGAAATTGCGGGCATTTTTCTATTTTACTCTAATTAAGGTGTAATAATTAAAGTTACAGAGCAAGCTGCCCACAATTTGTTCAGTGTTCCCTCTGAAGCCTATGGTTGATTTTCGAAGAAGTTTCACACGCGTGTTGTTTTCACAATAACTATAAGGTTTATTTGTATATTATTTGCAAAGTATTTTAAAAAATACATAAAAAACATTTCTTTATGCATGTCGATTAGGTTACATTTTCAGTTACAACACACTACAGTCCGCAAATCCCTAATTATTAAGACACGTAATATAATCTTGGAGGATTTAACAACTGGAGACGCTTTGTCTGTAATTTTCTGTACAAAACAGTCTGCCGATTCTTGCGGGGGAGGGACACGTCACGTCTGCGAGTGTGGAGTCCTCCAAACAACAAAACACATGATCGAATGTTCCCTGTGCTCAACGATGTGCACTGAGGAAGATCTCCTGAGGGCTACACCCAGAGGGCTAGAAGTGGCAAAGCATTGGCAGACAAGAATTTAATTTAAAAAGTTTGATCCCTTTACACGAATAAGAAGAAGAAGCCGAAGTTTGCGACAGATAGGTAAGCTCTTAAAGAAGACTCCAGTTGTTAAATCTTTCAAGAATATAAATGAAACTATATGCACCTACATAAAAAATTCCATACTTTTCCAGATAATTACGTATTGGCGACTGTTTGCCGTGTACGTCGGTTTGTTCTAGACCGTCTGCAGGGGGCCTGATAACGGCTAAGCTCTGCAAATTTGCCCGCGTAGGAACTGTACTTATAAACAAGATAACATCAAATGGTCTTACGTAGCCGGTTTGTTCAACTGGCAGCCGAGAAAATAAGGTCAATTTGAGATGTGATTGTTATTATGCTTTTCTGCGATGAATAACACAACTACATAGTTTGGTTCAAATAAATTGTTGGTCCAACAAAATCCTAAATTTTATCACACATGTCGCTTCTTCTTCTTCTCCCGAGCCTATTTCCCATGTCTATTGGGGTCGGCCCTCCTAGTCCTAAGACACCATTCTGGGCGTTTTAGTGCAATTTTGGGTTTTAAATCCGTCGTCTTCATGTCCTTAGAAATGGTTCCCATCCAGGTCGTCGGACGGCGTCCTGGACCTCTTTTTGGTTCTTCGATTTCCATAACGACCCTTGTCATGCGTTCTTTGTTTCGCCTCATGACATGACCGCACCATCATAGGCGATTTTCCTGGAGTTTGTCAGCGATGCACGTTACTTTAAAAGTCCCCCTTATGTGCTCGTTCCTGACTATCTTTGAGCGCTATTACAAAATATTTCAAGACATATCTGTACAACATAAAAGTCTTGAAGAATTAGACCGAGCCAAGTTTTACGCTAATTACTAGGTCAAGTATGGGCAGCATGGCGCTCGTATAGGTCATGCTCTGTAAATCTTGTGCCTAGTCGGTGCAAACTTAGCGTAGACGAAATCTAGGTATATACAAATATTCAAAACCTTTAAAAAAAACATCTATTTAAGATCATCAGATATCAATCACCATCTTTAAGGGAAAAGTAGACGATCATTTCTCCATAAAAATGTAAACGCATTTCGTTCTCTGATGGGTTTTTATTGGTTTCATTTTGAAACCAGGAAATCGAACTAGAACTTGGCACCCATATAGATCTCAATTATTTTGCCGGCGAAGCTAACAACAACGCCCTTAAGGGGATAAATTCGACTTCAACTTCAACTTCTTCAACTTCAAAATTTTATTTGCTAAAAATGCACGTACATAATAGATGTTATTGTCAGACATAATCAATATTGGTATCAGCGCATTCAGCCAGAAGGCATGCAAATCATGTCATATATAACATATTTACAAAATATTTACAAATATACAAAGAAACTTAAAACTAAAATTAAAACATGTCAAAACAAAACTAAAACGAAAATACGGCTATCTCTGGTTATTTTTGGTAGATTTAAAAAGCTAGCAAGAAAAAAAAAAGCTAACAAGAAAAAAAAAAAACACTATCGAAATACATTAAATGTCACATATACTGTACACATATACTGTATTCTCTCTGTGTTATGTAGTTGTCTTGTGGAATAAAGTGTTTACTACTACTACAACGCTATTGAACTTGGTTCTCATTTCACATTTATGTTTTTGATGACATTTCCTCTACGTAACGGGTATTCCGTATAAAGTAGAATGACAAAAGCTTACATCCAGATTGCGATTGCAGCGCCCTCGGGCTACGAAGGCAAGTGTTTGATACCTCTATTCAAAGAGCCGACCTATACACATGGGCTGAACATCATCTTGCAGACTGCATCTTGGATACTGTCAAAAACAACAAGCCGTTCTTTGGAAGATACCGGAAAATGTTACTGATCTAACAGACTCTAACTTAGTGAAAATCTCTCTATCTCACTCACTAAAATACTAAATTATTCATCCTTTAAAGTACAGTCGGTACCTATTTTTGTTTAACAGATACCATTCCTGCCTTAAAATTAAAGTGGTCAATCATTGGAGGGAGGCCGACATTATTAACACGCTTTTATTAGGTCGACCTGTATGTAACTAACTGTGTAATGGAATCTAAGGTAACTAATTTAACCATCTTCCAAGGATCGTAGCGTCATGAAAGTTGGCAGCTGTATGTAGTTCTGATGACAAAACAATAATATGGTACTGTCGAACTTATCTGATGATGGAGCCGGAAGATATTAACTGGAACTTCATGATGGAATATCGTATCATAGCTGTGTTTTGGATTTGTTAGAAAAGTCTTGTAATGAACTTTGACCACGATTAGGATTCAAGGTCGGATGAAGCCAGAAGATAGGTAAACGTATGTTTTTCTAGTGTTTATTAAACTATTAATTTATTTTAGTAACTAAAGTTACCCTACATAGTTAATTACCTAGCTGTACATTAGATAAACAAGGCACGTGGCATTTACATATTTATTATTTGAGACAACTTCTATTTACATTATAATCTATTACAACATATAAAATATATTCTTGTTTGCTCCTAGAATATTCGCCGTGCTTGGTGTTGATAAGTTATCATCAGTTACTATGCTAACTCAGAAACGCAGAATAAGTTGTTATTTTTTTACAAGGGGGCAAAGTTGTTGATTAATCCCCGATCATATTACCCGAGCAAGCGAAAGACTAAAATTGAAAAGTGGAATTGTGAGCGTTGTGAGGGTTTCAAGGCACGAGGGTTAAACAAACTTTGCTCCTGAGTGAAACACAAAATTTGAACACACTAACTGTAGAACATTACAAATCCAATTCAAATGAAAAGTCAATTCCATCAGCCAACATGAGCAAACAACTCTAAATTTACATCACGTTACGAGCTGGTGTGGTGAAAATCATCTTTTTATCTGTGCGGTCAAGGAATTCGATTTCTTGATCGTACACTCATTTATTTGTAATTATAAGTAAAAACAAGTACAATAACAAAACTTATAATAAACTCCCACTAAAATTAACTATGAACTAAAAAAATATATAATAAAACTGAAACTCACCTATCGTACACTTATACTTACATATTGATTTGCTAATAAAGTTAGATACTTAGTTAAAATTTATTGACTGCATAATCGAAAAAACAAATAAAGAGTGCTCTTAATGTGTTTTTATATGTGATAACCTAATCTAAGACTTTAGAAAACAAAGAATAGTCAAATTATTTGTTGACGAATTTATGCATTAAGTTGTAGGATTTATCTAGGCTACACATCTCTATAAAATGTAACTTTCTTATCAGTTTTAGAAGAACAAAGAGGGCCTTTACAAGCTGGCGTCTTGAAAATTGTCTTTTTATTTTGTTTCTGCGGGCACGGAATTTGATTTTATGATCGTAAAACTTACATAATATATTGTTATTGATTCACTAATAAAGATACCTAGTTCAAATTGCTGACTGTAGAATCGATAAATTATTCAGTTATTCAGTTAATGACTTTTTTGATGATAATTTATAATTGCTATTTTATTTTGAATTATTACTGTACTGACTATTTATTTATCCATACAATTGTAACATATTTAAATGTATTAATAATTCAAATTTTGTGTATTTGTAAATTCGGATGATGATCGTGACGAATAATTTTATTTTATAATGATTAGCTTAGATTTGTAAGATATTAGTATATTGTTATTGTATGTACTCACAGGGCGTCATGGACTGACTTACTGAATTGTATTGCAACACCTTAATAATGTATGTACATGACTATACAATTAATAAATGAAATGAATAAATATTAGTAATATAGTCCTTCCTTCACGTTGTTTATGGTATTTCTGTTGAGAACGGATTCTATGACATCACAATGACTCCTCATTTTGCTGGCCTGCTTCAGAGTCCAGGGTCTGTTGTTCGAATTGTTACTAACCCTTTTCGCTTCTTTTATGACATAGGCAAGTGAGTATACGAATCGGTAAGCAATTACCATTGCCCATGGACACCTGCAAAACTAGAGGGGTTGCAAGGACGTTGCTGGTTTTTAAGATGGGAGCACGCTGTTTTCTTGAAGGCTCGAAGATCGTATCTGTCCGGACATACCACGGGCGACAGTTCATTCCACAGCTTCAGCTTCAAAAGAGGACTTTTGCATGACGATTCTCTCAGGTAGTCCCTGGTAACGTCCAGCCAGCATCTCCAGGACTTTTGCCTTTTAAGTTTAATTTTAAATATTATGTAAGTAACAATGTTATTAAGAGAGAAATATAACACATAATCGTCTATACAACAGGAGAAAATGTTTTTTCATTTCTAAATATGTTCAATTCTGCATGATTTTTTAGTATGTTATTGATACAATGAATAACTAGATTTATAGATTTTCCTTTTTAGGGTTCCGTAGTCAACTAGGAACCCTTATAGTTTCGCCATGTCCGAGGCTTTGCTCCGTGGTCGTTAGTGCTAGGAAGCTGAAATTTGGCATGGATATATAAACCAATAAGGCTGACAAAATCGTACAATAAAATCTAAAATTTTTTTTTAGGGTACCTCCCCTACACGTACAGTGGGGGTGACTTTTATTTTATTTCACACCTACAGCGTGGGATATCGTTGGAAAGGTCTTTCAAAACTAATAGGGGTCTTCAACAAACATTTTTTGATAAAGTGAATATATTCAGAGATAATCGCTCTGAAAGAAAAAAAATATGTCCCCCCCCCCCTACTTTTGAACCATAGGTCAAAAAAATATGAAAAAAATCGTGGAAGTAGAGCTTAAGAAAGACATTAAATGAAAACTATAGCGGACATGATCAGTTTAGCTGTTTTTAGTTATCGCAAAAAGTTTCCCCTTCATAGTAAAAAGACGTACATCCACAGTTCATCCCTTGGTTAACAATCTACTATACTTTAAGCTCCAATTTAGCTTATTGTGACGGAAGAATAACTACGGACCCGGGTACGTCCTTAAACTACGTCCAAAAGAGAGGTATGGGCATTGTGAATGTCATCTGACTTTGTGTGGTAGGGCACAGCCAGTGGATGTCATTCCAGATCTAGAGCAGAGCCCAACTGGGGAAGTACCTCCACCTTACAGAAAACCGCAGCCAAATAACACTAGACCCTACTCATAGTGTTGTGTTCCTGCCGGTGAGTAAGGTTGCCAGAGCTCATCGAGGGGGGGCGGGTTTAGGGTCGGCAACGCGTATGTAACTCCTTGCGTATGTACGAGTTGCAGGCGTACATAGGCTACGGAGACTGCTTACCATCAGGCGGGCCGTATGCTTGTTTGCCACCGACGTAGTATATAGAAAAAAAAAAAAAAAAAACTACGGAATCCTACTCTGAGCATAGCCCGACATGCTCTTGGCCGGTTTATTATTTTTTCAAAATTTGCAAAACAAAGCAAAATATTTTTTTATTATATGTATATATAATGTGGAACCTATAAAACTTGAATATATTGTGCTAATTTATTAATAGGTACATAATCGAAAAAACTTCAATATTCATTATAAATACAAAATACTTACTAAAAAGAGCTAACTAAAAACTAGTACATATGTGTAAGTAACCTAATATGCGCCTCCACCCTGCATCGTACCTGGCTCAAAAGTATTATGCTGAAGCGATCGATATCAAAATGAAAGTGATTTGTTAAGATGTGGAAACCGGTTTCTCCTGAAATGGAATTTAATAGAAAAAGTACCGTTATACTCCAATTGGTTTCAATATTATTAACCAATTAAAACTATGTTTTTATGCTATTAATATTAAAGCAAACAAAATCAATGAAACGTGGTACTAAATCAGCTCTAAGGCTCTTGTTTATGGTAAAATGTAGCCAGTGTTTAAACAGTTCTGGACCCGGGTACGGCCTTAAACTACGTCCAAAAGATAGGTATGGGCATTGCGAATGTCATCTCGCTTTGTGTGGTAGGGCACAGCACAGCGGATGTCATTCCAGATAGCAGAGCCCAACTGGGGAAGTACCTCCACCTTACAGAAAACCGCAGCTATGTACGCCTGTAACACCTCCGGAGTTACAGGCGTACATAGCCTATGGAGACCGCTTACCATCAGGCGTATGCTTGTTAGCCACCGACGTAGTATATTAAAAAAAACTTATGATAAAAACTTGTTTTACAGGATTTATGGTATACATCCCATTACTGGTGCCCCGCCCTTCATAGGGGTGTTCAGTTTATAACAGTTTGTTAGATTTGACAAACTTTTCGCTATAGCCATACCGTTTGTGGAAGGATATTCAACATGCACAAAGTATTATACATAGGTACTCATATAAAAGAAACATTGCAGTGAATTCCACACTAGGCGCAGGCTATATCGTCGGTATAATAATTAAGAATAAACCGTTAGGTGAGATTGAAGACCTAGTGGCTGAACCTAACATCATGGGAGAAAGTAAAGCCCATAGACTCCGTTGGTTGGGCCACCTTGAGAGAATGGACGAAGATCGGAACGTAAAAAGAGCGTACCTGGGTCTCCTAGCAGGAGGACGTCCAATCGGACGCCCTAGGTATCGCTGGAGCGACATGGTGGAGGCGGATCTGCGCGAGCTTCGAGTCGACAATTGGCGAGAGGTCGCACAGGAGCGAGAAAAATGGCGCTGTCTTGTGTCGGAGGCCAAGTCTCATTTTGGGTCCCTGAGCCAACGGAGTAAGTAAGTAAGTTAGGTTAAAACCCACTCCTTCAAGCGTCCTTAACCCATTAGACGTAAAGGTCAGTAACAACATTTTATCATAGCCAGCAACGGTATCATGGTCGTATTTTATCACCTGTCATCATAGGTGGATGACATGCCATCGCATGCATTACTTT
The DNA here is from genome assembly GCF_033807575.1 of Cydia pomonella. NCBI lineage: Eukaryota > Metazoa > Arthropoda > Insecta > Lepidoptera > Tortricidae > Cydia > Cydia pomonella. The sequence goes on along the minus strand of NC_084705.1, from coordinate 2,160,605 downwards.
CATGCTTTGCTTGCGTGTATGTAAGTGACATATTTGTTAGAAAGTGATAGGCATGGTGACAAATAATAAAGAGCCGACCATCTTAGCCCTACAGAATCACTAAGAGGACAGGGGCCACTTCTTCACACAACCGTAACCTTAATCCTCATTTCCGTCGTATACAATTTGATGTAGGATTAGGTAAATTTTCAGAACGGATATTTAGTTTCGAATCACTTTTTTGTTTATAAACTAAAACGTCATTTACACGCCACAGTCGGGGGCGGGGGCGCAGTACATTTATGTCAGTGGGGAGCGCACTTACTTGAAAGTTTGAAAGTGAAGATTATTTTGACAGAGTACGCCATAACACTTATAGGTAATAAATAAATAATAATAAATAAATATTATAGGACATTATTGCACAAATTGACTAAGTCCCACAGTAAGCTCAATAAGGCTTGTGTTGAGGGTACTTAGACAACGATATATATAATATATAAATATTTATAAATACTTCAATACATAGAAAACACCCATGACTCAGGAACAAATATCCATGCTCATCACACGAATAAATGCCCTTACCAGGATTTGAACCCGGGACCATCGGCTTCATAGGCAGGGTCACTACCCACTAGGCCAGACCGGTCGTCAAAGGTAGCTGTCCATTGCGCTGTGGGCACGACTAGTTACGACGACGCGTTTAGGTGTTCTTGGCTTTCAAATAGAGGCGTAGCGTAAACTAATCTAGCCGTGAGCGAAGTCGCATCTGCGAGACCCTTCTCTTAGTTCTCTTTCAATAGTTATTCCCAAAAAAAGGGTTGCCTTCCGCGAGGCCCCCTTGCCGGGAAACCCGAGGCCGTGGGCGAACGCCCACTTCGCCGAGCGACGCCTAGCTACGCCACTGCGTTCAAAAGGTTCATGAGAATCATTTCTAAGTAATGTACATTACTTAGAAAGTACACTAATAACGGCAATAACGAATGTACACCATGTATAGTCGCCATCAGATAAATCAGAGCGGCGAAGGTGTTCAAAAATATCCGAACATGCACTGTAACTGCCTGCTAATAGAGGCGTGTTTCGAAGACTAGTAATACGTGAGTAATACTTATACCCGGTGCTCACGAAGAACCCGAAACATTTTAACCACGTACTTCTGAGGCCAAAAGAAGGAAAAAATGTTACCTATATGAGTTTCAGTAAATTTCGACAAAAAAAATTTTTTGTATTTTTTTTTTTCAAATTTTGAACGTATTTGTACATAAAAAGTGGCACTGAAAATATTTTTTTACGATTTTTTTTTTGTAAAAACTAGTTCTTGGGTTCTTGCAAAGGTTAGTTGTCACTTTTTGACATCTATCAATAAGGATATTTAAACTACGCCCCATAATGGCATCATCGCGATCAAAAAGGCGTTTTGCACTAAGTTACGATAAGATGTCTTTTTTTTACATTGGTATTAACTCTGAAACTAGGCGAAATTCAGAAAAGTTTATATGACATTTTAGTCTCTAAATGTGATCAGTAATACACTGTCAAAATCTTTCGGTTTCCTCATATAGCACCGTGTATATGTCGATGGCGTTTTTCGATATTTAAAAGATCGCGTAGTATAGGCAAGTGCGCATTGAGTGATTCTAATTTTAAAATGTTCAACATAGTGAGGGATTCCCGAGGTGATACATTGACATTATCCAAGAACGGGCCGTACGGGCACTAAGAATGGCGCTAGTTCAGTGGTGTCACTCTCGATTTCGAGCCAATCGTGCAGTCTAACGCAACTAGTAACTAGTTGCGTTAGACGCGATTGGTTGTAACTAGTTACTAGTTACAACCAATCGCGCGCGTGGTGCGAACTCATCAACCAATCGCGTTGCGGCGTTAGACTGCACGAATGGCTCGAATTCGCGTGCGTGACACCGCTGTACTGGCCCCATTATATGGTCCGTAAGGCCTGTCCTTAGATATATATGTCAATGAGGTGATATAATAATTTTGGTTTGGCAAATACAATTTTTCACCTCAATCACAAACACAAAAAAAAAACATAATTTGACACGATTACGCCCACAATATACAATTACTAATGTTTGTGTTTTATAATGAATTGCCATAGGTGTAATTTATTCTCGTAAACCATGTATGTGTTATGCATATCTACAATAACAGATTTAGGACATTACGAGGGTCAGGCTGAAAGTTTTAGTTGCTCTGTCTCTATTCAACGGATTGATTATTATTTATTTTCTGGTACCATTATACCATTATAAATATATTAAAGATCCCTATTTTCCAGTATTTCATTATTGAACTCAAATCATAATTTCATCACACAATATTTTATATATTTATGTTAACGTGTCAACGAACGACGATGATAAGATATACTGCTATTTGAGATATTCGGTCGATTTTACCGTATTCGATAGAGTAAAATATAATTATGACTTAGCGTAGTGTCCAAAAATGAGTCTTTACTCGTAAGCCATTAATCTGACATTTTATACAATTTTATTGTATAGAAATAATATGTTTCAATGTATAAAATATTGTTTTTTTACTCGCCGAGTGTAATGGTTGAAATAAGATTTCGTATACCAAACTATAATTGCGTACTCTTCATGTATGGGCTCCCAACTCAACTAAAATATTCATTTCGATACGCTGTAGTCAAGTATAAATAATTTGACCGCGCTGCTGCCGCGCTCCTATAGAAAAGACATAAACGGCCAAGCGGGCAACTATTCCATGAGCATATTCATTTAACGCTCGTTTATGTCTTTTGTACTACATTTTTGTCTACTGAGATAAATACTTACCAATTTTCATTATTTAGATTTTATAGTAAAAAAATTATTATTTTAGATGACTTGTATACCGGGTAAGTGCGAGTCGGACTCGCCAACCGAGAGTTCCGTACTCTTTGGTATTTTGTGTTATAGCAATAACAGAAATACATCATCTGTGAAAATTTCAAATGTCTAATTATCACGGTTTATGAGATACGGCCTGGTGACAGACGGACAGACGGACGGACGGACAGCGGAGTCTTAGTAATAGGGTCCCGTTTTACCCTTTGGGTACGGAACCCTAAAAAGCGGTATTATAAATCTTTTTCTTGATCATATAGTTAACACCCCTATAATGGAACAGGCACCAGTAATGGGATGGTGTAGACAAATCCTGTAAAACAAGTATTTACCATCAGTGTTTAATCGCTGGCAACATTTTACCATAAACAAGAGCCAAAGATTAAAGTTTAATTTTTATTTGATATTTGTTAGTTTAAAAAAGAATGGCGCCATACATCCCATGACTGGAGCAAAAAGCCACAGTTTTAATTGGTTAATAATATTGAAACCAATTGCAGCAGCTTTCATTAAAAACATAGAAAACATAAAGGATGAATTGGACATTCAACTTTTAAAGCGTAAAGCGGTAGAAATTTTACAGATGTCAGTGAAACATCAAAAATACTCCAAATGTTCTCTTAAATGTCCCATGATTGGTGCCGTTAACATAATAGATGCCAAATTCTACAAGGAAGATATCGGGCAGAGGTAGGGCAAGACGGATACCAAATGGCGAAAAAGAGGGGAACCTTTTATCCAGCAATACGAGTAGGTAATACTTCTGAAGTTAGTAAAAATACAAGGGACCTAGCTATGACAAATTGGGATGACTGACAGATGTTACGAAAATTCATGTGACTATTTCTATGCATTTATTAACCCTTTTCGAGGCCGCACCAATCTACAAGGTTTCCCAAAAAATCCAAATATATTTCAATTAATCCAGCTCAGATGTTTATTTGAAGACAAGTAACATTTCCTGGAAGTGTAAACTAATTTGAACTTTAAATCGAAATGCTAAAGTTGAAATTCTAATGGCGCGTATGTGATCGATAAGAATAAGAATAAGAATGATGGAATAATATTTATTGACAATAACAATATACATAATGGATATATACAGATGATTACTATAACTAGCTTATATCTAAAATAGGCCCTTGAGGCATTGTACCAAGGATGCTGGCGGCATTTCCTCGTTGTATCGCAATACTGATACGTTGTGCGAGGAAGCCGCCAGCTCTTCGGTCACCAGTTACGTCAACCAGACGTTTCGCGATTTCTCCAAAAAACTTGTGCTCGCTGGGACCCCATGGACCTAGATGATAAGAATGATTTATTTCCGTTTCTTACGATAAATCGTACTATGCCTGGAAATGGGGTTAGAGTTTCGAGTGACGTTTCCTGTCAATGATTGTCGTCTTAGTTAGGCCCCCTCAAATTTCCTTGACATAACAATAAATGTTTTTTGTTTTAGGTACCTACCACAACTCCTTTTACCAAACCAACATTTATCATACACCGAACATGCGTACGTCTCGAAACGTCGTCATTGGCAAAATCCCTCCTGCCAAAATGCACAAGAGGGAAAAGCCATAAAAAAAACCTTGAATAGAGTCGGAGCGGCTAAAAACTTTCGGACCGGCCCGTGCACTATCTATTGCCTTGAAAAGATTATATCTAATTTCACAAGATGCTTAAAAACTAGTGTTAACTTATCTATGTATACTCGGGTTAAATAAATAGGTAAGTACTTAGATGACTTACGAAAACTTTTCTTAGTTTTTTCGAAAAAAAGTTCTCATCGAAATTTCTAAAATAAAGTATGATAAGCGACTTTTTTCTGAACGACTTTTCCTTATAGGTATACAGTTTTTTTTTGTTTAGCTAGACATATGTATTATACGCACTAAGCCAAATACACACTGACCACTTTTACTATATAGGGTAAAAATCAGAAATTGCAAAAAAAGAAATGATAATATATTTTGGTGATATTTTCTTTGAAAGAGCTATTTTTTTTCACCATTTCAGATTTGGTACCTTGTAATTGTACCTCTTGTAACCGCAGTACAAATGTGTGCGTGTCGTTCAGTATGTATGTACAGTCACGTCTGAAAACATTGACACGATCGAAGTGCCAAAATAAGTATGTATACACGACCTTATGGCCCATATATTAGGGTAATGTATACATATTTTTGGCACTTTGTCCGTATCGATATTTTCAGACGTGACCGTATCACTTAACTTTTTTACATAATCGTTACTTTTTTTATACCACGTTGGTGGCAATCAAGCATACGGCCCGCCTGATAGTAAGCAGTCACCGTAGCCTATGGACGCCTGCAACATCAGAGATATTACATGCGCGTTGCCGACCCTTTAAAAACCTGTACACTCCTTTTTTGAAGAACTCCATACTGTAGTAGGTTAATATTATATGTACTGTAAGTCTGTCTGTGTTTCCTAACACACCTCAGCAACAGATACAGCTTAAAGAAAAACAATCATCATCATCATACCACGCAAACAAAGCTAGTTATCTCACTTACCATGCCATTTCCATATTTCGTTAGTTTTATATCAACAAAACTTGTATTTTATTTACTTAATTAATCATGGCCCTTGTCGGCAGCTAATTATTCACCGTCCCTCATTTTATTATCATCTATTCGGAATTTAAATCAATCACATTAAGTAGAAACTGCTCCAACCGGTCAGTTTACTTAACTAACATATATTTTATCTAGTGATGGGCCGAATATGGATAATCTAATACGAATATTCGACCAAATGTTCGATTAAATTTTAATCCGATACCGAAACGAATATCAAACCGAACTATTAGTTTCATCTGTTAATTTATCGTATGGCAATTACACACTCATTTAAAATCAAAATGTACAATTCCGCAAATACAAATTCGCGTTTATATCTAGGCATAGCATTATGACAAACCACTCAAAAACGTTTCAGTTATCTACATTAGAATCTAAGATTAATCTTATCATTTACTAGGCAGAAATTTTCCCTAAAAATAAACAGGTAAAAAGGTAAGGGACTAACAAAGTTTCAACCCTCGCCAAATAATCAAAACAGATTCAACATAACTCATCGTGCGTTTTATTGACAACGTACAACGGGAAGACGTAATCTGGCAGAGAGTAACTTGAAAAGTTCTAGGGGAACTTATATTTTACAGGATCACAACCATAGCAAACAAAAGTAGTATATACAGGGCAGTAAAGTAATAAATGTCTTCTTATTTACTGGCCGAGGTGTATATTGTATACAATTTTTCTGCTCGACGGAGCCGGAAAGCGGCAACTTCGTTTAGCGCTTCGGCTGCTTGCGGCCGGAGAGGACAGAAATGGTACATTACGATACAAGTGCGAAAAGTAGGAAATAACTCGTGCCGATTTAAAACATTCCCTTCGATCGTGTTTTAATATATCGCCACTCGTTACGAATTATCTTTTTGTACATGTATTGTAAAACGTTTAACAGTACATATGGCCCTTTAAATTTTCGTCATACGCACGTATAGTCTTAGTTACCGCACTAGGGCGGTAAAGTAGCACCATAAGTACTGTAAAAATATTAGCCTAATATTCGGCACTTTAATCGAATAATTCTGCCGAATACGAATATTTGTAAAAAAATCCGAATATCGGATAATTACCGAATCAAATATTCGGTAATTATCCGATATTCGGATTTTTTACATCCCATCACTCATTTTAACCGAACCATATACAAACCAACAAAACATTTTAACCGATCAACACGTGAAACTAGCTGTGATATTTAGGACGACTGTACTTTATCTTCTAACTTGTTGATCGAGACTTCTGAAGTATTTTTTTTTTCAGTAAACAATCATATCGCTCATTCTATTTGTGTTAGAGAGAAAATTAATGTTACATAGGCAGTTTAGTGAAAGTTAACTAACATATTTGAAGAGTGGGAAGTTTAAATTAAAGCAGGAAAAAATTAAAGAAACGATGTGAAACGTCGATTCACGAGTAAGTTTCTTAAATAATTTACCCCGATATTAACCCCATTATCTATTCATAAAACTTTACAAGCCTCAATTTGTTCATGTATAGTTTATCCCTGTCTTACAAATACATTTCAAAATGACAGATTAAGACATACGATAGCCAATGGAGGCTTGTAGCGCTTTTTATGAATACCGCTATAATACTATAATCCCTCAAGGCGCCTGACCTAATGGAACAGATCCTTTTTAGGAATATTCATAATTGTACGTATTGTTTTTGGTGTAAACTTCTGTATAAATGTGCAATAAAGTTACATACATATATAATAATATATATTGTGCTCACAGCGCCAAGATTGCTCAGTTTTATAGGAAGGCCGTAAAGTGTGAGAACGTTTAGAACAATAATGCTGTAGATGTATAGCTATAGCCGCCGAACGTGCTAGCGATGCGGTGGTTCCAACATAAGACTAATGTTTTATCAAAAACGGTTCATTGTGTTGGGTGTTTTTTTTTTTCACCACACCAACTGGTAAAGGCTCTCTTGATTGTTCAAAAACTGGTGAGAAAATTGCTATTTAACATGTGGAGCGAAGTAAATTCACGCAAGTTTTGAGTTATTTCCTTATGTTGGCTGGTAGAATTGACTTTTAAATAATGATTTTAGATGATAAATATTTAGCCTAGGTTCTTGGAGTAGCTAAGCGCTACTCTGGAGAGATTTGGAACTATTATTTATAGCTGACAGCTGGACACTTTTGCAACAGTTCTGCCTTCCATATCTCTATCACTCTTCCATATTAGTGACACTGGCGTTTCGTTCGCTACGGAGCGTAAACGATTGGCATGTTAGCTACGCACCCAGGGCTGACCGCATGTTGATCTGCGCCCGCTCCACGTCTTTGGTAACGGTTGTCCACCACGTGGTAAGAGGCCTCCCTTTGCCGTTCCATTTCTCGCATACTGTTCGTCAAGTCGGGTAAAGCGTATAGCGGTAAGAGCGTACAAGCGTGCGAGCAAGATGATGATGACTGTTCGTCACGTCTAATACATGCCCGAACCATCTCATACGGCATTCAACCATCTTTTCTGCAATAGGAGCGACCTTGAAAGTACTCCTACTATACTGGCCTTAGCGTCTATTTCAGACGATCTATGGTGCAATGTCCGAAAAACATCTTTTTTGGTGACTGAAAAGACCGATGCGAGACCGGCATACTTTGCCACAGAGCTGGCAAGGGAAGTTCGCGACGAATTATGACGTTTCGCTACGGTGCCTCTTTTCCCTTTTGACTGCCAGTGCCGCAAACCAGGCATGTCGCAGAACTTGCGACCATCTCCAACGCACTTGCGCCACTCCGTTCGCTTCTCCGCAAGCTTCTCCCAGTTTCGGTGGTCGATCTTAAAAGCTGCCATATCCCTCTTGGCGCAGTCTTTAAAGCGAAGCAATGGCCTCCCAATATCTCTTTTCGCATTCGCTACCGCACCTAGAAGAACACGGCGTAGCAGTCGAGAACGTTCCATCCTGTGCAGATGACCTTGAAAGAGCCACGTATATTATAGGCACAATAGTACAAGGATCAGATGTCAAACTGCGATCCAATAATTATGCATCTGCTCTAAATATCCTGCACTATGAGTATACAGTACCCCTAGTGTAAATAAATTCGATTTCCAAACGTGACGTACGCGTTTGCGTTTAGTCTCATTTTGTATTGGATTTCGAAAGAGCGCGCCAAGCGGGACGTTTTGGAACCTCAAAATCCTATACAAAATGAGACTTAACGCAAACGCGTTCGTCACGTTATGATGTCGATCAAAGTTACACTAGGGGTACTGATTATTTATCAATAGTTAGTGATTGTTAACAACTTAGTGCGTGTGGTCATGTCTTGGAATGGGTGAGAGTCATTAAGATTACGATATTATTAAACAAATACTCGTTACTACATATTCTTCATGCATAATAGTTGTTGCTATGAATATGAAGCCCCATTTAGACAGTTCAAGAACTTGCATGCAATTTTTGTTACATTGCGGTATTTGATCGATCGACTGAATCCATTGTACTCTGTAGTCAGCAATGTATCGAATATTGTTATATATTCTTATATTTTATATTACTTGATTTGATAATTATGTCTTTTAGGACATGTGAGAATATTATAATAATGATTGAATTTAATTTATTGTTAATGAAGCCCTCGACTTCGGCTTCGGAATTCAATTCACACTCATTCGTAAATTCTATTTACTATTACGTATTCGTATTTGTATGACATGTTAAACTTGACATGACCTACTTATTTTTTAACCTTACCTTAATTTTTAGAACCCGATTATGTGTGATTAAGTCCAATTTTTTTAATCCTAACACCTAATAGGCTTCAGGTGTTCCATTACGGGTGATAAGGCTGGTGAGGCTAGTATGAAAACGTTATTGCTTAAATACGAACGGTTTTAATGACTTGTGTAAAATGTGTGGCGAGGGAAATAAATGCGCTGAAACTTGTGGAAATAGGTATGTAATATAAATTTTCTTGAGTTCAATTAAATATTCATAAGTTAAATAAATAAATATTATAGGACATTCTTACACAGATTGACTAAGTCCCACAGTAACCTCAAGAAGGCTTGTGCTGTGGGTATTCAGACAGCGATATATATAATATAAAAATACTTATTTATGTATTTACATAGAAAACACTCATGACTGGAACAATTATCTGTGCTCACCACATAAATAAAATGCCCTTACCGGGATTCGAACCCAGGACCATCGAATTCATAGGTAGGGTCACTACCCAACCCACTAGGTCAGACCGGTAGTCAAAAAAAAATTACATTGTTATCAATGTATATCATATGATGTGATACGATTTATTTATCTCTCAATATACAATTTCACTTAAAACTACGCGTGGTAAATTCTTAGGAATTTATATTGTGATCTTCATCTGTACCCCTAGTGTCAATAAATTCGATTTTGAAACGTGACGTACGCGTTTGCGTTTAGTCTCATTTTGTATTGGATTTAGAAAGAGCGCGCCAAGCGGGACGTTTTGGAAACTCAAAATCGTATACAAAATGAGATTTAACGCAAACGCGTTCGTCACGTTATGATGTCGATCAAATTTACACTAGGGGTACAGTTTGTTTTACTTTATATAAAAAAAAATGCTGTTAAAATACAAAATTACAAAATTACTAAAGTTGTTAAATTACAATTGTATGGCATCAGTAAAGTAATCAAATTTAAACAATTATTTAGGAAATAAATTCACCAAGAATGGGTCGTCATTAAGGTAGAAAATAAATAAATTAACAATTGAGCACTTTATGTTACAAAAAATAATGTCGGCATATACTTATGCAGATCGATACATACGCCGCTCTGGTGTGTAAGCAATGCACTATAGTTAGTTTTTAGGGTTCCGTACCAAAAAGTTACAAAAGGAACCGTTATGGTGCGCCTCTGTCCGTCCGTCCGTCCGTCTGTCACATTGCTCAATATCTCGAGAAGTACTTAAGCTATCGATTTGAAATGTGGAATAGTAATGAATAACGCTAACCCAAACATATTGGATGTGTAATTTTGTTATTTTATTTGTATTAATTATGGAAAATTCCCAACATAAAGAGGGGGCAAAATTTCAAAGTCTAGTTACTAGGTCAAGTGGGGTATCATTTGAAAGAGCTCAAAAATATTACAAAACAATTTTTTATTTTTTTTTCCATAGTAAAAAAAAAAGACTTATGAAGGAAAATGTGAAAAAAATACCCCCCCCCCCCCCCCCCTTAACTCCGATGTTTCCGAATGAAAATTTATGCAATTTTTACATAATAATAACATTGTCATAAAGATTACAGGAAAAATAAAATCAGACCTCTATCTTGATAACTTTTTTTTTAATTAACATAAAACATTTTGTAATTTAATTTGCAATTTAATCCCGTTTGCGGGTGTTTAGTATAGTAATTCCTATGAGATTACACTAAAGGCACCATCTTTCAAATCAAATAAAAATTATTGAAATCGGTTCACATGATAAAAAATTATCCCTGAAAAACCAACATACATACAGATCGCACAAATTAGTTAACCAATTCGCCCATAGATGGCGCTGTACACAATTAAACTAATAGACCTAATATACTTCTGCTCAAGTCTTTCATGAGAAAATTGAAAGTTTGTACGGAACCCTCGGTGCGCGAGGTAAACGAACTCGCACGGCTTTTTAGCATGCGAAAGAAACTAAGCGATCTAGACGTCTTTTTATTAAATAGCACTTTTGAAAAATAAGTCAAAGCAAATACCTCTTTCTTCTTCCTCGCGTTGTCCCGGCATTTTGCCACGGCTCATGAGAGCCTTTGGTCCGCTTGGCAACTAATCCCAAGATTTGGCGTAGGCACTAGTTTTTACGAAAGTGACTGCCATCTGACCTTCCAACCCAGAGGGTAAACTAGGCCTTATTAGGATTACCTAGTCCGGTTTCCTCACGATGTTTTCCTTCACCGAAAAGCGACTGGTAAATATCAAATGATATTTCATACATAAGTTCCGAAAAACTCATTGGTACGAGCCGGGGTTCGAACCCGCGACCTCCGGATTGCAAGTCGCACGCTCTTACCGCTAGGCCACCAGCGCCAGCACCACACGATTATTTACATCCTTTTGCTTTCATAAGTTATATAAACTAATTTTTAAAAAGCGTTTATCAATAATTCTCAATTAAAAGACAAGATTGTTCACCTTTTTTCTAGCATTAGAATAAAAACGTATACTGACGTATCGCTATCGCTCACACTGGACGCATACTGAGCCGTGCATGCATACTCGTATATCCATCTCATTCTGATACGTAAGTTGATCCTGTAAGTCATATTCGCCATCATGATCATAATAATATATGGTATATTTTACCTAATGTACCTATATTGTGCCGGAAGCCGGAACGAAAAACAAGATCTCTGATTAAAAATGGGTCATGCTAAAATTTTCTTGCGTGTTCGTGTCGTATCCTATATAAAAAAAAAACATTTATTATTTGTAGAAGAGTTGTACATAAAGTATATGTACATTGGTTTTAAACTGATACATAAACCCACAAATATTTAGACAAACTAAGGAATTTATTGAAACAAACACCTAAAATGCTTATCCAAAACTATTATATAACGTAAGTTACACAAAGTTTACAAATTAGTGCCAATGACACTAATATTGCGTAATTTCACTATGGAAAATAAATTAAGTAGCTCTTATCTGAGCTAAAACAAGTCTAAATAGTCATTAGTAAGTATTAAACATATATTGTTATAACACATTTTAGAATTGCCTACTATTTGTGACGTTTTCAACTAAAAAGGTACCACATTGTCGGTCGTCTATAAGGTTGATTTCAAATTGAATCTTTATGGAAATAATGCCTTATGGACATCCGACTATAAGTATCCCTTTTGTTGTAAATGGCACATTTAGGGCCTGTTTCACAATACCCAAGTAAAGTTCTGAATAAGCTATGTACTTGCCACTTTTCTGACGAATACAGTCATCGTTAGCGTTTCATAATCTTCAAATAAACTTAACTGGTAGGTAAAGTGCTAAGTTTTGCTGAAAGTTTTATCTGGCAGTTCATTTGTCAATATCTTCAAATCCTTTAATATTAACAAACAACACATGAATTAATACAAATAACATTACATACACAAAAATCACTATGTCTAAACTTAAAATCTAAAAACCAAACGCATGCACATAAAAGACATAAAAAAACCAAACAAAAACACTAAAACTAAAAAAAAAAAAAACGTCAATTAACTATTGGTGTTGGGCAAAGTACGGCCAGCTCCGGTCCGCGAAAGTCTTTTATCCGGTCCGCCGACGGTCCTATGAAATAATTAGTATATGGCACTGGCCCACGATAATCGCAAATCATAATACAGTTTTGCTGCAATTCTGGTCCTCCTGTCCCTGTGGTCCCTGGCCCATAAAATAGTCCAATATTTTACTTCGACATTGTGAAACAGGCCCTATAATATTTATCAAACAAGTCGTAAGCATCTCGTTACTCGGTTGTTTACTCTCGTCTGCAATAAATATAGTAATACACTATCTGGACTCTGACATAACTAAGTGTTTATTGCGAGGTACAGTGTTAAAATTATTACAATTATATTTAACAATGTTTGGAAGAAAAACAATTGCCTATTTGAGGATGGGATTCACAGAAAGGTATTAACTAATGATGCTTTAAACATGTGTCATAAACACATTGTTTTTATAATTTAATCGTAACTATTTGATACCATGATTTAAATACTTTTTAAACGTGCACATAGGTTCTTTTTGACAATTATACTTTGCCTACTCTTAATAGCATTTTTAGCTAATTTAAGTACAAATTAGTTAAGATTGTATTGTAATAAATATTAGTAATTTTGCGAACGCATGGGAAATGGCTGAGTCAATCTTACATTTAACTATCGAAAATTGCTGTTACCAGTACCCCTAGTGTAAATAAATTCGATTTTGAAACGTGACGTACGCGTTTGCGTTTAGTCTCATTTTGTATTGGATTTAGAAAGAGCGCGCCAAGCGGGACGTTTTGGAAACTCAAAATCCTATACAAAATGAGACTTAACGCAAACGCGTTCGTCACGTTATGATGTCGATAAAATTTACACTAGGGGTACTGTTTAAAAAAGTTCTAAGATATAATGTTTCATTCGTATTGCAAATACACCCAGTGCTAAAAACATTCAACATTATAAGGAGATACTAATTATTTACCTAAACGGAAATTCCGTCCTATCTTCATAAAACGTGATAAAATGTGCAGAATCTTAAATTTGCTCATGTTTTGATAAAATATACTGTGGTAGCATCTTACTTCGTTTCTTTATTGTGTATTGTATGATAGCTAATAGTGATTCTTGTTGTCAGTGAAGAGAAGATGAAGAAGTCGGTGCTTTTAAATAAATTGAAACCTCCGAAAGAGAAAAGCAAGATGGAAGTGAGTCTGGAAGATGCATTGGATTTAGCAGGTAAGTCTAGCCCCTCAAGCCCTCCGTACAAATCCCTGCAGGTATAGGCTGTTTTTGACAAAGACATAGATTTTGAAAAACTGTCACTAATTTTGATGACCGGTCTGGCCTAGTGGGTAGTGACCCTGCCTATGAAGCCGATGGTCCCGGGTTCGAACCCCGATAAAGACATTTATTTGTGTGGTGAGCACAGATGTTTGTTCCTGAGTCATGGGTGTTTTCTTTGTATTTAAGTATTTATATATTATATTTATCGTTTTCTGGGTACCCACAACACAAGCCTTCTTAAGCTTACTGCGGGGATTAGTCAATTTGTGTAGTGCGTCTATATATATATCACTACCAATTTCTATGGATTATGGTCCGAAATAAACAATTTTTATTGGGCAAGTGCTAGTGATCCAGAGTCGCGAGTTTTTAATGTGCTATGCAACTGATCGGACTTGCTGTAAGAGCTATGTCTAAAATCTACGTTCACAAATTTATCTCAAGATACCATATCCCACATGTGCGGCTTTGGCGCCTACTTTTTTTGCATTCACGCGCATTCTAAGCCAAGATCAAAGGCATTGCTATTAAAATTGATCAGGCGCTATTTCAACAATTTCTTTTTTCAGGTGCTGGTAAATACCAAGTGTTCCACTGCGCCCTGATGCTTACAACTCTGTCGTCAGCCGTCATAGAGATGATCGGCAATGCCTTCATTCTGCCCGCGGCTGCTTGCGATCTCGACCTACCGGACACGCTGAAAGGAATTCTTATTTCCATGCCTAACATAGGTAATTTGTGTTAATAATAAATACAATAATTATAACTATTTTGGGGTTACATTAGCCTCATTGTTCTAAAACCCTAGTGGGCCTTTGCGTGTGTTCCATGACACGGGTAAGATTAGCTTCCGCTCGATGTACACTCTACGTGTAAGGAGAGCCCCTCCCAAAAATCTCCAAGACACCACTAGTTGTATGGGAAAGACGTGTCTATTATTTTTATTTATTTATTTTATTTATGAATCAATTCACATTTAAGCTTACAGTCTAAACCAAGGCGCTTAAAGGTAAAATTATTATACACAGTACGTATTATATATATTATGGTTATGTCACACTTACACAAGTATAGAATCACATCACATGTCAACGTTATACAGATAAAGAAACAAATTCAATTAAATAAGGTTATGACAATAATATAAAATAAATTATATGTATAGTGGGTGCTTGCTTTCCTAGTTCAATTATGTTATACTCGTATGCTCTCAGAACTTGGTAACCTTCCTAAAAAAAAGCGGGCAAGTGCGGGTCAGACTCGTCCATGAAGGGTTCCGTACCCTTTATGACGTATTAAAAAAAACTGCTTACCTACTAGATCTCGTTCAAACCAATTTTCGGTGGAAGTTTGCATTGCTAATGTACATCATATATTTTTTAGTTTTATCATTCTCTTATTTTAGAAGTTACAGGGGAGGGGGGCACACATTTTACCACTTTGGAAGTGTCTCTCGCGCAAACTATTCAGTTTAGAAAAAAAAGGTCTTTGTAAACCTCAATATCATTTTTGAAGACCTATCCTTAGATACCCCACACGTATGGGTTTGATGAAGAAAAAAATTGTGTTTCAGTTCTAAGTATAACCCAAAATTCATTGTTTTTTTTTTCTATTTTTGTGTGAAAATCTTAATGCGGTTCACAGAATACATCTACTTACCAAGTTTCAACAGCATAGTTCTTATAGGCTGTGACATATGGCTACGGAACCCTAAACTAAAAATAGCTATAGTAATACAAACACAGGCCTTGATGAGTTCCTTACTCATTAAAATTGTATTACTTAATTGTTATAGATTAAGTATTTAAAATGTAAAAATATAATGTATAGAAAGGAAAATGGGGACTACGTTTGGATATAGCTTGGCCGTCCCCTTTCCTTTTAATAAGTATATTAATTATTTTTTGTAAAGGTACAATTGTTGGCTTTCAGGTGTGATCCTAACTGCACCATTTTGGGGCCGCGCAGCCGATAATTTCGGTCGCAAGCCTGTGCTGCTTGCTTCGTTAGCAGCCTCAGGCGCCATCGGCTTCGCAGCCGCCTTCATGCCAAACTTGGCTACATTTGCGCTCTGCAAGTTCGCTGCATCATTGTTGTAAGTTGTTATTCTTTTGGCTTAAAACATTTATTATTCTTCGATCAGCCGAAAGGCTTCTGGCTTCGGGTGCCATCGGCTTCACCGCCCCGATTATTCCGAACTTGGTAATGTTCGCGCTCTGCAAACTCGCTCCATAATTGTTGCAACTTGCAAGTTGTTATTCGTTTGCTCAAAAGCTTCAGTGGCGTGCATCAATCTTATTTCTTATTCGATCAGCCAAAAGGCTGCCAAACTTGGTGACTTTTGCGGTCTGCAATATTTACCTGCACACGTTTAGAAAGCGTGCATAAACTGTATGCACAGGAGCCCGATTTTTATTGGAGCGAAGTGGAAAATGTTAAGTTTAAGTTTTCGAATTAGAACGTGTAGCAGAGCCTTCAACGTGCAGTGCAAGGCACGTACCTGCTTATTAAAGTTATTAACGTGAACTTTCAAAGACAAATTTAAGTTTTCAAATTAGACCACAAGGAAGGTCTAAGTGTAAGGCCCGAGTGGCCGCTCGAGTTGGGCGTGCAGCGCGGCAGGCCGTGCGGCGTGCATGTTAAACAAATGCAAACGTATAGGAGCGACCTTAGTGCACGTTGCTCAAATCACTTGTGAGCCCGACGCCACGCTGCACGCCCCGCCGAACGATCCGCTTCGAGCGTCCACTCAGGCCTTGCAACTAAGGCCCTAAATTGGGAGCGGATATTTGAACAAGCTAAGTATTTAAAAAGGTTGATTAATAGAACAATCTTTTTGGCATTAAGCCCAACTTTTGAACGTTAATTTTGATGTAGGTACTTAATGTATAAATATTCGTTATTTTCAGTCTGGCCTGCCCCTCGTCTCTGGGCTGGGCGTACGCCAGTGAGCTCGTGCCTCGT
Organism: Cydia pomonella; assembly: GCF_033807575.1. Classification (NCBI taxonomy): domain Eukaryota; kingdom Metazoa; phylum Arthropoda; class Insecta; order Lepidoptera; family Tortricidae; genus Cydia; species Cydia pomonella. The sequence goes on along the minus strand of NC_084705.1, from coordinate 2,143,703 downwards.
CGGCGCAGAGATCTCGCCCTGCTTGTCATTAATGGCTTTCTCACCACGTCCTCGACTCTTAGTCCACGTGAGTTGATATTATTTTTAACCGACTTCAATATTTCAAAAGGAGGAGGTTCTCAATTCGGTTGTAAGTTTTTTTTTAAGTCAAATAAACTATGTATTTTTAAAATAAACTTGGCCAGTGTCATTTCATATTTCAGATTCTATACAAGTTCTATATGTACTGTTTATTTATTTTTTTGTAACACACTTTTATTGCTGACTGTACGTCTTCTCACATTTCTATAAAGTAGGTACTTCTTGAGACCTTCCTATTGAGCCTAAACTCGAAATATTTGGTGTTTTCCATCGAAGAGTGTCTATGGTTACCTTCCAACTGCTTCGTCAGATCAGCTCCATGCATACTATTGCATTGTCATAGGAATTACGGTAGTACTCTAAAGTTTAACTAAATTAGATACCGGGAAGTGGTTCAAGTTTTAGTTACGAGATTTGAAGCACCCAAATATAGTTGTATACGCGGTGAAGTTAAATAAAAGAGTGTAAAAATGATCGAAGAGTCACCATTATACATGTCGCGTTCAGTACATTTTTTATCGTGGCCCTTTTTTTTTTTAAGGGCTTTTCTAAGTTTGGAGATTCCTCCACTAACTATCGCTATAACGCCGGGGCGTCCCGAAGGGACGCCCCGGGGAATATCGTGGCCCGTGAGTCCCATGACAATATATAATTTCTCCGATACTATTAATTTTCGCTGAACATACACGGGAACATGGGGATCAAATCAAGAGCTTATCTTCTCTGTCTCTCTCGATCTTAAGATCCTCTATTACTTGCTTTCGTTTGATATATACAGAAAACAACACTATGTAATAGGCTCATTGACAAGTAGGTAAATATAAATAAAATAAATATCATAGGACATTATTACACAAATTGACTAAGTCCCACAGTAAGCTCAATAAGGCTTGTGTTGAGTGTACTTAGACAACGATATAATTATATTATATATAAATACTAATACTTAAATACATAGAAAACACCCATGACTCAGGAACAAATATCCGTGCTCATCATACGAATAAATGCGTTTACCAGGATTTGAACCCAGGACCATCGTCCTCATAGGCAGAGTCACTACCCATTAGGCTAAACCGGTCGTCAACCACACACATATATAACCAATCAGACTTTCCTATTATCAATGCCCAAAAACAACTTTTTATGATCGCACTGCTGTATTTACCAACTAATGCATTATTGTTTACCTAGAATATATAACACACACCAGTCTGGCACATAGCAACAAGTTGTAAACATATGTTATTCATTTACCTCAATTAACATTACGAGAAAGTATGTAAATATTATGTGTTATATCATGTTCCTCTGTTGTCGATTAACTAATAGGTACACAAAATCAATTATCTAAGATAAATATATCCCAGACCCCAGACATATTAGCAGACCTGCGTCCATACGATATTTTAGAGACACCACAAAAATCTATGACTATCTGCATTACTGTTGGCACTGTTGCAACATTGCTGCTCTGGCTTTCAATTTCCTTGATAAAATATCTTGATGAATCGGCATCAACGCCTCAGCAGTAATGTCGCAACAGTAATGAAGCTGCAGTTGCCATCCGAATGCCACCGAAAAAAGCGTATGGACGTAGATCTTCTAATGTGATGTGTCTGGGATATATTTATCTTGCTGACGATATTCATTAGTTCTTAGAAAATCTTCAAGGTTTTATCTAATTTTAATTTTATCTTTCAGTACTAGCTTGGGGCATCCTCCCCCTGAACTTGCCCGCCGCAATCAACATTCGACCCTGGCGTCTCCTCACAGCGGCCTACGCGTTCCCCCTACTCCTCGTGGCTTTATGGTTAACCTTGGCGAAGGAGAGCCCCAAGTTCCTGATGACCAAGGGTCGGCAGGAGCAGGCTTTGGCTGTCCTCAGCCACGTCTACTCAGTGAATACTGGGGCGCCACCTGATATGTATCCAGTAAGAATGCACTTTCCCCTCATTATTACATTTCCCTCTCATTGCCTTAATAATTTTGGGCTCCGCTTTTAGCAACCTAATCTAAAGAGCAAGCAGATTTTTATAAAAGCGACTTGGTAGTCAGATGACTCTTACCTTCAAACACAGAGGAGAAAGTTGTCCTAGTGATAGTCATGATATTTCATAAGTACTCACGCGACCACCACCAGCCTACGCATTCTTTTTACTTCGGCTCTGTGGCTCACCCAGGCACAGAAGAATCCCAAGTTGCTGATCTCTTCTAACCTAAGGGATAAACTACTAAAATTAGGCTTATCAGGACAATAGATAACAACAAAAGTTCTAGTGCTAAAATTTTCCACACATTATAGTGTTTGTAGTCTAGAAATCCTGAATCATAGAGTTAGACCAAGATAAGCCTGCGACTATTTTGATAGCACACGCAGTGCAAGTGTTATTTTAAACGTCAAACTTAAATGAAATTATGAAACCTTCTTTGCATGCTTTGTTGACCAGAATGTATTGGACATTTCTATATTCTAAGAACTTGTTTTATGTATTACTTTCCTGCAAATGGATAAATGATTTAATGATTTGCACTGCGTACGCTATCAAAATCGTTGCGAACTTTTCATGGTCTAACCCCAGCTGTGTTTGTCGTTATCAACCTAACGCATAACTTGCCTTTTCAGGTAACATCCATAAAAAAGTGCGGTCAGAGAAGAGATTCTTCATCAGAAGATGGCTCCAGTTGTGAGCTGGCACCGCAGCCGAGGAGTACAACCGTCTGGGCCTTGCTGCGGCCTCCTCATCTCAAGTGGCTGGCTCTGACTGGGTTCCTCATGTTCGGCCTCTTCTCATTGTAAGATTTGTACAGTAGATTGTTAGCCAAGGGATGAAAGGCACTTATTTCTGTCGAGGTAGTTTTCTCACTGTGTTCGAGCGCTAACAGTCCGAGACTGAAATAGTGCCTTTCACGAATTTGAATACGAGGAATTTAAAATATATGTGTATAAACTTCAGTATAGTATTTCTTGAACTTTCAATTAACAATTTAGGTAAAAATATAGTTTATGGAACGGGGAGTTAATTATCAGAATATAAATTATCCAGCAAATCCATTAATAATCAAAATTTTAATTGCTTAACGTAAAAAAAGAAAAAACGTAAGTACTTAGAATGTACAGTGCAGACACATATCATTTTCTGCACACTTTTTAGAACGTTGTTGTTTCTCCACCCATTTTCAGAGCATAAGAAATGAAAAAGTTTATTCCAGGTTAAACGGGCTGTTCCTGTTCGCGCCCGACACCATCAACAAAGTTATGCAAGGCGCTGCCGAAGAAGAAGGTACCCTGTGCCTTCTGATGAGCCAGTCTGACAATCAGGTGACTATAATTTTCTCAGTTATTTTATTAGTACCAATTTCAACTGGTACTAATAATGCGAAATGGCAATCCAAACCCAATGGAAAATTTTCATACCTTTCTTGGACATGCTCACTTGCTCAGAGAATATTATAAGCTAATCTTAAATACATCGTCTCCACTCCCAGAGTACGATAATACTGAGTTATAAGGTATTCGTATGCCTCACGCAATCGACACCTAGTTTATATACTCGTGTATAAACTAGGTGACGATACCTTTTATGTAAAAGATATTTACATGTAATAACTTACCGGTATTCGAACCCAGCTTTAAGTTATAACACTCAGAATTAAAATATTATAACAGTTTCTTCTACCTTCCAGACATCATCCTCAACCTGTGTGGACAGCATATCCCAGAACACCTTCATTATAATGGCTGTGACCACTGCTGTGTACGGGGTAGCCGTGATGGCGGTGAGCCTGCTGCCAATCTCAAAGAAAAATCTCTTGGTCGGCATGTTTTTGTGCGTGGGAGTTACGTGTCTGTTGGCTGGACTGTTGAGAAATAGGTACGTGTAGGTAGAAACAGAATTGACACTCGCAGAACACACACCTCCTTTAGTAAGAGAGTTTTCGCCTGCCTTCCTATCTCCAACTTGGACCTGGGTACGTCCTTAAACTACGTCCAAAAGAGAGGCATTGTGAATGTCATCTCGCTTTGTGTGGTAGGGCACAGCACAGCGGATGTCATTCCAGATCTAGAGCAGAGCCCAACTGGGGAAGTACCTCCACCTTACAGAAAACCGCAGCCAAATAACTAGACCCTGCTCATAGTGTTGTATTCCTGCCGGTGAGTTAGGTTGCCAGAGCTCAACGAGGGTGCGGAGTGTTAGGGTCGGCAACGCGCATGTAACTCCTCTGGAGTTGGAGGCTTGTTTACCACCGACGTAGTAAAAAAAAGAACCTCGTTGGCATTTTTCTATGCGTTGGAGTCACTTGTCTATTGGCGGGATAGTTGAGATTTTGGCTTTGGCATACATATGTGATATGACTTTCTACATATGCTGGCCTCCTTTAACGAGAGGTTTTGGGCTGTCTCCCGCTATAAGGAGCCAACTCCTATAAATGCTTACTCCTCAAACCATATTATCATATCATAACATTCATAACTTTCCTAGTATAGTGGAGTTCAAAAGAAATGGCAAATAATGTAAGCAAATATGACAGATTTTGTTAGCATTTGACGTGTAACCTAAAAGTTTTATAATGGTTGTTATCATTGAAACATTAATGATTAACATGTAGTTAACTAGTCATTGTCATAGAGATTTTTTTAAGCATATAAACTGTTGATAAAATCGTGGTTGTCCAAAAAAAGTGCGACATTACGAAAATTTGGTTTGTTTACATTATTTGCCAGTTCTATTGAACCACTTTATACATATATCTTAATTGTACACTCATAAAAACCCTGAGCCATTTGAGTGTGGTGTTACTTAAGACAAAATTGTCACTATTCCTGATCAAACCACCGACTTCAAAACATTCTTAGCATAATTTGTCGCTTTTAAACCAGTTTCCACCGGACGGCAGGCATGTTGACGTCGACCCTTCAGATCATTGCCCTTGGCATTGACTTTAAATTAAATATGACATCACATAATCTGCCCTTTCTAGTCACGCCATGCCTGCTTATATATCTCTCCTACTGTACTCCATTAACGCATGACGTTATGCAAGGTCATATTTCGTGTGGCTCAACAATCGTATATTGTATATACTAATGTGTATGAAAGGCGCGGTAAGAGCGTGCGACTTTCAATCTGGGGGTTGCGGGTTCAAACCCCGGCTCGTACCGATTAGTTTTTCGGAACTTATATACGATATATCATTTGCTATTTATCAGTCGATTATCGGTCAAGAAAAGTATTGTCAAGTAAGCATCGTTGCAAGATCAGTTGCAGTTGCTTTCCTAAATACAAAGCAGTATTTTTTTTTATTAAGTCCATAAATCTAAAATTGGAGATTGACGCCAATTTCTTTTCTGATGAAATTGTTCGATTTGATCATCCCGTCTGGACTGGGCTTAATGCCGCATATGTGGACACATAGTAAACCTAGGACCTCTTGCTATTCGTTTAGTCATTACCATTAGAGTAATACATTATGAGCCCATCGCATCCCACTGCTGGGCAAAGATCTCCCTCCCATTTTTCCATTTGTCACAAGATATCACAATTCCCAATTTTTCCAACAATTATTTTAATAAACCATTATTCCACAGGACGGTAGCAGGCGTGTTGATGTCAGCCCTTCAGATCACTGCCCTTGGCATCGGCCCTCTGACGGCATATGCAGTTCAACTCTTCCCCACCAGCTTGAGGTAAACTTGTTTTATAGACCAGTTTCTACAGGACGGTGGAAGGTTGATGTACTTATTATAAAACAGTTTCTACAGGACCCTGGTAGGTTGATGTGGACTTATATCATTATTTATAAACGCCTGCTAAGTATAACCAACCCATCTCTAGATTTAAAACATATTGACCGTTTTTAACTGGCTAAATGGACCTCTGGGAGTTCAGAGGTTAAAGGGTGTTTAGTACAAATGTCAATGTCAGGATCTTTTGCCGCCGTGGTGAAATAAAAAGAAAGGTGTATGTATTTATGTTGAAGCTCTGGATTATTAGCCTTGGCATTGGCCTGCTCAAGGCCTGTGCATTTCATTTATTTCCAACCAGTTTGAGGTGTACGGCCTTTTAGTTTTGTAAGGTTCAGGTAAAAGTAATACCGGATGGTTTTAAGTAGATTTGGCTCCAGAAATGACCCAATAGGCCGCGCTACGGCGTAAGCAACTCAACAGACATCTTTTGATCTCATTGTATTACTTATACCACAGTCTTTGTTGACAACTGTGGACGCCTGCATCTTGCACGGGTATTTTTAAACCCGTTCTGGAAAACATATGGGCAACACTGGGCAATATATTATTACTCAGTTAACTATTTTCTAGGTACGGTCACGTCTGAAAATATTGATACGGACGAACTGGCAAAAAATATGTATACGCTACCCTAATAAGTGGGTCATAAAGTCGTGTATACATATATTTGGCACTTCGATCGTGTCGATGTTTTCAGACGTGACTGTACATTCTAGTAAAGCTTTCATCATATGATTATTTTAAGGAATATAAGTTTTGAATATTCCAGTGAGAAAATTAAGCTTTGAGAGGGGGCGTAAAGCCAGAATGCTTAGAAGGGAACAAAACATATTGTGAGAAACTTGCAACGGGAGATATGACCATCTGAGGGATTGTTACCTTTAGTCTCAATTAAGTGCTCTGTAAAAAAAATATGCAAACTCATACATTTTATTTTAAAGAAACTTTTTAAATGTTCTGTAATGTTTTGACCACAGGGGCACAGCGGTAGGCGCAGTCATGATGTGCGGACGGCTCGGCTCGGTGATCGGAGCCAGCGCTGCCGGTGCGCTGCTCGCTGTCGCGTGCGCGGCCACCTTCAACGGCTTCACTGCCTTACTCTTCTGTAAGTTGTAATGTGTTGACTACAGCACAGCGGCAGAAGTCATGATGTGCGGACGGCTCGGTGATCGGAGCCAGCGCTGCCGGTGCGCTGCTCGCTGTCGCGTGCGCGGCCACCTTCCACGGCTTCACTGCCTTACTCTTCTGTAAGTTGTAATGTGTTGACTACAGCACAGCGGCAGAAGTCATGATGTGCGGACGGCTCGGTGATCGGAGCCAGCGCTGCCGGTGCGCTGCTCGTTGTTGCGTGCGCGGCCACCTTCAACGGCTTCACTGCCTTACTCTTCGGTAAGTTGTAATGTGTTGACTACAGCACAGCGGCAGCAGTCATGATTGGTGATCGGAGCCATCGCTGCTGGCGCACTGGTTGCGATCGCGTCCACGACCACCTTCCACGGCCTCACTGCCTTACTCTTCGGTAAGTTGTAATGTGTTAAATACGGCAGAACGACAGCAGTCATGATGTGCGGTCGGCTCGGTCATCGGAGCCAGCGCTGCTGGCGCACTGCTTGCGGCTGCATGCCCGGCCACCTTCCACGGCTACACTGCCTTACTATTCTATAAGTTGTAATGTGTTGACTACAGCACAGTGGAACAGGCACCAGTAATAGGATGGTATAGAAAAATCCTGTAAAACATGTATTTACCATCAGTTTTTAATCGCTGGCAACATTTTACCATAAATAAGAGCCAAAGAGCTGCTTAAGTTTTATTTTTCATTGATATTTGTTCGTTTGAAAACAAATGGCGCCATACATCCCATGACTCGAGGAAAAATTCACAGTTTTAATTGGTTAATAATATTGAAACCAATTGTAGTAGCTTTCATTAAATACATAGAAATCATAAACAGACAAAAATGTGGAAAATAAGACCTATACTTATTGACCTTTTTGTATTTCTCCACCGACACTAATAACTACGCTCGATTAAATAACCTATAATTTCTTCACTGCATGCTCTTCCATGTACCAGCAGTGTACACTGCCTATGCTGAAGTGGAACTTAATACTCAAACCTCTGGATAGACCTTACCGGGGTTTATTAAGCTAATGGACCATTAGTCCATTAGCTATTCGGTATGTTAGGTATGTAAGGTTGGCAATTAAAGCATGCTTACCTACCGAATATCTCTCTCGAAATGTACAATAACCAACCTGTTATATTTAGGTCATATATTAATCTCTACGCGTTGTTGTGATTTAAACACAAAATATAAACCAACCCCACCACGACGCCCACGTAAAGGACTTCCACGCCATAATGTGCAAAAAAAACATGTCCATAAGAAGAAGAAACCATCAGGGTAGTCCCCTCAGCATACTAAGTATGTTAGCGGATAGGCCAGACAGTCTTTAGCAAAGACATTGCATAATGTCCGCATTAATAAACAGCCATACTGGGGATGTTTTTAGGGTTCCGTAGCCAAATGGCGAAAACGGAACCCTTATAGATTCGTCATGTCCGTCTGTCTGTCCGATTATGTCACAGTCACTTTTCCGAAACTATAAGAGCTATACTGTTCAAACTTGGTAAGTAGATGTATTCTATGAGCTGCATTAAGATTTTTACACAAAAATAGAAAAAAAAAACAATAAATTTTGGGGGTTCTCCATATTTAGAACTGAAACTTAAAAAATATTTTTTCTTCAAACCCATACGTGTGGGGTATCTATAGATAGGTCTTCAAAAGTGATATTGAGGTTTCTAATATCATTTTTTTCTAAACTTCCACCGAGACACTTCAAAAGTGGTAAAATGTGTGTCCGCCCCCCCCCCCCCTGTAACTTCTAAAATAAGAGAATGAAAGACCTAAAAAAAATATATGATGTACATTACCATGCAAACTTCCAGCGAAAATTGGTTTGAACGAGATCTAGTAAGTAGTTTTTTTTAATACGTCATAAATGGTACGGAACCCTTCATGGGCGAGTCCGACTCGCACTTGGCCGCTTTTTTTATTTAAATTAGTAATTTTAGTAATAGTGTTTGTATAAGTAGAAATAACCTAGCTTATAAGATATCTATGTGACTAACAAATGTGGACCACTGAATTGTCTGAATAAACAAATTATTTATTTAAAATACACATAAACACACAACTACATTTGTCACGTTTCTGTTTCAGTGTGTGCAGCTCTAAGCCTCCTCCTACCAGGTGCGCAGAAATCTTCTCCCAGTGCCGCCCAATCTGAAGCCGAAAGTTGACCTTTCCGCCATCTAGCGTGGGTGTTAAGATAACTTTACAGGACTGCTCTTGAGCAGATACTTAATAGACAGAGGAACTTTTTTCTTAGCCGCTTTAACGAGTTGGCTGACAGTATGTCGACAGGCGGGGTACTTGTAGACTTATAACGGCTCTTATTGTAAGCGAACGCGTTGAATTAAAATAAAATATTAACAAATACTTAACACTTTGCACCTTTTGAGCAGGGTCTCTATTGTTTTCAATAAAGTTTTGAGTCATAATATAGTGTTTGTCCGCATTTTCGTTAGTCATAATTTGGTTTTTCTCAGAAACGCGTAACTTTTCAGGATTGCCATAAAAACAAACCTAACCTAACCTATCTATAGGATAACCTGAAGTAAATTCTGAGAAGTTAACAGTTTCAGAATTATGACTAATGATAATCTGACAATCATTACATTATGACTTTCAATAATTCTATCAAACTAAGGGGAAAGGGAAAAGCTTTAAGCAGGGATTTAAAAACTAGGTACTTTTTCGGGACCTCGATGCAAGATTTCAGAACAAACTTTGCGCTGTATCATATCATAAGTATACAGGGTGACCTTAGCCATTGGACAAACCCTGAAATCCCACGTAGGGTTACTTCTCAGGAATGCTCTGACGTTAATATTTTTTAAATTAGAACAAAAGATAAAAAAATATTTTTTTCGAACAAAAGTTATTTGCAATAATCGACAACAAAAAGAAACACACTGTGTTAGGATCTTTGGCAGTGTTTTTGACCATTTTTTCGAAATATTTGATAATGATGACATTTTTCAAAAGTCAGAAGCTTATTAGTGTCATAAATAAAAATAATAATCAAAAAGGTCGAAGAAGGTTCCATACTATTCTTTTAGGATATTATCTTAGGAGCTACTAACACATACAGGCCGCTCAAAAGTAAAAAATGGTAATTTGTTAATTCTTTCGAAACCGCTACACTGGTTGTTATGATACTTTGTACACTGGTTCTAAATACCCTAATGCATATGTACATTTCGGCTTTGTCCAATGGATAGGGACACACTGTATATTCAATGAATATATTATAATTTCAAATATAATTAGGTACTAAAACATACTAAAGTAAATAGTAATATAATGTTTTATATAATAATATAATATAATTATTATATTTCAGAAATCATTATTTTTTCTTTGTATGTAAATAAGTTAAAGTGTAATATTAAGTTAAAAGTGTATATAATATGCCAGGAACTCCATAATTTAGACAATTATACTGTAAATTAATAATTATGAAGGTAAATACAGTAAGTGTGCATATAGACGTAACCGAAGTGGAGTTAAGTTAACCCCACTAATTTAGGTAGGTACTGTATTAAAATTGAAATGGTTTAAAATCCGTCTATGCTGCCACTGCCCCAACTGGCCTTGACAAAGGGTGGCATTGCCACTATAATCTAAATTTTCCTTGGTTTTGACATTTTAAAAGGCATTCCACACTCTGCCGACTAGTCGGCGCAGAGGGCCTAGCCGAGATGCCAATCGTTTGCGTAGCGAACGAAACGCTAATGTCTCTCTCACTCTTCCATGTGCGACAGAGAGTCGAGTGTGTTTCGTTAGCTACGGCGCGAACGGTTGGCATCTTGCTATACCCCAGAGTTCAATGGACTTTACCCTTAGGAATGACGATGTAACGGTATGTAATTTTATATTATCAATAAATTATTATGACATTTTTCTGTATAAAAACAAAACTCTCGCTATCTATATGTGCTTACCATAAACACTAAGGATAAATAATCTTACTGCTCTCTAGAAACAAAACCATCAATATAGCTAAACAGTCTCACTTTATACCAAAACCAAAAATGAATAAAACTGTGACACAAATATTAATAAGATGGCTTCATTTGAAATCATTACTTTTCCGTCATAGTTTTTTTTTTAAATATAATTGGATTAGTTTTTCAAGTATAGAGTAGAATATTTTTTCTAAGAAGAAATATATGCAGTTCATCAAACGAATAGCATAAATATACTTATTTATTATTTATACGTTTTATAAAACTGGAAAGCAAGGGCTTAATACTATTTGACTCTACTAATAATCAAGTTGAAACCATACGCTAAAAAACGATTTAATACTTAGAATAAAATAAATTGATAAAACCTATGTTAATATCATATACAGTGGGACCTCAGTAGCACGAATCTCAAGGGGAACGTCAAAAAGTTGGTGTTAGTTAACGACTTTCCGTCTCATACTTAGAGAGGTTCTTATCAGTTTTTGTTCATCTTAGAGAGGTATCGAGTTAGAGGTTAAACAATTCATAAAAGGTAATTATACAAACGCGAAAGTACCTAATGTAAAGGTTGTGTTCTTTGAGTTACGGAGGTTAGCTACATAGTTAGTCAATACTTAACTTCGATATATAGAGGTGATAAAACAATACTACAATTTTTCAAGTAGGTCAAAATTAAATTTCGAGTCATAACTCCATAGAGACGAAAAAAATGATTGGACAATCACGAAGTACCACCCCTTACCGCATGTAATAAAAAATATTTGTTGAAATTGAACTTTAATAGTTGCCAATAGAGTTGAATATCATAATATATGGCTTTGTATGCAGTAAAGGGTTAAGAAGGCAGAATATTAAGACTTATGGAGGCTTTTAAAGGAAGGGAACAAACGACATGTTATTTTGCGTCAACGAGGATTTCGCCTTATCGAGGTTCGACTTATCGAGGTTTCACTGTGCTAGTAACGTAATACCTTCAGTAGGCCTAGTAGACCGCGAGCCAGAAACAGGTTTCCATAACCAATCGCCTCCCGGACGAAAACTTGTATGTATAGTGGTTAACGGCCATGTATGATGAACCCTCGTGGACGTCAGCTGCCACTCCGTCGGTGGGTTGAGGAAAGGTAGCCACCGAAACACGTAAAAAAAATGTTCATCGCCTCCCGTTTGATACTTTGTCAGATGACACTTCAGATGCTATTGTTAGTTTAAAAAATCGGCAGCCGGTTGTATCGCGGTGGTAAGAACGTCAGCTGGTCGCATGAATATAAAAAAAATAAGCGCTTTATCATTTTATGAAAGCAATAACAAATCATGAATGTTTGCATGTAGCATTTCATCAGGTGAAACGCCTGAAACGCCATAAACGGATTACGCAATTTACATTTTTGTTTATTTTTTATTTATTTCGGATATTTTTATTTAATTTAATTTTAATGTTTAAAAATTTTATTTAACGTACAGTGTATGATTAATACCAAATAAAATCTATCTCTCTACACATCACGCTTACTTTGCGGACATAAAGTTGTAAGGCGCGTATTTTTTACATCTGACGGTCTTTCCAACGGGAGACAACCGGCTGACGGTTTTTTTTATATTTAAAACAGATTATCAGCCGGGAGGCGATGACTGACGAAATATGCTCCTGGCTCGCGACTTCACACTTCGTAACGAAATGCGACGGCAGTGATAAGCGCCTATAGAGTGACTGTTTTCTAGATATTATAGAGAATGAGATCATCCGTTGTAATTAAGTGTTATCAGCGTTCTAGTCCTGTAAATTAGAATATGTAATAAATATAATTATGTGATAAGATTAAACATCTATTTTTGTGTTCCAAAACACCAATACGTTTAATCCGAGAAACTGTAATTCTGTCAGTTCTGATGTAATATCAATTTTTTTTTTTTTATCTAAATTCAAACGGTACATTATTCCGCTAAAACCTTATTTAAGTGTTTTTTTTTTTGTTTTAAATAAATAATCTGCATAATATGTGTATTTTCTTATTATGAGTAAAGAGATCCTAAAAATTGTTCCACTATTGACAAAAAATCCTGGGGACATTTCGTAACTCAGTGGAAAAGACAATTGTAATAATCGGACAAGTGCGAGTCGGACTCGCCCACCGAGGGTTCCATACTTTTTTAATTTGTTGTTATAGCGGCAACAGAAATACATCATCTGTGAAAATTTCAACTGTCTAGCTATCACGGTTCATGAGATACAGCCTGGTGACAGACGGACGGACGGACAGCGGAGTCTTAGTAATAGGGTCCCGTTTTACCCTTTGGGTGCGGAACCCTAAAACTACCTTCTACCCGTGACTTGGTCTGCGTCGAATGATGAAGATTGATTGAAACTATCCTATTTCCTTCCATGGGTCTGTACGACAGATCTACAATCTAAGCGTAAGTGGCGTAAGCGCTTTTTTTTGACCCACCCACAGCAAAAGCATACGGACAGACATGCATAATAATTATCAATCATCATCATCATCAGCCTTTTATCGCCCACTGCTGAGCATAGGCCTCTCTTCTAGTACGCCACTTATCCCGGTCCCGAGCCAATCTCATCCAGAAGTGACCCGCAGTCTTCCGAATGTCGTCCACCCAACGAGCCAACGGACGCCAGGCACTCCTTTCGTCTGTAAGCGGCCACCATTCCGTTAGCATTTTGGCCCACCTGCCATCACTTTGCCTGGCAACATGTCCCGCCCAGCTCCATTTTAATTTGGTAATGACGTGTCCGACGTCTTGCACCTTGGTGCGACGTCGGATCTCGACATTCCTCACTCGGTCTTGAAGTTTGATGCCGAGCATGGCAATAATTATATGACATTACAAACCTCAGCCATATAACACTAGACCCTACTCATAGTGTTGTGTTCCTGCCGGTGAGTAAGGTTGCCAGAGCTCAACGAGGGTGGGAGGGGGTTAGGGTCGGCAACGCGCATGTAACTCCTCTGGAGTTGCAAGCGTACATAGGCTACGGATACTGCTTACCATCAGGCAGGCCGTATGCTTGTTTGCCTCCGACGTAGTATAAAAAAAAAACCTAACCTAACACGATTTTTGTTTTCAAACTTAGTTTAGATTTGTTACCACAGCGGTTGCTTTTTAAATGAATACTTAAATTTATTCACATCTTGAATTATTAAGCCATCAAATTCCGAATCCAACATATTTTATCCGCAAGATAGGCATCACTAGCGAAAGTAAATATCATAAAACCTTTCATCAGATTCACGTCATCTTTATATTAGTTATCTATATAAAACAACGTTAAGTCTACCATACAAACAAGCCTAGCCGGTTGATCGCACTGAATCTTTTTTACACACGTTCTATATCGCGTTATCTCGGTGTAAGAATTTGTGACCTTTCAGCCACCAGTCGGCTATAACTGCTGCGTTCAACGAGACGACATCAGTCCATCGGGAGCGTTCGAAAGTGCCGCGCCAAAACGCGGGAAAACAATACAGTTTTTTTTAAAGGTTTGAACTGTTTTTAATTTCAAAGTCCGCGTAACGCATTTTTGGATAAAAGTTTGTGTTGTCTGTGCCTGTTTTTGTTTTAAGTGCTTTAAGATCGTTGGAAGTCTCCTTATTCCGTGATCCATTTTGAAACGTGGTTCAAAATTATTATGATTTTTAATTAGTCCCCTGGCCAGTGTCTTTGTTGTTTTAAAAGTATTAATAAATATTAAACTGGAGGAAGATATATAATCATTCATAATTAGAACAGGTAGGTAAATCCATTTACTACCAACCAAATTTTATTCCTAAATAACTTGTTATAAATGTGTGGATGTTGTTCGTAAACAGTGTACAAATAAAAAGAGTTGGTGATTGCATTGTATTGAAACAAGTTACACATTTACCTATTCATATTAAATTAAAATTTGCAATGGAAATGCAGTGGGTAAGAAACATGCAACACAATAAAAAATAGAATTATTTCAGGATTGATTATTATTTATTAGAGTCTGTGCGGAAAGAGAAAAGTCGTAGAATGTAAGGGAACCCATAAAACCCACGACTCTTCTCTTTTCGCACGGATTTTACCGCATTTACCACGATTTAGGGGCTTTATGAGTTTATTCTATAACATAGGTAAGTAAATTATTGCTTGGTAAAGGCACATATACTTAATATACTTATGTATAGTTGACTCGTGTACTTGGAAACATATTGAACAAAAGTTCGTAATATTAAATGTATATAATTACAAATTATAGGCTATACAGTGAATATTAATGAATTAGACAGGTTAAGCAGTTGAAAATAGAATAAAATCGATTATCTTGAGAGTATCTAATATTCATAAAGCCCTATTGGCATGAACTTGAACTCTTCGTTGTCTAGTTTTTAATATTGGTTTTTTAACCGAGCGTTAGCAAAGGTCTCCGCTTGAGCTTGGGCAAAAATGCTCAGTGATTTTCTCCTCTACAGGTCGCAATCCTCAATCGATTCTCGTAAAATGTTGTGAGCAGGTTTGATGTTTAAATAGTCTTTATTGTCGATTCGGTTTTAGGATTTTTTCAAAAGGCGGAATGGATTTTTCAGTTCTAATCTAGGGGCGAGGGCAATAGCTCACACTAGTGTTAATTTTGCTCACTGTTTGATAAAATTATTCAATTGATAGGTGATTAAATTAATAAAATAATTTTTCACAAAAAAAATGGGGTCTAATTGGTTCGACGCTCGACATACAAATTTTCAAATTGCCAACAATCATGAAATACAACTCATACAAATGACAAGAGTACTTACTTAGAAAGATATATTTTCATAAATTCTATGCATCTTTTTGTTACCTATGTGATCTCTAAGTGGCATTTTCTAAGAACTTTCAATGGATATGTGTGACATGAACCATACATAAATCAAACAGTAAGGAAAGCGAGGTAAAAAGTAAATTGATTAGAGTACAAAGGTGCTAATAATTGGTTTAGAATTCATGTACTTATTCCACTGAGTAACTATAGTTGAAGGGGATAACATTTTCGGTGCTGATCGCCCCATTTTCAATTCAAAATGAACAAACCTAGCGTATTCTTGGCAGTGAACCAAGTGAGTTAGCGTACTCCCATCTCAAAGGCCGGCAACGCACTTACAACCCCTCTGGTGTTGCAGGTGTCCATGGGCGGCGGTAATCGCTTACCATCAGGTGATCCGTCTGCTCGTTTGCCTCCTCTACCATAAAAAAAAAAAAAAAATAAATTAAAAAAAAAAAAAAAAAAAAAAACTGTTCAAAATAAGTAGAAAAAATGAAATATGTTGAAAAAATATATGTCATTTAAGTAATCAGGTCACGCACTCAACACTTTGGTCACTCACCACAGTCACCACCATTTTCGGAACCAAAGCAAGAATTATAAAGTACCTACGTGGAGTACCCAGTAGATCATGCGACTATATTACTCATAGCATTTTTGCAAACGTACAAACAACATTAAAGCTTGACTAAATACAGACATATACAACCTTGAAGTTTAATCTAAAATCTAAATATTAACAAAATTTTCAATTGACATAGAAATAAGCAACTCTTATCAATTATATGATAAAAAAACAATGTTTCCCGCGTATGCACACGCTTAATATAGCAGCTGTAATAATTTTCGAGATAATTTTGCAATGGTTTTAGGTTTTCATAGTCAAACTAGGAACCCTTATAGTTTCTTCATGTCCGCCTGTCTATCTGTCTGTCTCCGTCTGTCCGACGCTTTGCTCCGTGACTGTTAGTGCTAGAAAGCGGAAATTTGGCATGAATATATAAATCAATAAATACGAATGAATATATAAATCATAAAATAAAATATATTTTTAGAGTACCCTACACGTAAATTAGGGGTGTAATTTAAGTTGGATAGGTCTTTCAAAACTAATAGGTCTTCAACAAACATTTTTTCTTCAATTCAATTATAATTCCTACACTATTTGATCACTATTGATCCAAGATGGTCGAAATAAATGATAATTTAATTTAATTTTAATTTAATTTAATTTAACTATTTGGTTTTAAATTCAGCTAAATAACAGTAAATATAGAAATGTCTATGATCCATTGTTCCGCCTACAGATGTACAAGTTGCAAAATGCTTCCGAAATGTTGGAAAAGTCCTCGGAGATTTCGGGAAAATTTTACAGAAAACAAAGGAAACTTTCATTTTAGAAATGGAAAATGTCGATTCCCATATAAAAATATTAGAGTTCCCATTTTTTTTCATGAGGAAATTTCGCAATTTCGGGAACTCTCCGACGGCAGATCAGTTCCGTCTCAGAATACAATGGTTATTACTTATAAACATGACGCAATAATTGTCGATTATTTAGTATACGAGTAGAGCCGCGGCTGATTTGATACAATTGCAGCTAATGGATTGGTAACAATTGCTTCAATTAAGCTACAATGTTAGCAATGTCAACGTTGACACATCTTAAGGGCATGACTGCTATGAGTTTTCATTATGCGGTAGATTGGTGAGGAATAAAATCGCCCCGCTTCCTATTTACCACGCCGGTTGAAACAAAATGCGCTGGTGGCCTAGCGGTAAGAGCGTGCGACTTGCAATCCAGAGGTCACGGGTTCAAACCCCGTACCAATGAGTTTTTTTAAATTTATGTACGAAATACCAGTCGCTTTTCGGTGAAGGAAAACATCGTGAGGAAACCGGACTAATCCCAATAAGGCCTCTTACCTTCTGGGTTGGAAGGTCAGATGGGAGTCGCTTTCGTAAAAACTGTGATTACGCCAATTCTTGGGATTAGTTGCCAAGCGAACCCCAGGCTCCCATGAGCCGTGGCAAAATGCCGGGACTACGTGAAGAACAGTTGAAATCGGTTGAAAATTATGACTTGCAGAGAACATCCGGACATACGAAAGCATTTTTGCTCAAGCTGAAACGGAGACCCTCGCTCACGCTCGGTCAATTAGTTTCCCGGATAGTGACAAAGATACTTGTATTATAAATAACAACGTAGGTATAATGCCTTATTATTATTATATATAAGGATTATGTTTTAAGTAGCAACCGATATCTTCGAGTTGAATGTCCGTATCATTTTTATTGAACAGTCGCCATCAGATATATCGAAGCGGACGAGGTGCTCAAAAATATCTGAACACGCACTCTACCGCCTTGGCAATAGAGGCGTGTTCAGATATTTGTGAGCACCTTTGCCGCTCCGATATTTCTGATGGCGACTGTAGATATAAAACTATTTCATTAATAAATTGTTATCTTCCTTTGGCACACAGTCATTTTAAGCCTTAGTGACAAAACAAATTATCGCGAATGATTGTTTTCGCGCAATCTCATGTCTACTTATCTAGATATTTTACATTATGACTTACGAAAAACAACAAGGAGGGCTTGAATAACACTAATTTGCCACACACATGATTTTTTTGGTATAAATATGAGTGAGTGTATAATCAAATATATATCTTATACACATACTCTTACTTTAAAATAGAGAAATAGACAATAAAACCCATAAAATAATGTAGAAACTAGACATATTTTATACAAATAAACCGCTAGCTCCAAGCCGTTCCCGGTACAAAGGTTCCCATGATGCTTGTGCCATTTCCACGCTCGACTACTATGAACAACTTTACACATATTTCATTGAATAAAATGGTGTATCACCTTTTCAGATAGTTCACAAAAATGGTGGCAAACGGGAGAATGGAGAAAAAACCGTCAACGGAGAAGATACCCACGACCGCCACGCTGGATGAGGCCATGCTGGAAGCTGGTAAGTCATCATCAGTATTTACCTCACTTTTGAAGTCGGTTAAAAAGCGTGGCCATTTTAGTGCATCTTATTACTTGCACTGTGGCAACGTGTAAAAAGTGACGTTTTTTTTATCATGTGAATAATCCCACCCGACATAACTTCAGGTTTTTTTTTTTTTTTAAAAGATATTCGAATGCGAACTGCTCCACAACCACATATCAATGAGGTTATTCACTGTAGTTATACCCAGTGCCGCCGGATATCGCTATCAATGCAATCCTTCCATTTTTATAACATTGCATTTGCCGTTGGACATTGCCCTTTGGCCGTAGGCAATATACAAATGAGTTTTACTTGTTTTACATTGTGCTATGGTCAGATGATATGCCCCCCGAGGGTTGCCCACCTTGTCGTGGTGGAGGGGCTTAGTAGCCGTGGCTTGGTCTCCCACGGTGAAGCGAAGAGGCAACCAGGGCCGGCCTGTTTGAGGTGCTGGCTGGCCCGAGGAGGACGCTCCAAGTGGGCTTGATAAGCCCGCTTGTGACGCGTTGGAGGTGGACCGTCGAGGAAGAGGAGTGTCGGTATTGCGGTTAGCCGTTCTCCCTATCCTCGACGGCCGAGGTGGGATCGCAGGGGAAGAGGCGTGATGGTATCACGATGCGCCACTCTCCCTATCCCCTGCGACCTTGGCGGGGCCGTTCCGCTGTAGCGGCGTTGGTGGGGCTGCAGAGGAAGAGGAGTGTCGGTGTTACGGTGTGCCGTTCTCCCTGTCCTCTGCAGCCGAGTTGTGGTTTGCGGCAGAACCATGGACCTCATCTGCCGCCGGGCGCTGGGGAGTTTTCTGGCGCCCGTGGCCTCCTTGTGGCGGGCTCGGGGGGGTCCGCTACACTGCAGGACGGAGGCCGAGGAGGAAGGCGCGTCGAACCATCTGGCGCGCCTCGCGTGAAGGGCCTTCGGGCATCCTCGAAGGAGCCGCTCGCGGGCGGCTGCCGCCGGTGGGGTCGCGGATGAGTACGCAAGTGTTCCCGTAACCCCACCAATAAGGCGGCGAGGTGGCATATGGGGGGTTTTTAGTGGGTATACCGTGGGCCTCATTAGCCTAGACGGGAGTCCCACATAACCACTCGGGTCACCCCCCGCACCCGGGTGGTATGCGGAATGCATTTTCCCCCCTAGAAAAAAAAAAAAAAAAAAAAAAAATGGTCAGATGATATGCAGGATCGTCTTTTAAGGCGTCCACTGCTGGGCAAAAGCTGACAATCGCGAATAACTGACAGGCCGATATTGTCCGGTGAACTGGTAAACCGACGTACTATACGCGTCGTGTCCAAGATCACCGCCTTCTGCATCTGACCCTTGATCCAACCACCTAGCGAGAGTCTCTCAAGGTGTTGGTCGAGAGTCTTCGCTATGAGACCGTTCGCTGAAACGACTATCGGGACAATGATCGTCGAATCAACATCCACATCCCACATGGCGGTGATCTCGTGAGCCAAGTCTAAGTACTTATTGGACTTGTACTTCTCGGCTTTCACGAGATTATTATTATTATTACTGTATCATGTGTTTGGGAGCATATTATTATCTTCTCTCAGGGGTGTTATGCCAACATATTTTTCTCGTTTTTAAAACACTTCAAAAACAAAAAACGTCACCTCAAGATTGCACAATATTGTTAAACATCGGCCAGCATTAATGACTTATAATTTTGCACCTTATACGATTGCAATAAGACGTATACATATCTGTGACGTCGACTTCACAAGTGAAGCCGTCACAATTGAGATAAGAAGGTGGACCCCACGGAGGGCGATAACACTTTTCATTACTTGTCTGTCTTTTATGTCATTAAAGTTATTATCGAAAGTTGTTAACTGCACCTTGTTATGAATATCAACAGACGATATAATGTAGTACATATCGGCGGCAGATGTAAGATCAGGCAGATCGCAATGTTCCTGTGTAATGTTTTGACGGTAGTCATATTAAACCAATAGATAGGTAGGATAGGTTCGTTAGGTTGCTTCAGATGCCCGAAGGGCAAACTGTCCAAAAATATGAGCCCCGCCTAGCGGGATTCAGGGTACGAAACAAAGATTTGCACGTTTTCCGATATACTTAGGAGTATTACGATCTGCCTGATCATACGTACGAGCGCCGACATACATAAAATTCAGTAAATATTTCATAACTTTCGGCTTACCGATAAAGCTCTCATAAAAACATTTGTTGTTACCATAGTCACCAGTCACTTTTAAACAGGAAAAAATAGTACCTCTGTTGCTCGCTATAAACAAATCCAGGGTGCGTAGACAAGAGGACAATCGTTCACGCTCCGTAGCGTAGCGTAGTTATCTCTCTCTATCACTCTTCCATATTAGTGCGAAAGAGACAGTTGCGATTCGTTCGCTACGGAGCGTTGACGATTGGCATCTTGTCTACGCACGCAGATAATTAAAATCAAAATAAGCCTCCTGGGTGTCGTAGCATTTTACAAGTAAAATTGCGCCTATTTATACAGGCCGTAGAGCTGACAATCGATTATCGACAAAGACAATCAAAAATCATAAAATAAAAATAGTTTGAGTCGGACCAAGTTAAGTTTTTATGCCAAGTGATCAAGTAAGGAGCTAATAGGGATTAGTGCATAGTTAGCGTGGTCAGAGTACCTATATCGGGATAACAAACTCACTAAACTCGTTTTAATTGGCCTTTTCTAGAAACGATTGTCATTTGGCTATTGGGACTCTTCGTAAACGCAACGAAGGCTTTATAGTCCGTGCGCGGGGTTTTCCCAAGCAAACACGGGAAAATTAAAACTAAGACCAGATAAATCTTAGAACAAATATTTGAAGACACGATATAGTGTATGGAAAACATTACCCGTATAAATACAGTAGAAGCCGATGTAATAATATTTATTTGTTTTACAAGGGGGCAAAGTTGTTGTTTAACCGCTCGTGCTAATATTGATGCCTGAGCAACCATAGGATTCCAAAATTAAACCAGGAGCGTAGCGAGTGGTTCGAGAAGTGGAATCTTGTGCGTTACGAGGGTTTCAAGGCACTAGGGTTAAACAAACTGTGCCTCCGAGTGAAACACAAAAAATTATCACCACACAAACGCGAGGAAAATACTATTAAAAGTATGAAATACCAAAAAAATCAAACCAAATCAAATCTAAATGAACTTAGTAAAAAAATATCATTCAAAATCATCATTTAAAACAATTCTACCAGCTAACATAAGGAATCAACTTAAAATTTGCATGTGATTACTTTGCCCCACATGTGGATAAAATGCAACTTTCTCATTAGTTTTTGAACAATCAAAAAGGCCTTTACCAGTTGGTGTGGTGAAAAAGTAATTAGAATTATAACTTCGAAATCTTCTTAACCCTTAATGAGGCAGGTGGATGGCAGAAATTACGCAAATTAAACTCCATCATATGTATGTAAAGTCTGAATCATGATCGTAAATATAATGACCTTATTGAGGGTTAATAAGACGGAACGTCCGTCATCCGAACACTTCACCGCTACATACATAGTAAATATTAACACATTCACTGCCGGGAACCCACCTGGTGGGCGCTCGTGAACTTTGTTCAGATGCCGGACAACCCGCTGGGCGGGTTGTTTTGTACCTATAGACCACCGGTTTCTGGGGTAGTGCGCCGTTTTTTGTCTGGCAGTGAATGTGTTAAATTTAAAAAAAATCCCTTCGCTTTATGCCAAAAAAAAACAATGTTATGCCAAACACAAACTTTACATCATTTTGGAAAACAGCTGTTACTCTTCAAACTGCTGGATCGATTTTTATCAAACATAACTAAGAACTAGTGCAAGGAAACTCATTTTCACGTGAAGAAACCGCATTGGTATATTCGTTTGAGAGCTATGAGGCCACGGATAGACAGACAGACTTTTTGCGCCGAGGGTAAAAAAACCTACTTTTTTTAGCTAATTGTAAGATTTTACCTACATATACGATAGGTATAAAAAGAACAGTAATGCCACTATCATATACGAAGTCAAAATTCAAAATTCAATTTTTTTTTCTGCAAGTAGGCCTCAAGGGCTCTTTTACAAGTCAATACAACATTTATAGTAACATCATATAGTGACGTGAAAATACATAACAACATTTATAAATACTCTCCAAGTGTCAAAATAAAATTTATACTAAATAAATAAACTGCGTCTGGACTGTTAAACTAGCAGTCGATGAGGTCGAGAGGAGGCTATAAATGCTGGGCAAGTTTATAGTTTCAGGCGTCGTCCTAAATGTCCTAATACAACGCGACTACGCGAATATCGCAAGTTCGCGCGAATTTTACTCGCGCGAACGCGCGATCAAACATATTGAACTCTGGAAGGGTGTCCTAATTGGTCGCGCGACTCGCGCGATTGTCAATTAGGACACCTATACCCAGGCGATACCGTGCTTATGTGGAGAGGTCACTCTGTCTGAGCAAAAGGTGCAGAAAACAACACGGGAACTCACAGTTTACCAGTTATAAGTCTCTCGATGTAGGCTGTCGTCTACTTCCTCGAAATACCTCCATATTCGCTGCTATCATCTGCAAAGATGCTGTGACCAATGATGATGATGATGATACGAAGTAGGGTTGCCACCAATGTTGCGAACTGCCAAGGAGTGGAATGCCCTGCCCGAGTCTGTGTTTCCGTATGAGTACAATCTGAATCTCTTCAAGGCATAGAGGCATCTCATAGGTAAGCGTGCTCCACCGTAGACCGCATCATCACTTACCATCAGGTGAGATCGTGGTCAAACGCCTGCCTATCCTCCATAAAAAAAATAAAAAAAAATATAGCAGCACCAAGTGCGTCACTTTTTAAATCGAAACTTAAAAAAATGGCTTCTCGAGCAGACGTTCTACGACCACAATGAGCTATATAAAATGTAATTAATTAAGTTCAAGTTAAACCTATAGTTTAACATTTTATAATATTGTAGTTACCAGTGATCGGTTATTTGGATTCTCCCTCGCGGGATATCAAGTAGAAAAGTTAATATAGATACGACAGTTTCCCGCGATACCGAACAAACCGTACAAAAATAAAACAATTTAAATTATCTCTAAGGATTTTTTTACTCTTACATGGCAACCAGTTGAGGCAAAAACTTCTATTCTTTTCCTAATCTCAACATTTTATTTAAAGGAAAATATATTAAAACCTCCACAAAGTATTAGCTTATATATCTGCCATGGTGGAAAAAATACTTCAAAATCTTGACATTGATATTTTATTATTTTCTCTGGATTTCAGTTCTAATTATTATTGGTGAGCAATAAAACCATTTGACATTGTGGACATTGTTTTTCTAAAACTACCTCTCAGTTGAAAGAAGTGTAATTCACTTTTTGATAACGAATTCATTTATTCAAACAATTAACCCGTACTAACCAAACGGTACAAAATGTACCGCTTTGGAGGCAGCAAATGAGCTGTCAGTGTAAACACTTGTGCTCATTTGTTCGATTTAGACAAAAGAACGGTGAATAAGTACTTGTCTATCAGCTACTTAGATGTTTTAAAGTGTAATAAAATAAGCACATTGTATTTTTTTGCCTTTTCTAACAACATAAAGCCCGGATTCCCGAGGCATATCCATACTAACATAATGATTGAGGTCGTTCACCCCATGTCGAATCCAAAAAACCGATCACTGGTAGTTACATACTGTAACCCTGACATGTAATTTTATATTATCAATAAATTATTATGATTATGTACTATATTTTAGTCAATTGTACTATATATTATTTAAAAACTATATAGTACGAAAAATACTAAAGCCGCCTGTTGTTTACATCTATCTTCATGAAAAAAAATGTACATGGAAACACATATAATACTGTGTTTCCATGTAAATTTTTTCAGAGGTTATGCAATAAAGAGGATTTTCATCGCCAAAGATCGTATGCGACTTGGATTTTTAAACGCCGCAATTCGCCTCAAATCGGTGTCCTATTTTTATCAATTTTCCCAGTAAATACTATATTTATTTTATATTTAGACAAAAATACTATTTTTCTGTTGAAAAAAGATGGCAACCCTAATACGAAGTATAATAACAACACGTTAGCAACAAGATTTACGCAATAACAGCAACTTTATTTATTACATTATCTAATACAATTGATAAAGCCGTAATCTTTTTCTAATATACATAGTTACCGCAATGCTTAAAAATAGCTTTATTATCAGCCACTGGAAAATAGATCTTAATGGATTAATTTAAAGTCTTTGTTTGGTTATTTTCTTATGTCAGATTTATCTTCATGAGTGACACAACTTTAATACCTTTTTATTGTTTTATTTTACACTAGGATTAACGTTTTATGACAAGATAACATGTGCGAAATTTTTGAAAGAGATATATAGGAGGAAAATTTTAAGGTTCATATATGTGTACATTGATTAACATTAGAGTAATAGGTAGTAATAACCGACAGTTTTATCAGTGGAAAATCATATTTTAATAATCAAATGGTTATTGTGGTGAAGACCGTCTATAAGGCAAGACCGTCTACAAGCTCTTTCATCACTTTTAAGTTTTGCGATTGTACACATAATCCACTTAAGGAGGCCACTCATGATATTGGCTTGTCAGTTATTCGCAATTGTTAGCTTTTGCGAATAACTGGCAGACTGGTAATCAGTGGTTCCCTTCACAGAAAGTCGATAGATAGAGTAATAGGTAGTGAAGCTCTTCCTTTCTGTGTCTGAAAGACGACTCTATACAAACGCTATAGTTCTTGCCATATTTATGACCTCTTCATGAAATTGTATATGCCAGTTCCCAACATTGACTTTAGATACTTATGAATCATGTCTTTGATGAAGGCAGGTACATACAGTGCAGCATCCTAAATAGTCTAAATTCAAACGGGAAATAATAATATTAATAGAAATTCAGACAATCAGTTCATAATAAGTAACTTACATTTTCAGGTCTATTCAGGTAAATCCGAATACTTCAGAATAACGGGTAATTCCAATATAGACTCTAATATGATAGCATTCTGATTTTCGGAATAATATATATTATTAATTAGGTATTACGTACCTATGTGTAATTTTGTATAGCTATACTTTAGTTTTCTGAAAGGTTAGGTGGGGTAAGGAAAACTAAGGGATAACATAAATAATTACAAGGAAAATAAACATTTAGAGATACTTCAAGATATTAAAAACTAGATTAAATGATAATACTAAAAATAAAACTAATGCATGAATAATATTAACTTAAAATACTTACGTAATAGGGGACTTCCCTCATGCAGTTCCTCTTGCCCCGAGCAAAATAAACTATGTTTCCCTTACCCACCTGACCTTAACGTAATCGCAATAAAACAAGCTTATCTCCTCATAATTAAAATAAAATATATCTACTCGTGCTTATAGCGTTAACATCACGTGATGTACATTGACCTATCTCAATAACTTTAATAGAAATTACTATTTACATTAGAGCAAAGGTAGAATAAGTAGGGTAAGGGATAAGTAGCCTTACCAGGGCCGGTTGTACCAAACCGTCTGTCAAAAAAATGTTATGTACAAAGGCGAGCTTATCCCTAAAAGGACTTATCCATAGTTCACTTGAAATTGATACAAAATCATGCTCTTTGCGAATTTCTCTGCGTGTCTCTCGTAAACTACACGGAATAGGGACCCCAGCAAAATGACAATTGCTGATAGAAAACGCAGAATCTCTCAGCTCAATACATTATTTCTTTCCATTCCTGGCTAGGCCATGACAGACATGGCGGTGCAAGCGATCAACAACCATCGACCTTTTCAAAGTTCACGATCGACACGCATTTATCTGCTATTTACGCGTGCATTCTGTTTATATTCTATCAACACATGGGAGACATGGGTTCACGTCAGCGATAACAGCAAATGCAACTAGACGGTGAAGTTACAGAGAACACTCAACAATAATAGTACTAAGTAAGATCACTGTCTAACAAAACCTATTTGATAACGATAGGTCACGAATCACGTCCCTCACTGGCGCATAGTGTCAATGATGCGTTCTCTTTCTCGATCACTAGATTGTATAGGTACCTAAATTACTGCTTGGAGCAGTCATGAGCCAATCACTCCCGAATAATTAGTTTTTACCACCCGGCTTTTACCATCTGTTGGGGTTGGTGTAGGGTTCGAGTCATATTCTTCCACTGACTCCGGTCCCGGTCAGTTTACGTAACCTCCTCCCACCCCATCCCCAATTAACCCAACTCTTGCTCCACGGAACGACACCAAGTAAATTTAGGCAGACTATTTTTTTGCGCGCCATCTTTCAGGTCAGAGCGACTTTGGACAGTTGATTGTCAGGTTTCCTGGAGATATGCCCAAACCAATGCCATTTCTGCGTCTGGATCATCTTATGGATGGGCGCTGGTCCGGTTATTTTCAATAAGAAGAGCTATATAATGCGATGGAATGGACCAAAAACTGTTCAACACCTGGTTAGTTGATTAAAAACCATGATACATTGCAGTGTAGCCCTTAATGTTGAGCCGGTCATAAGTAGCCCTCAAATGTGTGTGTATGTGACTTCCATCCAACTGTAGGAGATAAAACAAATCAATTCCAGATTGTCGAAATATCGTCCCTGTAGATCCCTTATTTGACCGAACGTTAGCGAAGGTCTCCCTTTCAGCTTGTGCAAAAATGCTTTCGTATGTGCGGATGTTCTTCTCTACAGGCAGCAATTCTTAAACGATTCTCGTGATGTGAACAGATTTGATGATTACGTACATAGTTTTTTTTGTCGATTTAGTTTTTGGAAATCTTTCAAAATGGCGTAGCCATACATTTATCTTGTTTTATTTTAAGTTATGCTCACGAGCTCCACAGCTCACAGAGCCACTAGTAAAACTAGTAATTACACTTAATAAAGATCAGGATGATCACAGCCTACAAGCCGGTATATTGAATTCCAATTTAAAGACCATAAGTTATTAAAGAATGATGCAATACATATAATTAGTTTCTGCCTTCCTGTCATAATAGCGTTGTCGAGTATTATGTAGCTCGATTGTTTATGCGTACGACAGTTGGTAACGACGCAATAGATATGGTTAATATCTCATTAATCTCGTTATCATAATGTCCCTGCCTTCAAAGCCTAGTTTCATACTAGGCCAGTAGTAGATATTAAGAGAATATTTAGCACAGATAAATAATATCATGTCAAGTCATGCGCAATCAGCGCCGCCCGACTCTATGCGTCAGTGCGGAAAGGGAAGACTCATATAATGTATTGGTTCCCTTATATTCCACTACTCTATTCACACAGACTGATCGATCGCTGGTGGCCTAGCGGTAAGAGCGTGCGACTTGCAATCCGGAGGTCGCGGGTTCAAACCCCGGCTCGTACCAATGAGTTTTTCGGAACTTATGTACGAAATATCATTTGATATTTACCAGTCGCTTTTCGGTGAAGGAAAACATCGTGAGGAAACCGGACTAATCCCAACAAGGCCTAGTTTACCCTCTGGGTTGGAAGGTCAGATGGCAGTCGCTTTCGTAAAAACTAGTGCCTACGCCAAATCTTGGGATTAGTTGTCAAGTGGACCCCAGGCTCCCATGGGCCGTGACAAAAATGCCGGGACAACGCGAGGAAGAAGACTCTTTTCACACAGACTCTAAATACTACTGTTTACAAAGATATACCACCGAAAAAGGGCGATAGGGGGATAAAAGCGAAAATTCCCCCTCACAGCAAAGAAACGCAAGAAGCTGCTCTATCACATTTTTTTTTGTTGCTTTAATAAGTAAGTAATGGAAATACTTCCGTGAGACACAGACATATTAAATATTATGCAACGGGTCACTCACGTATTTTAAGTAAAAAACGCTCGACATGTTTCACTCCGTTCCGTTGTCGTCAGGAGCTTGCGTTGACGGACCGGCGCAGTTGACGGCGGCGGTTGAGCGTTTTCGACTTAAAATAAGTGAGTGACCCGTTGAAATATATTTAATAGTAAGTAATGGCTTTATTTATAAATGCCCTACAAGTCTCAATTTGCTATCAATCGTTTTATATTAACTTACGGATTTTCAAGAAAAAGATAAAGCGTAAACTAATTGATGTTTGTAAAGTTTTGTGAATAAAAGGGTAAATAAATAGCTGAAAGAAGGGGCCTATTATTCTTGATAATATATCTATTTAATTATTCGCTCCATTTATGTCTGTGGCG
Organism: Cydia pomonella; assembly: GCF_033807575.1. Lineage (NCBI taxonomy): Eukaryota > Metazoa > Arthropoda > Insecta > Lepidoptera > Tortricidae > Cydia > Cydia pomonella. The sequence continues at coordinate 2,114,776 of NC_084705.1, read as the reverse complement.
GCCCTATCGGGTGTCGGACATTTTAGCTATCTAACCGTTGACAATGTTAAATAGGTACTGAAAATGTTGTCCCACAACACAAATTTCTCTTTTTTCCATCCTGTGCGTTGTCGTCACTTATATTCTCCCAACCAAGCATTTCACACAGAGCCACTACATGTTGCTCTGTGAACTCGCATAATAATATTCCTATGAAAAACCCACTAAGGCTTACATAAACAAACTATTTACTGAATAATAAAGCTTTGCAAAAACAGAACGCACTGGGAAATACCCCTCACAAGCAAAATGATAACGCAATTAGATCGCATGTCAACACGAGTGTGTTTGTGAATCTATCTATTCCACTTACCTATCTGTGAGCTTCCGAACAAAGGGAGATGATTATTGACGTTTTATTTCGAATAAACATAATAAAAACGTCAGTGAAAGATAGCATGGTTAATCATTATATTATTTTAACAAACAGCACAAGGGGCTCCATAGTTGTTACTCACAAGAGTCCGGTCACAAGTAAAGAATCCGGTGTATTATGTCAACTCATAATAACTATAATCAAGCAAACCAATTTGTCAGTAGAACAAGCCAGCTGACTATTCATTATTTTTCCGATTATGTTAGTACCGATTCAGTGTTGCTACGAAAGAAAAGTTTGTTCCAAGTATAAATGGCCACACTGGCTGAGTCGCGCGCGGGATGGCTCTCTCGCGTGGAGTTCTTTTCTCGATCTGCCAACTTATGCTCCCAAAATCGAGAAACTGACAAGTCGAGATAGAAATTTGTGACACGCGACTGTTGTTTCTCGCGGCGCGAGTTATCCCGCGTGTAATCATGTGCTAGCCGTGCAGTAAAGTTGTGAAATGTAGGCGCGTAGATGTAGGCGCCAAGATTTTTTTTATTTCTTTGTATTAATTTTAGCAACAAAAACTACTTCCAGACATAGATACTAGCAAACATACCTAAAGTAGTAATATGTTACTTAAATTTTCATGACAAATTCGTGACATAGGGAAAATCTACAACGCAGACTTCATCAATATACCTAATCAAGCAAAATACACCAACTCGCTTCGTCCAAATATTGTACCTACCTACAAAGTCTACTTATCCACACAACAGGTTTTGTCCTCTGTCTGTCTACCTGGTACCTATACTAAGCTTTAAACCAAATAAGTTCGAAATTATCCCCACTCTGATATTCACCCGGACCAAATGTGCCAAAAATACTGGCAGCTTTCCCGATATTCACCCGGGACCAAATGTGCCAAAAATACTGGCAGCTTTCCCTTGCTGAATTCCCATGTTACTTCAAAATGTCATTTAAAATGAGAGCGTAACTTGGATTGTATGGTGGTGGTTAAGGTCGTGTTACAAACCACAACAAGACAGTAGATTTAGTTCGTTAATTCATTTGTTTTACGTTAACTTTGTGATCATGTTTAAACTTTTGTACACAGTACTTTTTTTTTATACCACGACGGTGCCAAACCAGCATACGGCCCGCCTAATGATAAGCAATCACCGAAGCCTATGGATGCCGTCCCTTTAATCTGTACACTCCTTTTTTGAAGAACCTCATACTGTAGACCGAAGCTGTAGACCCTCTGTAAAATCTCGCTAAGGAAGCTCATTCCACAGCCGGAGCATCCGCGGGACTTAATTCACCACTTACACGATTTGAAAAATGTCAATGTCAATTACATTCATTATAAATGGTTAATTTATTGTTAATAGCTTCATAGAATTTACAATTTAATTCAAATACACACTAAATATTACGTCAATAGATAATGATGTCATACAGTACAAATTAAGCTTAAGCTAAACTAAAACTAACAAACTACTCAAAGAGGCCCCCGCGAGTTGTTCCCGGCGCAAAGGTGCCCATCACACTCGCTGCGTTACCGCGTTGAATTGCGATGGATAGCCTTTGCGCCAGGAAAGAACCCACGCGGGCATCACACCCCCTCTCCCTAGCTCGCCGCCCTATCTCCCTTATAAAATCCATAGCTTCCACCCCCCAGCACCCTTTCGTCTGTGTTCATTAACATTAAGTTTACCTGCCTCAAAACCAAAATTAAGTTGGACAGGAGTATAAAATTTACCTTCCAATGAAAACCGAAAGCAGTCTCTATATTTTGGTACAACTTGAGTTTTTATCGTGACATCTATTAAATTTATTCCTTTTACAGGTTTGGGTGTGTACAATATAGCGCACATGCTCATGAGCGGCATCATCCTGATGGGGGTGATCATGCAGACCCTGAACCTAGGCTACGTGATCCCAGCAGCGCAGTGCGACCTCAACCTGAGCATGGGGACCAAAGGATGGCTCGCCGCTATCCCTTTCACTTGTAAGTAAAATTATGTGTTGCCTTCTCTAGTTAGTAACAGTTTTGGACTGACTAAGCCGCCTCAATTATCAGCAAAACCCATCTACTGCTAATACCTAAACCATCTTAACCTCCTTTATGTTTAAGTTATAATTCTAAATAATCTCAATCAAAGTTTTTGCAACCCACTGATAGCAAAGTTCATTAGTCCAGCGGGTCGTACGGTGAACCACGATAAGCTTGTCCAAACGCTCCAATCCAGAGTTTTGCTCTGGTTATTGATTGAATGACAGACGTAACCAGCTGGCTGCTATTTCATAGTGATAACTATTCTGACAATTTAGACAGTATGAACTCGTCCTTGCCTGCTTGCCGTGGAACGCAGTATCCTTGGTGTAACTGACTGACAGAATCAGAAAGGATCTTCACCTTGCACTCCAAAACCAAAGTAGCTAAGCTTAAATGGAACTGGTCTGCCGTATGCCAAACGCCTTGTGGACAAGGAAATTACCAATTGGGACACCAAACATAGCGCGGCGTCGCGGCAGACTTCAAAGGAGATGTCGGCACGACCTTATTAGTCTTTCTGAAAGATTTGCCTAATATTTACACCGACAGAGATGCGTGGAACAAAGGGGAGGCCTTTGTCCAGTAGTAGGACACAATAGACCAACAAATAAATAAAATAAACGCTTGCTGTCTATTCTCCATGACGACCGTGTTTATCATACGGACGGCAAGATTAAGCGGTAACCTTTATAGAACGATAAGTTATGTTCTTTATCTTCTCCCGCGGTAAGTTTGACATTCATTGCTGATTTTTAGTCTCCAATGACCAGCTTTTAATCGCCGATCAAAAGATCCTTTCAGTGTCCACTCAATGTAGTTAATCATTATTATGAAATCTGTACTTATTTATCATATTAAGTAAGACGATAAAAATGTACAGAGAAACTATGTATGTCTCAGGCACCTCAGACAGTTATTTGGCTATAATCTTAAACACTCACGTTTTTGAAATGACAAAGTTCAATGCTCAGTCGTCAATAATATTTTGTTAATACGGATAACATAGGGTTATCGCGGTTTTATCGTTGAGCAATTGCATGAACTGTTGCGTTTTAGTACCTAAGTACGGGGGGCGTGATAAGTGAATGCTAATTGACGACTTCTGACACAATGAAGATAAATATATCGTCTACAATTTCTACAAGTCTATTAAGACTAATAAACCCATAGAAATCTCCGATCTTGACATGGAATTACCACGTATTTCTCAAAGAGCTATCGAAGATATTGATGACCGTTGTGCGCAGTATGTAATGGCCCATAGGGCCACAATACACACTAGCGTTTCCCGAGCGTAGACGACCAGTCAACTTTTTGACTGCTGCTCGACATTTCCCATAGCGCTGACTAGAGGCCAACGCTCAACAGACGCTAATGTGGGATGGGCCTTAGTGACAACCACGTATTCATAAACTAGCTATTGTAGTAGGTAAGCGTTGTAGTAGGTAAGCCTGCTGCAACACATGCTGAGGTTCGCTCCTTTTTAGCATCATAATTTTGAAAGTTTTTTATATCTACATATAAACATTAATTTTTGCCTACTCAAGTTTCATTCTAAGGCTTGTAATGTTTTGTAAGCATTGCCTGTAAACATTTTTCAATGTGGTGTTAAATAAAAAAAATCTATGTCTATGTCTATTGCCCACAACTTCGTTCGCGTGGATTTATCTTTCCCGGTACACTATTTCAACCCCTTTTTAAACTTGTTAGGGGATACATTTTTAAAAGCGCTGAAATTATTTTTCTTACCACCTATCTAATATTGAGTTGAGTCTTTCTTCCTACAATTTTCAAGTCTCTACTCAATTGTTTTTCGGTACCATGCAATTTTCAAATCTCTTTTAACCCCTTTAAAAAAGGCTTGAATTTAAAAAAAAAACATCTAAAATTACTTTTCTGTGTTATAATATTTATTTACTACGAAATGTTGTGTTTCCGGTACAAATTTTCAACCCCCTTTTTACCACCTTAGGGGATGAATTTTCATAAACACTGAAATTATTTTTCTTGTGTTTAGTCATCATGTCTTTTTACGAAGTTTTAAGTCCCTAGCCCAAACTTTCATCCTCTTTTAAATGCTGAAATTACTTTGCTTTAATTTTAATATACTTAATACATATTACGATGTTCGAAGTTCATAGCTTAAAATAAAACTTGAAGGTCATACAAACGTTCAACCCATTGTTAACCCCCTTAAGGGTTGAATTTTTCATATTCGCTTCTTATCTTTTGTACACCTAGTGTGCAAATTCAAGTTTCTAGCTTTTGTAGTTTCGGCTCTGCATTGATGAATTAGTGCTGACAGTCAGTCAGTCGGGACACACGTATATTTTTATATCGATTTTTTTCTGCAAGTAGTTCGCAAGGGAACATTCACAAGTCAATACAACATTTACACTGACAGGAAACATTGCATCCAAAAAGGAGACCGATGGCCTTTGGTCAAGATCAGTTGGATGAGGGTAATACAGTTACTTGGTCTGCTGAAGTAATCATAAGAGCCATATATATTTAGAATTCTTAAAATCATTAAACTAAGATCATCTAACAGGAAATACACGGAAAAAATTGCGGATTATCCTTGTTTTGTGGAATTCAAACCAGTTATCTCAGATTGCAATAAGTTAAGAAAAATATCTTGCCTCGATTTTATTTAAAGATATGTTTATAAGTACTTATTCTGACAAAAAATTGTTATAAACAAACAAGGGACGGAAAAACTTAGAAATGATAGGGAAGTCCTTTGTGCTACTTACATGTATTTCTTACAATATAACAAATAGATAAGTTATAAGTTTTTTTAACAAAAATTTCATTTTTGATACAAGCTTTTATCGCTGATTGTACTTTCCTTTCAAAGCTCCTATTCTATAGCCGCCTCCTGTGTCCATCATCAGATCAGCTCGAGAGTACCAAATATTGCATTGTTGAAATTTCTGGGTCTAAAAAAAAAAAACAAACATTACAAATTAAATAAAAGCATCGTAGGTATATACATACATGTAAGTTCCTGACTTGTAACGAATCCATAACCAGCGAATTTAAAAAAGGAAATGAAGCAATCCAACTTTAGTTAAGCCTCGCAAGCAAACTTCAATCCCACAACTGTGACAAACAAATATTCTTAAACCTAAACCTTTAATCTTTAAAAAAATAAAAGTAAATACCCCCATATACACGCTCGAAAAATATAACTCCTTCACCAGTTGGGTTAAAAATGTCGCCAAATATGGTTACATTTATTTACAGCTATGATCCTGACATCCCACATGTGGGGCTACTTAGCAGACACGCGCGGCCGTCGGCCAGTGATGATGGTCTCCATGCTGGTGTCCGTGCTTCTCAGTATACTGGCCAGCTTCGCGCCCAACCTGCCCGTGTTCGCTGTTCTGACGTTCTTTTCAGCTGTGTTGTAAGTATTCCAGCCCACATGTGTTACCTAGCAATGGCTGCCAGCCGATGATGATGGTCTCCATGCTGGTGTCCGTGCTTCTCAGCATACTGGCCAGCTTCGCGCCCAATCTGCCCGTGTTCGCTGTTCTGACGTTCTTCTCAGCTGTGTTGTAAGTATTCCAGCCCACATGTGTTATCTAGCAATAGTTGCCGACCGATGTTGATGGTGTCCGTGCTTCTCAGTATACTGGCCAGCTTCGCGCCCAACCTGCCCGTGTTCGCTGTTCTGACGTTCTTCTCAGCTGTGTTGTAAGTATTCCAGCCCACATGTGTTACCTAGCAATGGCTGCCAGCCGATGATGATGGTCTCCATGCTGGTATCCGTGCTTCTCAGCATACTTGCCAGCTTCGCGCCCAACCTGCCCGTGTTCGCTGTTCTGACGTTCTTCTCAGCTGTGTTGTAAGTATTCCAGCCCACATGTGTTACCTAGCAATGGCTGCCAGCCGATGATGATGGTCTCCATGCTGGTATCCGTGCTTCTCAGCATACTTGCCAGCTTCGCGCCCAACCTGCCCGTGTTCGCTGTTCTGACGTTCTTTTCGGCTGTATTGTAAGTATTCTCTGCAACAAGGAATTCGATGCAATTTAAGCCTCTGCATTTGACAGTCCAAATGACTTGCATGTCTTGATGGTTAGTAGTGAAAACAAATCGATAGAACAAGAATGGGGCTTAAAAATTCGAGGTAATTAAATTGAGGTTTTCTTAGGTGCCCTGAAAACCAGTGTGTATGACTCTACTTATGCTGAGTGATTATTGATGTACCTATCTGTAATTAATTACTTTGCTGCCAAATAAATATTTTCTTTGTTTACTTCAGTGTAGATTCTAAGCTTACACTTATCAATTCTTTCTCTATTTGCAGTATGTCGGGCCCTTCAGCGGTCGTCTACACATACCTGGGCGAGTTTAACAACCTCCAGCACAGGGACAAGATGGTGGCTTTCGGAGCGTCCTTCGTGGGGATCGGGACCGTGTTGCTACCTGGTACGTTTACCTCGGATTTTATATTTCCCTTTATTGCAGTAAAATCTGTTTGTTTTGTGTCTTATAACATATTATTAAAGTTTGTTATCTTTAAATTTATTTAAAACCACAAGTCGGCCAATAATTACAATCAGTTCATACAAATATATCTATACTAATTAAATTTTCCAGGTGTCTCCTGGCTAATCCTCCCACAGGACTTCGCCTGGCCAATCTCCTGGCTGGGCATCGTCTACCGCCCCTGGCGTCTTCTCGTGGTCGCCGCCGCCTTACCCTACACCTTGGGGGCTGTGCTTCTGTTCTTGGCTCCTGAGAGCCCTAAGTTCCTAAACGCGCAGGGCAGATATGATGAATGCTTGGCGACTGTGAAGAAAATTTATGGGGTCAATAATTGGACTGATCCGGAGACTTTCCCGGTGAGTTATATGCGGCTTTAAAATGACAAGCAATAGGAACGTTCTTATAATTTGTTTCTAGGAAATACAGAAATGAAAAATAGGGACGATCAAGGGAAAAATTTCACAGACTTTATGAACTAAGCCTATAAGAGAGAATTTGCATTTTTGTGTGTTTATAATTAAATGAGTTGTGATCACTGTGATCAGATTTTTTTTTCATGATGCTAATTGCTTCTGTTTACCACTACACATACTACGCTTCGATTCGCTTGCTAATGGAAGGGCCATCTTCATATCTCAGAACCGAAAGCGACACTCTGAGGTTTCATACAAATCGTACTTATTGGCTATGGCTACGGGCCGTGGTATTCAAAACAGTGTAGGGCGATATAAATATCGATTGAACTAGTTTGCCTGTTTGAGATTTAAGCGTTCCATTATCATGCTTTTAAACAAAATTTTACTGAACAAAATCCAGCTTGCCCTCATATATATTAATGAAATTCGAACAAAATAACTGACATTAACTAACTAATTGACTGCTTTGGCTCAGCGATCCAAAAAGAATCTTGGCCTCCGAAAGGAGAGAACGCCACCTGTCCCGATCCAGCGCGGTTTCCTGCCATGAATTGGCATTCAGCCGACGCAGGTCCGCCTCCACGACATCACACCAGCGGTACCCGGGGCGCCCGATCGGTCGACGGCCGGTTGGTCGCCCCAAGTACGTTTCCTTGACTACGCGATCCTCCCCCATTCTGAGTAGGTGACCGAGCCAGCGAAGTCTGTGGGATTTAGTTACGCCTGACATTAACACTTTATGTTAATCTGCTTTCAGATCAAATCATTAGTAGTTGACCCGAATGCAGTGACAGCAAGCAGCAGCAAGGGTATCATGGCGGTGTTTGGTTCCATGTGGGACCAGACGGCGCCCCTGTTTAAAGGGAAACTCCTCAAATGGACCTGCCTCACTTGCTTCGTGCAGTACGGGATATTCTCGGCGTAAGTGCAGAAATTACTTGAATGGCTTAGGCATCTGCTCTACCAAGCCATGAAAGATGGCGCCTGCTGGACATATGCTTATTCGTACTCCATAACGATTCATCGCTTATCGCTACCCTCTAGCTTGTCCTGATTGGGCATAAATCGTTTTCTTGACAGGGGGTACTTGTCAAATGTTAACTCATCAGAGGGCCTGCCGCAAACACCCAAGTTTGCAAATTGCGGGCATCTTTCTCTGTAAGTCTAATCACGGCTTAATTGGAGTAAAAAAAAGATGCCCGCAATTTGCGAATTTTGGTGTTCACGGTAGGCCCTCAGTTTCTTATTATCCTGAGTCAGTTCATCGTGTTTTACAGAATCCATTACATTTTACTTAAATTTTCTATTCCATCCCAATCAATTAATCTTAATCTGCAACTCATCTTAGGAAGGTACTAGTTAAAAACAAAAGCGAATAGGTACCATCTGACCTTTCAATCCAGAAGAGAGAATTCCAATCCATATGGCTCACTGAGGTTAGTCCGGGTTGCTCACAATGTTTACATACATCGAAAAGCGCGGACGATTACGGTCCGACAAACTAATTTTTACTCAATATATTTTTAACCCAGATGTTAATCATTCCTTCCAGCTGTAACGGATTCTACGTATGGTTCCCGACAATCCTCAACTCGCTGGCCAACCACAACGGGGCTGAAGACGCCAGGATTTGCGAGATTCTTGATGCGAGTCAGAAAGCTGCCGCGAACGCTACTGATGTAAGTCTATTTGCCTTAACCCATTAATTATTTTTATTCATTTATGTATTTTTAGACCCACTGCAAAAAACATGCTCCTGGTTATTAAAATGAGAAGGAGAGAGAGCCTAATATCACCTCAAAGACCAAAAACTAGTTTTGAACCTAAGTAAAGTAAGTACTCGTATGCAGAGAAATCATTTTAAGAGTCAATGCCAGACAGTGTCGACAAAGGATCAGCGTAAATTATTTTTTCACAAAAAATATTACATTTATGATCTTTACCAAATAGTATATTCTGAAAGCAATGTACGAGTTTCTATAATTTCTCTAGAATCATCACTAAGGCGGTCAACCGAACATGTACTCTTTCAAATAAAAACAAATTCCAAAGCGGTTCAGTCATGTTCAAGAAATCAGGAATCAAACATAAGACTTTTACTTTACAAAAATACTTTTTGACCGAACCATTCCTCTACCATACCGTCTGACTTTTTCCTTTTTATCCAGGTGATCTGCGACGACACCATGAACACCGAAACCTTCCAGCGCTCCATCTACATCGGTCTCGTATTCTGCTCCATGTACATCGTGGTTGGTTTCCTCGTGGACTTCGTGGGCAAGAAGCTGATTCTCCTGACGATCCTCGGCGGCTCCGGGCTGTGCGGCATCAGTGCTCACCTGGCTTCCAACCAACAGACGGCTGTAGTTCTCTTCGCGGTGTTCCAGATGAGTGGAGCGTGTATTGGCATGATGAATGCTGTGGCTGTTGAATTGTTCCCGACTAAATACAGGTTTGTTACTTGTATCATTTGTCCTGTTCCAGAAGCTGCCAAACAGATGATACCTTGATCTCCTTCAGCCTTACATAGTTATTCCCGCCTTGGTCGTATGCTGATGTCTGAGGGACAACACTTGATCCTTTTATATGGTCACCCGTTGTGTGCTCTTGGCAATTTTTGGACTGTATCTCTCCATCCAGGATGGGTGCACCTCCTCTCCTTCTTCTTTTTAAACTACGTCGGTAGCAAACAAGCATACGGCCCTAAAATATGTGATTTAATTCCAGGGCTATGGCAGTGTGCTTGTCCATGATGATGGGCCGAGTGGGTTCAGTGGTGGGCTCCAACCTCATCGGCATATTCATGAGGGTCAACTGCGGCATCAGTTTCTATCTCTTCGGAGGACTCTTGCTCAGTGAGTACCATGATGCTTTTCGGAATCTAGAAATACCGGTCTTATTACCTGGTCAATGACTTCTATGGAAAATGTTACTCTCTCTCAATGGTCTAAATCAGCAGAAACATTTTACCAAATGGTGCTTTCTGAGAACAATTGGTAGTTACAAAAAAAACACAACATATTCACTTTTTACCTACAATAGGTATTCCAAACTTATTTTCCTGAGGGGCTACAGTATGGGGTTCTTCAAAAAAGGAGTGTACAGTCAAGGTATTTAATATCGATACGGACAAAGTGCCAAAAATATGTCTACACGACCTTATTGCCTATATGTTAAGACTACCTTAACATATAGGCAATAAGGTCGTGTAGACATATTTTTGTCACTTTGTCCGTATCGATATTTAATAACTTGACTGTACAGGTTTTAAAAGGGTCGGCAACGCGCATGTAATGCCTCTGGTGTTGCAGGCGTCCATAGGCTACGGTGACTGCTTACCATCAGGCGGGCTGTATGCTTGTTTGCCACCGTCGTGGTATAAAAAAATAAATAAAAAATTTTTTTTTTTCAAGAGTTCCCTCGTTCACAATGTGGCCCCAACTGTAAAATACTAAAACAGAAAAAAATCTATCCAGCTATATCTGAGAAAACGGTGAATATGCAAATAAACTCGGACACAAATAGAGAACATTCTTCGAAATTTTGAAATCTTTAAAAAAATTGTTACACGCTCTAAACATATCTATACTCAGTATAACTTTCCGATTTCTCTTTCAGCGTGCTGCGCAGTCTGTCTCACTCTTCCGGGCAAGAAGAAGCGCGTAAAACATACCAAGAGCGTAGAACCGGCCCAGAACGAAACCCACGAACCCGTATGAAGTGGATCAACAAATAACGCGAACCACTTCGTCCGTTCATCTATTTGCCTCTCTATCACTCTTGTATGAATGAGCGATAGAGATGCGGATAGCGAAATTTTGATTAACGATGCACGCGGTTGGATCCTTACATCTAACCAGGATTTTGGGGAGCTGTCGTAAAGGAGTTAGTAGACTTCGAGATAAAGATGAAATTGAAGTGTTTTTTGGTACTAGGTATAGTAAGAAGAGTTCTGGGAATTACTGTAGATGAAAGTAAATATGGCAAGTACCCTAAAAAGTTGTATTTTTTTTGCAGCTTCAAGTGCAATTTAGTGACTATACTTTTTTTACTTCAATTGATTATTTTAATGTAGAGACATTTTGTACAGTAGCAACACACATCCAGTCAGAGTCAGAACGCATGGAGCGTGTGTGAGCGATGTTTGGCGCATGGCGCATGACACGGGTTCCATATTTACTCGGAAAACTGGCACGCGAAGTATGAATTGACAAAGACGATATTTATAACAAACTAGGATAAAAACTAAGAAGATGAGGATAACGAAACTTGAAAGTATTTACATAATTAACGAATAAAAAAATCAAGAGCAATAATAGCATAAAAATGTGTTGTGGGGTCAATGACGTCACGTATATGAGGGGATCAAAATATTAGGGTCCACGCACGCGACGGCCCTTGTTATATTATCGATTCATTTTCACCCTTATCTTGAAGATAAATACAAATAAAAAAGCGGCCAAGTGCGAGTCGGACTGACCCATGAAGGGTTCCGTACCATTTATGACGTATTAAAAAACTACTTACTAGATCTCGTTCAAACAAATTTTCGGTGGAAGTTTGCATGGTAATGTACATCATTTTTTTTTTGGGTTTATCATTCTCCTTATTTAGAAGTTACAGGGGGGGGGGGGGGACACGCATTTCACCACTTTGGAAGTGTCTCTCGCGCAAACTATTCAGGAAACCTCAATATCATTTTTGAAGACCTATCCATAGATACCCCACACGCATGGGTTTGATGAAAAAAAAAATTGAGTTTCAGTTCTAAGTATGGGGAACCCCCAAAATTTATTGTTTTTTTTTCTCGTTTTGTGTAAAAATCATAATGCGGTTCATAAAATACATCTACTTGCCAAGTTTGAACAGTATAGTTCTTATAGTTTCGGAAAAAAGTGGCTGTGACATAAACGGACAGACAGACGGACATGACGAATCTATAAGGGTTCCGTTTTTTACCATGCGACGGAACCCTAAAAAGGTTGGTAAATAGCTAAAAGCTGTAAAAAGTAAGAATGTACTTAAACTTGGGTTATTAAAATTTATAAAAAATATTGTAGAAAATTATACGTTTTTTTTTTAAGTCACCGCTTATGAACTAACTCTTGGACTATCCTAACGTATAGTATTTTATTTGTTAATACCAAACACCATTTTCGATTACATTATAATAGACAAGTTTAAGTCAAGAATACAAGTCTCTAAGTGGGCGAGGTGTTTAAAACTATCTGAACACAACTTTGCTGTTAAGATTATAAGAGGGTGTACAAATAACTTGGAACAGCTGGCCCGCTTGGTTATTTTTGCTTTTAACTGGTACATAAATGCATTTATTTAATTTAAAAATATCTGCGTATTACATAAGTAACAATAGGGTTGTTACCATCTACAAATCTTAGGGCCGAATTGTATCCGAATAAATTCTTTTGGATTATAAGAACATGTTAAACTACTTTTAGGGGACCTGTAATGACCATATTTTTGTAAATATTGAATTTAAAATATCTTTTGGCACACGTCACGTGACCAAACTCGAAACGTCTTTGAAGATTCTGATGACGTCACAACTCTCGGATTGACACTGTTGACAGTTAGGCGATAAATGACAAATGTCAGTTGACAGTTCGTATCTTCTACGTGTGTATGTAGTTATGTGTCAAACCGTAAACTGTGACGTCACACAATTTTCAAAGAGCGTTTTGGGCGCGAAAGCATCTGTCATAATATATTTTGTTAATTTAACATATTTAAAGCCGTTTTAAGTATAAAAGTTGAATTTTAGGGCAACTTTTAGTTAATATAGAACGTAATACAAGCGTTTCTAAAAATTGGAAACAACCCTATTGTTTAACCAATACGGTACAAATTAATATTTAAAATAGCAAATTGAATTAGAAATAAATACACTTAGAAATGTATACTCGTACTTATAAGTAGATATTTAAGTAGGGAATGAATGAAGAGACATCATGATTCATGATGTCAGAGGGCCTACCGCGAACCACGTTCGACGTGTTGCATCTCTGTCGCACTTGTAAATTAGTACGTAAGCATGACAGGGAGGCAACACGTCGAACGTGGTTCGTGGTAAGCCCTCAGGGCATATAACAACTTTTAGAACGTTGTCTGATGGTGATGTAAAAAAAACGACTTTGTGCCATGGACTTAACGTTCTATTTGTATTGATTGACTGCCAATAAATATTTTATATTGTTACAACTGGCAATGCTCTGTGATGTATTTGTAGTTTTGTACTTATAAATGTAAGTACTTAATATGTTAGCGTAATCGTAACAACTATGCGTTATAGGTACAGTCACGTCTAAATATATCTATATGAACAATGTCCCAAAAATATGTATACACGACCTTGTTGCCTATATTTATTTATTTAAAGTTTATTGTACAAAATACAAAAAAAATGTTGGACTTAAGAGGAGAGGGGAGGGCCGCTTCTCCGTACAAACGTAGTCCCCATTTTCCTGTATCGACTTTGACATTATGGAAAATATTTTTAAATATTTCGATGAGTTTTATCGAATTTTTAATTATTGTAAAAATTAGGAGCGAAAAACAGATTTAATACAAATGTTTAAATGCTCTTAATATCAAACGTAGGTACAGTCAAGTGTAAAAATATGGTTGTACAGTCAAGTGCAAAAATATGTCCCATAGCATCTTATTCCAGTGTAATAAGAGCGTAGTACCATATTTATGAGACGATTTATTCGATACATATTTTTGCACTTGACTGTACGCATAGCTGTGGTTGATATACAAGAAATTGTGTCAAAATATTTTCAATAATTGTCCTCTGGAGTTGCAGGCGTACATAGGCTACGGATACTGCTTACCATCAGGCAGGCCGTATGCTTGTTTGCCACCGACGTAGTAAAAAATAATAATAATAATAATATCCAGAAAACATTTTCTCTGACTACGTTTGTAAGAAAAGGCAATTTCACACTTTCGAAAGTAAGAGAATTTAACTTAAATCTATTGCAAACAACTGAAAAATATTATAAACTATCTACATATACAATACATAAATAAAATATTATAATATATGTAATTAATAAACTACTATATATTTATCACATACATATAATAATATTAATAATATATAACGATGAATACTACTTTATAAGGTGTATACATATTTTTGGCACTTTGTCCCCCGTATCTATAATTTCAGACGTGATCGTACCATAGATAATTTGTTGTAATTTATAGTAATCAGCACTTTACATGCACTTGTTATTTGTTCACATGCATTGTAATCAGATTGTAATAGTTAATTATAAGAAAAAGTAGAGAATATTAATAAAGAATTTCAACTATTAGATATGATTTTTATTTATTTTTAAGATAAAAGAAGTAAATACATCAAAACCATTTTCGGTAAATAGTAAAATATCTGAATCTCACGAACAATGAGAGTCAAATCCTTAGTTCTTAAGGTCCTTTATCATTGGCCTCCGTTTAATTGAATCCATACTGAACCAAACAAAATATAATACTGCACGTGAATACTACTGCTTATACAATGTAGGGGTTACATTGAAAAATATAACATTAGTAAGTACGAATAAGTACTGAACGCGAAACTGTGCGTATATGTACATTCTTTCTATCATTCAAAGTTATTGATCTAATAAACCTACCTTTAAAAAATCGGCTTTAAA
This sequence comes from Cydia pomonella, assembly GCF_033807575.1. NCBI lineage: Eukaryota > Metazoa > Arthropoda > Insecta > Lepidoptera > Tortricidae > Cydia > Cydia pomonella. The sequence goes on along the minus strand of NC_084705.1, from coordinate 2,099,774 downwards.
AACTATAAAATAAAATAGTATCCATTTAAATGGGCCAACACTAGCAGCTGATATGTTAGAAGTCGGTGCCAAGCCAAATCTTAAAATCATCTGCAACCTGTACCCCCTAACCGACGAATGCCGACCGATATGAAGGAAAAAAGCTGTCCATTAGTTGTTTGGGCCGTTTGGGGGTATTATTAACCAGTATTGTCATTATTTGGCCTTTTCTAAATCGGTTCACACATGACGGAGTTCTGAGGTAACAAACATACAAAAAAACCAGACGTCTGTGTGTGAGACTCAGCTACCGAGGGTCCGTACATTTTTATTTTATTTTTTACATATTTATAGTTTTTAGATTGTTTTCTGTATTTACTAGTCGTGTAAGAGGATATATTACTTGCCAAGCTTCATAGTTCTAGGTCAACGGGAAGTACCCTATACATTTTGATTCCCTTGAGAGTGTCAAAATTTACGATTTTTGCGGCATGCATAAATGGCCGTACTTATCTTTTTTTTAGATTAACTTAGAAGTTTGATATTTTGACAACTTCAAGGGCCTGTAGACTTTTTTAGAAATAGAAATAGAAATGATTTATTGTCTTGAATTTATGGTTTTAATTTCAACTCGATACCTCCACGCATTCCCGAGATAAAGGGCTTCGACAGACAGACGGACGGACAACAATATGATCCTATAAAGGTTACGAAACCTTAAAAATAGTCGAATTAATAACCTCCTCCTCGTTTGAAGTCGGTTAAAAAGACTATTTAAGGTGAATTTCGGATGCCAACAGCGTCATTGTTACCCCGACTGTATAATATCGATTTCCTTGATAAAATGAGTGACGTTCGCCACCGCTTACGGCACAAATTATGACGTTAATTCCGTGACTAATTTTACCAAGAAAATTGACAGGTACAGCGGCGGCAACATCGATGCCGCAACAATAGCTGTAGTTGACATCCCAACGTTACCTTTATATAGATCATGTCATACACGACGACGCGTGCCTTAACTCGTATTGTCATGTAATTAAAGTTTAGATTTGACGAATCTGCGCGTCATCGTGGATGACACGAACTATACTGTGTCACCGGTGGAAAAACACAATGTTGAAACAACTCTTGGCGCGCCACGTGTTTTACCGCGTGCCTTCGAAAACAAAACATCGTTGAATGAAGGAGCCCATTCAAGACACTTGTTGCTCTGCGCACTGAAAATGCGCACTCGCGAACACCTGAAAACCAGAAATACTGAAACCCAGGAAACTCCAGACCGCCCTACAGAACGGAAGTCGAAGGTCTACATCCGGGAAAACCTGGAGGAGGGCAGGAAAATTTCAGATATTGTGGGCGGCCGTACCAGGAGCACATATCAAGGAAGTGATATCGTAGCTAAGCTTAGCACGCATGCGTTGGCGTATTGATTTTCTCACCCCTAGGGGTTATGTTATTAGTAATGGAGATACGAATCACGCGGGCGATAGGGTATTTTATGAAGTATTTTATCTTTATGTCTTTAAGCTGTAATATAATTCTTTTCATTTCATTGTATTCTGATACTTTTAGAGAAAATTGAATAGTATAATCATAGTTTCCTTAGAAGCTTATAAGATGTCTTATTCATTAGAATTGCCGTATCATGAAATAGATTTTCTTTCGCGACTCCTCGTAAAAGAATGCGGCAAACCTCTCGAGTTTCATATGGCCCTAGTACTCCAGATGTCGTGGAAACTTGTCTGAACAGATCTCAAACTGTTTTCCATTTGGAAATCTTAACGCTAGAAGTAGTGTTTTCGGAACCGGTATTCTTTTTGAGAACCGGGAATTTCGGTACTTTTGTATTACGGAACCGGGATTTCCCGGTTTTTTCGGTATTTTCGGTTCTTGCTAGTTTTTGTCAATTCTGTATTCAAGTAACTTTAATTCGAAATTTTTTCTTCTATTTTCTGTTCTCATACCTAGTAGTAGGTAATTATATATAAATCAGACTATAATTAATCATAGTGTTATGTTATTGTTAGGTACTAAAGTAAGTATTTACTGTCAATTAAAGGGTAAAAATAAGGCAGTCATCTTAGATTCCTTAACATTTAGAATTATCTTAATTTTTTTTAAAGAAAACAAAATTAAACTATTTTCTATTCTCATACCTAGTAGTAAGTAATTATATATAAATCAGACTATTGTCAATCACAGTGTTATTCTTAGGATCTTAAGTATTTACTGTCAATAAAATGGTCAAAATTAGGTAGTCATTTTAAATTCCTTAAACATTTAGAATTATCTTAAACATTTTTCAAAAGCAACAAAATTTAACTATTTTCTATTCTCATACCTAGTAGTAAGTTATTATATATAAATCAGACTATAATCAATCACAGTGTTTTTGTTAGGTTCTTAAGTAAGTGTTAACTGTCAATAAAGTGGTAAAAATTAGCCAGTCACCTGAGATTCCTTAAATATTTATAAATATATTAAACATTTTTCAAAGAAAACAAAATTAAACTTTTTTACCAAAAAATATTTAAAAATAATATCTCTTTCCGAGTACCTACCTATTCATATAATATGGCGTAACCAAAGTTTAGCTTTTTAAGAGCTCTTAGCTCTCTCTTCTCTATAATATCATCTATCCGCATGCGCGGCAGGCGCGGGGAAGCTTGACTTACTATATACTTACTTTCCTAGTTCCTAGCAACAGCGAGCGAGTGTAGGTAGTTATTGGTAATATCGAGCGCACCATTAATTTCGCGCGTTATTTATTTTAACGCTGAATTATTCACGTTAGTTTTGAATGTTTGAATAGTAGAAAGTGTGGAAAATTAAAGTAATAGTAAATAAGTAAATAGTAGTGTGAATCGCTTAATAAAAATAAAATTCCCGAAAGTACCGAAAGAACCGGGAATCAAATTTGGTTTCCCGGTTCCATTTTACTGACAAAAGAACCGGGAATTCCCGGTACTTTCGAGACCGGGATTTCCCGGTTCTGAACCCTAGCTAGAAGGTTTAAGAACGTTAATTAAAGGAATCATCAAAAGAAAATGTTGCTTTTTCTTATTTCTTTCATGTTTCTTCATAGACACTTTTTTCCTGTAGTATGTTTTAAGGAAACGTAAAAGGTTCTCCCTTCATATTTCAAGAGGGTCTTTTCCCGTCAAAATGAATGGTTCTAAGGGGATCTTCAAATGTCTATTATATTGGGGTTTGAAGGCAAAGGAGATGTGACGGATCCGCCATTTTAGTCAGAATTACCAGGGTGCGAGGATCAAGTAGGAGGTTATCGATTTTCCGACAGCGTGTGAATAGGACGGCTATATTTTGATCGCTGCCGCCCTAAGCAACCCCTAAAATAAAGTTAGAGTTTTGGATTAGTTTTGTTGACGGAAGAAAGTTTAGTATTTAATTCTACACGTTTTCCTGTAATGTATTTATTTGACACAATTTAAATTGAATCTGAAATCTGAAAATAGAAGCAAAGATACATTGATTGAGTAAGATGCGTAAAATGTTAAGACAATTTCGTACTTCGAAACCGACAGGTAAACGTGATGGCCTGATGGCCCTGTATATGGAAGGTGGATGTAAGGAATGGAATCTCCGTGTACCAAAAAGTGTCGTCAAAAAACCTTAAATAGGTGGCGCTACAATACCTAGAATTCTTGAAAAAAAAATCAAATCATAGACAGCACACTTCACTCCATCAATAACGCCTAGGTTCTTAGCTACTCTAGCGCTACTCTGGAGAGATTTGGAACTATTATTTATAGCTGACAGGTGAACACTTTTGCAACAGTTCTACCATAAGAGATTTCACTCCTTTTAATTCCACACTCCATAGCGCTGTACTTCTGATTGTCAAAAGTTGACATTTGACATTTCAGTTACCGCAAAACATGGCGTAGTACATGCAGCGCCCTCCACCGAACACTGTCTATGACCGTAATATGATAAGATTCATATACTAGCCGTGTCTTATCCAACCTCGACATTGGCAGAATCATCAACACCTTGATGGAGATATAACACGAAAAATTGATTGACATTCAGCGCCATCTGTTTTGGATATCAAACTAAGGGTCACGTTTTTAGGATTCCGTACCAAAAAGGTACAAATGGAACCCTTCTTTTCTCAGACTTTACCTCTCCATTACAATCTTTGCAATAAGAAACAATAGCTAAACGAAATATGTATAATATATTCTAACTTATTCTTATTTACCCTTTAAGAGGACAGTTGCTCATTGGACGGGTTCATACATGCTTGCAATTCAGGAAATATGTTTATTTTGGCTAAATATGTTTTGAGAATAACGTTTCGATGAAAGTATAACGAAAATTTGATAAATGATAGCTATGGTAGAATACGTAGTTTAAATGAAAAGTTAATCAGGGAAACTAAATTATTAAGAACTCTTATGAACTCCCACTTCACATTTTCCCTACTCAAATTACCAGTCCATCTAAGAATTAGATATTGAAGTACTAGGGATACACAGTTGTTCAACTTGTTCATTATTAATAGCACGATTTAACTGATTAGTAACTACTTGAGATAACATCAAGTGACTTTAATGACTCGTTTAGGTATTTTTATTTTCTGGTGACATAGAGTAGAGATAGAGATCCAGATACACCTCGGTAGGATAGAGTAGTACAAGTACAAACACAAAAAGTAAAGCCAATGATGTAGTCGCAGGACACTACTTATTTGATAAGCATGCACGTCAAGTCTGGCGCGACCATACATTGGCACTGCGACGGTGTATGGACATCGCCAAGGCGTATGCCCCATCCCCCACCCCTTGGCCATCGGCCATATGAAGCCATCTAATATCAATCTCACTCATAGCCATCTGTTACCGTTGAATTAATTTGTAAAAAAAAAATGACTCTCCGTTATGCGACCAATACCATATAAAGGGCAGCAAATTTAAAAGAACTTTTAAATTAAAAATTTAAATCATCCCCTAATACGCCTTATGTGAAATATATCCATTTTACGCCATAAATGCTTTAAATAGTTTTGGAAAAGAGCTGATACTCTTCAAATCGCTGTATCGATTTCTATCATACATAACATAGCTAAGAACCACCAACCGTTAAAAAAACGCATGGAAATCGGTCGACATGTCACGGGTGTGCTTAAGTTTATGTATGTATGTATGTATGTATGTATGTATGTAAACACTTTATTGTACATAAGACAGGTTAAGATACAATCAAATAGAATGTTGGCAATGTACAAAGGCGAACTTATCCCTATAAAGGATCTCTTCCAGTCAACCTTTGAGCAATTGAGAGCCAAAAAGTAAAACACCCGGTACCCGGTAGTACTGTAGTAGTTTACCCGGGTATAGCTAGCATTACCCAGGCCGTTTGGGTAAAATTGGAAAATTTAAATAATATTAGTCTGTATTCGGCGTTTACCCATACACATATAGGTCTACCCAACACTGGCTGAGGCTGGGTCATTTTAGGTGTTGCATGTCATTGATCATCACTTCGGATACTTACCCTTTCAGTGTTGGGTAGACGTATACGGGTAAATGGCGAATACAAATTAAAGTAATTTAATATTCGGGTTTTACCCAAAAGGCTTGAGTAATACTAGGTATACCCAGGTAAACTTAAGTTTAATGTTACGGGCAATACTAGAAAGTTAACACACACATCCCTAACGACGGATCATCACACATCTGTGGTGGAAACGCTGCCAAAGGCCATAATTTTACATTCTGCATTCTACTCTATATTGTCTGTATCTGGAGGATTGAATGGGAATAATGGCCTATTTAAATGAAGTCACGCTTGTATGACTGTCAGTATCTGTCTACGATTGAGCACTTAGTACAGTAAACACCTTTTCAGTGATTACAGTGCGTTGAATTTAATGCGGTATATAATGAAAGTATAACGTTGTTGTCTTAACAGTTGTACTTAATCTGTTTATTCGATTAATAGTTTTAATTTAGGATTAAATTAATCAATCACTACATTCGTATTAAGCCTTCTAGGCTGCAAAGTGTGCTAAAACAGACATACCTACATACATTGACAAATTATACTTTAATACCTAATCAAAAACCTACCACATTGCTTGTGTCGTTTATAAGATAAGACAGTTATTTTAATTTTTTTTTTTTTTTAATTTATTTATCCAAAAAAAGTTGGTACAATATATATTTACATAATATTTCGCCAAACATAACGTTTATCGGCGAATGTTGCACTCACTTACAGTTTTTGTGTACCCGATCTTATCTTATGTACTATTTATTTATCTAAGTATTTATGAATATGACTTATTCTAAGTATTATATGTATGTATGTAGGTGTGTATTGTTTTTCTTATCTGAAAAAACTAGTTGCCCAAGCTTGGGATCTTTTTATATATTTTATTTATTTATTTTTAAGTTATTATTAAGTTATTTATTATAAAAATTGAGACCCTAAAACAAATAGTACAATTCAAAGAGTTAAAAAATGTCCATGGTGGATGCTATATAACTTCAAGTAACAAGTGGATTAGATACAGTTTGGTTCAATATGGATAACACTAGAGTTTCTAGTCGAAAATGTGGTTTTGATGCGGCGCTAGAATTAACAGGTGAGTTTATTTATTTATTTAAACTTTATTGCACAATACATGAAGAGTACAAATGGCGGACTTAATGCCAGAAGGCATTCTCTACCAGTCAACCATGAGCCAAACCGAAAGATCCTAATTGGTGCTGGGTCAGAATACAGAGTAAAATGACAAAAATATTGCACAAAATTATATAAAATTATACGTACATAAATAACATGATACGTAAATATACGTACATACATATATAAATATATACCCATTGTGAAACATCATGAGGACGACCTTTGAACCTTGTCAAACAGATGCAGTTTAATGTATTTTAACTAAATATTTAACCACAGGGATTGTATTTGATAAACTTTGTCGTACTGACGTTTTGAATTTTGAGTTTGAGTGAAAAAGGATCGGGTTGATTCTGGGCGTTGGCGGCGATAGGTACTGGATATTATAAATTAATCAAATAACAATAAAATGTATACTCGAATATGACTTACCCCGTTTGGGGTGTATTTACCGGCGGCAGGCTGTAAAGGGCGGCAAAACCGGGTTTTTTTCCTTAAATGAAATACATTATCATGACTTAATTGGGCGGCGAATCTAATCGACCCGGGGCGCCAAATATTTAAATACGTCTCTGCCCCGTTTAGTCCACATTGACCACATTGTCTTCGTAACAATTGTTTTTAAATTTTAATTGCGTATCTTGAGAATTGTGGGGTTATGTTGATTTAGTGATGCTATCTAGGCGGATTATAGTATAGAATGTAGGAGGCATACAGGGTGACCTTAGCCATTGGACAAACCTTGAAATCCCACGTAGGGTTACTTCTCAGGAATGCTCTGACGTTAATATTTTTTGATTAGAACAAAAGACAGAAAAATAAATTTTTCGAACAAAAGTTATTTGCAATAATCGACAACAAAAAGAAACACACTGTGTTAATCTTTGGCAGTGTTTTTGACAATTTGTTCGAAATATTTGATACTGATGACATTTTTCAAAAGTCAGAAGCTTATTAGTGCCATAAATGAAAAAGATAATCAAAAAGGTTGAAGAAGGTTCCATACTATTCTTTGAGGATATTACCTTAGGAACTACTAACACATACAGGCTGCTCCAAAGTAAAAAATAGTAATTTGTTAATTTCTTCGAAAACGCTACACCGGCTGATATGATACTTTGTACAATGGTTCTAAATGCCCTAATGCCTATTCGGCTTTGTCCAATGGCTAGGGACACACTGTATAATTTCTAAAGAATAATTATTATTTTATTGTGTCAGTATGTCAATATATACCGGCTAAACAAGTTCTTCAGTAGAAAAAGGCGCGAATTTTAAATTTTCTATGGAACGATAACCCTTCTCGCCTATATTTTACTGACGGAAATGGCTTGACAGACTATATCAGCCTTATACGAAAAAGATTAGGTCCGAAAGGGAATTTAAGCTCAGTAGCGTCGCCAATCGCTCAATGAGGGGGGGGGGGGGGGGGGGGGGGGGGGTTAGGGTCGGCAACGCGCATGTAACTTGCCAGCGTACATAGGCTACGGAGACTGCTTACCATCAGGCGGGCCGTATGCTTGTCTGTCACCCACGTAGAATTAAAAAAAATTATAACGGCTTGTATCTAATTAATCAAATCTCATATTTATGATCTGACAACTGCGGGCAAGGAATCTCTTTTTAAGTAGCCATAATGGCAAAAAAGTTTCGTCATGTCCGTCTGTTTTTTAATGCGCGAATAATATTGGAACCCCCCACATCTCATGAAAAAATAATCTTAAATACTTTTAATATATTATTGGCGAGAAGTTGCACAGGACCGAGAAAAGTGGCGCTGTCTTGTGTCGGAGGCCAAGTGTCATTTTGGGTCGCTGAGCCAACGGAGTAGTAGTACTATTAATAAATGCCCTTGATGTTGCAGGTTTCGGGAAGTACAACATAGCAATGCTGAGCTCCTGTTGCCTCTTAATCCTGGCCATGTACCTGGACATCTTCGGATTCTCGGTGATCCTGCCTGCGGCAGCGTGTGACCTGGCGCTCTCTACTAATCAACAGGGCCTGCTTTCTGCTGTTCCTCTCATAGGTCGGTTCATATGTATCATAAACAGTATTACTAGTCCCATTCAATTTAATACTTATATGTGTACAGTTTGCATACTAGGTCACGTCCACATTCCAACACCCTTCACTTCACAGCTCACAAATGCAGAGCTCGAAGTGTAATCCAAATCTATACTGACAAACTTGTTGTAATGAATAGAATCAGGCGTTACTTTGCGGAAACCCATGTTAAGTAAAACAAAAAATATTATATTGCTTATCCCCGAAAAGATAACGTGCTAGACGCTAGTCAATCAGTGCTAACCCGTTATACTTACTTGCGTATTTATTTTTGCGGTGGGAGGGTGGGAACATTAATTGCATGTACAAATACGCAAGTTAGTTTCGTTATCTTTTCGCGGATAAGGAAAGTAATATTTTTTGTTTTAATTGACAAACTTGTACTCAGCATCAATTATGCATATGATCATAGAAAATCCTCTATTACTGTAAAGAGGTTCGATATTATGTCTCATATCAAACCTCTTAAGGTAATAAATTTTCATAATAAACACCATTTTAGTGTTCGTGCCCCGATCACTAAAATGGTGTTTCTTATGAAAGTTTGCACATTAAAACCAAATTAAAAAATACAATTTCCGCCGTACTTTGTATACTCTAACTTTCAATTTTTATCCACCATGTCGGACAGTATGTACCTATACAAAACTCTTTTGCTCTGCATCAGTCCAGAGGGCTAAGCCAAGATGCCAAGATACAAACGAAACGTCTCTCTTTCATCTCTTTCTCATACTAATCACTCTTCCATATTAGTGCGACAGAGAAACATTGGCGTATCGTTCGCTACGACGTAAACGAGTAGCATCTTTGCTAGGTACCCAGAAGAACACCCTATACCCCAATTTTTAAAGTAACAATATAAGAATAAGAATTAGTTTATTGTTTACCGTGTCAAACAAGATGTTAAAATGATACAGAGTCACAACGGCTACCCTTTTCGGGTATACAATATATACAGGTCCCTTAAATTTATATTAAGTACATCTAAAATCACACGTTATACACATTTTCATTTGTAAAACGACGTTTGACACGCGTTTTTGATATCCGCCCCTACTCACTTCTAACCGTGTTCTTACCTGCCATACTCCTCAGGTGTAATGGTGTCTTCATACGCATGGGGCCTGTGCGCGGACACTCGCGGCCGCCGCTGGACTCTGCTGCTGGCGATGCCCATTGGAGCAGTTCTCAATCTGGCTGCGAGTATGGCTCCAGGTTACCAAAGTCTGGCGGGTTTGAAGTTCCTCTCCGCTGGATTGTAAGTAATTGTTTATTGCTCAGTTCTTTTAACTTTATAAGCGGAGGTCTTCATGAGGTGTCCATCGGAGCAGCTCTCAATCTGGCTGTGGTGTGACTCCTGGCTTCTGGAAGAATTGTATTATGTCGGATTGTAAGTCTGCTGCTGATTAAGATCATTTTTTTTTTAATATTCTCTATTTTATCTATGATAATAATGTTTCAGTACATCATCAGCAAATGCAGCAGCCTTCGTGCTGGTTGGTGAGACTACGCCCGCCAGACATCGGAGTCGCTTCATGTTCCTCATGGCCAGTGCGACCATGCTAGTGCAGTTCATCATTTGTGGTACGTCTATATTATTACGTACGTCTACCTATATAATATTTGGGGACAATCTTACAAAGATCAACCTAGTACGACGGTACTAAGCGACGATATGCATATACGTATATAAGTAGATAAATACATACTTATCTGTGAACAAATACTGTGCTCATCAAGTCATCACACAAATAAATGCCCTTACCGGGATGCGAACGAAATGGTCCTGCATTGGATTCATAGGCAGGGTCATCCACTATTAGGCCAGACCGGTCGCTCAAATTCATGAGGAATTGATGAAGATTTAATGTTGAGATATTTTTGACTACTCTGTACAGTCAAGGTATTAAATATCGACACGGACAAAGTGCCAAAAATATATACACGACCTTATTTCCTATACATTAAAGTGGTGTGTATATATTTTTGGCACTTTGTCCGTGTCGATATTTAGTACCTTAACTGTACAAATACTTTTAATGGTCAAGTCTATTGCCCGAAAATTACATTCTGTAATAAACTCTCAACCTCCACAGTATTCGCCATCCCAGTCTTCAACCTCACCTTCCGCTACCCTATCTCCTGGTTGTCCCTGGACTACCGGCCCTGGCGGCTGCTGATGCAGATCATCAGCGTCCCTGGCATCATCGGCTGCCTGGGCATGCTGGTGCTGCTGGAGAGCCCCAAGTTCTTGCTTAGCAAGGCCCGGGAGCAGGAGGCAGTGGAGGTGCTGAGGAGCATGCATGCGTGGAATGAGGCTGGGAAGAAGTTTGATGTAAGTATTTAGGAGACTACTGGATATCCATAATAGTAGATCCCTCAGTAGTAAATATATAAATGACTGAATTCCGATGACTAAATTCAGAGGTGGGAGGGTGGAAACATTAATTGCATGTAAAAATACGCAAGTAAGTATAACGGGTTAGCACTAATTGAATAGCACGTTATCTTTTCGCGGATAAGCAAAGTAATATTTTTTGTTTTAATTATTATGGATTTCCGCAAAGTAACGCCTGATTCTATTCAGTAAGTATGTGATAAAAATAAAAGTAGATTTAAGATTATTGCGCTAGAATAACAATCCTTGTGTATACACCGTAGAGCTAAGCTAGAACTTTCTATTCCATGATATGCCTGTGTTTCGATCCTCATAGAAAGCATAGAGTCCGACCAGGATAAGTTTTCACGCCAAGTGCTACGTCAAGCAAGCGCTCGGTGTATTCCCAATCCCACAGAGACGGGGCTCGGCGTGGGCGACGTGGGCCACCGCCTGCGGCCTCGCGATCCGAGGGGCACGAGGCCTCAAATACAATTAACTGGGAAGTAACGTAAAAAATGATTCGTTATTTCTTGGGCCATCAGAGGGCCTCGCTAAATGTATGTACTTTGCCTACACCAAATTTTGGTCTTGCCGCGCCATACTTGGCGGGGCATAGGTACACTATGTGGGTGCAAACTTAGCGCAGACAGATTCGACTCCGAACTTGTCTTCAGGTGGACGTGGTGTACATGGAAGAGTCCCTGCAAGTTGAAGCCTCCTCATTTCTCCGTCGGATGTGGGACCAGACGGGGCCGCTGTTCAAGCCACCGCTGTTCAAGAACAACTTGAAGCTGTACTATATTCTACTGTGCGCTTATATGACGTAGGCATTTTAAATTTATTTGTCATTTTCTAGAAAAACTTTTACATTAATTTGATTACTGGCTGATACTAAATGAAAAACTAGTATTTTATTTAATTCCATACTAGTAAATGAAATATTTTCAGATCCACGGGCTACACGATGTGGGTACCAACAATGACAAACGCATACTTCAACGGTGACGACAGCTCTGGACAAGCCTTCTGCACTGTGGCGAGTAAGGCCGCTTCATCTTCCAGCTCCGTAAGTAAAGTCAGGGGGAGGAAACTAGAGTGTTCGGGCGTTCTCGGCTTCGTTCGGCTCAGCATTGCTCGGAGCAGTTATGAGGAGTGAAATCTCTCATGGTAGAACTGTTGCAAAAGTGTCCAGCTGTCAGCTATAAATAAAAGTTCCAAATCTCTCCAGAGTAGCGCTAAAGTAGCTAAAAACCTAGGCGTTATTGACGGAGTGAAGTGCGCTGTCTATGATTTGATTTTTTTGTTTAAGTATTTTAGGTATTGTAGCGCCACCTATTTAAGGTTTTTTGATGACACTTTTTGGTACATGAAGATTTCATACCTCCACCTTCCATAATTAGGGTTGGCAGAACTTGACATTTCTTTACGTGCACAACCACAGATAAGATAATTCCATACTTTAGAAAGGAACAACATGATTCTTCCTTTCTGTACGGTAGTACTATTAGTTATTCTGTGGTAAAGCTTAGATCTTCATAAAAGGATGTGGCATGATCTATAATCTCTTTTTCTTGTCTCTTTACAAGAAGCCAGATAATAATGACGAGAATGAATCCACAAAAGACCTCAACCTGGATCCAATTGAGCCAATAAAGGAGAAGGAAATCCTCAGACATATAAAGAACTTAAAATCTGAGAAATGTCCGGGTCCCGACAACATAAGTAATGAAGCCATAAAAATTGGAGCCCAGACTCTCATTCCTTACTTAGAAAAACTGTTTAACATGGTCCTTGAAACTGGAACAGCCCCTAAACAGTGGTGCTCCTCGGAAATCATACTTCTTTACAAAAAAGGCGACCCTGCAGACATCGGGAACTACAGGCCAATAAGTCTACTGTCCAGCGTCTACAAACTGTTTACTTCCGTAATACTAACCCGATTAACACCAAATATTGACAACAACCAACCAATCGAACAAGCAGGCTTCCGCTCCGGTTTTTCCACTATAGATCACATCCACTCTCTGGAACAGATACTTGAAAAATGTAAAGAGTTCAACCACCCGTTATATATTGGTTTTGTGGACTATACAAAGGCATTTGATAGTATAACTCACAGCTCCATTTGGAAAGCACTTCTATCAAACAGAATAAACAAGATCTATATAAACATTATTATGAACATCTACTCACAAAGTACAAGCCGAGTAAAACTAGAAAGCAAAGGGCATGAGATAATCATTGGACGGGGCGTCAGACAAGGTGATCCTCTGTCTCCAAAACTGTTCATAGCTGTACTGCAAGGAGTATTTGAGAAAATCAACTGGACTAACAGGGGAATCAGAATTAAAAACTGTCACCTAAGTCACCTCAGATTTGCAGATGATATTGCTATCTTCGCCGAATCAGCTACTGAGCTAGAACAAATGCTACAGACCTTGGATACTCAAAGCAAATTAGTAGGACTACAAATGAACGCCAAAAAAACCAAAGTAATGACAAATTATAGTAAAAGAAAGCAGATACACGTATCAGGTAACCCCATAGAATATGTCAATGAGTATATATATCTGGGAAAACGAGTATCCTTTAACGCAGACAGCAACGAGGAGGAAATAGACAGAAGGGTCAACTGCAGTTGGAAAAAATTCTGGGCACTAAAAGAAATTTTGAAAGGGGATTACCACTTAAAACTAAAGAAAACTGTAATGGATATATGCATTTTGCCCAGCCTAACTTATGGAAGCCAAACATGGACTTTCACCAACAAAATAAAACATAAAATTGCAGTTTGTCAGCGCTCGATGGAAAGAAGTCTATTACATTTAAGAAAAATACACAAAGTAAGAAACGAAGATATAAGAAAGAGAACCAAACTCACAGATTCCCTTCAGCATGCACTGAGACTCAAATGGAAATGGGCAGGTCATATTGCTAGACTTAACGATAAAAGATGGACACTTAAAACAACAACATGGTCAGGGCCTATAGCACAAGGAAAAAGAAAATCAGGCAAGCCACGAAGGCGTTGGGCAGAAGACATTTATAAGGTCGCAGGTGCAAGCTGGATGGAGTCAGCCAAAGACCGTGAAAAATGGCATAAGTTGGAGGAGGCTTTTACCCAAACGGGGTCCATATAAATCTATCAATCATGTTTTTAAAACATAATATATATAACTGTTCAAAATATGGAATAAATAAAGCTTTAATAATAATAATAATAATAATAAAAGCTTAGATCAGGGGGCTATAGGGACCGTGCGCGTTGGAGAGTCTGCCATCTAGTGGTCTGAATCGGAACCATAAACATGCACATTTACACGTCAATTTTCTTGTGCATAGTAGGTTCTGCCATCTTGTGGGCTACATCGGAACAATAAACCTTTACGCTTCGCGCCAAAAATCTGACAGCTCCTGTGCTGCCTCCTACAGTTCATGCACGCTCCCTATCCAGGATGACAATCATTGATAGAAAACGCCATTCGAAACTCAAATGACGTATAAAATTGTCACAAGACTTTTCGTAACATCTGTCATCCCGACATTTGTTTATTTTCGTTTCGCGTTTGTCGTTTGTCGATGTACGTTTGTCATCTTGGCTAGACCCCCAGGGTTCTCCAAACTACGACCGTGGGCCATATCCGGCTGAAAACTGAACTAACTTTTAGTGTGTCATTGTAGCCATGGTGCAAGTTTCACATGTTCTCTACCATGTTCGACGTGTTGCCTCCCATTCGCACTTGTAAATTTGTACGTAAGTGTGACAAGGAGGCAACACGTCGAACGTGGTTCGCGTTACGCCCTCAGGATTCGAATTCGTAGTCTCCAGGCGCCCGTCATTAAACCATATGGCATTCCCTTTATTACGAAAAGTTAGAATTGCAGACAAACTGTGTACCTTATTTGCAAATCTACAACAAGCAAAGCCGATAATGTATTGAACTTTTTTTTCAGGAATCAACAGACTGCGATAATGTAATTCAATCTCTCACTCTCTACGCCGTGATGTGTTACTCCGGAGCATCAGGAACTCTCAATGTCCTGCTCTCCTTCGTGGTTGGCCCGCTTGGAAAGAAGAAAACGACACTATTAGTCTTTGTAATCTCTGCAGTAGCAGGAGTCACCCTGCTGTTTGTGAAAATTCCACTTTTAAGCATTGCCTTGTTCTATATATTTTTGTATGTGGCACTGATATTGGGCAATGTTAATACTTACTTGGTGGAGTTGAATCCTACTTACTTAAGGTGTGTATATTTAACTAAACCATAACATAACATGTAACGAATTTATTAGACAAAATTGAAGAATGTTTTGAATAAATCTAATTTGCCGCTCTGTCATTAATGGCATTCTTTGTAAACGCGTAACTAAACATAACGGTTACACTTTGAGATTTTGAAATAACTTTGTGTTTCATAAATCGATTAAGTTCAGTATATAAAAATAATATTTAAAATTATTTATTTATAATCTGAAATATTTTTTATAAAAATGAATGTTTACTAGAGTTTTGGTTTGCATTTTATCCTCATTGTAGTAGCAATCGCTATAAACTCTGACTACAGTCAGGGTGACCAGCGCTCCAAATTAAAACCCGCCAATCATTTTGCAATATTATTAGGTACTTACTATACTTGATTAGATTCTCGTTACTTTTCTTTTCAGAGGTATGGCAACCTGTTTATCTGTAGTAATAGCACGTGGGTTCGGCTTCTTCAGTGTGCAGCTCATCGCCCAGCTACTAGCAGACCACTGTACTCCTATGATAAGTGGTTACGTAGTGCTGGTTGCAAGTAAATATATTAATATTTTCCTTCTTTTGGTGTAGTGTCTATACTTCCACATTTATGCAATTTATTTTATTGTTCCAGGTGGTCTAGTCGTAGCATTTTTCCTCCCAGCTGATGAGGCAAAGAAGAATAACAAAATAATAGAAAGTCCAATAGAAGAAGATAAAACCAAATTTTAGAGATAGATAGATATAATTATTTATTTTAATAGTCTTAATAATTAAGATGTTATTAGTACTAAGACATCTTTTAATATAAATTATAACAACTATTAGTGTTTTATTCCACATTCCACATTTCTTTGCTTTTAAGAATCATCGATAGAATAAGAATTTAAACTTTTTTTAAATCTATCGAGTCATGCTTGCTACGTTCACCCCCTTCTAGCCTATCCTTAAAGTGACAGATTTAGTCTTTGAATCTTTCTTCTTTTTAAATTAGTTTTTAGAGTCGGACC
The DNA here is from genome assembly GCF_033807575.1 of Cydia pomonella. NCBI lineage: Eukaryota > Metazoa > Arthropoda > Insecta > Lepidoptera > Tortricidae > Cydia > Cydia pomonella. The sequence goes on along the minus strand of NC_084705.1, from coordinate 2,083,444 downwards.
ACGCTAAATTTTCATGCTAAGTTGTGCAAAGTTAGCGTAGTCAGAGTCTAATATATGTTTCTAACGTCATTCTGCAAAATTAAAGACCTCTACCCATTACAACAAATCGAATGCGATTTTAAATAATGACTGGCTAAGTAGGTGCAACGAATTCAATCGATAAATCTAATGACACAATATAATACAACGCATGCAATTTTGGATTATATGTGTAGAGGCAATTATAAAATCTCTGTTACCTTGTTAATGGCAAAATCTCTATTACCTTGCAACACTACCGTTCATTTGTCAAACTGTCATTCACTTCGTGCAACCGCTAGCGAAATGTCTGAAACTGCCGGTGATAATTCAAAACCACGAGTTGTTGTATTAGGAGGTAAATAAACCCCTTTAAACTAATCCAATACCTTGAGAAAATATCTACGTATCCAACCGTCCTGTAGTATAATCAACTGTTTCTATGGTTTTGTTCTTTTTTCAATTTCCCTAACGGTCTTGCAGTGTATTAGTCATCAATGACCTAAGAGTTTTTTCGTTTAAACGTGCTGGAATTCGGCAGGCTGCGGCTTCATCGGTCGGAATCTGGTGGACTATTTGATATCGAATGATTTGGTGAGCGGTCTGCGCGCTGTGGACAAGACGCCGCCGCAGCTAGCGTTTTTAAATCCCTCTCATACGAAGATTTTCGAGGACCCCCGCGTTGAATACAAAAGTGCCAACTTAATTAACCCAAGTAAGTAATCATTTAACTTAATGATCTGTAATTTTAGCCTGTTAATTAGATTAAGACGGAAGCCTTGGAAAGTGAAGTGGTTTCAAGCAAATAACTTAATAATGAATAATTTTCTGGAAGAGTGGGCAGAGAATTTGTTCTGGATTCGGTTAGCGATTATTTCATAAAATAATTAATGCTTATTCGTAATTCTTACCTTAATGTAGTTGTTATGCCTATTAATGTGTTCATTATGTTATGAATTCTATCACATAAACAAATAAGAATGTAACTGAATCTTATTATAATATAATAATTTAACTTAATATGCTTGAAAAATCCGTCCTGGTTAAATCAGGTGATGTTTAAAGCAGCGTTTTTATTTATGATGAAGAGATTTTTATGCAAGTTTTGATTGGTTTAGTTTTTATAGACCGATGACTGCCGAGTAACTTGTTTTCTAAATATTTGACAAAACAACTAAGTTGTAGTGTTAATTATGTCTCAATCAATTAAAATGCAGCGAATTAAATACTGATGATCCATAATGTGTATTTTAACCCTTTATCGGTCTCCTTTAACACATTTAGTGCCGGTGTGCTGTGCACTACGAGCATAGCTGATGACATGCAAAAACCTGTATATGAAAAATGAGACTACAGGGAACCCGACTATCCGGTCACTGGCACAGAATGTGTTAAAAAACCGTTAATTCCAAGTCTCATTGGTGCCTTATAGTCCTAAAAGTACGACATGTTTTCCTTACAATATCTTTTTGGACCCGATAAATGGTTCAGCAATAGTATTTTGTGCAACAGGTACATAATAGTTCTTAAAATTCAAGGGTTGAAGTTACAAAACAAAATGAAGTTGGGATTTGTAAAGACAGGCCCAAGAGGCCCTTAGAGAAGGCCACTCTAATGATATTAATATATTTAAAAAAAAATTGAATAGAACTGTAAGTTATTCATATAAATCTGTAGGTCAGAGTCTGGCCGGCAGACATTTCCTGTATGGTTAATGCTGTTGACTCCACTCAGATATCTTATCACTGACTCACACTACACTGTTGTTATGTTTTTATAAGTATCTCCTTAGTATGCAACATATGCAAGGATAAATTGTCTGCAGTTTGTATTATTAACATTTTTAAACTGACACCATTCTTTTTACCATCATTTCTTTATATTATTTATATAACAGGCCTATAACAGCGAAAATCGATGGTTGGCCATTGCGGGCATTTTTCTCTGTCACTCTAAATATGCCTTAGTGTGAGTAAAAGAGCAAAATCCCCGCAATTTGCGCATTTCGGTTTTCGTGTGATGAGCATGGGTGTTCCTGAGTCATGGGTGTTTTTTATGTATTTAAGTATTTATAAATATTTACATATTATAATATATATATCGTTGTCTAAGTACCCTCAACACAAGCCTTAATGAGCTTACTGTGGGACTTAGTCAGTTTGTGTAATAATGTCCTATAATATTTATTTATGTATAATTTTTGTATACTTTTTTTATTCTTAATTCATAATATAATCATGTATGACCAGTGATCGGCGACCGGTAGAATTTTATGTCACTTTAACGTCAAATGTGACCAATATGGATAAGTCTTGAGTTGTTAATAATAAAACCATATATTATTAAACAGTCACTGAAGTCAATTTGTTATAGTAAATTATCATATTTTTTCTTTGTTTGATATTGTCTATTGATTCTTTTTAACATCCTTTACATAAAGAGAATGACCCTACATCTATATATGTGAGAGGTGCATAGTTCCGATATTTCATCATTATCATTCAAGTTTCTAACAATTTCGTTATAAAATAATAATTCGACAATAAAACTGCATACATTCTTATATAAATTGTGCACGAAATTTAAATAGAATCATATCCATGTAATGCTTTCGTCGAAAAATTGTTACTATTCGCCAATCACTGATCATGATCATGTACCTACTCAACAAGCATATTAATGTTCCCACATATCATTGTAAACTAGGCAAAAGTAGGTGTGGTATTCTCTACTTTACGGGTACTTCCTCATCATTTATATATCCTTATTCCTTATTAAACATTCTATATAATCAGTGTGTATCCAAAAATTAATTTTCTATACAAATCTTTATTGCTAAATAATGGTATTTTCTTTATAGACTTTCGTCTATTACTAATTATTCATATTAATTTATTAGTATTAAGAAGATTTTAATGATCTGGATCTTAGTATGGTTGTCTTGTTTCTTATAGGGACACACCCCTTTGTCTCCATTAGCTTGATGTAAAATGTATATATGTTACTGTAAAAGCCCGAAGTACGGTAAAACCTAGGATATACCGGTAAGACCTAGGTTTTACCGATGCCGATCGGTAAAAGCCCGAAATGTGAAATAATTATTGTTCACTTCGGGCTTTTACCGACATGGATTTGGTAAATCCTAGGTCTTACCACGGCGACCGGTAAAGGTTCAATAATGCACTGGTTCTTGACATTATTAGATGAAAATCTTGTATCAGTGTAAGGGGCGTCACATGTAGTGCCATTTAGAGTGATGCTTCGTATTGTTTCGGCTATTTTACTAGTCATATAGATCTAGGTCTTTCGGTTTTGCTGAAGGTGAGAGTGAACTCTACTCACTGCAAATTCGAACACCGTGAGCAGGTTTGTAGAAGTCCTGAGAGCAGAGTAATGTACAGTGTGTCACATACCCTCTGTAAGCAATATGCCCAGTTGGTGGGAATTTTCGGGCTGTAGCTAGCCGCTGTAATGGGTAACAGAAACACGTTCCGTATGTGCTTCGCTTTCCAGATGACTAGGGTGCTTTGCTTAATGCAGAGATTATCGTATCGCGAAATGAGAAATTTGCTCTATTAAGTTTAAAATATTGTTTCGAGACCAGGTCGCTTTACTAATATAAATAAAACACACATACGGATTTAATTTGAGCAAAAAATGGAACATTATCCTAATAAATAAGTATGTTTCCTTCAATAAACGGACAAAGAAAATGCCGAGAAAGTGCTCGAGAAAGTTCTCGCGAGAACATTCCCAAGAATATGCTCGGAAATTTCCCAAGAGTGAAGAGAAAGTTGCCTTTAGAGTAATTTGTTGCTTTCCAAATTGTTTTAAACATGTATAGTTTATAACATTAGAGTAGTCAGTAGCTCGTAGCGCAACGACGACGGGTCGTACGCCTAAGCGAGTGCGTCGCAAAAAGCAAAGGCGAGGAACCGCGCTGGAGCTCAGGCAGTACTGAGCGAGGCCATCGCCTCTTGGAACTCCAGCACGAGTAATAATTAATGCCCTTTGCATTTTGCTGGATTTTTCGGGGGTCGGTGTGGGTGGTGCAACTAACACCTCTTGACCAGGTGGACGCATGATTCTACGGGGCATACTTGGATCGCCATTTAGAGGCGACGGGGTCACGTGAGGGTCACGCGGGGTAGTTATTCTGGAAAGCAACAGCATGAATGATAAGCGTGTTCTCCCTGTCCTCTTTTTTTTTGACGCAGGGGTAAATGCATTTACGCATCTCACCCCGGGCTGGGGAAGCCCATTCGGGGGTGGTATGTGGGACTCACTCCTCCCGTTACTCCCTCTGTAAGCCAGAGGAAGGGGAGGGGAATACCCACTAACATCCCCTGCGGTGTCATCCTCTTTGCCGTTACGGGAGCGTCATGGGATCGCTTGCGGCATTCTATCTGCGACGCCCCTCGGCAGCCCGACCGACCTGTGTTGGACACCCGCGCCAATGAGGAAGAGTACCAGGACGCTTGGCTCTCCTCCCACACGTGCAGAGCCGTTCCGTGTGGGCCCCCAATCCACTGGCTCTACGAGGGGGAGGAACTAGCTGTTGGCTAGGGCATATTGCCTACCTAGGGAGGAGACCCTCCCTCTTCGCCTACGCCGGAGCGGTAGCGCATCTGCACTATCTGCGCGCAACCGCTCCGCTGCTTCCTTTTGGGAAATCACAGATTCGCAAAAGGCCTCAACTTCCTTCCATGCCCTCTTGCTGCGCAACATGGCTGACACGACGTCGTGCAGCGAGAGGTCCCCACTCGTGATTTCCCCTGCCACCACCATGTTTTGGCATACCACAACCCATCGCCTGCACGATTCAAGTGTGTGCTGGGCCGTGTCATGGCAGATTGTCGTTGGTTCTCTCTTAATTTCATGCAGGTAATGACCGAAGCAACCGTATCCGGTTGTTACCTGCGTCAATCTGTAGCTGGGCACCCCGTGTTCTCTATCGAGCCACTGGTTAAATGACGGGAGGAGAGCCCCTATACTGCGGACTTCATAGAAGGAATCCTCCAGGTCACTCTTCCAGCGGTCCCTCAGTCTCTTGACAGCCTGTCGTTGCTCTCTCTTCGCCTCCTCTGGGTCGAGGCGTTCTCCACGCGCTCTGGGCTCTACTCTCATACGGTAATTTCCAGCTATCATTTTAGTTTCCAGCTCCCGGGGTGGAGTGCCTGTCAGGGCTCACGCCACCGCGAAATACACCGTATGGTATGCCTTTATTATGCGCAAGGCCACCACCCTCAGCGGACTCCTTAGGAAAGGCTTGGCCCACCCACGTACAGGCGCCGACAAGGGGTTTTCGGCCCACCCACGTTTGGTAATAGCCGGCTAAGGGCTGAGGCAGCACCCACGATTCGGGGCGCTAACCTGTTCTAAATTCCACCTCCGGTCAAGAACAAGACCCAGGTACTTCATGTGTGAGTTGACCGGAACCCTCTCACCTGCAACAGCTATAGTTAAGTCCTCAGGTAGCGCCCTTCCAGGTCCCCCGAAGACAATTGCTTCAGTCTTCGGGAGGGGCACATTCAATCCTAGGCGTTCAATGCGACCCACTGACATCTCTGTCGCTTTAGAGTCCGGTCCTGTGCGGTCGCGTTCATGAGCTTCGCGCCGTGACATCACACGCGACGCGTCGGACAGGTCAAGTGTCTCCTTTTCTTAAAGAATAAAATGTTAGGTATAAAAGTAAATAGTTTAACACAACCTTTAATATGTAGAAAAGGACGTATTTAAGTTTCGTCTCGTCCCCTGGGTATGAATTTTTTTTTTTTAAACAGTTTATTTCAGATCACTGATCCATAACGATTATTAGTATTAAACTTAAAACTATGCTAATTAGGTACTAAGAGTAAAATAAAAAAAAGAACTTATAACTAAACACTAAGATTTGTGGAGAGTAGGGGCGCAGGTTACCATACTCTATTTCGCTCTCCCAATTGCCACCTCCACCCAAAACTTTATAACATGGCAGTCGAGGTGCTCGGCCAACACCTTGAGTAGACTGTTGCTGCTGCCGCGCACCCGTGTCAGCATGGAGGCGATTCTTTTCCGCCTGATGGCAAAAAAGTCATCTACTCGCGCCTCAGCGAACATGCCGGACGCGCTGCAGTGCTTCGGCAGCCGCAACAGCATCCTCAAGATGTTATTATATTGAACGCGCTATAGGCTCGTTGTGTAAACTTCACCCACAGGCTGCACATGTAAAAAGTCTGACAGTAAGCTCTAAAGAGCGTCAATTTAACTGATGTATTACACCGTGCGAACCTGGGGGCAAGCATATTGCCTCTCACTGCCGTCGCTCTTTTCTCCCTTTCCAGATCCAGATCGTCATTCAATTCAGTTGTAAGTATATGCCCCAGATACTTAAAGCGATCTACAACTTTTAGGGGTTATACTTACGAGCTTTGAATATAACAAGCTAACTTTGGGCCGTGTTTTATTTTAGACCATCCTACCGCGTCAGCCGAAGCCCCAGCAACGCCATGTCGTCAGCGTTGTTAAAACACACATCACATGTATGGCAACCGACATGTGCCCTGCTGAGTGCCTCGATCAACTCGTTTACGTAGACGTTGAAAAGGAGAAGGGCTGTTAGCCCTCCCTGTCTCGCTCCACATTGTAGTTTGTACTCATCAGACTCCTCTCCCGCCCATCTCACTCGGTTGACCTGGCTGTTGTACCAATGTTTAAGCAACGCGACATATTCAATGGAATCTCCCGTTTTTATAAGCTTGTACACAACCAGGTCAAACGCCTTTGACAAGTCCAAAAAGCACGCATAGATTGGCGTGTTCATGTCCTTGTAGTACCTGACAGCTTGCTTAAGACACAAAATCGCACTTTCGGTCGACAGCAGTCTTACATAATAGAGCTGTAAGATTCCGGTTCAAATAACCCTTTAGCGGCGCGGTTCCTTTGTTCCGACCGGCCGTACCAATAGTTCCTAGGGACGCAGAGGCCTCCATTCGCATCCACATCAGCTGTCCACGGCGCTTAAAGACGTTCCTGGCTAACCAACGGCCCTCGGTACGACCATCTAGCATGACAGGGGAGTACCAACATACCACGGAACCAGACAGGCTTATTTCTCTCCCTTACGAACCACTAACATGACCCACGCTTCGCAAAAGGTTTTTTAATTAAAATAAAATGATTTAATTGAAAGCATCTGGGTGTCATTTGATCACCCAGCCATAGTCCCTTCAACAGGCGAGAACTATTAATAGATACCTAATTTGTTTTTACTGTAAACTATACCTAAACCTTGGTACCTAGTCAAGATGCCAACCGTTCGCGATATGATAATCTCTGCATTATGCAGTGCACCCTAGTCATCTGGAAAACAAAGCACATACGGAACGCGTTTCTGTTACCCATTACAGCGGCTAGCTACAGCCCGAAAATTCCCACCAACTGGGCATATTGCTTACAAAGGGTATGTGACACACATTACTCTGCTCTCAGGACTTCTACATCCCTACTCACGGCTCTCGAATTTGCAGTGAGTAGAGTTCACTCTCACCTTCAGCAAAACCGAAAGACCTAGATCTATATGACTAGTAAAATAGCCGAAACAATACGAAGCATCACTCTAAATGGCGCTACATGTAACGCCCCTTACACTGATACAAGATTTTCATCTAATAATGTCAAGAACCAGTGGATGATTCAACCTTTACTGGTCGACGTGGTAAGACCTAGGATTTACCAAATTCATGTCGGTAAAAGCCCGAAGTGAACAATAATTATCTCACATTTCGGGCTTTTACCGATCGGCATCGGTAAAACCTAGGTCTTACCGGTATATCCTAGGTTTTACCGTACTTCGGGCTTTTACAGTAACATATATATTAACCCCCTAATTCATAAAACTTTACAAGCCCTAGTTTAGTCTTATGTTTTCTTCTTCTTCTTCTCAGCATATTTGCGTCCACTGCTGAACATATGCCTCTTTCATGGATTTCCATGTTGTTCTGTATGTGGCGGTTCTATGCCAGCTCTGTCGTCTTTCTAATGTCGTCCGACCATCTGGCTCGTGGTTTTCCGTCACTTCGTCTTCCCACTCGAAGTCTCTAAACAGTACTCGCCGGCCCATTCCTACTTCAGCTGCGCAATTATTATGGCGATGTCGTTAACTTTCGTGCGTTGGCAAATGTGTTCATTCCAAATTCTGTCTCAAGGGAGATCCCGAGCATCGCGCGGTCCATAGCTCTCTGTGCCACTTTTAGCAGGCGGACCCTTCTGATTCTGACAGGCAACGTTAATTTCAGGGTTATATTAAATCCCATTCTTACATATACATAATTAAAACACAAAATATTACTTTGCTAATCCGCGAAAAGATAACGTGCTAGTCAATCAGTGCTAACCCGTTATACTTGTATTTAACAAATACGCAAATAACTACTTTCGGTGGTGGATTGTTATATTTATTACTACTAACTACTTTCGGTGGTGGATTGTTATATTTATTACTACTAACTACTTTCGGTGGAGGATTGTTATATTTATTTGCGGATTTATTTTTGCGGTGGGAGAGTAGGAACATTAATTGCATGTAAAAATACGCAAGTAAGTATAACGGGTTAGCACTGATTGACTAGCACGTTGTTTTGTGTTTTAATTAATATGGATTTCCGCAAAGTAACGTCTGATTCTATTTACAAATACATAGGTCAAAATGGCTGAATAAGGCAAACGATTTTATAGGTAATTAAGGCTCGTAGCACATTTATGAATAGTGCAGCAATAATAATTAGGACAACTCTTTTGTTATTATTCTTTGGCCTGAATAATTGTAGGTATAGTAATTAATAAAGCTTAAAGTAAACACATTCATCAGTGGCAAATGCTTATTATTTATAATTATTGCCATAGTCTTTGCCATAAGGACGGGATTTGCCTGTATCTTTATACGAATACCCTGACAAGGCGACCTTATGCCAAGCGATAAAGTGGGACGTTTTGCCGGCCGCGGTCACAATTATATTATTGTCACTCAGGGCCCCTTTCCTTCCTCTATACGAATTCTTTACACTTTTATATCACTTATGACAATACATAAACAAACACTATGTGATCATAATTTGAAACGAGAAAATTAACCTTATTGGAAAGCACATAGGTTGTTATTTCCTTGCGCTTTACACAACATTCATCCTTATTATTGTGTATCTTTGAAGCTGGTTAATTTATAAGCAAGTTAAATGAGTTGTTTATAGCTCAGTCAGAGACAGGTAATAAATAATAAATAGTAATACAGGGTGACCTTAGCCATTGGACAAACCCTGAAATCCCACGTAGGGTTACTTCTCAGGAATGCTCTGACGTTCATATTTTTTTAATTAGAACAAAAGATATTTGCAATAATCGACAAAAAAAAGAAACACACACGTGTTAATCTTTGGCAGTGTTTTTGAAATTTTGTTCGAAATTTTTGATAATGATGACATTTTTCAAAAGTCAGAAGCTTATTAGTGTTATAAATAAAAAAGATAATCAAAAAGGTCGAAGAAGGTTCCATACTATTCTTTGAGGATATTACCTTAGGAGCTACTAACACATACATGCTGCTCCTAAGTAAAAATTGGTAATTTGTTAATTTCTTTGAAACCGCTACACCGGCTGTTATGATAATTTGTACACTGGTTCTAAATACCCTAATGCATATGTACATTTCGGCTTTGTCCAATGGCTAGGCACACACTGTTTAAAATATTAGCGGACATCTTTCACAGATTAACCTAGCCCCAAACTAAGCAAAGCTTGTACTAGGTACTAGGCGACGACATATATATAATTATAATAATATAATTATACATACTTATACACCGTGTTTTTTTTATTTGTGTTAATTTCGAGGGTGCATTCCTGAGCTTAAATTAAGTAACTTTCTCAAAGACACCGATATTCTAATTAACTCCATTTCGGAAATAATCAATCATTAATTTTTATCTTATAAGGCCCTTACGAGCGTGTACACTTGCCTTAGGGCCTGTTTACTTATTGATTAGTGTTTAGTGCGAGTTCATACATTTGCTACTAAACGTAAGTACTATCTCGGACGATCGATGTTCGAAATGACATTGATATGTCACAGTTTTCAATTGTTTGGTTGAGTTAAATGTAATGCCCGTGTTACAACAACGCTATATGCAACATTTAGTTACTTTTTATAAAAAAAAATAGTAAAAAAAAAATTAAAAAAAAAAAATTAACTATGCCATTAAGTTTCCTTAAACGTACTTACCGATACCCCGAAGTTAACGGAATTCAATAAAAACACGGTGTACATATACTGCAATGTAATAGCAGTCAATGAGAAAATGAAAATTAGGGTAAAATTATAACTTTAGATCAAATATATTAGATCTTTTTATATAATTCTTCTACATTACTTGACATTGTTTCAAAATTAACTGTAGTCTTTATTTAAATAATATTGTATTCGCACTTTGTTGTTGATTTTTGACCGACTACTTGGTTTGTCATGGGCGACACTATCAGTTAGAAAAGCAAAGATCCAATATTATTGATCTAAAGTTATTGTTTTCCCCTAATTTAAATATTCTTATGAATATGTAAATAAATACATAGAAAAACACCTATGACTCAGGAATAAATATCTATGTTTGTCACACAAATAAATGCCCCTACCGAGATTGTCGATGTAATTTTAAATTACGAAACAAAAATATATTACGTGGCAGGTATTTTTTATAACTACAAAACCTTAAATTAATGAAAATATCAAACATTGCCCAATCAAACCAAATTCAAACGCCACCTACAACAATGATATTAAATTACAACTTATACTGATTGACAGTCTTTAAACTAACGTGTCTCTGACCCACTTATGACTTCGGACAGGGTGACTAACAATGTCATTCCGAATTGCTTGTTTTATCCTTGTGTCTATATGTATAGCCAAAGAGTGTATAGTTATGGCGACATGCATTATCAGAAATTAAGAGAGATAGCTTTTAGATAATATTTACATCGTAAATTTGTATGTATATTTCATAATAATCATAATGCTTTATTTGTAAAACATAGGTACACATAGGTCTTGGGTTTATACATTGGATCGTCGATCGATCTAATATTTGTTATTAGAAATATGTGACGTTTTCAAGCAAAAGTCCTATGACATTGTCGCTTGCCATAGGACGAAGTTCTCCTCCAGTCCTTAATGGCAAGCGACAATATGGTACCTTCTGCTTGATAACGACACATATATTTTAAGATAATTTGTGTCCGACCGAAGTTTCGGTTTCGGCTAAAAAACTGCCGAAACTTTCAGCCGCGCCGAAACTGTATTTTCGGTAATTTCCTACCGAGGTTTGGTTTCGGTATAAAAACATGTACCTAAGTTTCGGCTGAAACTGAACCTTTGGCCGAAACTAGAACAAACCTCAGTTTCGGTCCGACACTGGGAACTTGGTTTAAAAATTACATTATGATGGGTAACGGTTAAAGACTAGGACACAGAAAAACGACCTCTGGTCATCTTACTCAATTCGGAGCGGCCCAACTGGCGTTTTACCGCCTTACAAACAAGCATAATATTACTGCTACTCTGTTTCTTTTAGTAATTTTGTGGTTCTGATATCCTTAAACCTGAAGACCTGCCGCGAAACACAAAAATCGAAATGTCGTTATCTGCCTATATCGCTGGAATACGCTGGACTTGCAGGAGCGATAAAGAGGTAGATAAATAAATTTGGTATTTCGAGGTAGGCCCTCTGTTAACCCTTTGAACGCCTTATGTCATAAACACAAACATTACTCAAACGCCAAGATCCCAGGCGCAAGGGAGCTAATGTAAACCTTACTTAAAAGTGTGAAGGTTACTTTGACAGCGTCCGCCATAACACTTACGAGTATAGGTGTCCTTGGCGCTGTGGGCATGACTAGTAAGTCTAGTAACGACGACTTTAGGTGTTATTGGCGTTCACAAGGTTAACGCAGTGAATCTTATACATTTCTAAAGAATCGGCAACGCGTTTGCGACACTGCTGGATTTGCAAGGGCCTATACTCGTAGGCTGCGGTGTCCGCTTACCACAAAGTGTACCAAACGCTCGTTTGCTACCCTTCTCAGGCAGCCTTTCAACTCGCAAAAGCCAACTTGAGTGCACATTATTAAATACGGGCCATACACTCCAATCATTGGGACACGGATTAGCACACAATGACTGCAAATATAATAACAGCTATTGTTTGGTCCTGCATGCCAAAACTATACGGTTTTCATGTGACAGACACTACATACACAAGAGCAATGAATATGGGTCGCTCATGGGGAATTATTTTTTTACTCTTAATAAAAGCATATTTTTACAAGCAAACCCTTCAGTGATCACTGGTATATAGAACTAGCATCGATAGTCGAGTTTATCGATACAGGAACTCCCTCCTTGTCAAACAATTTTGCCCCACAGAATCCTATGTCTGCATATAACCGTAGTCCCCATTTTCCTCTCTGGATATTAACATTATTGAAAATAATTTGACACGATTTGATATATATCATAACATAACCACGTCTATTTCCCGCTTGATTGTTTGATTTTTTTGATTTTTAAATCAAAAGAATTTTTTAAATGATTGTATGGAATACGTTTTTTTGTTTCTTTACTCTTATACTCGTAATAATAAAAAAATCTAACTTCTATAAAAGTATATCGTTTAAAATAACACATGCACTGTCTGTGCTATCAAAGTCGCTGCAGAGTTACTTTGGTCTGACTCTATATGTGTCAAATATATCAAATTATGTGTATTAAATATTTTCCATAATGTCAATATCCAGGAAGGAAAATGAGGACTATGTTTGTATGGAGAAGTGATCGTCCCTTTTCCTCTTAATACTATCGCATTGACCACATTAAAGGCCTTACCGACAAAATCTAAATTTATCTTCCTCTCTATTGCTTGAATACCTACGCAAGAGCGATAGAGAGGCAGATAGCGAAATTCTATTTTCGTTTTTCGCGGTAGGCCTTCACTTACGGGTGCGGCGCCAGTAGCACAGTGGACATGTGGGGCTAATGATCATTATTTTGTTTCTTTATATTCGTATTTTATAATATTGGTTTATTATTTGATCTAATTTTTCAAAATCTTTCTTTCAGCATCATGCGCCGCAGCATTAGACCCCGGCGATGCGCCCTGGGCCATAGTGTTCAACTGCGCAGGCGAAACGCGCATGGGCCAAACCGAGGCGGTGTACGCCGAGGGCATATGCACGCTCAGCAGCAACGTGGCCAAGCAGTGCGACCAGCAGGGCGTCAGGCTGGTCGAGATCTCTAGTGGCACCATGTACAGCACTGAGAAGGTTTGTTGTGTATAGGAATAGGTCCAAGTATACTGCCTTGTGGGATCCCGACTGTGATATATAGATATATATCACAGTCGGGCGACTATATAGAAGGAATAATATTGGTCCAAGTATAGTGCCCTGTGGAACCCCAGTAACGATCCCAGGGCCATAGTGTTCAACTGCGCAAACCTAGGCGGTGTACGCCAAGGGCATGCTTCTAATATCACACACATGACCAGGCATTGCGACCAGCAGGGCGTCAGGCTGATCGAGATCTCCAGCGGCACTATGTATAGCACTGAGAAAGTTTGTTGTTGTAGGAGGAATAATAATGGTCCAAGTATAATACCTTGTGTTTAATGAAAATAAATGAAATCAAATTATCACTATGTAGCGTAATGGTGCTTTTTAGACAGAGGGGTTTTAAATCACGTACAGCCTTAATTTCCATGTTATTAATCCAGTTTTTGCAGACTGCGTATTCATTATTTGTAAGTAACTTTGAATTTATTACTTTTTAGTTTTATCTAAGGCGTTTGACTTGTTGGTTACAGCCGCACAAAGAAGACGGTCCGGTGGATCCGTGGACGACGGAAGGCCGCATGAAGAACAGGGTGGAACAAGAACTGAAAAGCATGGACACGCTCAATTATACCATCATTCGGCCCGCTATAGTGTATGGAATTGGAGACAGGAGGAGTTTAAGTAAGTGTCATGTACCTCATATTCTTAACGCTTTTGGGGGTTTTATAGACAGTCCTCGAAGGAACGCTTATAGTTTCGTCATGTCCGCCTGTCCTGTCCCTCCTCGGTTTAGCTCGGTGATCATTAGTACTAAAAAGCTGCAATTTGGCATGGGTAAATATATACCAACCACGCCGACAAAGTGATAAAATAACATCTACAAAAATCTTTTGTGGTGTGTTTGTAAATGTGTTTTTAAATCCTAGGTACTAAAAAGTTCGGTTAGCTAATTCACTACCCGATCATCCTACTATTGTACCGGACAAATTATAGCAATTGTAACGTAATTTCAGTACTTATCTGGAATTTCCCTGTCAGGAGTCGTCCTAATACAACGCGAGTAGTCGCCGTGTATTTATTAGGACAACCTCTCATAAGTTTTCTGAAAAATACCATAATTATACCTCTTTTTCCAGCACCTCGCCTCCTCCTAGGCGCCATCTACAAACACCTAAACGAAACCATGAAACTCCTCTGGACAGCTGATCTCAAGATGAATACCGTCCATGTATCCGACGTCTGCCGGGCCATGTGGGCTTTAGGCAATAAGCCAGAGGCCAATAAGCAAGTGTATAATATCGTGGATGAGGCTAATAGTACGCAGGGAAGCTTGGCTGAGCTGGTTTCTGATATATTCAAGATTAATCATGACTATTATGGGACTGCTATCTCAACTTTAGCAAAGGTAAGATAATTTGTTAGTTCACACGATCTACGATTCTGACATCGGCTAAGCCATACGGCCAGAGGCGAATAAACAATTGTATAATACCGTGTAGCTTGGCGGAGCTGGTGTAGGATATATTCAAGATTAATATAAAGACGCCGACTTCTACTCTTGCTAAGGTGAGTAACATTTTGTAGTTAGAAAATGTTGTCCTCATTTTCTAGGTTAATTGAGCCATGTGGGCTTTAGTCAATAAGCCAGAAGCGAATAAGCAAATGTATAATATAGTGGATGAGGCTAATAGTGCACAGGGAAGCTTGGGTGAACTGGTTTTTGATATAATCATGGTTATTATGGGAATTTGTCTAAGGTGAGTAATATTATGTAAGTAAAAAAATGCGGTCCACGTATCGGACGTTTACAGAGTCCCAAAATATTAATAATCTGTTTTATAGCGGAAAATGTTACAAATTTATATTTAAAAATAAAATATCCTGGCTCATCAAGCTTTCCTTAAAACTTAAGGTGGTTCGATTTTCATACAAAAAACAATCGCTATTTATTTATTAATTACACAATATTATTACATAAATAGTTGCGCATCTATCTACTTTCGAATATTCATTTGCGCTAAATTAATAGAAAAACTTTGTTTCATACAGAAATCATGCAATAATCAACGTTATATTTTTATAAATTTTACTCATGTGTGTGTGACAAATGTCGTGTACAAATACATTGCGGCGTTGCCACTCCATGCTTCGGACGGCCATCGGCGCGACGTTGCAATGTTTGACGCGTTTTTAGCTGACTCTGTCGACACTGACACTCAGTGTGACCAGGCGTACGATAATTGTCGCACATGTACGATAATTTGGGCCCTGGTATGACGTAATGTTCCAGAGAGCATTATCGTACACTAAAGTACTATAATTTCAGCCCTTGGATGATGCCACCTTAAAAGTCTAGTAATTTAAAGCAAAATATGACACTTTCTCTCAGAAATAGGCTAAAATTAGTATCTTTTGGGTGTTCGGCTCCTTGGTGTAAGTTTAAAGTTTAAAATGTCACAATTTCCTGTATACCGTTTGAGTCTATCCCAAAAATACACAAACATAAACAGATTTTTTGCGCAATTTAGACGAAAATTGTCTTTTTTTTTATTATTAATTGGAAATTTACGCTTATTTTGCTAGACATTTTTAGGGGCTACCTTTTTGATTGGCGTACGATATTTTTTTCAACGGTACAATAATATTGACACTCAAGTACGATAATTCTCTTCCGCTCACCTGGCAACACTGCTGAAACTTGACAGGACCTGGGGGCCTACCGCGAAAACCTAAATTCGCAAATTGCGGGGATCTTTCTCTTTTACTCTCACTAAGACGTAATTAGAGTGACAGAGAAAAATGCCCGAAATTGACGAATTTCGATTTTCCCGGTAGCCGCCCTGGTGCTTGAGGTACTTGATAGAAAACAACGCTGCCGCATGTTCTGAATTGTGATTTTATGTGTTTTTTGATTGAAAATGATAGCAACGTCTAAATCAAGTTACAAAAATCATCGATATTCTGGTCGGCGAAAAACCAGGAAAAGTGTAACTGTAATTGGAGTCTACAAAAATGACCAATTCATAGAAAATATGACCTAGAAACTAGTTCACTTTTATAAAACTCAATTTTGCCCGAGATTGTATTTAGGCGAATACCTAAGGGAGCTAAGTGTATTGATCTTGAATAATTAGTTGGCTAATACATATATGACTCCAACATGATATGGACATTTACATCATAACTAACGTAACCAACTAGGTATAATTACCTAGTTGGTTACTAAGTTCTGTTACTCGATTTCTTTCTTTCTTCCTAGCGTTGTCCCAGCATATTGCCACGGCTCAATGGAGCTTGGGGTCCGCTTTGACAACTAATCCCAAGATTTGGCGTAGGCACTAGTTTTTACGAAAGCCACTGCCATCTGACCTTCCAACCCAGAGGGTAAAACTAAGCCTTGTTGGGATTAGTCCAGTTTCCTCACGATGTTTTCCTTCACAGAAAAGCGACTGGTAAATATCAAATGATATCTGTTCTGAAGTTCTGTTACTCGATTTGCAACCTCTTTATTTCCGTTAAAACAAATGCTACCGAAAAAATAAAAAATGACAATGTGGTGGATTTGTGAGCTATAATTATATACCACACATAACGCTTATCTCGTCGTATCTATAATGAATTGGGGCCTAAAAGAGAATCGTATTCCAATTTTTTGAAACGCTTCTATTACTTTCTATATTAACTAAAAGTTGCCTTAAAATTCAGCTTTTATACTAAAAAACGGCTTTAAATATGTTAAATTAACAAAATATATTTTGACAGATGCTTTCGCGCCCAAAACGCTCTTTGAAAATTGTGTGACGTCACAGTTTATGGTTTGACACATAACTACATACACACGTAGAAGATACGAACTGTCAACTGATATTTGTCATTTGTTGTTAATCGCCTAACTGTCAACAGTGTCAATCCGAGAGTTGTGACGTCATCAGAATCTTCAATGACGTTTCGAGTTTGGTCACGTGACGTGTGCCAAAAGATATTTTAAATTCAATATTTACAAAAATATGGTCATTACAGGTCCCCTAAAAGTAGTTTAACATGTTTTTATAATCCAAAAGATTTTTTTGGGATACAATTATGCCCTAAGATTTGTAGATGGAAACAACCCTATTGCGTTGCACAAATGTGGGCACCCGCCAAACATGATTTTGGGTGTGTCATACTTAGGGCTAACACAGATTCATTTCTGTGAAAAAGGTGTGAAAACCGGAAACTGGAAACCGTTCTCGAACCAATAGTGAAGCCCTTAAGCCACACCCTATTTCAAAACCAGCCATGGATCTTTGAACAGGACTCAGCTCCTGCACATAAGGCAAAAACAACTCAAGCCTGGTTTCGAAGGAACAAAATTGACTTTATTGCCCACGAAGACTGGCCGTCCTCCAGCCCGGACCTTAACCCCCTGGATTATGCCATATAGCAGGTTATTGAGGAGAAAGCCTGTGCTAAACCCCACACAAATCTTAACTCCCTCAAGCGGGCCATAGTTAAGACAGTGACGGAATTAGACATGACAATCGTGCGTGCCGCTATTGATGACTGGCCTCGTCGTTTGAGGGCCTGTGTCAAAGCTAGAGGAGGATTTTGTGTACTTCATTTTAATATAAACTTTATTAAACTTTCGTTGGTATATTTTATGTAGATAAAGATTATTGCAGTAACAGAATTTAATAACCAACTAGGTAGAAAACAATGCAATACATAAACACATAAATTGGATATGATGTGATCCGTTGAATGAAATTGACAATAAATAAAATAAATAAATAATTTTCTATCTCTAGGCATTGTGTGAAACTTCTAGTTGTGTCAAAATATCGGGAAATCAATAATATAAACAAACATGGTAAATATCTCATTTCTTTTTATAATGGTTATAAATAGAAGGCCATGCAATTTTGTAACTCACTGTAATTTAATTAAATGTATCGTAAAAAAAATGTTTTAATTCTACTGTAAAATAGTACCTACTTTTTTAAAGGCTGGGCAGTAAGGGATTGCTTTAATTTTAGAACAAAACAGCGTTTTTTTTGAAAAAAAGTACCAGAAAATCTGACTTACAAATTTGGACTTTCTTAGGTTCATTCTACTTAGAATCTTCTCCACCCTAGCAGTAAAAAAAGATATCCTAAAATATCCATACCATTACGTCACATTTTAGTGTGAAAGAAATTTCAATGTAAAACTAAAACTATACAAATTTTCGGGTTTTTTTAGCACGAGGATTGATTATGCTAGTGATTCTGAGTTGGAAGAACCCAAAAATATCATGATGTGTGAGAATCAGATTTTTAATATTTTTATGGAAAACACTCATATTTCTCATAAAATAATTTATTAATAATAGGTACTTGATAATACTGATAACAAAAAAAATTTAATGAGTCTCGAACCCACATCCTCTTGCATGTATTTCCACGTACATACCGCAACGCTATTGAAGCCTACTCACGCTGTGCCAAATTGTCTACTACAAGGATCCCAGTAAGACTGTTTGAATGTGTGAGTGATACTTAGAAATAGAGTCAAGAAACATTCTGTCGACATTAAGGGGTAGTTTTTGTACAATGAAGTGTTCAATGTTTGTTGTAATAGTTCAATATTTATTTAAAGAGTGCGCTAAACATAATTTACAGTATAGAAATACCAAGACTACTCCACAAAAAAATTAAAACTCAAAATTTGCAATTGTGGCGCCATCTAGTGAGGTTTAAGCTTTGGGTAACCTAGTCGAACCACCTTAAGAGGAAAGAACATCATGTACTTGTACAACCAAAAAGATTTTTTATTTTATTTATATATTAAAATTAAAACTTATATATAATACATATGTAGTCCCGCCAAACTGTAACGTTTATTGGCGAGAGGCGCTCAGTTCTTTATACAGTTTAACAACTTACCCTATTGAACTTATCATTAGATATTAGCATGCTCTCATACGAGTACATTAAGTTAAGATAAATCGAGGAGACACTCTTTTAGCCTGTTTTTTATCAGGGATTTACTTAATTTAGTCAAAAAAGTCAAAAGCATTTAAATAAATGTCCAACATAGGTAAGTATACAATTGTACAGGTCCCATATACATCATCATCGTATCACTATGTTGTGCCGTAAGGCGTACAATTTTTCATTCATGGACTGTGACTGCATGCTGTGCACAGTTACCATTAATAATCATGTAACAAAAATTCACTTGTACTATAATATGCTTTGTCAACTAAAAATTTAAATAATTTACTTTTAAAACTAATCATGTCATCTGTATTTCTTAACTCATTCGGAATTTTATGAAAAAAAATTGGAGCCATACCAAATGTACTTTACTAAATAACGCTGTTTAGGACTGTGTCGTAGTAAATTATTTGTGGTACCATATACTTTGAGGTTCTTTTTCCGTAATAATTGTTCGTTTTTGGTTGTACAGTCAGCGTCAAATACTTTGTAGCAACCAAAGTAGCCAAATAGTTCGGTACACCATATATTTAGTATGGTGTACCGAACTATTTGGCCACTTTGACTGCTACAAAGTATTTGACGCTGACTGTACTAGCTTTTTATCTCTCACACTTCTAGTATTGTATCTATTACTAATTAATACTTTGTACTTTTCATTATAACAATGCTCTAATCTTAATATGTATGTGACTTTTTTATCTACAGGTAAAATTTTACATAATTTTTTTTTTTGTTTTTCTATTTCTAAAAAAATTCCATTCTCCATGATTTTTTAGTATGTTATGAAATGAAAAACTAGTTTTAAAGGTTTTCCTTTTTTTTAATTTGTTTTGTTAAAATGAAACATAAAACTAGAACATATTATCCTGAAGCGATTGACATCAAAAACAAAGTGATTTGCTAAGATTCAGTTAGTGGAAACCGTTTTCTCCCGAAATGGGAAATTTTCATAGAAAAAATACCGTTATCTCAGTAGGATCGCAAAGCTATTCTTCCCTTTGTAACTTTACTAAATTTCTTACTCCGATTTTCCTTATTCCAGAGCGACATAGCCTCCGTGGCCGAACAGGCCAACGACAAGCACCTGAGCGCGTGGGCCGACATCTGTCGCCAGCACGCTCTCGCTCACACTCCTCTCGAGCCCGGCGCCGGCGCCGAGCTGCTGCTGAACAAGCATCTGTGCCTCGACGGGAGCAAGTACAGGGCCATGCAGGCTCCGGAGGTCCCTAAGCCTACCGCTGAGAAGCTATCCCAGGTAACAGACTAGCCGTTTTTATCAATATAATAAGCGCACATAGGAATCCGTGGGGCAAAATTGTTTGACAAGTAGGGAGTTCCTGTATCGATAAACTCGATTATCGATGCTAGTTCTATATACTAGTGATCACTCAAGGGTTTGCTTGTAAAAATATGTTTTTATTAAGAGTAAAAATAATAACTCAATGTACTCTTCTTCGTTTTTAAGACAAGACAATTTTACAATTTTAAAGTAAACGACCAGAATTTGTTCCATATTTTCGGGTATTAAGCGTCTAAAATTAAGGGAGTAAAATTATAAAATTGTCTTGTATTGTCTTAAAAACGAAGAAGAGTACATTGAGTTATTATTTAATTATTTATTTACACTAAATAAAAACATATTTTTACAAGCAAACCCTTGAGTGATCACTAGTATATAGAACTAGCATCGATAGTTGAGTTTATCGATACAGGAACTCCCTACTTGTCAAACAATTTTGCCCCAAGGATTCCTATGTCTGACAATTAGTAATGGTAAAAAGAGTTTTTTTTTTTATTACAGACTAGTCAAAAATTTAACTATACTCAGAAAATCACTGGGATATCCGGATCCGTTAAAATTATAAATTTTTTTTAAATTGTTTCCTTATTGTATTATTTAGTATCTCCGAGTTATTTCATTTTTAGAGCTTCGAAACTGAAAGAAATAACGGGTTGCACTCCGGGAGTGCCGGCAGAAGTGGAAACTGGAATATTAACGTTGTGCATTTTTGATATTTTGGAATGGTCAGGGAATAATTTTGCACGAATTGCTTTAATTATCAGTATAAAAATACTATCATTTATTTGGTAAAATACAATATTCATTTACTGCGCTATCGTACACAAACAAGACAATTTATATTACATAAAAAAATTAACTACTGGCTTCAATGACATTGTAACAGTTTTTCGATCAGGTCACGTGTCCGTCTTACGAATTTTCAATCTGACGAATCTGTCGATCACGTGACCTGTCGCGAGTTTAATATTTTTTACCCATCACCAAAAGTGCACAGCGCCGCTAAAGATGTTTTCACTTCAAAAATTGCAATAAATTCAATCCATTCGTCTGATCTCATCCATTCTGCTCACTCAACAGTATGGCGTTGTGTTTTTTTTGTTTTGCTTGTATTATTTATTTATCAATTGAGGGTATAATACAATCCGTCGAAAAGGTCAGGAACTGTTCTGAATTATTCAAATTGTCGAACCGCGCATTAGGAATGCGACGAGTTATGTACGGGGCTGCGCCACCTGTGCCTGTCGCGCTGCGCGCACGCAGCGGAAACGCTGCGGGTGCCGCGCCCCACGCCCAAGCGGCTACTGCAGGTCAGCGGGCACGGGGCTTGCGGGGCGAGCCAAATGTTCATTCATTGTATAACATGTGTAAAGAGCAGTGGCGGACCGTTCAAAGAACTCGATTCCCACCGGCTTGTCTAATTTCATCCCGTTGGGTACTTTCACGATCGGTTTATGGAGAAAAGGAAAGCAAAATTTGCTCCGTAAACTTTTACCCCCTTATTCATAAACGTGTACTAAAGTTACGATGCCGCTGATCATCGTTTGTCCCTTTCCGACGTATAGGTATGATGGAAAGGGACGAACGATGATCAGCGGCATCGTAACTTTAGTACACGTTTATGAATAAGGGGGATAGTGTACTAAAGATACACAACTAATTTTTCAAAGTCGCTGAACAAATGTTGGTCAGTTTGAGGAGTACAGCCTACAGTTTAATTTTTTGTCTTGCACAAGAGCCCTACCCGTTCATATTAGCTGTCAAATACGAAGCAAGACTTTAACTTTACATATCTAATACAATAAATGCACATTTGCTTTGGGAGTACTGTTGGTGTCTGACGTAACGCTGCTTTCACACGTATAAACGTTTTACTATCAAAGTTCATGAATAATATTCAATTTCGGAGACTAATCAAAATAAATTATAGACGATTTTAATAACATATGTAATTTTTTTCATAATCACTAATAGTTACGCTATAGCACTTACAGATGGCGCCACTGGTGTGCTTAAACATGATATTCAATGTCGGTGTCGGTTAACTTACACACTACACTAAAAAATTACAAATTATTATAATGATTCCTAAGCTAGAGATCATAAAACTCCTCGAAGAGAAATCTATGGTTAGACATAAACCGGTTTCATTGATTCAGTTTTATTTTATTTCTTTATTACCTCAAGTCTTCTTGACTACTTAGAAAAACACGCACAGCTCAACACTAATAACAATGAAATCGTTTACGTTCCAGTCCCAGGTTTATAATTACAAGTTATTGAATATATAAAAAAAGAGTCAAATTTCTAAAGTTTGTTTTTTTATTCCGTAGACTAAAATGACAACCACAAATGTCAAACGTAGAAATAATGTGACCAGCTGAACACAAATAGTGCTGATCTTTGATTTCGGTTTGTGAATAACCGATAAATATAAAACTAGTTTTAGATTCAAAATAAACAATGAATGAAATCTACTCACTACATGATAGGAAGTAAACAATAAATAAAATCTACTCACTACTAATCCACTCAAACATTTAAAAATTGCATTATGAGCTTCGAGGCGACTGTTAATCTTACAATAAAATCGCTTTTAAATATTAGAAATATTGTGTATGGACCTGGATACAATCAATTCAACTTTCTAAATGCCTCAAAATGGTGTTACATGCCTATATAAGTAACTCCCAATATTTTATTTTCGGTGAGTTCCGGTTGTAGCACATCACTATTTATAAGACGTAAAAAACTAGCAACACATGAAACGTCATTTTAGTCTACGGGATAAAAAAATAGACTAGTTTGAAATTTGTAAATTGACTTTTAACCGCATTTAAGTCAGATGTAAACCTATCGTCTTTTTGTGTATGTAAAGTATTATCATTATTTATTGACAAAAAAAAACCATTTACTTCGATTACGTAAGAATATAAACCAGCAGCATTATGTAAGCCCCAACGACTCCACTTACAACATTGCCTGACTCCCACCGCTGGATGCTCACCCGCGCCCGCTCGGTACGGGACACCTCTCTTCAGAGACACGTAACCAACGAGTTATTGATCGATTGTAGTTGACTTGTACGTTTAAAATAAATATCATATTCCCGAAGACAGCTGAGCTAAGCGCGATATCCATTCAGGAGGCTTTTTTTTACTTGGAACTTTTTGTAAATTATTCAATTTTAATTGATTTTCCGTTCCCGGATTTAATCTTGCCGCACTAAGGGGCTTTTGCGGTAACTGGATAGGCGATTGTTAATTTTAGACGACATGCTACCACGTAATAAACAGAGCTGTATAGCGCCATCTAGATGGGCTACTAAATTCGAAGTATGTTTTTTTTTTTAAACTTGACATGATCCTCTATATCAATAACTCTTTGATTATACCTTTGCTCTGACCTATTCTAACGGCGCACCAATCTTACAGACTTTCCAAATACGAAACTACCCGTCACAAGATGGCGCTACTGGTGTTTACGTTGTTATGAAAAATGTTCGAAAACAATCTAACCACAGATACATTCATGCTCATCACCAGTGATCGGAACTATGGGAGTAAAACTGTAACAAAACTTATCAAGCGGACTTAAAAAGAGTGCTTATAGCCTTAAAAATATTCGAATATCTATTAATGTAAATATTTTTATGGCTGTAAGTACTATACTATTCCTATCCCTATGGACATGAATATTTTTAGGGCTGTATGCACTATTTTATGTCCGCTTAACAAGTTTTGTTAAAGTTTTACTCCCATAGTTCCGATCACTGCTCATCACAGTACGATGCGTAAAATCGAAGACCATTTTGTGCTTCGAATTTGACAGGAAAACGAGATGGCGCTGTACAGCTCCATGCATATTGCGGTAACTCTGATTCAGTGACCGCAAAACATATGGCGCAGTACAGCGCCAACTGTTTTGGATGTCAAACTAAGGGGCACGTCTTTTTCTTAGACTTTACCTTCCTATTACAATCAATTCTCTTTGATATAACAAAAAGTAGTATTGAACATAATAATTCAACAATTTTCGTAACATCGTAGTACAACCAGTGGATCACAGATGGCACCAGTAGTACTAATTTTCTTGGCAGTCTCTTCGGCTGGCATGCTTCGATAACAAGCGAGTATACTTTGTGTAGAATTATAGTTCTCTATTTTGAATTTATCCAACTTTTTCAAAACTAGTTAATGATAAAGTTTAGATAATGGAACATGTCTCTTAAAAATCGTTTATTTCAGAAAACTTTGCAAATGATGTTGCTTGTTTTTTTTTTCTTTTTTTTTTAATATGTTCGATTTACTATGTTTAGATTCGAAAAGTATGATCAGCTGTAAGGAATTTAAATAAACCTGCAATTTTATAGGGAGCGTGCATGAAGGCAGCACAGGAGCCGTCAGATTTTTGGCGCGAGGCGTAAATGTGATGTTTATTGTTCCGATGTAGCCCACAAGATGGCAGAAGCTACTATGCACAAGAAAACACGTGACGTGTGAATGTACATGTTTATTGTTCCGATTCAGGCCACAAGATGGCAGATCCTCCAACGCGCACGGTCCCTATATCGGTGTAAACAGAAAAGAGCTTTCTTTTAAAACAAACGTACATGACGGTTATCTGTTGAAAAAGTAAGCTACTATATTATGTGTACACTATACAAAGTAATCTCGCATCACACATGCTAGTAGGATTCACTGCTAACTCTTCGCCTGCCGACTGTGTATGACAAATGTATATTGTAAAATATGAATGTTGAAATAATTGAATACTTAGCACAAATAGTTGGTCGGTTCCTTGTCACGTAAACTAATGTTTAATGATACTAGATGGCGCTATGGTGACTATAACGGGCTATTTATAGATGTTGTTTAAAGCTGTGTTGTACTTATTAAAAAACTGAAATAGAGGAATCTGTCTTTTAGCAGATATACAATGTGTTATTTTTAAAGTCCGTTAATTTCAAGGGTGCATTCATAACCTTCAATGATGTAACTTTCTCAAAGAATTAGACTACCGTAATTAATAATTATTTTCTAGAAAATTCTTAATTAAAAGACGTGACAAGCAACTCCACTGCTATTTCCGCTAAGCGTTGCCTGTTAATGTTAACTAAAACTCTATTTTCCCCATTCCAGGTGCTAGAAGACTATGCTTCCATGAATCTCTTCCCCAAGGAACTTCTACTATGACCACACTAACTTCATAAACGCGAACTGAACTACCGACAAACAGGAAACCGTCTGATGAATATTTTATTATAATATTGCTTGTAGATTTTTAATCATAAACGTTTGATATCATGTAATAGTAATAGCCTGGCGGTGCATAACATGGTTAACTAGCGCCACCTAGTGGCGAGTAGGGAAGACTACCAAATAAGGTAAACAGTCGAGTTAAATATATTCTTACGCATTTAGTGGGTGAATAAGATAATAATAAAACATTCCATTCTGTCAAACATCCCTAAGTTTGTCGCGCTTTTAAACCACACGTATACAATCATTTCTAGGGTGACAACCATACACTAGCGACATCTAGTGGTGAATAGGAGAAAACTATCGTTATTAAAATTAAAATATTATTATGAAAGTTTAGGTGTACGGTCAAGGATTTTAATGTACGGAATGTACCATTTTGTACCTTGTCACGATGACAATAATATGATACTGGCTCCTACTTTGTGTTGTTCTGAAAATTGAATTGTGCCTTGTGTTTTGGAAGCCCGTAATTGTCTTGGTACTAAGAAAGGTGCGTTTTTCTTTAAATAAATAATTCACGAATTGGAAGTAATCCATTAGATGAATGTATAAGATGAAATACTGTCACACACAGTGGCTCTCATCTGAATACCACTAAGTCACTTGTGTACTATACTCATCTAAATTATAAATATGTGACGTTCCACGGGATAAGGTACCTTATTGCAGTCGAAGTTTACGTAATTATTAACGACGCTCCAATACTAATGCGGTGCTACGTGACGTAAGCGCCTACCACCGTAAGGTACCTTTACCCGTGGAACGCCACATATAAACGAATTTCGTTTGAGCAGTACGATGGTGTCGCTTGCGCGCCTTACTGCGTTTTTTTTAATATGCTTACTTCGATCAAATAAATGAACGACTACAATATTAAGTATAATTGAACTTACGAATATATTTTAGACCAAAGCTCGGAACCGGCTTTAAAAATAACGGTAAATACCGGTTTATTTTGATTTTACTCCTAACTTATAATAAAGCGAAAGTTTAAAGAACTTTATTGTAACCTAAATAAACCGATGTATTCGACGAAGCGACGAGACGGCCGGCCGCGTAGGAAAATACCGGTTTTTATTATTCTAAACCGGTTAATCTTGCAAGAACTTTATGGAAATTTTCCTATACAAACCGGTTTAAAAACGGACAAAACACAAATTACAAGGTTTTACGCCAAGTACATAATAACGGTCTGGAAATTTAACCGGTTTCAGAGCCTTGTTTTAGACTAGCAATAGTCAACGATAATTAGTCCTTATTATTATCAAAGAGAATTTGAAATAGAAGTGTACTGTCAAAGAAAACTTTGTAGCGATGTAAATTTACTGTCATCTTTCGATACAATTAAAACTTTTAGAACGCCATTTGACTTAGATCCTTATTCTTTTACTGATATGAGTTAAATTTGTTAAATATCAAAAAGTGGCGCCATCTAATAGATCAAAAGCCAAAGGTATAGCAGCATCGTTTCGAGCGATGCCGCCATAACCTTCAGGTAGTGCCCGGTAAGATGGCGCCACTTTTTGATATTTAACATATTTAACACATATCAATGAAATAATGACGATCAAAGTCAAATGGCGTTCTAAAAGTTTTAATCATGTGTCGAAAGATGGCAGTAAATTTACTGTGACTACAAAGTTTTCACAATACACCTCTATTTCAAATTCTCTTTGGTATAATTGAACTTTCGAATGTATTTTAGACTAGCAATAGTCAACGATAATTAGTTCTTATGATGCTCACCATAATGTAAGAGATGAATTGATGAAGGAATTCGTAGATTTAGTAACGTTTTTGGATGCTGTGATAGAGTGCGAGTGATATTAACCCTTTCATGGTGTGTAATGAATATTAAATGTATAAAAAAACGGGTCACTCACGTACATTATGTCGAGAAATACCCGCCATGTTTCACTTTTTTTTTATACCACGTCGGTGGCAAACAAGCATACGGCCCGCCTGATGGTAAGCAGTCACCGTAGCCTATGGACGCCTGCAACTCCAGAGGTGTTACATGCGCATTGCCGACCCTTTAAAAACCTGTACACTTGAAGAACCCCATACTGTAGACCCTCGGGAAAACCTCGGCAGGGAGCTCATTCCACAGCCGGAGCGTCCGCGGGAGGAAATTCCTCTTAAACCGCACAGTACGCGACCATTTACGTTCTAGGATTTACGTTCATCCTCACACATGAACACCCTGCCGACGGCGAGCGGTGCGGTGATAGAAAGTAGCCGTGGGCATCATGGCAAACAATTCTTCAGAGCACAGCTCATTGTACGAGCAGTAAAACACACAAGGAGGCAGTCTCTCCTTAGACTTAAAGGTTCAATGCCGCTTGTGAGTTTGGGATCGTCGACGATTCGTACAGCGCGCCTTTGGACTGAGTCGAAGGGTGCTGGAATCCAGGTGCTCCTGCCCAAAGGTGACAGTAATACACCATGTGGAGTCTGACTTGCGATGTATATAGTAGCAGTCTGCCCCGGAGTAAAGTATCTCGCTTTATTAAGCACACCGAGTTTTCTGGATGCAAGCGCAGCCTTCCCTTCCCACTCCGTACGAGCAGTGTCGTCAGGAGTTTGCGTTAACGGACCGGCGGCGGGATTTTTCGACTTAAAATGCGTGAGTGACGACCCGTTTTTAATACATTGAAAATAACTGTCACGGAAGTTTTTTCCGTAAGGAGTATTTAATATTTCCAACAGGATTGAGACTTGAATTAACACTTCGGAGTTAAAACTTTTCTTTGCGGTGCTTGACTTTTTGGTGCTCTTTTTGTGTTTTTCGATGCATAATCTCTTTTTTTTACGTTACACAATATGATTTTTCCACCGGCAAAAATTTTTTACCTAAAAAAACACTTAGAAAATTAAGATTCGCAGGGGAGTTTTACACTCATATGGAAATTCCAAGACAATAAAATACTAACTAATAAGATAAAGACTGCGACGACCAAAAAGCGATATAAAATGCTTTTACTAAATTGAGTAAGATATCGAAATTACGTCTGTCTTCAGTCCATCCAAAAGTGTATGAAATGTAAGACATTTGAAATTCTTTGTATGAGATTAAATCGAGTTAGAAACTATGTAATTAAGCTTTTTTGGCGAAATCATAAAATTAGGAATAGTAATATGCATTACACATTGTAATCTTAATACGTAACTATTGATAACGAATAGTACTTAAAGTTAACTTTTTGAAATTGTAGTTTAGCCTTTTGATCGTTATTAAAAACAATAAAATACGTCACGCCTTCTAAAGTGATCGACAGTTACGTTACAGATTTTTATAGTTAACTCGATATTCTAGTAAAGTAGTATGATCTCTTAGTATGGAGTTTTGCTAGATTTTACTTGTCTCAAAAGGTATAACTTGTTCGTACGAGAGAAAATCAGTTGTGTACTTTTTGTATCGTATATCACAATTGCATGTTACCTAGACGATTATATAATTATGTGCTGTACTGCTGTGACAAAAAGTATTGAAAATACCCATATTGGGAGCGTTTCTGTAAAAATATTCCACTTTCATTAATTTTGTATTTTTTTATAAATTTTGTGTTTTTTTTTATTCTCAGAATAACGAACTTTTTCGATCCTAACGGGATAAAAAAATGTCCCAGAGTTTTTTCCTATTGTGTTACCATTTCCCCGTACACTTTGTATGGCGGTAACAAAAAGGAAAATTTGAAAAATTTATGGAATTTTTGGGAATTTTTTTTCTCCTATAAGGATGAAAAGGGCTCGCGATCCTGACTAGAAATAAAAAAGTGGCAGAAAAAAGTTCACAGAAAAAAAGTGGACAAAAAAAACGCTCATATTAGACTTACATGGGATGTCCACATCAAAAAGGCCCTTGAGAGCACGTATGAAGTTGCAAGTTATTGGTTTGTTTTCACAGTTGCCAAAATTGCTGCCTCACTGAACTTTCTATCCAACTATGAATTATATAATGACATTTCCACACTTTGTTTCGTTAAATCCGGTGCATATTTGTAGTCAGTTTTTTTAGCATTAGAAAAAGGTAAAAAATCTTGTCATGTATTGTTATTGAAAAACGCTTTTTGAAAATCAGTAACTATTTACCTAAGAATGCAAAATAATATAAATGATCATATAATTCATATATGTTTTATAATTGTTACATATTTGCCGTGACTTACGGCCCGATTCGAAGAATGATTAAGACACATTTATGATCTTTAAAAGATCGTTAACTAAACGACATGTCAAAATTGACGTTTATTTCGATTCCGCTGTGATCCCTCTACGATCTATCTACGATATTTCTAACGTCAAAGTGACATTGGTTGCCCAAATTGAACTGCTTCTGTTAATTATACGACATACATACGATATCTAAACCAGAACTTATCGTTATCGTATCTCATTCTTCGAATCGGGCCGTTATATTTCAAAAGTTCTGTCTAAAGCTAAAAAACGAACTATAGGTTAGAATGACTCTGGATTCTTCTTCCTCGCGTTGTCCCAGCATTTTGCCATGGCTCATGGGAGCCTGGGGTCCGCTTGGCGACTAATCTCAAGAATTGGCGTAGGTATAATTGGGGTTGGCTGGGTTTTATGAAAGCCTTCCAACGCAGAGGTTAAACTAGGCCTTATTGGGATTAGTCCGGTTTCCTCACGATTTTTATCCTAGAGACTAGGATTATTCGAACTTAAAAGATCCGTATAGAAGAAACTATTCCGAAAGATTTTTCAAGGCCCTTTTTCATCCTGGACATTTTATTTTCTATAAATGAACGTTGTTCGTCACCGTATTTGCTGAATAAAAAGGTAACCGGTCCCTGTTCGTGGCATTTCGGTGCAGTGGTCCGCATTTTATAGCTGTTTTAGATCTAGCGCTTCCATTTTATATTATACTAGGTGGAGCCTGTAACTGGGCCAAATATTAAATATATGACTTTATAGAAGTTTTGTTTAACACGTTCACTGTCAGTGCACCGTAAATGGGCAAACCGTAAGGTTAACAATTCAGATTGGGACAGTGAACGTGTTAAACAACATAAATTACCTACCGTTAGATTTTGTACTCTTGTTGCAGACCCACCGTGTATGTCGGTTTTGTATTTGTGAGACCACTTAAATATATGTATTATTCAATATCGTATTATAAAATTACGTATTGTTTTAAAAGTAAAATGTTAATCGCTAGTGAAACTTGTGTTGCGAAAGCGAAATAAATATTTTTATTTGCGTATTGTTTTTTTTTTTATATATAATCACTTTCATGATATGTACTTAGTATAGTGATATTAGGGGTCTCTATTGTTTCCCATAAAGTTTTAAGTCATAATGTATTGTTTGTCCGCATTTTCGTTAGTCATAATTTGGTTTTTCTCAGAAACGCGTAACTTTTCAGGATTGCCATAAAACAAACCTAACCTAACCTAACCTATCTATAGAATAACCTGAGGAAATTCTTGAAAAGTTAACGGTTTCAGAGTTATGACTAATGATAATATGACTATTATTACATTATGACTTACAATAATTATGTCAAACAAAGGGATCCGTGATATTAGATATCGCACGGTTGTGTTCCCGTTTTATGTCCAGTGGTAAGAAATGATGACAAGTACTACGTGTTTCCACCGGGTACACGTAGGACGGATCGATTCCCACTTCCCATCACGGGAACAGGAAATAAATAATTATCTATTATAATTCTGTGGTCCATTCATTTAGGTTCTTAGGCCAAAAAGATTCATGAAAGTAATAATTCAAATAAAGTATGTCCTGATTGTGTAATGTTAGGAGTCTTTGATGTTTCCTTTCATTCAGCGCCACACATTCTTAACGGAAATACTTCGTAGAAGATAAAGCCAAACTTCTATTTAGCGTGAATGGGATAATGTGACTAGCATCATGAGTACAACTTCTCATCCCCACATACAAAAATGTCAGAAACCCTTTACGCACGAAAATGCTTAGACGTCAATTTAGAAAAGGACTGCTGCAGAAGCGATTATTATCAATGTATACACAGATTAAACTTCTTCGAAATCGGTCTACTCGACCTACCCGTTGGCAATCGTATCGTATGTAACAAACCTACTAGCGGTGTTAAACGTAAAACACCCTCCTCTTTTAGCGTTGGAAGGGTAACGTTTATAATCCGATGGCGATTTTAATAGTTATATGTGGGCCAATCCCGGCGGCACTGCAATGCCGGGCCGACCCGTGACGGGAGTGGAGCGAGCCCCGAACATCCCGTCGGTTTACAAAAATCAGTTTAATATACTGGTCCCTCAGTGAGGGAACTTTCAGATATTAAGCTGAAAAGAACAGATACTACACTTTGATCTTAGCCAAAAGGCCGAGAAGCGATAACTGTACTTAGTTAACAGAGAGACGCCATTAAACTGGGAAAAATCTCAACACCGCGATGTAGCCTTACGATCGCGCCATTACAGCGACATCTAGCGGGCAATTGGGAAACTAAAACCCACCATACCATAACGACATAGATGCTCGGTGGAAACTCCTATGCAACTCCTTTAACTTAAGGTGTATCATCATTTTTAATTTGGGGCAATATACTGGGCCAGAAATTAAGCCTAATCACTCTAGAAACTTTACTAACATAAGATATGGACCCACTTACAAATAGGCGCTAGTACGCTTATTTGCCAAATGAAAACAAGAAATTTTCATAATTATTTAATATAATCTGAACAATTCACATCCACAAAATATTATACATTACACAATAAATCAACAATTTGCTCATTGACTAAACATTACGTGGAATCAGTCAAAATTAATTTAAGCATTTTTACAATGAAGAATTACAACAGTCCGGCCTCGGCTATACACATAGAATGTATGATTATACAGTTTTATAAACCTTTATTATATCAGTATAGATACAGTTAGCAGCCGAAGTGTTCAAAATAATCTGAGCACAACTTTAGCTGTCTGAAGGTCTCTCTTGTACCCCCGACGTATAACTGTATATATAGTACAGCTGTCTTTTAACTCTATTTACTATAATCTAGATATTTTGCTGAACAAAATGGAATATTTCCCTATTCACCGCTATTAATTAGTATAATGAATATATTCTTACATTAAAGTAAGAACTTTCTATTTATAACAACATATATTTGAATAGTTTTATTTTTAACCTCCAACGTCCCGCAGTCCTAATACTATTACAAATTACCTCCAATGAAATTTAAATTGCTATTAATTTGAATAGAGTTGCTTTTGTATTGTTTCACTCGATTTAAAAAATAATTAAAGCCCGACCTGAAATATATTGGTCATTGTCAAGAGGGCGCTGTTATTCTCATGTATAGGGCGACTGTTCAGTTTAGTATGAAAAATTTAGTTCCAATGAAATTCCGCAATACGGCGCGTGATCATATATTACTGGTCAAGCCAATTTTATTAAATTTTGTAAGAACTTTGATTCAAAGACTGGAATTTTGTCTAGGATGGTGGGCCGCTGTAGGTTGAAATATAAATTATTAATTTAATAATTAAATTACATTTATTGCACCTTACCAATTATTAACATGACAACAAACGATCATTCACTCTGACAATGGGTCAAATTTATTTTAGTTGTATTGTTTTTTGT